>NC_141685.1:487201197-487939144 GCF_964263255.1 Lissotriton vulgaris | reverse complement strand
GCGTCGAGACACGCATGTGCAGTCATGTGACTTTAAAACAACACTTCCAATTGGTTCTTACTAGTTTCTATTCTGCAATTTACACGGAACACTCCACCCACTTCCCTAGAAAACCAGTTTATCGTAAAACTTTTAAAGCCTCCTCTTATGAAATATTCGACATCAATCACATAGCAGAGTACTAAATAGCACTATATACACTCCGTCCCTTAATTATAAGAGACTTATTGCTATGTAAAAGCAACTTTTGTTTTCCAAGATAATGTAAAATGCTGAGCCTATTACATAATTTTATTTCACATATATGTTACTAGTCTCCTTCGAGTACTAACACCGTAGAAAATACCACCAATAGCGGTGATATTTTTTACACCGAGAACGGGCGATTTCTATTGCTTACAGCCCTTACAATTATAAAGTTTTATTTCCTAAGTCTCTGATCTCCAACTGTGCAACGTAGGTCCCCTGTGTGTCGCAATAAGGTCCATAAACAAAAACTACAGAGCCAGCATTATAAACATACACAGAACCACAAAACGACAAGAGCCACCATGCTAATATATATCCTTAATATAATAAACCTCTGAGAATAAATACATATTTCCGTGGCAGCCCATAACACAAATGTGGCGTCCTCTGACTCTGCTCCATTACCAAACACCGTAACTCCCCGCCCCCCTCACTTTTCACTAAACTCCGCACTCCACCCCAGCCGAACCCCCTATTACAAACCCCCAACCTACCCTCCCTGCCCAAACCCACCATGAACCTCAAACCGCCCCTAGAAAACTTATAAGACACAGGATTACTAAAACTCAAAGAATACGCAACAGGCACATAATGTAAATAGTACATAAAGGCACATATTTTTTCCAAAATACTATTTAAAAACTTGTTCTATTTTTAATAAATCTATCATGCATCTGACCCTCTAGAACTGCTTTCAAAACGTGAACTATAAACCTCTACTTTTCATTTTCAAACCATACACTTTCTTCTGACCCTCTAGAACTGCTTTCAAAACATGAACTATAAACCTCTACTTTTCATTTTCAAACCATACACTTTCAATTACATTATTTTTTTTCCACAATTCATGTAATGTTATAAACCTTTTCTAAAATACACCAGTCCGTATCATTTATAAGGATTTATTTTCAGTCTTCATCAGTGACACTTTCTTCACATATAATAGAAATCACTAAAACTTTTTATACGACAATGCTAACGCGGTAAAAATAACCCTTCATTTGCTTTCCTTTAAGAATGCACACTATGTACCCCACGCATGCGTTTCTTAATCTTTGTATTTGGCAGCGAATACCAACCTTGAATCGGAAGACATGAACAAGACCGCCATTGTCACATTTAAAACTGAACGTTGCATCTGCTCACACACATATCTTTCACTAAGCTAACATTCACAGAAAACAGCATTGATGTAAAAAAAAATTGACCTTGCTTTACAACTCCCTCAAATCACTCCCTTATTTTTTAACGCATCCTCCAGTTCAAAAAAAGCTACTTTTTTAATAACCACTAAGCAATATATAAGTGACTAGACTCCTAGAAAATGTATCAAGTCATTCTGCTCCTCTCCACTGCATAGCCGGCGACCTAATTCTGTGGAGTTGCTATACAACCAGCGGTGCTGCGCCGTTTCCTGTACCATCTTGGGAAATTCAAAATGGATGTCCCTCCTGCCTTCGCAAACGAGCCGGGCCACTTAGAACTATTTCGCCAGAGGATGCCTGACTACTACGGCATCTTACCACTCTCGACTTTGAATGCATCATATCGATTATCATTTCGATATTCGTATTTCACCTGTGTGCAGCCTGTATTTCATTGCCTGAGCTGTGATTTCACGTGGGCCCTGGATTTATGTCTCTGCAATTTGGTACCTCCTGAACCGAATTACAATCACCTCATGAATCCGTTACTTGATCATGAACAGCTTTGTTACAACGGAGGGTTTATGGCCTTTGCAGCGATACAAGGAGTTCTGGGTCATTGGAATATATTCGCAGCGGCGCAAGATTTCCTAACAGAGAGCTACACCAAAAAACCACTGAGCTGCCCTATGATGGTAAAAGACGCCCCAATAATGACAGATCATGAATGCTCCTTTCATCTTCTCAATTGTATGGCTGACATGTTTTCAGATGATAACAATGATTTCATGTTAGAGGCACTTGCTGCATACTTTGCCTACACAATGGACAATTAACTCTTTCCTAACAGCGAGCTACATCGAAAACCCACCGAGCTGCCCTCTGATGGTAAAAGAGGCTCCGATTATAACAGATCATCAGTACTGCTTTACTCTTTTCCATTGGATAGCTGACATAATTTCAAATGATAAAACTGATTTCCTGTTACAAGCAGAAACTACCTATTTTGCCTAAACAATGCTTCAATAACACTCAAACAACCCATTGACGTCCTCATTTCCTTTTGGTTTCCTTCTGGTTTTCTATATTCTTCATGTTATTTTCCATATTTTCTTTTGAAGAACAGACCTATTTGCTTTACTAACAGTGGACATTATGATTTCGTGTTGTTAGACAGCTGATTCATAAAGTAATGATGTATAACCACTTGCATTTTCATATATCGTTCCTAAACTGAAAGGCCACAAACCTTCTTCCATTTATTAAAATATAATATACTTCCTTATAAGACTGTTCAATGTTTTTTTCCAACTATATTCATTTTTCTTCAACTATAGCGTTTGTATTCCATGTACTACTGACAATACCAATTACTGTGTTTTTTGCAATTTCTGTACTCAGATTACATAATGATTTGCCTTTAAAATAGTACATTTCTAAATAAACATTTCAAATATTCACGGTTTCTCTTTTAATCCATAATCTCAACTGAAATGATTTCATATTGAAAAACTATTCATGGGTTCCACATAACCTTAACTGTAGACACGGAGGACCTTATTTATGAAGAACTTCCGCCGCCGGGGCCTCATTTTTTAAAATGGGAAAAAGTAACGCACCGGTGGCGCAAGGCCTTCATAAATAAAGTCCTGAATGTTTTCTTTTCTTGAACTCACTTACTGATACTAGAACCTCCAAGCCAATTACGGCCCGTGAACTCTTTCTTAGTAGGTCGCGCACCGTAAAGACAGTTATACCACTGTTAATATTTTTTTTTTACTGTTACTAAGCACCGACACAGTTCCGCTTTACTCAGAGTTAATCACTGCTCCCACGCTTCTACAGGCCAGACGCTATGTCCTATTTCTCTCCTTATCACCCTTTCATCTCCACAATAACAAACAATTGTCCGCCAGCCACCAGAGAACAGACTCAGATGCAGAGGCACCAAAGAGTGAACCCATCACCAACTGCCATCTCCGGCTGTTTCCATGGTTACACCTCATTCTGCACCTTGCTGAAGGCACAGGTCAAAAGTTCATCTCTCAACGTTCTACAGCTAACTAAGAACACTATTTTCCCTCCAGAAACACCTGCCAATCCACAACTCTGTTACATGTCTTGTTTTTTCACACCCAATAGTACTTTTCGTTTAACATAAACATTGACCTGTTCACTCTCCACTTGTTACAATCAACCAATCATTTTTATATTTTTAACCACACCCAGCCTCTTCCTTCTTTATTTAAAATTTCAACTTCTGACTACCATTCCACTTCCAGAACCGATCGGAGGACGACTACAAATCCCTTGAAAATGAAGGTCTGGCTAATAGGACACAGTTATATTCACTGGAGTGAAAAATATGCAGTAAGCAGACAAATTTGCAACCTCAGCTTACCAAATGTACACATAACATGGATTTCCAAAAGAGGATTGAAATGTCACCAATTAATTCCATTGGTGAAAACTTTTTTGCATCTCCCAGAACCAGACCTTATAATTGTGCACTGTGGTGGGAACGATCTAGGCACAATCACTGGGGTAGGTCTGGAAATGCTTCTAAAAGACACCTTTCGAAAAATTGATGACACTTTTTCCTCGATCTGCCTTGGTATATTCCAATATATGCCAAAGACAGAAATGGAATTGGCCAATCCAATCACCATTGTGCACAATTTGAGAAAGCAAGGAGACATGTAAATAAATTTGTTTCTGCGTTCCTCAGAGATTATAGCATGGGTTCTATTTACCACAACAACTTGCGCTACCACATGCAAGACGTCTATAGGAGAGACGGTGTTCATTTCACGAATGAGGGAAACAGAATCTTCCTCTGCAACATCAGGCTCTGCATCGGTACTTACTTATAAATGCAGAAAACACTCAATTAACACAAGGGTTCTTTTCAGAGCCACCTTATATCTAAGCACTCAAACTTCTGATTTACCTCCATTTTCACACTCTTGTAAATAGGTGTACGCGACCGGGTGCGCGCACCCCGTATTTTTTTTCGGAGAAAGATTATATCTTTTCGCATTTAAGGGCCTTACTGCACACCCTGAGAAAACTTACGCAGGAAGACAATCTCTACCTTCTCCCATTTCCATGTTTCAACGCTTTGAAATGAACAATATATTTACTCGCAGTGACAAAATGGCGGACAAAACTTCCTGATTTCCTTCGAATCGAACGTTAACAGACGTCACGCAGCCAAAAAAAATACCGCTCGCGCGCAGCCGCTTGGGTGCGCGCACGTGTGCGCGCCTATAGATATATAATTGACTTTAACTTTAATTTTCTCAACAACTACTGAACGGATTTACACCATTCCAAAAAAAAGCGTAATCTGCGAACAAGACTCTACAGTTTTGGCAAATTTCTTATAAATTCATTCACCCGTTCGAACTGTAGCCGAGTCTAAAGGTCCTATGGAAAATAACATGGAGAAAACACGTTTTGGGACCCCCCTTATATCTCAGCCCCCACTTGACCAATCCCCCCCAAACTTTCAGGGAAGGAGTGCAGCGAACCTAGCCATCTTCTTTGAGAAATTCGCAAAGACTCATCCACCAGGGCCAAAGTTATTCCAAATAGAATGTTAAGGATTTCCTATGGCAAACAATCCTAACTATAACTACCTACTGGCGACCGCACTCGACACGGCTTATGTTGGGTGCAGACCTCTTTCTCCCTCCGACTCCTTAATCCAGGAATTAGGACGCCATCACACGTAGTAAAGTGAGCAGTGCAGTTTTAATGTTCTGCCATTTGACAAGCAAGTGGTCTCCCTGACGCGTTTCGCTCTGCACGCAGAGCTTGATCACATGACGCGTCAGGAGTAGGCATGGCAATTTAAAGAAATAAAAGCTCATGTGACTAAAGAAATCGATCACATGAGTACAAAACGAGTGCAACAGGTTGTAAAATAACAAATTCATAGCGTGCTGCTTGTAAATACATTACACAGTTTACCACGCAAATCCAAAAAATGTATATATCGTCCTTGGTTTTTTAGAAAAATTTGAGCATAGTGCTCATAGATACAGATGCGATAAAATGCAAATAGGTGAGCATATATCAAATATCAATATTGATAAACAGTATCTTAGCAATTGTCGGCTGTCAATCAGCAAACTAAAGTGCCAGTGCAACAATCAACTCAATGTAAATAGATACATCTGATGATTTAGATACAATAAAGTGCAAGTGCCTGTATGACCACGACAATCAATGCTCAGTTATCTATCCTATAATGTCGCCAACTGCAAAACCAAAGACAAGTTCATGATTGTAATGAGATAAAATGGTTCCCTCGTTTCGTATTTGTGAAAAAACATTTTTTTGTGAAAGTAAACTAAATTAAAGCGGCTTTAAACCTATTGAAATGTACACATTACTACAATAGTTTTTTCGATTCAGATAAAGTACATTTAAAGATATTTCAAACACAACATAGAGGATTCATGATAAAGTAGCAGTTAACCACAGTCACATTCTAAGAAACATAGACCAAAGTATTAAGGAATGTACTTCAAAATGTTCAACATTAAAGAAAATGATGAAGCTCATCAATAGTATTCAGACCATTTGGGGAACGGGTGTCGAGAAGTACGATAAGTGAAGACTCCTTTCGTCTAAGCAGTCTCTCTCTATTACCACCCCGTCCGGGGTTGGGGACAGAGCACAGCAGAGTATATCTCAAGTCACTTAATTTTTTATTATGAATTGATTTAAAGTGACGAGCTGCCGGGTAGTTAAGATCAAAATTAACTATGGCACAGAGATGTTGAAGAATGCGTTGATTGGCCGGTAGCTTTGTGCTGCCTATGTAGGAAAGATTGCATGTACATGTAAGCTGATATACTACATATTCACTACGGCAGGTGAGATACTCTTTGATGGGTATAGGATTGCTACTAAATGCTGAAGTATAATGTGTACTGTTACTAGCGAATATATATATATATATACACACACACACATATATATATATATTACCTACTGGCGGTCGCCAGTAGGTAGTTATAGTTAGGATTGTTTTCCATAGGAAATCCTCAACATTCTATTTTGAATAACTTTGGCTCTGGTTGAAGAATCTTAGCGAATTTCTCGAAGAAGATGGCTCGGTCCGCTGCGCTCCTTCCCTGAAAGTTTGGGGGGGATTGGTCAAGTGGGGGCTGAGATATAAGGGGGGTCCCAAAACGTGTTTTCTGCATATTATTTTCCATAGGACCTTTAGACTCGGCTACAGGTCGAACGGCTGAATGGATTTATAAGAAATTTGGCAAAACTGTAGAGTCCGGTTCGCAGATTACGCTTTTTTTGGAATGGTGTACATCTGTTCAGTAGTTGTTGAGAAAATTAAAGTTAAAGTCAAATATATATCTATAGGCGCGCACGCGTGCGCGCACTCAAGCGGCTGCGCGTGAGCGGAATTTTTTTTGCTGCGTGACGTCTGTTAACGTTCGATTCGAAGGAAATCAGGAAGTTTTGTCCGCCATTTTGTCACTGCGAGTAAATATATTGTTCATTTCAAAGCGTTGAAACATGGAAAGGGGAGAAGGTAGAGATTGTCTTGCTGCGTAGGTTTTCTCCGGGTGTGCAGTAAGGCCCTTAAACGCGAAAAGATATAATTTTTTCCCGAAAAAAAATACGGGGTACGCGCACCCGGTCGCGCACACCTATTTACAAGAGTGTGAAAATGGAGATAAATCAGAAGTTTGAGTGCTTAGATATAAGGTGGCTCTGAAAAGAGCCATTGTGTTAATTGAGTGTTTTCTGCATTTATAAGTAAGTACCGATGCAGAGCCTGATGTTGCAGAGGAAGATTCTGTTTCCCTCATTCGTGAAATGAACACCGTCTCTCCTATAAACGTCTTGCATGTGGTATCGCAAGTTGTTGTGGTAAATAGAACCCATGCTATAATCTCTGAGGAACGCAGAAACAGATTTATTTACATGTCTCCTTGCTTTCTCAAATTGTGCACAATGTTGATTGGACCAATTCCATTTCTGTCTTTGGCATATATTGGAATATACCAAGGCAGTTCGAGGAAAAAGTGTCATCAATTGTCGAAAGGTGTCTTTTAGAAGCATTTCCAGACCTACCCCAGTGATTGTGCCTAGATTGTTCCCACCACAGTGCACAATTATAAGGTCTGGTTCTGGGAGATGCATACAAGTTTTCACCAATGGAATCAATTGGTGACATTTCAATCCTCTTTTGGCAATCCATGTTATGTGTACATTTGGTAAGCCGAGGTTGCAAATTCGTCTGCTTACTGCATATTTTTCACTCCAGTGAATATAACTGTGTCCTATTAGCCAGACCTTCATTTTCAAGGGATTTGTAGTCGTCCTCCGATCGGTTCTGGAAGTGGAATGGTAGTTAGAAGTTGAAAATCTAAATAAAGAAAAAGGAAGAGGCTGGGTGTGGTTAAAAAAATAAAAATGATTGGTTGATTGTAATAAGTGGAGATTGAAGAGTATGTTGCATGTTAATGTTTATGTTAAACGAAAAGTACTATTGGGTGTGAAAAAAAAAGACATGTAACAGAGCTGTGGATTGGCAGGTGTTTCTGGAGGGAAAACAGTCTTCTTAGTTTGCTGTAGAACGTTGCGCCTTGAACTTTTGACCTGTGCCTTCAGCAAGGTGCAGAATGAGGTGTAACCATGGAAACAGCCGGAGATGGCAGTTGGTGATGGGTTCACTCTTTGGTGCCTCTGCATCTGACTCTGTTCTGTGGTGGCAGGCGGAGAACTGTTTGTTATTGTGGAGTTGAAACGGTGATAAGGAGAGAAATACGACATAGCGTCTGGCCTGTAGAAGCGTGGGAGCAGTGATTACCTCTGAGTGAAGCGGAACTGTGGCGGTGCTTGGTAACAGTAAAAAAAATTTTTAACAGTGGTATAACTGTCTGTACGGTGCGTGACCTACTAAGAAAGAGTTTACGGGCCGTAATTGGCTTGCAGGTTCTAGTATCAGTAAGTGAGGTCGAGAAAAGAAAACATTCAGGACTTTATTTATGAAGGCTTTGCGCCACCGGTGCGTCACTTTTTCTCATTTTAAAAAATGAGGCACCGGCGGCGGAAGGTCTTCATAAATAAGGTCCTCAGTGACTACAGTTAAGGTTATGTGGAACCCATGAATAGTTTTTCAATATGAAATCATTTCAGTTGAGATCATGGATTAAAAGAGAAACCGTGAATATTTGAAATGTTTATTTAGAAATGTACTGTTTTAAAGGCAAATCATTCTGTAATATGAGTACAGAAATTGCAAAAAACACAGTAATTGGTATTGTCAGTAGTACATGGAATACAATCGCTATAGTTGAAGAAAAATAAATATAGTTGGAAAAAAACATTGTACACTCTTATAAGGAAGTATATCATATTTTAATAAATGGAAGAAGGTCTCTGGCCTTTCAGTTAGGGAACGATATATGAAAATGCAAGTGGTTATACATCATTACTTTATCAATCAGCTGTCCATATGCGAAGCACTATCAAGTTTGTGTTATGTCAGTGTGTGAGGGGAAAAAAAAGGCGCCAAAAGCGATAAAATGGTGAGAGGTGCATGTATGTAATCTGTTGGATGCTGCGCAAATCACTATTGAGGAGAACTACTGTATTGAGATATCTTTTGAAGGTTGCAGTATTGCATTTGAAATACAGCACAAGTAATAATGGAAATATTGTTGAAAGAACATATTTTTCTGTAAAGTATTTTAAAAACATAATTTTATAGGAAATTAAAGGAGTAGAGGCGTGTGAGGCGGAAATAAGCAGTTGAGATGCGAAATGGCGTTTACAGTTATAAAAAACTCGTTTAAAATTTACACATTAATAAGGGCACATGTAGCATATATTAGCGAGTTTTGCTTCGAGTACGTTTGAAATAACCTTAGATAAGATATGCAATAGAATTGTTGAGATTAGACTGTAAAAAAATAAAGTTGAAAATCGAGTAGCTGAAGAAACAAATGTAGTCCACATAAAAGACCAAAATTTAACCAGCACGAAATCATAATGTCCACTGTTAGTAAAGCCAATAGGTCTGTTCTTCAAAAGAAAATATGGAAAAGAACGTGAAGAATATAGGGAAGCAAAAGGAAATGAAGACGTCAATGGCTTGTATAAGAGTTATTGAAGCATTGTTTAGGCAAAATAGGTAGCTTCTGCTTCTAACAGGAAATCACTTTTATCATTTGAAAGTATGTCAGCTATCCAATGGAAAAGAGTAAAGCAGTACTCATGATCTGTTAAAATCGGAGCCTCATTTATTATCAGAGGGCAGCTCGGTGGGTTTTCGATGTAGTTCTCTGTTAGGAAAGAGTTAACCGTCCATTGTGTAGGCAAAATAGGCAGCAAGTGCTTCTAACAAGAAATCACTGTTATTATCTGAAAACATGTCAGCCATCCAATTGAGAAGATCAAAGGAGCATTCATGATCTGTCATTATTGGAGCGTCTTTTACCATCATAGGGCAGCTCGGTGGGCTTTCGATGTAGCTCTCTGTTAGGAAATCTTGCGCCGCTGCGAATATATTCCAATGACCCAGAACTCCTTGTATCGCTGCAAAGGCCATAAACCCTCCGTTGTAACAAAGCTGTTCATGATCAAGTAACGGATTCATGAGGTGATTGTAATTCGCTTCAGGAGGTACCAAATTGCAGAGACATAAATCCAGGGCCCACGTGAAATCACAGCTCAGGCAATGAAATACAGGCTGCACACAGGTGAAATACGAATATCGAAATGATAATCGATATGAAGTATTCAAAGTTGAGAGTGCTAAGGTGCCGTAGTACAGAAGCATTCTCTGTCGAAATAGTTCTAAGTGGTCCGGCTCGTTTGCGAAGGCAGGAGGGACATCCATTTTGAATTTCCCAAGATGGTAAAGGAAACGGCGCAGCACTGCCGGTTGTATAGCAACTCCACAGAATTAGGTCGCCGGCTATGCAGTGGAGAGGAGCAGAATGACTTGATGAATTTTCTAGGAGTCTAGTCACTTAAATATTGCTTAGTAGTTATCAAAAAAGTAGCTTTTCTTGAAGTGGAGGATGCGTTAAAAAATAAGGGAGTCATTTGAGCAAGTTGTAAAGCAAGGTCAAATTTTTTTTTACATCAATGCTGTTTTCTGTGAATGTTAGCTAAGTGAAAGATATGTGTGTGAGCAGATGCTACATTCAGTTTTAAATGTGACAATGGAGCTCTTGTTCATGTCTTCCGATTCAAGGTCGGTATTTGCTGCCAAATGCAAATATCAAGAAACGCATGCGTGGGGTAGATAGTCTGCATTCTTAAAGGAAAGCAAATGGAGGGTTATTTTTACCGCGTTAGCATTGTCGTTTAAAAAGTTACAGTGATTTTCATTATATGTTAATAAAGTGTCACTGATGAAGACTGAAAATAAATCCTTATAAATAACAGGGACTGGTGTATTTTAGAAAAGGTGTGTAACATTACATGAATTAAAAAAAAAAAATAATGTAATTGAAAGTGTATGGTTTGAAAATGAAATGTAGAGGTTTATAGTTCACATTTTGAAAGCGGTACTAGAGGGTCAGATGCATGATAGATTTATAAAAAATAGAACATGTTTTTCAATAGTATTATGGAAAAAATATGTGCCTTTATGTACTATTTAGATTATCTGCCTGTTGCCTATTCTTTGAGTTTTAGTAATCCTGTGTCTTATAAGTTTTCCAGGGGCGGTTTGAGGTTCATGGTGGGATTGGGCAGGGAGGGTAGGTTGGGGGTTTGTAATAGGGGGTCCGGGTGGGGTGAAGTGCGGAGTTTAGTGAAGAGTGAGGGGGGCGGGGGTTAGGGTGTTTGGTAATGGAGCAGAGTCAGAGGACGCCAAATTTCTGTTATGGGGTGCCACGGAAATATGTATCCATTCTCAGAGGTTTATTATATTAAGGATATATATTAACATGGTGGCTCTTGTGGTTTTGTGGTTCTGTGCATGTGTATAATGCTGGCCCTGTAGTTTTTGTCTATGGACCTCATTACGACACAGGGGAGCCACGTTGCACAGTTGGAGATTAGAGACTTAGGAAATAAAACTTTATGATAGCAAGGGCTCTAAGCGATACAAATCGCCCGTTCTCGGTGTAAAAAATATCACCGCTATTGGTGGTATTTTCTACGGTGTTAGTGCTCGAAGGAGAATAGTAACATATATGTGAAAGAAAATTCTGTAACAGGCTCAGCATTTCACATTATCGCGTGAAAACCAAAGTTGTTTCACATAGCAATAAGTCTCTTATAATTAAGGGACGGAGTGTATATAGTGCTATTTACTACACTGCTATGTGAACGATGTCGAATGTTTCATAAGAGGAGGCTTTAAAAGTTTTTCGATAAACTGGTTTTCCAGGGAAGTGGGTGGAGTGTTCCGTGTAAATTGCAGTATAGAAACTAGTAAGAACCAATTGGAAGTGTTGTTCTAAAGTCACATGACTTCACATGCGTGTGTCGCTGCCTCTATGCGATTGGTGGGTGCGCGCACCCGGTTGCGCACTAAAAGAAAGCGGCGAGAAAATATCAGCTAATATGCTCTTGGAGCTCGTTTTGGTACAAAGAGTTAGTTCCGAAAAGAACTTTTTTTTTTTTTTTTTTTGGAAACAAGTGTTATGATGCTTTTGATTTCTTAAAGTTGCTACGACATTTTTCAGTATGTCATACTATCCAAATAAAGTGAAGAAATTTAACTTTTCTTGGAGCATTTATGACTCTCAATTTTGTGTTTAATTAGAATAAAGCTTTGCTCTCCGTATACAAGAAGTTTTCCACAGTTCTTGCATTTCATGTGCACGTTCGCCAGATATGGTTTCAAGTCCATGTCAGCACTCGATGGAGATACAGGTCGTTCTGCAGAAGATGTGCTGGTCACTTCTGATGGTAATAGCGTGGCCTCCGTTTTTCTAGTCAAAGGTGGTCGCTCATTTCCTTCAGATTCGGAAGATGAATGCGGAACGGTAGCCATTGCAGCAAAGTCTTCGGGAAGATGTTCGACGTTGTTCTCTATTGAGAGTAGAAAAGAAAGTGATGGAAGTGGGTGGAGTGCTGCTTGTAAATTCCAGAATAGAAACTACCAACAACTTGCAAGTGTTGTTTTCAAGTCACATGACTTTACATGCGCTTCTCAGGACGTGTAGGCGGTGACACTTTCTAGTTACGAACGTGATTTGGAAGTAGCGATGTTCTTTAGTGAAGTTTAAAAACGTGAAAAGAAGTGAATTCAAACACATACGGATTTCACATATTTTTAGAGCTCGATTTAAGTATACAATTATTAAATTATAAAACCTTTTATATTTTTTTTTTAAATATTAAGGTGTGTACAATCAGTCACGCACGAACGATTAAAAAAAATTCGGCTCCATTTAATTAAAAGGTTTGTATGACAAAAAAAAAGCCTAGGTTCAGTGTCTTAACGTACTATAAGTTCTTTCATTGGTCTCTGAAGAAATTCATTAGGTTTAAATTGGAAAGCTTTCATGAAATAAATAGGTGGGTGCGTGCACTCAGTTGTGCACGTAAGATTGGTATGTCGATATTTATTTCAGGTATATCTTTCATACTTAGGAACTAGCATTCAAAAAACCTATGAAATTCACTGAAAAACCATAGGTTTTACACACGTTATAGTTAGGAAATAGCATTTGAAAAACCTATGAAATTCACTGAAAAAACCCTAGGTTTTACACACGTTATAGTTAGGAAGTAGCATTTAAAAAACCTATGAAATTCACTGAAAAAACCATAGGTTTGACACATGTTATAGTTAGCTGGACATTTTACTCATATAAAACCAATGAAATTCCCCGTTATAGTTACTTCAGCTAACTATAACTTGCGCGCCCGCAATGCACTGCTGATGACTTCACTATTACATCACTCATGACATGGTCAGTGACATCACTCTTGACATCACTAATGACATCTCAAATGACATCACTGATGGCATCATCCTTGTGGAAGAGTGGCAGACCTTCACTCACCCTAATATAACCTTTATTACAGACACTCAAAAAGTAGAAAATAACAATTTCAATACAATAGCCATACCAATGCCACTTAAAACACACCTATTTAGTAATTCGAAGATCTATATACACAACCACTTATTCATCAACAGATATATACAGTCAATTATATATTATATACAGTCACTCATATATGTATTCAGTCATCATATGTTCTTATACACTGATACATCCTGATCATCCTGTTACACACCGACACTCAACCATAGAGTTATTCACACATAAGTTATATGTACTAGTTTAAAACATATGCACTTACTCAGAAATACACTATTAAAACAGTTATTCATTCACTTAGACAGTCATATATACACTCATACAGAAAAAAAACAAATAATAACCTATATGCCTTTCACCACACAAACTCACTCACCCATACAGGCTAGCATATATGCTGCCTACAACACATACAAACAGTAAGTCACTCATTCATGCATCTATGCACTACATAAGATCTCCCAACGAAGCATATTGACACTTAGACACTCAGACACTCCAACTAATAATCAAACAAATAATAACCTATATAGACATTATGTATCACTCATATAGGTACTCACCAACACATGCAGCCACTTACATAGAAACTGAGAGACAGATACAGATATGTATATATTTAAACATTACTCATTAGCCCATGTACTTATCAAGATATACTTAATCAGTCAGTAATACAATCTATTTTTCACCTAAAAAGCAGCTATTTATACACTTATATGCTCAATTCTTCCACAAGGATGATGTCATCAGTGATGTCATTTGTGATGTCATGAGTGATGTCACTGACCATGTCATGAGTGATGTAATATGTGAAGTCATCAGCAGTGCATTGCGGGCGCGCAAGTTATAGTTAGCTGAAGTAACTATAACGGGGAATTTCATTGGTTTTATATGAGTAAAATGTCCAGCTAACTATAACATGTGTCAAACCTATGGTTTTTTCAGTGTATATATATATATCTATATATCTATATATATATCTATATATATATATATATATATATATATATATATATATATATATATATATATATATATATATAGATATATATATTCACTGAAAAAACCATAGGTTTAACACCAGTTATAGTTAGCTGGAAATTTTACTGACATAAAACCAATGAAATTCCACGTTATAGTTAGTTGGACTCACTATAACTTGCGCGTGTAATGCACTGCTGATGACATTACATATTACATCACTCATGACATGGTCAGTGACATCACTTATGACACCATCCAGTGAATGTGTGTCTTTCTAAAAAATAAATATGTTTTATATATGTATATGTAAAGGTCGAGGAAAGAATAAATGTTTAAATTATCGTCTTAATTAATGTTTTTTTCAAAAAGAAATGATTGGATAACTGGCTTATTAAGTGTACCTTAGTGAATACATATATTAGCGAGTAATGTTTATATATTTAAATATATGTATCAGTGTTTCACTTTGTGAATAACTGGCTGCATGGGTTGATGAGTACCTACATGTGTAGGTATTTGGGTTCTTAGATGTTTTTTTAGTATCAGTATGAGTGTTTCTATGGTTTCATGGGGGTATTACTAATCACATAGATGCATGAATGACTAACTCTCTCTTTGTATGTGTTTAGAAGACACCATATGTGCAGGACTGTATGGGTGGTTGAGTGTGTATAGTTTTATATGCAAATAAATGGATGTTCAATAGTTTATTTGCATGTGTGAGTATGTGTGTGAGTAACTTTTGGATGATTGTCGGTGTGTAACAGGATGTATAGGTGTATCACTACATATGATGAGTGAGTATATGTATGAGTGACTATATAGAACTGTTGGTGAATGAGAGAATGTGTATATAGATGGTGGAATTACTGAATTGGTTGTTGTAACTGGTATGGGTATGTCCATTTTTTTGAAAATGTTAATTTCTATTTTCCAATATGTGTTTTAAGGGTTACATTACACTTAAAGGAGGTCTGTCATCAGTGATGTCATAAGTGATGTCACTGACCATGTCATGAGTGATGTAATATGTAATGTCATCAGCAGTGCATTACACGCGCAAGTTATAGTGAGTCCAACTAACTATAACGTGGAATTTCATTGGTTTTATGTCAGTAAAATTTCCAGCTAACTATAACTGGTGTTAAACCTATGGTTTTTTCAGTGAATTTCATAGGTTTTTTAAATGCTAATTCCTAACTATAACTGGTGTGAAACCTATGGTTTTTTCAGTGAATTTCATAGGTTTTTTAAATGCTAATTCCTTTGTATATCGAGTTTCTAACCTTTTTTTTTTTTACAATTTGCTGTTTTTTTTAAGTATTCATTTTTTTTATATAATTTTTTTCTTTTACGCTCTGGGTGCGCGCTCCGGGAAGCTTTCAGCTAAGCTCTCCGGTAAGCTTTTCCGTGAGCTCACCTGAAAGCGCACCCAGAGCGCTACTGTCGTTCGTGAAAAAAATATGAATGAAAAGTTAATAATAATGCAAAACATTTCGTACCATACAAATAAAATTAGGTTTTTTTAATAAGGAAAATGATTATGCATTTCTGTAAAAGTTTGATGACGTCACTTCGGCGCGCAACGTAAGTGCCCTCGGATGCGCCTACGTTCGCGCCGCGTAAACGCACGCAAAAGTGCCTACGATCGCGCCACGTTTGCGCCCCGGAAGCGCCTACGATCGCGCTGCGTAAACGCACCCGGAAGTGCTCCGGAGCGCGCAGCGTAAATGCGTCGGGTCATGTGACCCTAAAATAACACTTTTCATTGGTTGCTAACAGTTTTTTTTATAATGAATGAAATCCCCACCCATTTCCTTCACTTCTTCTTTCACTTTTGTGACTGAAAGACCTGTTTTTTGCACCTGGATCTTTTGTGAATTACCATGGCTGCCAGAGAATCCAGCAGTGAGGATGAACCTGAGTTCATCAATGAAGAGCCTCCTACCCCAAAGGTGAAGGAACATTTCATTTGGAAATTTTTTAAGTTTCCAGCAGACCAGAAGAAGGTGAATGCACCAAAAGTGGAGTGCAGGATCTGCAAACAGGTCCTGTCACGGGGTAACCCCCCAAAAAAGTACTCTTTTGGGAACTTTACCATGATCCGACATGTGGAGAGGAGGCACCCCCAGAATTTTGCCGGGAAAGTGTCTGGGCTCTGGCACAAGAGGTTCCCAGAGATGGGGCCTCTACATCAACCGGAGGAGCAACTTCTTCTGGGAGAGAGCAATCGCAGGAGCAGGTGCCAAACATACAACCTGCATTTAACCATGGGGTCGTCAGATGCAGATACTGCAATCAACTCCTCACCTATGGGGAGCAAAGTGTCCAGCTCATGGTTCGAGCATTGGAGAACCATCGCTGCCCTTCCCACCCCTAATTTTTTTGTTTTCTTTTTGCTCCTGTTGAGCAGTTTCCATTCCCTGTTTTTGTTCCTGTTCAGTTAAAAGAAGAAAACCAAAAGTTCTTTTCAGAACTACCTCCAATTCTCATCAAAGAGCTATATTCTTAAAAAAATGAAGAGTAAGTGAAATATAGTGCATTGATAATTGAAAGGAGAATGAGTAAGAAAGAACAGAAAGGTATGAGAGGTGAAAGGAAGTGAAGTAGGAGGAATGAAAGAAGGTGAGTGTTAGAAAAGAAAGTTATGACACAGTGAATAAACTGGAGGCCTCATTTCTGAAAAGTGACGCATCGCTACGTGAAAACAGCGATGCGTCACTTTTCTGGACGCACTCCTTATGACATTCCAGATATGTCATATTTAATATATGACTAATCAATTTGCAAGGAGTTACAGATATGTCAGTATTTCTGACGTATCTGTAAACACAAAAGTAACGCATTGCTGGAGTGCGTCACAAAAGTGACGCAACTCCAGTAATGTGTCCTTTCACATGGAAAAAGCACCATGTGAAAGGTCTGCTGTGAAGCAGGCGCAAGATTTTGACGCAACAGCATCCTAAAAGTGACGCACTGCGTCGTTATTACCAAGCTTTTTGCGGGGGAACACCCCCTCTGCATGCATTATACCTGACACTATTTTTAAAAAGTGACGCATCTAGGTACATGGGTCACTTTTTAAAACTCTGCGCCACATTATATCTGCATCAGGTATAATGTATGCAGAGGGGGCAATCCCTCGCAAAAAGCTTGGTAATAACGACGTACTGAAATCTATGAGATTTCTCTGCGTCACTTTTAGGATGCTGTTGCGTCAAAATCTTGCGCCTGCCTCGCATCACTTTCATGTTTACAGATATGTCAGAAATACTGACGTATCTGTAACTCCTTGCAACATGATTCGTCATACATTAAATATGACACATCTGGAATGTCATAAGGAGTGCGCACAGAAAAGTGACGCATCGCACCAGCAGTGTAAAAAAATGTGCCTCGTTGCACTATATTTAAAGGACGCAACAGCATCCTAAAAGTGACGCAGTGAAATCTCAAAGATTTCACTGCGTCGCTATTACAAAGCTTTTTGCGGGGGAACACCCCCTCTGCATGCATTATACCTCACGCAGATATAATGTGGCGCTTGATTTTAAAAAGTGACCCATCTACCTAGATACGTCACTTTTTAAATATAACGCAACGAGGCGCATTTTTTTACACCACTGGTGCGATGCGTCACTTTTCTGTGCGCACTCCTTATGACATTCCAAGTAACGCATTGCTGGAGTGCGTCACAAAAGTGACGCAACTCCAGTAATGTGTCCTTTCACATGGAAAAAGCACCATGTGAAAGGTCTTGCGTCAGTCTAACACCTGCTGTAAAGCAGGCGCAAGATTTTGACGCAACAGCATCCTAAAAGTGACGCAGTGAAATCGCAAAGATTTCACTGCGTCGCTATTACAAAGCTTTTTGCGGGAGAACACCCCCTCTGCATGCATTATACCTGACGCTATTTTTAAAAAGTGACGCATCTAGGTACATGGGTCACTTTTTAGAACTCTGCGCCACATTATATCTGCGTCAGGTATAATGTATGCAGAGGGGGCATTCCCCCGCAAAAAGCTTGGTAATAACGACGTACTGAAATCTATGAGATTTCTCTGCGTCACTTTTAGGATGCTGTTGCGTCAAAATCTTGCGCCTGCCTCGCGTCACTTTTATGTTTACAGATATGTCAGAAATACTGATGTATCTGTAACTCCTTGCAACATGATTCGTCATACATTAAATATGACACATCTGGAATGTCATAAGGAGTGCGCACAGAAAAGTGACGCATCGCACCAGCAGTGTAAAAAAATGTGCCTCGTTGCACTATATTTAAAAAGTGACGCATCTAGATAGATGCGTCACTTTTTAAATATTGCGTAACAATGCGCATTTTTTTACACCGCTGGTGCGTCACAAAAATTGACGCACAGGCGGCGCAAAACTGGCAGCGCAAGGCCTTCATAAATATGGTCCTGGATTTTCCCCGTGCTTCGCCGGTGCGCGTACCATGCGCTTCCCCCGCGCAAAACGAAAAAAAAAAAAAAATGTAAATTGCCCGCAGGACCCTATTTTAGCCCCCACATCAAACCTAGGGGGTCAGAGGGGGTCTACTCTTCCCCCTTATGGTCATTTGCCCCTTTTTTTTTCAAACCCCTTGTGTCTCGATTTTACCGAGACGCAAGATGGCGGCCGCTCCAGACTGTTTAGAATGTTTACAGACACCCAAGAGCCAATCAGCTTTCTGCGCACAAGTCGCGTGTCGCGCCAGGAGCGCACTCCGGTGCGCGCACCGGAGAGCGCCTATAGATATATATATTTTTTTGAACGTAAATTACTCAAAATCCACTGCAGCACACATCTTGAGACATAGCAAAGGCACATCGGGCTACCAGTCCCTTCAATTTTGCCAAGTTTGCTGGAAATCCATTCAGCCGTTCGCGCTAAAAGTGAAATCGACCGCCCTATGGAAATTAACATGGGGAAAACGTGTTTTGGGACCCCCTTTTATCTCGGCCCCCGCTTGACGTATCCCCCCCAAACTTTCAAGGAAGGACCGGAGCTCGACGAGGCCATTTTCAGGAAATTTTCAGGCAGATTCGTCAACCGGTGCCAAAGTAATTCCAAATAGAATTTTGAGATTTAACATTGAAAAAAATCCTAACTATAACTACCTACTGGCGACCGCCAGTAGGTAATATATATATATATATATCCACAAAGAAGTGCCTGCTGGTAGAAAGGCCACACGACAGATAGGTATCTGCCACACTTGTTTAATACAGGGAACAGCAGTGTTGAAAACTTGCACTGGTCTAAAATGCCTGACACGTTTCGTGGGGGTACAATTTCTTCAAAGGCAACGGACTTGCTAAAACAGAGGCACGGCATTATTTGACACAGCTGAGGATCATCATAGTCCTGCCCCAGTGGGCATGGCCACTTCCATGGCCCAATGGTATTTGTAGTGTCTTCATGTGTCTAATGTTACTTCAGTGAGCAAGCGTGCCCCTGCTGAAAAATATCTGCAATTATTCCACAGTGGGTAGTGATGAGAGTTTCAAACACTTCGCTGACACTGGATTTCTGTAAAAAAACGGCTCCTGTCCCATTAGCAATGGCATCGGTTGGCGTCATTGCAGGAGTGCTGGAACCAGCACCGGGGCTCTTTTGGCGGCTCAGGGGGGCCGCAAAACATCCACAAAGAAGTGTCTGCTGGTAGAAAGGCCACACGACAGGTAGGTATCTGACACACTTGTTTAATGCAGGGAACAGCGGTGTTGAAAACTCGCACTCACAACAAATTCTGGTCCAAAATGCCTGACGCGTTTTGTGGGGGTACCATTTCGTCAAAGGCAACAGACTTGCTAAAACAGAGGCACTGCCTTATTTGACACAGCTGAGGATCACCATATCCTCAGTCACAGCCATTGAGAGTGTTCGTATTCACTTCTTCGTATGTGAGCACTTTTTTTAAGAGTAATTAAATTAGTTAATCTGAACAATCTTAAAATACCGCGTAAATGCAAATTCATATTCGATTTGGCAATGCTGTTTTTAAGCACGCTTTCCTGCTTTTTTCTATCGTTAAAGTTGACTTTGTAACTTTTGTTTCTGTGCAAATCACTTATTCCTGGTGTGTTTGTTTAATTTTCCAAGTGCCATGTGGCCGCTCCTACAGCAGTGTGCAACGTGCTGTTCAAGTGAATACAATGTAGTTTTTCTCGTGTAAGTAGTGCGTCACATGCCCCATGCTTTGCAAAAGTAATGTTTTTGGCAAAAGTGTATTTTAGCACGGTTTCCAGCTCTTATAACTTAAATATTTTGCCTTGGTAGGCGATGTTTCTGGGCAAATCACTTAATCCTGCGGCATATAATGTTTTAAGTAGTGCGTCACGTGTTACTTCCTCCCCATGCACTGCACATGTAATTGATTGATCAATGTTGTATTTTAGCACGCTCTCCATGTTTTTTAATAACCTTAAACTTCATTTCCCCCCTGTTCTATCTCATTATACAGATATCTCAACCATAAGACGTACTGGTCGCCACAAGCTGTCCTGCCCATACACTATACCACGTGTTGGTGAACAACTCAACACACCAGATCCACTGACTGCTCTCCATATGTTATCAGCTGAAAATTGCAATGGACCTAATGGAGGTATCAGGTTTGTCTTCAACATTTCATGATCGAAAACCATTCTGAGTTAAGCATTTGTGTATTTCATGTGTTTGCAGACGTATAACAGTGTTATTGTCATGTTTTACTAGAAATCGTAGGCATTCTGAAATCAACCAAACGTAAAAAAAGGCATGTTGTTTCCTGAATTTTTTGCCCAAATATGTGATTTAAAATTGAAAAATGTATGAGTTATAATTTTTCTTGCTTCTATAAATATTTTTATAAAATATAAATCTGCATTGTGATAGTCTTATAGACGTTTTTTTCTGAAACCCAATTCTCAGTTAAATGCTCGTTACACGTTTTCAGCCTGTACTTCAGATACAAAGTAAACATTTTGGGTTTTTCTTCTTTTTTTTGGAAAACTTGTCTTTTAAATTTCCTTACTATTTATTTCTGAATTTCTAGATCATGGAAGTCCGAAAAGGGTTCTATCAGATCAGGCCCAGGAGTTTGTGAATGAAGTGAGTGACCAATCTCGGCCTAACATTTGTATAATGCAATACTATTTCCTATTTTGCTGTCCAAATATCACCACTGATGATTACTTTTCATCCCCAATCCTATTGAAAACAATTGTTTTTATGAACATTAAAATTAAGCTTGGACATATGCACAACATATACATTTTTTACTATTTTTTCAGTTACCACAATGTTACATAAGTCAGCAACAAGTTACCAACATTGAAGAAAGTATATCCTCCTGCTCCAGTTAATTTCACTGATGTCTCAAATATGGCATGAACTAGTTGTATGAAGCCAGAGAGATTCACAAATCTTTAAGGGACAACTTTAAGGTAAAGACTCACAATACGACTATTCAAAGAAGTTAAAAAGTAACGGATATAAGTACTTGAGGGGTTTTCCGTGGCGGATAATCTCCAATTCATACTTGTATGGTTAGGTCTCATACAGGGTAGATCTCTGTATAACTAAAGGATGATTAGGTATTAAGATGGCATACAGAGCCCAACCTTCTTACTTTTTTCCTTAAAGGGTTCCAAATTGGGGACAAATATTAGGCTGCGCAGTAGAGGTTGACGGTGTTGCTGCACTGGTACTTCGGCCTCCTCATGAAGTAGGAGGAGCCTCTCTCAATCTCCTTTTCTCTTCCCTTGCAAAGTTGACCGGATTCTTAGTCTGCAAGTGCTTCCGCATACTTGCAGCTCCAAACCAGTCCCCTTTGTTGGGGTCTTCTCTTGAAAGCAGTCTTGAAAATATGGCAAGTAACTTTTCTTGCATTCACCTTTTTCAAGACTTGTGAAAATTAATTTCAAAACATTCAATAAATACGGTGTCACTATGCATTGTGTCAAATGCTTTATTAAAAATATGCAGAAAATGTTCCCTTTAATTGTTGTTAAGGTCTTTACAAGAGAATCTGAAAGGAGAAAGTAGCAGATGAATAACAGAGGTAGGACGTTTTATCTCAAACTGAAAAAATTGATAAAAAGGGTGGACCAAAGTCTGCATGTACAATGCCAGTAGAAGCGTTTCAGGCACACTGCAAACAATTTAAAAAATATAAATATCGTCAAGTGTTACTTTGACTTGTAATGTTTGACCTCATTTAGCCACATCAATCTAATTTTAAACACTAAATTTCTTTTTTGTTTTGCAGATTAACTACAATACTTCTTTTGGAGTCCATATTATATGTTGTTTATTATATTGTTTTGTTAGTTATAGTTTTAGTTATTTATTGTATTGTTATCTTTTAGTTATAGTTCCAGTTATTGCTTTAATAAAAGTTAATAAAAAAAGTACATATGTCTGGTTTTTTTTGTGGGGGTAGCAGTCATCAATAGAAATGGTACTTATATTTTGAAGTATAATTCTGAGGCTAACTCATTAGCAACATAGTGTGGTGAACTTTTAATCTCTGTGCTCACGTAAGTGTTCCATGAACTGTTACTATGGTAACAGGCAGAAAGCCGTTTGGGTGTATGGTTAAAAGTTAATGGCTATACAAAAAACATTATATTTACTCAGGATTTTCTACATCACAGAAAGGAAAGCAAAGTAAAACAATGTAACAAATTTACAACCCCCTTGCACCACTTTCGTGTCCAACCCCCCCTACACCATTACAAGTATGTGGGCTACAATGACCCCCCTCAAGGCCCGGGAACCACCACCTACTGAAATTTCTGTATTACGGGAGGCAAACTGCATGGCCTATGTTTATATTTATTCACATGCCACCTTGCGTGATGCACCACTAGGATGCAGGAGGCCTTCAGCCTCAGGAGCCGCAGCGTCAACCTGACCAAGACCTGGGATAAAAGCTGAAAGATCAGAATCAGAGCCTAAATGTCCCGAACCCGCTGTTCTGAGTGAAAAATCTGAAACTGCGCCGAGTTCAGAACAGCTCCGATGAAGAGGAGCTTCTGAGAGGGGCACAGGTGCGACTTCAGCACATTGATGGACAACCCCAGCAGGTGCAAGAGGTCGACTGTAGTCTGGAAGTGGGAGACGACTGTCTGGGGAGAGCCCGGCTTCAACAAACAGTCGTCGAGATAGAGGATGACTGGAACACCTGATCTGTGCAGATAAGTGAATAAACATGTGAATAAATCTTTCTACTTTTCTACGAGACTATAGAATATTGTCCATATACCACAACAATCTGCGTTCCAATATGCATGGCATCTATTTAAGAGATAATATCAATTTACAGATGAAGGAACCCGAGTCTTCCTCATGAACTTTAGACTCTGCATCGGTACTTACTTGTAATTACTAAAATCTCTCAATAAACACAAGAGCTCTTTGTAGAACCACCCAAAATCTATACACATAAGCTTTATATATATCTCAAAAATACATGCTTCATTTTTTTTCAGCGACCAAATGGACAGATCCTACGCGCATCTCGCGACTTTTTTGGTAAAAAAATGTTCTTACCTTTTTTGCCCTACGGGTCCCTATGTCACTCCCTGAGCAGGCCTAGGGGGTCAGGGTGTGTCTAACCTGCCCCAGTTCACGTATTGCCAACATATTTCACAGACTTCTTCATCCATGCTTCTACTGAGGCACAAATTGGCTGCCAACAGTTCCTGGTGTTGAATGTTTACAACCGCTTGACAGCCAATTAGAATTCAGCGTGTGATCGGAACGGTTTGCTTATCCTACAAGACCAATCCTCGTACAATCCGCGGATACTCTGCGCCCATAGATATATAAATGACTTTAATGGTAATTTTCAAAGAAATTACTGAACAGATTGACACCAGATATGCCAAAGGCACAAGTCGGAACTGAGGACTACCTCTCTGCCAAATTTGGTGTAATTCCGTTCAGCCGTTTGAGCTGTAGCCGCGTCTAAAGGTCCTATGAGAAATTGCATAGGGAAAACGCGTTTTGGGACCCCCTTTTCTCTCGGCCCCCGCTTTACCAATCACCCCCACACTTTCAGGGAAGGAGCGGAACTGAGCTGGCCAAAAGTTTTTTAAATTTCAAGAAGATTCATCAATCGACGCATAAGTGGCAATAGAGTTTTCCTATGGATAATAGGTCCTAACTATAAGTATACTATAATATAATATATATATATATATATATATATATATATATATATATATATATATATATATATATATATATATATATATATATATATATATATATATTCTCTGAAAAAACCATAGGTTTTAGCCATATATAGTTAGGGATTAGCATTTACAAAACCTTAATTTACTCGCACAAAACCATAGAAATTCGCATATATAGTTAGATGCAATAACTATATATCGCGCACCCGCAATCCACTGCTGATCATGTCACATATTACAACATTCATGACATGGTCAGTGACATCACTGATGACATCACTGATGACATCTCAAATGACATCACTGATGACATCACTGATGACATCTCAAATGACATCACTGATGACATCTCATTTGACATTACTGATCACATCACTGATGACATCATTCATGTGATAATACGATGAACCTCTTCAGACTCTAATATAACCTTAGATACACTCAATGTAAACAGACACTCAAAGACTGTCACTCATCCATGGAGTTACTCACACACCTAGTCAGTCATGCAAAGAATCAATCACACCTCCATTTCCTCAACTATACAGTTATACACACCTTACTTATTCAAACATATACTAACACATATTTACTCTCTTATACAATCCCTGATACAAATTCACGATGATCCATACAGCCACTCACACATTCACTGGCTCTTATGCACAGTTATTTATATATGTCAACTCTCACATGTACTGTGTTTTACATATGTACTTACTTTGACATGTAGCACTGAGATATCCATTCACTCACCAATACACTCATGCACACAGTCAACCGCCCATACAGCTGTTTCCACATGCACTTTTGAACCCATACATCTAGTGAATCAACTGCTCACACATCTATGCACAGAGTCATACACCTCCCAGCCACCCACACACACACTCAGTCTCCCATACAAATACTTGGGCAACCAATCAATAACCCATATAGTTACTCATATAGCTACTGATCAACACATGCAGCAGTTTACAGAACAACAGACATAATGATGCACAAATTAAGACAGTTTAGTCACTAACCCATGCACTCAGTGAGACATATTTAATCACTCACTCATACAATCAGTCATGCACCTACTAAATCCTTCATCCAGACACTTATACATCCACTCATTCTTCAATATGTAAGACATATTTTAACTTTACAGAAACATACAGTCACTGGATGTTGTCATCAGTGATGTCATCAGTGATGTCATTTGAGATGTCATCAGTGATGTCATCAGTGATGTCACTGACCATGTCATGAATGATGTAATATGTGACATGATCAGCAGTGGATTGCGGGTGCGCGATATATAGTTATTGCATCTAACTATATATGCGAATTTCTATGGTTTTGTGCGAGTAAATTAAGGTTTTGTAAATGCTAATCCCTAACTATATATGGGCTAAAACCTATGGTTTTTTCAGTGAATTTCAATGGTTTTTTAACAGCAAATATCAAAAGCTGTCAAATGTCAAGTACGTGATAGGTAAAAACATTTTCGTGTTTATGCACGCTGATGTGCTTTGAACGCTGCCCCCCCCTCTTTTCTCTTAGAAGTACTCTCTCTTTGCAGATAGTGAAGGGTAGTTAACGCAGGCCTTTGCCCCCGTTGTAATCCGTCGTGCCTACTTGTCTCTCCATTTGATTGATTGTTATCCAAGCATTTACTATTTTAGAATTGATTCTCTTTGGTTCATTCTCTATTTACTAACAAGCACAAAGTTGCAATACTCTGTTTAGTCTTTGCAGATAGTGAAAAATCGTGTAAAAAAAAAAATAATAATCGAGCAAAATCAGTAGGCCACTAATGGGATCTCTTTTTGACCTTGCTAAAATAGAAACATTAGGAACAACCCTTCATGAGAAATACGAAACTAGTGAGATGAACTGAGCTCCACACCATGATGGCTGCAAGACAGCTCGGCTCCGCCACCCACCCCGCCCAAAATAACGATAAACTCTATGCAAATATTATAAATATATACAACACACCAGCAAAGTAACAGGGTAAAACATTTTATTAAATAACTATTTACATAACTATTTTATACTTTTTGTTGCCTGATCCGGCTAGCCCAATCGATCGAGCATGAAACTCATGCACTCTGATAGCAAGCGTTGCTGCTGATGCTATGCAAACAAAAACTGGTTTTCAGTTTGTACATTCTTCAAGATTTTTCATCCAAGGCTGGTTGAGAGTTTGTAGAACGATGGCTTCAGATTTTCAACATACGGTGTGGTGGCGCGGACTGGGAGGGTGCGCTTGACTCCTGCCCCCTCCTCAAGTCGTGTTGCCCTAGCATGGCCTAAGATCGCCCCCGACATAGGCGGCCGGCTCCCGGGGTCCGGCGGAACTTTTTGCCTTTTGATAACTCTTCCATTCTGGACCTTATCCCACAATCCGTTTGACCTGAAGACACGCTGTAGTGGGGCGCCCCTTTACCGTTTCAGTTGCCATTCCGCCCGCTTTTGCTACACTGTGCCTCTTCCGCCATTCAGCTGTTTACCGCCCGCTCTTGCGACTACAGCGTCTCGCTCACCATGTAGTTGAGTTGCTCCCGCTCTTGCGATGCAGCTATAGGCAGCTGCCACAGGACTCTCAAAATGGCGGCCGGCTCTTCAGATTTGGGCGTGGTCCACTAAAATGGCCATGGGACACCTTGGAACTCGGACGCTTGTCTGCTAGGGCTTGGGCCCCATTCTCGAAAGCGTCCACTGAGCCTTGAAGATTCTACAAAAGTCTTGGGGGCCCCCAACTCCTGCAGGCTTCTGGTGGGGAGCGGCTGCAATGATTGCTCGTGGAATGGCCACGACTGAGATACGAGATGGTGGTGCTCTCATGCTAACGCCAGCTTCCGTCTGAAACATCCAGAAACACTGTAGACTACCAATTCGATCAGTTCCGGTAGCGTCCCAACGTGACCCGGTAGGGAAGAACTTGCCCTCCCCTCTTTGACTGATGGTTCTTGTTGCCTGTCCCTTCTGTTGTCATTTAACAGAACTTTTTAGACTGCTGAAAGGGGTTGTGTTCCGACCGCTGGTTGGTGGAGACATTTTGACTATATTCTGGACCTACGTTGTCACGTAATGCGTTATATGACACGCCGCGTTAGCGCACCCGGAAGTGCTCTGGTGCGCGAAGCACAGCTTCCCGGAAGCGATCCGGGGCGCGGCGCACAGCGCGTAACGTAAGCATAACAGGTCATGTGACTTGTTAATAAAACTTTTCATTGGTTCATTTTACTTTTGTTATTCTAATGATGAAAGGCTTGGTCATATGACCTAAAAATTACGCTTTTTATTGCTTTCGAACATTATTTTTTCTTAAACATATATGTTATAATGTTCCAGGCTAATGTACTTTCCCGGAAAATTTACAACTGTCCTGCAAGTAAAATATATTCCTTTTTCTAGAAAAAGGGCTTTTCTTCGTCCCATGACGGAGCCGTTGAGCAAAAGATGCTCGGCCTGCTGTCTTAGTCACCGATACGCCTGAATATCAGATTCTTATCGATCACTTTATGTTGCAGGAGTAAAAAACACAACAGCCCTTGACCATTTATCTTTACTGCGTTCCTGCGTATTATACCTTTTATCCGTCATGTAATTGGACTGCTTTATTTCACTTGCCTTTTACTGATTCAAAAACAGTGACTAAAATTAAAAACTTTACCAATGTAAATACTACTACCATGTTTTGTTTAAAAACCTTTATTGTGAAAATGTCAGTATACAAATACGGGCCTATAACCACGTGGGCCGGCCACGGAGCAAACTGGAATCGTATATGATGAGGAGACATTTACACTGTAGAGGAACGCAACGAGCGGGCCATTAGGTTGCAAGAACTAAAGTGTCTAACAGTTGCGGAATCGGTGGACGTACATTTTGTAATTAAAATACGACAGGGCCACTTACAATAAAATTATCTAGATATACATTTGCGGGCAAGTACCATGGGTGACGTTAATTTGAACTTTCAATAGTACAGTAATCAATAACACATCAGAACTTAATATCAATAGGGATGTCGAAATATTCAATCAATTCTCGTCCCCGCCCGCCATGTGCTTCAAAACTGCATACGTATCTCGTGATATCAAGGTTGTGCAACCAATACACAACAAGGAGTTACGAGTTCCATTTATACCGGTGCCATTTTGGGCGAGGCCGGGCAGGTCCAGGATATAGTCAAAATCTCTCCACCAACCAGCGGTCAGACCAGAACCCCTTTCGGCAGTCAAAAAAGGTTCAGTTAAATGACAACAGAAGAGATAGGCAACAAGAACCAACAGTCAAAAGAGGGGAGGGCAAGATCTGAAGCCATTGTTCTACAAACTCTCAACCAGCCTTGGATGGAAAAATCCTGAAGAATGTAAAAACTGAAAACCAGTTTTTGTCTGTATAGCATCAGCAGCAACGCTTGAGTCAGCTTTGTGTGAAGCCGCCATTTTGATTCAATCAATAGCGTCCCCCTGCACACATTCAGGGACCTGGTCGTGTCTTCAGGTCAAACGGATTGTGGGACAAGATGCAGAAAGGAAAAGGAAAAAAGTTCCGCAATAGTGAAGCTGCAGCAGGTGCAAATAAGTTTCAGACAGTGTTACAAGCGCTGCTCAGAACTCTCAACTATGACACCACCTCCGTGCCATCCGGATCTTGGCGCCTTGTGCTGGTTCCGACCTATTCACACATTGGTCCGCTACTGACACCACCTCATAGGCCAACGGGACACCCCACACCGACTTTCGGCGCAGCATTGTAGGATGGCCACACCAGTGCGGCAACTTGCTAGACACCACCTCAGTGCCATCCAGATCTCGGCGCGTTGTGCTTCCTTCGGCCTACTGTAGCCGCAAGTGCGGACGCAACTCAGCTGGATAGCGAGTGAAACACCAAGGGGCGCCCCACTGCAGCCGAGGAGCCTCCATCTTGGGGGCGACGCACAGCATCACATTGCTTTCCAATGCAGTCAGATCCTCAAACAGCCCCCACTGACTGACGCGACCTCACAGGCCAACGGGGCGCCCCACGCCGACTTTCGGCGCAGCATTGTAGGATGGCCCCACCAGTGCGGCAACTTGCTGGACACCACCTCGGTGCCATCCGGATCTTGGCGCGTTGTGCTGCCTTCGGCCTATTCGCACATCGGTCCGCTACTGACGCCGCCTCACGTGCCAACGGATTTTCTACGCTTTTTATAGCAGCGCGTAACGTAAGCATAACAGGTCATGTGACTTCTTTATAAAACTTTTCATTGCTTCATTTTACTTTTGGTTTCCTAATGATGGAAGGCTTGATCGTATGACCTAAAAATAACACTTTTCATTGGATTAAAACATTTTTTTTCCCAAACGATGAAAGCCCCACCTTGTTTCTAGATGTTTCAGACTGAAGCTGGCGTCAGCCTGAGAGCACCACCATCTCGTGGCTCCGTCGTGGTCATTCCGCGAGCAATCATGGCAGCCGCTCCCCACCGGAAGCCTGCAGGAGTCGGGGGCCCCCAAGACTTTTGTAAAATCTTCAAGGCTCAGGGGACGTCCGAGTTCCAAGGTGTCCCAGGGCCATTTTAGTGGACCAGGCCCAAATCCGAAGAGCCGTCCGCCATTTTAAGAGTCCTGTGGCAGCCGCCTATCGCTGCACCGCAAGAGTGGGCGCAACCCAACTACATGGTGAGCGAGACGCTGTAGCCGTAAGAGCGGGCGATAAACAGCTGAATGGAGGATGAGGAACAGTGTAGCAAAAGCGGGCGGAATGGCAACTGAAACGGTAAAGGGGCGCCCCAGTACAGCAGACGAGCCTCCACCTGGGGAGGCCCGTTCACGACGGCTTCCCCCCCACCCCCCGGGGCCCCCCACGCCGTTTTTCAGAGCAGCATTGTAGGATGCCAAAACCAGTGCGACAACTTACTGGACATCACCTGGGTGCCATCCACATCTCAGCACGTTCTGCTGCCTTGGGACTATTCGCACAACAGACCGCTACTGACGAGGCCTCCCCGCGCACCCCCCGGGACGACCCACGCCATTTTTCGGAGCTGCATTGGAGGATACCTAAAACCAGTGCGGCACCCAGGTAACATCACCTGGGTACCGTCCAGAACTCAGCACGTTGTGCTGCCTTTGGACTATTCGCACAAAACACAGCTACTGACCATTGTTGCTTCTTTTTTCAAAAAAAATGTTTAAATGTATTTACTGTTTTTGTTGCATTCTATATATTTATAAGTTATTAAAGTGTTAAAATCCTACTACTTTGTTGGAGTGCTATATATTTTTTATGTGACACATAATTGTAAAAACTTTGATGTACAAAGAGGCATCCCTGGAATCTTCCGCTTCAGGCTCGGTCCCACACCCCCTCACAGTGAGAATCCCCTCCCCAAGCACAATACAGGATGGTTATCAGATAGTAGGAATGCGTGTGGTGTGACGGATCTCATCGGGTGGGGGCCTTGATCTACTGTAACTCCTTTGAAGAGGGGTGATTCTCTACAGCTGGGGCCATAAACTACATCTGCAGGGCTAGGTGATAGCCTGGGACCGACCTGGACAGTCGGACACAGAGGAAGAGGAGTGTCAGAGGGTGCGGTAGTGAATAGGGTGAAAGGGTGGTGTCGGGCGGGCACAGGGTGTGATTCTCAGGGAAGAGCAGCGCACATGGGAGGAGGTTTCTGGCCCATGCATGAGAGAGAGAGCGGGGGTGACCAGTGCGTGGGGGAGATGCTTGCGAGGGTGGGGAGCCATGCTGAGGATCGGCGGTGTGCAGAGAGTGGGTCTGGTCAAGGCATCTAAAATGGCTGCCGTGCTCAACAAAAGTGTGGCATTGCAAAAAAGACAAGATGGCGCAGACAATGTTTATCAATAAGGATTAATTTATAACAATTATTTTTTACAAAATATTTACTCGCAGTGACAAAATGGCGGTCAACAGTTCCTGATTTCCATCGAATCAAACGTTAACAGACGTCACGCAGCAAAAAAAAAACGCTCACGCACAGCCGCTGGAAGACATGTATCAACATATATGAGCCTCCTCAGCCACCCTCAGAAAACATAAGGGGTCATAATACGTCTCCCGTACCCCCTTATACCTATAGGAGTGTCAGAGGGTGCGGTAGTGAAGAGGGTGAAAGGGAGGTGTCGGGCGGGCACAGAGTGTGATTCTCAGAGAAGAACAGCGCACATGGGAGGAGGTTTCTGGCCCATGCATGAGAGAGAGAGCGGGGGTGACCAGTGCGTGGGGGAGATGCTTGCGAGGGTGGGGAGCCATGCTGAGGATCGGCGGCGTGCAGAGAGTGGGTCTGGTCAAGGCATCTAAAATGGCTGCCGTGCTCAACAAAAGTGTGGCATTGCAAAAAAGGCAAGATGGCGCCGACAATATTTATCAATAAGGATTAATTTATAACAATTATTTTTAATAAAATATTCACTCGCAGTGACAAAATAGCGGTCAACAGTTCCTGATTTCCATCGAATCGAACGTTAACAGACGTCACGCAGCAAAAAAAAAAAAACGCTCACGCACAGCCGCTGGAAGACATGTATCAACATATATGAGCCTCCTCAGCCACCCTCAGAAAACATAAGGGGTCAGGATACGTCTCCCGTACCCCCTTATACCTAGTAATTTAATTAAATGGAAACACAAAATGGCGAATTCACGTTTCGCTATCAGTTTGCGACCCGGTTCGCGAACCAAGAAGCGCTTCTACCGCGAAAAATCAAATTTTTATTATTTGCCCCACGGGACCCTTTAATAACCCCAACATCATTCCTAGGGGGTCAAGAGGGGTCTACCTAGCCCCCTTTCATTAAATTCCCCCTTAGTTTTTCTCCTCCTCTTGTCTCTCGATCCTACCGAGAGATGGCGGCCGCACCGGACTGTTTAGAATGTTGACAGACACCGGAGAGCCAATCAGCTTCGCTACGCAAAGCTCCGTTACGCGAAAAGTACGCGATCTGGAGCGCTATCTGGGACGCTGTCACAGATATATCTGTTTTTTTAAACGTTAATTTCTCAAAATCCACTGGAGCACATATATTGAGACCCATCAAAGGCACATCGGGCTAACAGTCCCTATAATTTTCCCAAGTTTCGTGCAAATCCATTCAGCCGTTCGAGCTAAAAGTGAGGCCAAAGGCCCTATGGAAAAATGAATGGGAAAAATGCGTTTTGGGACCCCCTTTTTTCTCGGCCCCCCTTGACGGAACCCCCCCATATTTTTAGGGGCTGCTCAGAAACAAAATGTGCCATTTTCCTGAAAATTTCAGCTGATTCGGTCCACAAACACTAAAGTTATTAGACATAGAATTTTCAAAAGTTCCATAGAGAAAAAATCCTAACTATATATACCTACTGGCGACCGCCAGTAGGTAATATATATATATATATATATATATATATATATCAAAAGACAAAAGAGGCGGCACAATCAGGATGTCTGAGTTTAAGCCTTTATTTCAAGACTATTCACCCCACCAACGCGTTTCAGCCTTACACGGCCTTGCTCACGGTCGGTTAGTCCCTCTACAGTGTTTGTATATATACTGGCCCATAAGCAGCCAATTATGAGGCATTATGGGATATGTAGTTTTTTGTTACATTTTAGTGAAGAAAAAAATAATTAAAAGAAAAGAAAGACTTGGCATGCTTGTAATTTCAACATGTTATGAGTAACTTAATCAATGTTAAATAATACAGGGTCTAGTACCCTAGTCTTTTCATGATGTCGCCAGTTCTATTCATAGAGAATATAGGGTGTAGTACCCTAATTTCTACTGGGGCTTTCAGTCCAGGTGAATATGCAGGTCTTCCCCAAAGTTCATCCCTCTCGGGTGTTTGGTGCGGAGTCTGATAATCATCCGCGACTCCATTTGTCGTAGTCTGCGGACTACATCACCTCCTCTTTCCATTTTGTCTAGAACTTTTGCTCCGAAAAAATGCATCTGTCTCCAATCTCCGTTTTGGCATACGCTCATATGTTTGGCAGTTGCATATTGCATGTTGGAGTTTTTCACTGCCCTTATATGTTCCAAAATTCTTTTTTTCAACATGCACGTCGTGCTCCCTACATATTTCATTCCGCATTTGCATTGTATGATGTAAACAACATTTTTGGAACTGAAAGAGATTTGTTGATCTATTTTCATGGACTTGCCATCCGGTTCTTCAATCATTCTCATGTGTTTGCCAATTTTGCAGGCCTTACAAGAGTTGCAGGGTTGAAATCCATTACGTTGTGTACTGAGCCAGTTCTGTTTAGGTCTTTCTTGGAAATGGCTTTTGACTAGTAAGTTTTTCAATGCGGTGTTCTTTTTGTATGTTATTAGGGGAGCATTTCCAATGGTGGTTCCAATGTCAGGATCTTTTGTGAGCATGTGCCAATATTTCTTCATTATACGAGCGATGTTTGAGCTTTCTTTACTGTAAGTCAATATTAATCTTGGAGGAGCATTGGCTTCAGTTTTTTTCGGTTGTTCCATCAGTGTCTGAGTTCGTGTTTTTTGATCAATTTTGCGTTTGCATCTTTTTAACACTCTTTCATCATAGCCTCTCGCTCTGAATCGGCATTTACTTTCTTCAATGACCTTCTCAGCTTCTTCAGGTAAGGAGCAATTTCTCTTCAGTCTGGTAAATTCACCATATGGTATACTCCGTAAGAGGGGTGCAGGATGAAAGCTTGTACCATGCAGTACACTGTTGGTGGCTGTCTTTTTCCGGAAAAGGGTGGATTCCAATTTGCCATTGTGTACATATATCTTGGTATCCAAGAAATCAATTTCCTTCACACTAGTGTTACATGTGAATTGCAAACCGACATTGTTCTTGTTTAGTTTGTCGAAGTACATTTTGAATTGGTCATCCGTACCGTGCCAAATGATGAATAGGTCGTCGATGTAACGGACCCATAACATTATTCGTTCTAGATCTTCTTGGTTGTCTTCATTCCAGGCGATTGTCTTTTCCCACCACCCCATTGTGATGTTAGCATAGTTCGGTGACAGAGAAATGCCCATGGCAGTTCCACAGATTTGTTTGTAAAGCTGTTTGTTAAATAAAAATACATTGTTTTTTAAGCAGAGATCAATCATTTGCAACAACATGTTTGAATGGTCTAGATATGTGATGTTGCGTTGTTTCAAGTAATATTCGCAGGCCTGCATTCCGATTTCATGGCGGATCGACGTGTAGAGTGAAACTGCATCAATTGTTACTAAAAGGTAGTCAGGGTTCCAGGTCACATCCATTAGGGTTCTCAAGAAATCTCCAGTGTCTTTTATATAAGATGGTAGGGTCTGGGCAATTGGAGCTAGAAATTTGTCTGCGTAGTTTGAGATGTTTTCATACAGTGCCCCACATGACGAGACTATTGGCCTCCCTGGTGGTTGGTTTAGAGTTTTATGGATCTTCGGGAGAAAATATATACACGGTGTTATTGGGTGGTCAATCGTGAGATATTTTCTCTCTTCATCATCTATTAGACCCTTTTTGTGCCAAGTCTCCAAGTGCTCGTGTAGTTCCTTTTTCATGTTACTCAAAGGATTCATTGTTAACTTTTCATAGTTATTTAATTGGTTTAGTTGTCTCATAGCTTCTCCTGTGTAGTCAATTGTGTTGAGTAGGACAATGTTGCCCCCCTTGTCCGCTGGTTTTATGATGATTTTATCATTATCCATTAGCGTTTTGATGGCCACACGTTCTTCTTTTGTTAGGTTTTCGCGTGTCTTGTTTCTGACTTTAACCAGGTTGTCAAGTTCTTTTATTATTGCTTCTGAGAACATATCAATTTTGTTTCCTGGTGATAGGATGGGATAATATCTCGATTTTCTTTTTAAGCCAGTGACTGGTCTGGCGTCTGTTGGAATGTTTAGTTCCTCGAGAAATTCAGTTTCTGTGATGGAAGCTCCTTCCAGGTCAAACAATGTCTCAAAGCTATTTCTCATGTCAGGAATATCTGCGATGGTTTCAAAATGAATTGTATCTGTATGCTCATTGGCATTGATTTCTGGTACCGTCTGGTTGTCAGCATGTACCTTTGCAAGTTTCAACTTTCTGATGTATTTATAGAAATCTATGCGAGTCTCCGTGTAATCGAAATGAGCCTCCGGACAAAAAGATAAGCCTTTGTTCAAGACACGCTGTTCTGTTTCTGATAATTGGTGGTCTGAGAGGTTCACTATTAAGTTGGCTTCGGGTTGCGATTACACGGAGACTCGCATAGATTTCTATAAATACATCAGAAAGTTGAAACTTGCAAAGGTACATGCTGACAACCAGACGGTACCAGAAATCAATGCTAATGAGCATACAGATACAATTCATTTTGAAACCATCGCAGATATTCCTGACATGAGAAATAGCTTTGAGACATTGTTTGACCTGGAAGGAGCTTCCATCACAGAAACTGAATTTCTCGAGGAACTAAACATTCCAACAGACGCCAGACCAGTCACTGGCTTAAAAAGAAAATCGAGATATTATCCCATCCTATCACCAGGAAACAAAATTGATATGTTCTCAGAAGCAATAATAAAAGAACTTGACAACCTGGTTAAAGTCAGAAACAAGACACGCGAAAACCTAACAAAAGAAGAACGTGTGGCCATCAAAACGCTAATGGATAATGATAAAATCATCATAAAACCAGCGGACAAGGGGGGCAACATTGTCCTACTCAACACAATTGACTACACAGGAGAAGCTATGAGACAACTAAACCAATTGAATAACTATGAAAAGTTAACAATGAATCCTTTGAGTAACATGAAAAAGGAACTACACGAGCACTTGGAGACTTGGCACAAAAAGGGTCTAATAGATGATGAAGAGAGAAAATATCTCACGATTGACCACCCAATAACACCGTGTATATATTTTCTCCCGAAGATCCATAAAACTCTAAACCAACCACCAGGGAGGCCAATAGTCTCGTCATGTGGGGCACTGTATGAAAACATCTCAAACTACGCAGACAAATTTCTAGCTCCAATTGCCCAGACCCTACCATCTTATATAAAAGACACTGGAGATTTCTTGAGAACCCTAATGGATGTGACCTGGAACCCTGACTACCTTTTAGTAACAATTGATGCAGTTTCACTCTACACGTCGATCCGCCATGAAATCGGAATGCAGGCCTGCGAATATTACTTGAAACAACGCAACATCACATATCTAGACCATTCAAACATGTTGTTGCAAATGATTGATCTCTGCTTAAAAAACAATGTATTTTTATTTAACAAACAGCTTTACAAACAAATCTGTGGAACTGCCATGGGCATTTCTCTGTCACCGAACTATGCTAACATCACAATGGGGTGGTGGGAAAAGACAATCGCCTGGAATGAAGACAACCAAGAAGATCTAGAACGAATAATGTTATGGGTCCGTTACATCGACGACCTATTCATCATTTGGCACGGTACGGATGACCAATTCAAAATGTACTTCGACAAACTAAACAAGAACAATGTCGGTTTGCAATTCACATGTAACACTAGTGTGAAGGAAATTGATTTCTTGGATACCAAGATATATGTACACAATGGCAAATTGGAATCCACCCTTTTCCGGAAAAAGACAGCCACCAACAGTGTACTGCATGGTACAAGCTTTCATCCTGCACCCCTCTTACGGAGTATACCATATGGTGAATTTACCAGACTGAAGAGAAATTGCTCCTTACCTGAAGAAGCTGAGAAGGTCATTGAAGAAAGTAAATGCCGATTCAGAGCGAGAGGCTATGATGAAAGAGTGTTAAAAAGATGCAAACGCAAAATTGATCAAAAAACACGAACTCAGACACTGATGGAACAACCGAAAAAAACTGAAGCCAATGCTCCTCCAAGATTAATATTGACTTACAGTAAAGAAAGCTCAAACATCGCTCGTATAATGAAGAAATATTGGCACATGCTCACAAAAGATCCTGACATTGGAACCACCATTGGAAATGCTCCCCTAATAACATACAAAAAGAACACCGCATTGAAAAACTTACTAGTCAAAAGCCATTTCCAAGAAAGACCTAAACAGAACTGGCTCAGTACACAACGTAATGGATTTCAACCCTGCAACTCTTGTAAGGCCTGCAAAATTGGCAAACACATGAGAATGATTGAAGAACCGGATGGCAAGTCCATGAAAATAGATCAACAAATCTCTTGCAGTTCCAAAAATGTTGTTTACATCATACAATGCAAATGCGGAATGAAATATGTAGGGAGCACGACGTGCATGTTGAAAAAAAGAATTTTGGAACATATAAGGGCAGTGAAAAACTCCAACATGCAATATGCAACTGCCAAACATATGAGCGTATGCCAAAACGGAGATTGGAGACAGATGCATTTTTTCGGAGCAAAAGTTCTAGACAAAATGGAAAGAGGAGGTGATGTAGTCCGCAGACTACGACAAATGGAGTCGCGGATGATTATCAGACTCCGCACCAAACACCCGAGAGGGATGAACTTTGGGGAAGACCTGCATATTCACCTGGACTGAAAGCCCCAGTAGAAATTAGGGTACTACACCCTATATTCTCTATGAATAGAACTGGCGACATCATGAAAAGACTAGGGTACTAGACCCTGTATTATTTAACATTGATTAAGTTACTCATAACATGTTGAAATTACAAGCATGCCAAGTCTTTCTTTTCTTTTAATTATTTTTTTCTTCACTAAAATGTAACAAAAAACTACATATCCCATAATGCCTCATAATTGGCTGCTTATGGGCCAGTATATATACAAACACTGTAGAGGGACTAACCGACCGTGAGCAAGGCCGTGTAAGGCTGAAACGCGTTGGTGGGGTGAATAGTCTTGAAATAAAGGCTTAAACTCAGACATCCTGATTGTGCCGCCTCTTTTGTCTTTTGAAATTTCTTGGGTCAGGATCCGACCCCCAGGCAGAGCACACACTGCTGAGCGCGTCCCAGAGGCTGAAGGATCACTTTGAGTAACATATATATATATATATATATATATATATATATATATATATACATATATATATATATATATATATATATATATGTATATATACATATATATATATATATATATCCCACACAAAGGTTACCCTTCTTGGAAACGCCACACAAATGGAAGTTTTCTCCGTCACTTTTATTGTGGGCAACAAATACAGCGCACTTATTATTCCACACGAAGCGCCATACGCGTTTCAGACATATCGCCCTTGTTCGCCCCGACACCAAAGTTACAGACCATGGCTCCTAGAATCTCGGGAGCCATCTGTGGATTTGGGAGCATTAATGTGGGGCTGAACACTTTCAGAAACAGCATAGTTTTCCTCCATGCAACCCTCCTAGGGGAATACAGTTTTTTATGAACATTACACAGGTCAGCAGCCACTATGGAGTTAACGAACTACCCCAACCAAAATGCATTAGCAGAAATCCCATGAGGGCAAGGTGATGGGTTTAAAAGGTTCGTACAGTTGCGTGTGTTTTCAACATAGCCACTGAACAAGGTCGATATGCCAAAAACGAGTATGGTGCTTTGTATGGAGGATTAAGCGCGCTGCATCTGTTGCCCACAATAAAAGCGACTGAGAAAACTTCCATTTGTGTGGCGTTTCCAAGAAGGGTAACTTTTGTGTGGATATCTATCTATATATATATATATATATATATATATATATATATATATATATATATATATATATATATATATATATATATATATATATATATATATATATATATATATATATATATATATATATATATATATATATATACACACACACACACACGAACACTGTTTTAGCACTATGATGAAACTATATCTGCGATTCACTATTTTGGTGCTTATATTCACTTTCATATCTTATTATCGCAGCAAATGTATTCTATACAAGAACAATGTTTGTTCAATAAATATATTAAAGAATGTCCCATTGTGTATTCTATGTTGATTTCTTTGAGAACAAGATTGCACACGTGACTAAGAGAAAGGGTTCTAGATCTGTTACCATGATCCCTCAGGTATCAGGGTTGTCATGTTCAGTGGTTGCCAGAAACCATTAACCTCCTCTTTGAATTAAGGGGCTTGTGGTGGGACTGTGAGATAGCTGGTCGCTAGGTTAACATATACTGCGGGGGTGCATGGAATAAGTCTAGACAAAAGTTTATGTTGTCTACAAATGCGCAGATCCCACAGATTAGTTGGAGCTACATGACAAGCATGTTATTCAGGTGTCTTATTAGTATAAAGCAATTGGGAGAAATGAGTAATATTATGTTGGTGATATTACTTTAATATTGGCAGTCATAGAGCACTAATCTGAAGGATAACCAAATTATCGGTAATGGTATGCAAAAATTTTACCATGAGCTTGTGGTTCAATCAAGGCGACAATTTGATACTGAAATGTTACAAACCTTTCCATCAAAATATGGGATATGTAAAAGAAACAGAAGCAATATGCTAATAAGTTCAGAAGGTTTTTGGCCAGAGCGCAGTCCCATTGAGCTTGTCCCAGAAATGCTCCCCACATTGCAAGGCACCACAGGGCTCACTGACGCTCATATCATTAAACCCTTGCCACCCTTTGCTGCTAGCCATGTAGCACTGCCCTGTTTATTTCTTCATTATTGGCACCCTGTATTAACTTTGTATTGGCCTTGGACACTGTTTTTGTTGCTGGATTGTCTGTATTGCTGCTATCATTTTGTCTTGGTTTTGCATTGATTAATTTCATTCAACTGTGCGCCGTTTTGCTCTGTTGCTTTGTTGTTCAAAGCAAGACTTCCAGCTGCACTTCCCACCGACTATCGCTTCTGTGCTTTCCTCCGCCCAGAGCTCCTCCTCCTCCAATGACCTACTTAATGGAGGCCCCAGTGTGGCCACACAGCTGGCATGAGAAAGGCGTGCCGAAAGCAAGCCTGTCTGTGCCATCTGCGCCTAAAGCACACCCAGCATCAGGAGCCCTGGCTCCATAGACACCGAGCCCTGGACCCCAGACACTGCAAATATTGCTGCCTCAGCAGATCCGTTCACCTGCCACCACTGCTGTTTCACCTACAATTTAGGACCTCCTACCTGCAGAGCAATCTACATCACTCCCACTTTGCCAAATGAGATCACTCCGATGCCGCCTGCTCAACATCCAATCTCTCTGAAAACACGCTACCGATGTCTGGGATACCAAATCCACCCTTGCCCTCGAAGTGATCTTCATCACAGAGACCTGACTTAACCACTCCTCCATTCTTGACCTAACCACCGCAATGCCCAATTGCTACAAGATGACACACCTGGACTGCACCAACAAACACAGAAGGGGCATTGTCATCATTCACAAAGAAACAATCTGCGGTCCCACCACCGAAGAAGAAACTGCACTGATCATGGAACATCTCAATTTCCAACTGCACAATGACAGAACAATCATCAAAGGCACAGATCACCCACGACCACACACCGCCCTCTGGGGCACCATCGTAGACTTCATCGCCTCCATTGCCATTGAGTCCAAGCATTACATCTTTCTCAGAGATCTCAACTTCCACCTGGACGACCCCACAGACACTAACTTTGCCAACCTTCTGGAACACATGGGCAACATCGGCCTCACCAAGCTGGTCACATACCTTACACACAAAGCAGGATACACACAGGACCCAATCAAGTCAAATACAGTGATGCCTCAGAACTCACCTGAATCAACCAGTCTATCCTCCACTTCATCATCTCAGGATCATTGGGCACTGCTAGCAGCTGCCCCTCCAACAACTCATCCCACAGCTGAAACAAAGTGACTCAGGACCAATGGATCGATGCCCTCTATACCACCCAGCCCGACCCCACCACCAACATGGATCAAGCAGTCCAGAACTTCTCCAACTGGATCACCAATAACGTCGACCTAGTCTCCCCATCACACCAGCCAAGAATCACAGATCCACCAAACAAGGCAACTGGTACACAACATAAGTCAGGACAATGAAAGACAGCTGCAAACAACTGGAGAGAAGATGGAGCACAAGCATAGATGCTACAGGCCAAGTGTTTACCACTATAGAGGTTCTCCCAGTGAGTTGTCGCTAGTGCTAATGAGTGCATATCACAAAAAGTGAAGGACTGGTCTCACACAACACCTGGTGGCATGCTTCATAATTAACCAGTCCTCACACTCTAAAAACTTAGTTTGATAGAGGGCAGGCATACACCTGATGACAGGGATGCACTTCAAACTAAGTGGGGGCCCATGGAAAAAGATAGTGAGGTTAAAAGGCCATTATTGATCTCAAATTAAATTTGAATTTTGCTGACATCTATACGGTAATTAAAAGAAAGTGATCGGTGTAATGCGGATATTATTGTCCCCCCACCAATATCAATGGGGTCGACATGTTTCTGCCAAATGGCCCAGTAGGGTCCGTGGCATTTATCATGACCAAAACAAACAAGTAAACTGCGGGCTCCACTCTTACCAGACTGCAAGCGAACATCTAGTGGCCGGGGTGGGGCCGGCGTCCCCTCTGTGGATAGGTAGAACGTGTGGATGTCCAGAAACATCTACGTGCTGCACATGCGCGCTGGAGATGTTGAACTGCGCATGTGCAAAATTTACTATCTGATGCACATGCGCAATGATAAGTCTCGCGCATAGAACAATGGTGTTGAAGTTTAATATACTGGAGGATTGGCACATTATTTTGAGGTTGACACAAAATGCCACATAGTTTGCGAACCATGCATAATTATAAATGGGCCCAAGATGCCCCTGGTGCCATGATAAAACTAAATGTTAATGCCAGCTGTAACACGAGACATACTTGTATAATAAGCTACTGGGCTGATTCTATGCAGAATGGCGTTTTACATGCCGAATATCGACACAGTCATCCTAGGCGATGCACATTTCCTATGGTAGCTGAGAGAAGGACATTTGCTATGGTTGATGGGAAATAAAGACCCATAAGTAAAAGCAAGGTCTTTCACTGTTTCAGGGAGGTGGTATCAGTCACTATGGATTGTGTATAGTGCTATAATACTGGATAAAGGACAACATGCAGACAGGATGTTCATGTATGTAATGTGTAGGCATATGTTAGTTAAAAAGCTAATTTTAGCCAAGGAATGTCGTCGTTCAGACCTTCTTTTCATGTTCGAATAGGGTATACCCACCTCTACTCCCTGACATGGAGTGGTCTTCATGATTTTCAGGACCACCCATTTTAGGTCCGTGTCTTTATGATTGTGTTCCAGTAAATGTCTAGTGAGTTTTGTGTTGCTTTTTTTACAGCGTATGGTGCTGCGATGTTCGTTGATGCTGGTCTTAATTCTCCTGGTGGTCATACCCACATACCTCAAGTTGCAGGGGCATGTAAGGAGATATACCACATTTTCCGTGTTGCAATTGTTGAAGTTGTTCAATCTCCATGGGTGTGTGGTGCCAATGTCCACTTCCTTAGTGGTCCAGGTAAGAGGACATGCGACACAGCCACCGCAGGCAAAGTGTCCTGTTGCTCTTTGGGTGTTCCAGAGAGCCACTTGGTCATCTCCTCTTGCAGGGGGGTCTTTTGCCCGTACCAACTCATCTTGTAGGATTTTACTTCTTTTGAGAGCAAAACGTGGGGTTTCCCAACGTTTTCCTGTGCCCTGAAGGATGTGCCAATTCTTTCTTATGATTTTTTGTACAGTGTTGGAGACTGGTGTATATGTTGTTACACACACAATTCTGTTAGACTTCTCTTTCTCGTTGTTTTCCAGTAGAGCGTCGCAGTTTATATTCCTTGCTCTCTTCTTTGCTTTCCTGATCAGTTTCCTGGGGTAGTGTCGGTCTTGTAGGTTTTCCTCAAGGTCCTCTGCTTGTTCTTGAAAAATTTCCATCTTTGAGCAGTTTCTGCGTACCATGAGGAATTGGCCAACTGGTAAGTTGTCCCTCAGGGCATTTGGGTGATAGCTTTCATATAGCAGTAGGCTATTCTTGTCTGTCAGTCTGTTTTGAACCTTTGTGCTGAATGCTGATGCCGTCTGCATTCATCATGGTGTCAAGATCCAGAAAATCAGCATGGTCCTTACTGATGGAGTGGGTGACTCTCAAATGTCGATCCTTGGTGTTAATCCATTCCATGAATATATTCGCTGTATCTTGGTCCTCTTGCCAGTCAATGAAAACATCATCAATATAACGTTTCCATGTCCTCAGATTTTCATAGAATGGATCGCTTTCATGGCAGATGTGAACTTCTTCAAACCGGTGCACATACAGACATGCCAAGCTTGGGGTGAAAGTGCTGCCCATCGATGTACCAGTGATTTGATGGTACAGCACGTCCTCAAATTCAAAGACGTTTTCAGTCAAAGCTACCTCAGCACATTCCATGATGAAGTGCTGGGGTGTGAGGTAGTTCCAATCTGTGTTCAATAAAATCTGTTCCACAACTTCCATGGTACATCTTTGAGGGATGCTGGTGTACAGCGCCTTAATGTCCATGGTAATGAACAGGTCTTCCGTGTTGTTGGTTTCCATGTCCCTCATGAAGCATAGTATATCTTTGGTATCTCCTAGGTAGGACCGTGATTTTTGGACTATCGGTTTGAGGAACCAGTCACAAAATTGTGAAAGAGGCTCAAGGATGGATCCGATGCCGGACACAAATGGTTGACAGGGTAGCGATATCTTCTCTTTGTGAATTTTTGGGAGGGTGTAAAACCTCGGTGTTTTAGAGTTCTAATTCACCAGGAAGTCGGCCTCTTGTTTTGTGATCCAGTCGATGCACAATGCTTTATCTACCATACCCTTGATCTTAGTGCTGAGACGTTGTGTCGGGTCGTCTGAATATTTTTCAAAGCTGGCGACATGCGAGAGAAGGCGGTTGCACTCCTTCCGGTACATTGACCTGTTCATCAGAACGATTGCACCTCCCTTGTCAGCTGGTTTGACTGTAAGTTCTGTGTTGTTCTTAAGTTTCTCTAGGGCTTGTTGTTCATGACTAGTAAGGTTTTGAAAACCCTTCTTCTTTTTGAAGTTGATTTTTTCTACTTCCATGAGAACCACCCGCTCAAAAGGTAATATGTGGCAAGGGATTGTTTGAATTGGAGGCATGAATGTGGACTTTTTCCTAAATTCTGTGCCGGTCTTCTCATGTTGATCATCACTTGATACTCCGAAGTTGTTACGGAGCTTGATTTTCCTGAAGAATTGTGCCAGTTCATTGTTAAGCAAAAAGGAGTTATTCATCAGTGTCGCGACAAATCCTAGACCCTTGGACAGGACTGTTTCTCCATCTTCAGAGAGTGAGTAGTCACTGAGATTGACAATGTTTGTTACTCTCTGCTTGTCGATGGGCCATTACCTTTCCCCCTGCTCCTCGTTTACATTGCAACTGGATCTTGATCTTCCCACTGTACCCTTGTGTTCTGCCTTTTTTGTCTTCTTTTTCCCCTGCATCGGCCCCGGTATAAAAAAGGCTGCGGGCTCTGTGGGAATCCGAATCCTGGTGGGTAGTACGGTTGCTGCCAGAATCCAGAATGGGGCATTGGTGGGTGTATCATTTGTTGGTGGTAGTTTTGCAGTTGTCTCCCTTGATAGCCATAAGTGCTCTCGTCACTGCTACTTCCGCTTAAGCTCCTCTCTTCTCCGGAGCTGAAAGTCCAATTTTGTGGTGTCCCCTGAAGCGTTGCTGTTTTCTATTTTATTGTGGTTGGGGTGGTCTTTCGTAGTACTCGTCAGTGATATACGGGTATACAGGTCTCTCGGCTAAATTTCTGAGCATCTTTTTTTCAATTTAGTTAGTTTGGACAGGGTAAGGTATTCCTGGTATTCAGATTGATCTTTATTAATTTCCTCCAGTTTCTTTTTCAATACTGGTATTTGAACCATGGTTTTGAGTCTGCTCTCACTTTGTTGGATCTTCCCCAGAAGTGTGTCGGCTAGTTCCCTAGCTGTAGTGATAATGAGAACTAGCCAGTCCTTAGTGCACTTCCAGGCTATCCTTGACCAGTTGGTGCGGAATTCCTTGTTGTTAAGGAATAGTCTGGGCTCATTAGTAACTATGAGGCCCCTTGATGTGGTGTTCTTCCGCAGGTACTCCGTCATAAAAGCTCCATGTAGAGCTGTCTGGATTTGTTCTTTCTTTTTGGTGAACAGTGTCTCCCATTCGTCTGTATTCTGAATTTATACCCCTAAGGTCATTCCCACGGCTATAAGCTGTACGAAATGTGTAACCACAAACTCCAGACTGAATCTGGGATGAGGAAACCAGAGGCAAGGGGTGGAAGGAGTCGGCAGCTTCAAACAGAAACTTTTTACCACAATAGAGCCGCTCCCAGTGAGGTGTCGCTAGTGCTAGTGCTAATCAATTTGTGAGTGCAGGCATCTCACAAAACGTGAAGGACTGATCTCACACACCACCTGGTGTCAAGCTTCATTAATTGACCAGTCCTCGCCCTCTAAAAACTTGGTTTGATAGAGGGCGGGGATACACCTGAGGACAGGGATGCACTTCTAAACTAAGTGGGGCCCAGAGAAAAAAATTGTGAGGTTAAAAGGCCATTATAGATGTCAAATTAAAATGTAATATTGCTGGCATCTATACAGTAATTAAAACAAATTGATTGATGTAATGAGGATATTATTGTCCCCACACCAATATCAATAGGGTCGACATGTTTCTGCCAAATGGCCCAGTAGGGTCCGTGGCATTCTTCAGGACCAAAACAAACAAGTAAACTGCGGGCTCCACTCTTACCAATTTTCACTGAATGGGGTGATATCGATCTCACTCCACCGTAATATGGCCTGTATCTAAAGCCTGTAAGAAAAACAAGCGATTAAAAATCATAATAGAGCACTAGATACACAAAATAATATATATTCAGCCACATACACCAAGGATCTATTGTGAGTGGCTGGAAGTGCAGCAGCTGTGACAATCATCTGTGCACCAGAGAGGAGAAATTGTCTCCAAAATGCTTACCCTATAGTTGGAACACTGTGCCCCATAGGAGGGTGAGGGCAGGAGACCCGTAGGTCAAGTGCTAAAAAAGTAATGAGGAGAAAAAACATAATACACAATGTTTTAACGAAGATAAATACATAAAAAAACACACATGAGGTTCTGTAGTATATCAGATTCAAAATACCTGAAAAGGAAAACCATTCATCCACACATTCATACTCTTACTGATACGTGACGTGATCTCTGACTATGCGCCTCTATCTGTGCTCCTCCGCTTCTCGATATTAAATGAGTGGAGCGGCATCCTGTAATTTATAGTATCACCGCCAGGTAGTTAATGCCAAACACGGATTAATTGGGTGCTGGAGTGTGGCATCCGGTCTCCCAACATTGTGCTAATATGGAGGCATAGCCTGACCTACCAAATATGAGCTTCCCTGATTGCATATGGTCTGTGCAAGCGGACACGTAGTGGCCGGGGTGGGGCCGGTGTTCTCTCTGTGGATAGGTAGAATGTGTGGATGTCAAGAAGCGTCTACAAGCTGCACATGCCCATGTGCAAAATGTACAATTTTGAGTGGACGTTAGGATGATGTTGAGTGAGATGATGTTTTCCGGGGTTGGGATTTTCAAGTAGAGTTGAGTGTCTTCGGCATACATATGGAAGAGAATGTTCGTGGAGTTCAGTGCGTGAGCTAGAGGTTCCAAGGAAAGGTTGAAGAGGATGGGAGAAAGGGCGGATCCTTGGGGGACCCCCATGACTACTGGAGAAGGCTGGGAGAAGGAGTGGTTTGCCTTGAATCTTGAATAGATGGATAGCATTATTCCTCACAGGAGGAATGCAAAGAATCTGCCTACATCCGTCCACCTTGGAACCCCAGAACACTATCTGTGGTGTCCCTCAAGGTTCTTCCTTCTGCCAAACCTTTTTCAACACCTGCATGACACCTCTAGCTGACATCGTCAGAACCAACGATCTCAACATCATATCCTACGCCCACTATACCAAGCTCATCCTCTCGCTCTCAGAAGACCCCACCACCACTAAGACCAACTTCTACAACAGCATGAAGAATGTTACGGACTGGATGAAGGCCAACTGTCTCAAGTTGAACACTGACAAGACCAAAGTGCTGATCTTTAGCAACCACGTCTCTGCCCTGGAATGACACCCGGTGGGCAACTGAACTTGGATCCACTCCTTCAGCCACAACCTCACCATCATCCTGAATAGAAATGACAGATCAATACAGTTTCCTCTTCCGGCTTCCACACTCTTCGCATGCTCCATAGAATCATCAAATGGATTCCCATTGGCACAAGGAAAACTGCTGCACAAGCCCTAATCACCAGCTGGCTGGACTAAGGCAAAGCACTGTACACAAGAACCACCACCGAACTCATACGAAGACTCCAGACAATACAGAACTCAGCAGCCAGACACATCCTCAACTTGGCCAAATTGACCCACATCACTCAACACCTTAGAAACCTCCACTAGCTACTCATCCAGAAAAGATGACAGTTCAATTTATGGGCACACGCCTATAAGGTCCTCAACGACCAAGGACCAGTACCATGAACCACCGCTTGAACTTCCAACAACCATCCAGAGACCTTCGCCCCACCTCCCTTGCACAGAAACTGCATATACTCAGAAGCCACAGCGGAGGCTGGTTCTTCTCCTACCTCACAGCCAAGTCCTCAAACCGCCTTTCTCTCCATCTCCAAACAACACCCTTGCTGGACTACTTCAGGAAGAGACTTAAGGCCTGGCTTTTCAACTGAGCCCAGAAACCCAGTGCCTGGATACCCTCATGGGTGATAAGATGTGTTTTACAAATATTGATTGATTCCTGATACTAATAGGAAAATGTAACATTCGATGTTTCACACTTTTTTTGAAAAGTTAGGACAGTAGTAAGTCCAGTTATCAAGGAAGCACCCTAAGTCAGATATATATTACACGCAAATATAAATATATTAGTTAATGTCCAGCAGCCTCCACTAAGAGATTCCTTTTAAGATAATGTTGCATTTCATATTTCCGAGAAGATCAATCACCTTATTTGAAATTACGTCTTCCAAGGATACAATCCGAATTTTAGGCTGAAGCTCTTTAACCATGTGTCAACAGGCCCAATTTTACAAGGGGACAGGTATTTAAACAGGTATCAGAATGTGTGGTGATTGATAAAAGCAATTAAAAAAGAAACTGTGTGCTCACCACCATGAGAGGTGGCATGTGTTAGTTCCAAGCAAAAACTGAATGCATTAAAATACTCGGTGAGGAGAACACTTCATTATACACTGTCCTAAAGCTGAGTATTTCTTGGCATGGTCCTGTGTAATGTACAATATGCCAGGATCCCATAGAAATGCTCTACATCTCTGCCATTCTTAACTTGTGGTCCACAGACCTCTTATGAACATGACACTTACTTAGGAGGACAAAGACAGCTAGGAAAATTACATAATTCTAATAAATTAATAAACTAGAGATATATAAAGTCCAAGATGTGAAATGAGGATTTCAAATGCTCTGTAAACGTGAAGAGATTTGAAATTGAAGAGTCAAAATTAAGTGGTATTGTCAGCTTGATTTGTGGGAGCAGAACAAGAACAGCAAACACAATCTATTATGGACCATTGGTGGCCTCCATCAAAGAAATGGTTTGTGCTAACAACGAAAGATCATGCATTAAGAGAAAAAAGGCAAGGTAGAAGTTTTATAAATAAAACTCCAAACTTTCCATTAAAATTTTAATTTAGATTTTGTTTTAAACTGTTTGTGAATTAAATCTAATAATATTTAAATATATGGTTTCATTATTTTTGTGTCTGGTTGATTTACACTTGTTTCTGTATGATGTTTAAAACTTAAAAAATGCATAGACAAGGGTCCATTCTTTCAGTAGTTATTCATTTGGGGTCCACAAAAGTCAAAAGGTTAAGACAAGTGGAGTCAGGGGGGGATTCTACCCTCATACTTAATCCTATAAGTAATTTACCAAATATTTATGACAATCTTAGTTCTGTTCAGTCATTAAGCTTTAGAAGGCCACCTGAGAATTCCCCCAGTGCTTCACCCAGTGGATTTTGGGATGCATGGGGTTTCTAAAATTATTTGTTATCATGACCAAACAGAATGTACATGGTCTCACAGGAGAAAGACAAAATACAAAGAAGCAGTGGATGAGGTTTTTCATTACAAAAGTGGTGTGGGATGTTCATATCAAAACCCACTGCTTTACTTTTCTCATGTCACAGATCTTTTTCCAAATGTTAAACTGAACTGAGGTTAGGTCCAGGTAATCATATTGTTATTGTGTCCAGTTTATTATAGATAATAATTTTAGCAAGACCCTTTTTTGCAATGCACAGTCTAATTAGCAGAAGTGATAACTCAGAGTTAGGCAGAGAGACTATTGTTGATGTGGGTAGGTAGTCTTGCCAGGCTGGCCAGACTGTTGGTGATTCTAGCTGGATTTATATGAATTAGTGCATTTCTTTAGCGGACATCAAGAACCTCTGAGACAAGTCTGTCAGGGCTAGAGAGGTTGCAACATTTTCCTAATTACCCTTGGCCCCCATATAGTTAAAAAATAGTTATTGTCCAAAAAGTTTTAAAACGTCACACATAAAATTCCAGAAAAATAGTCAAAAGTATTTCTCCACACTGGTGCTTTTTAGGTTGCTTCAGGGCTGTATCCAATGACTCTTCATTTCATCAAAGTTAGAAAGAGTGCACAACTGATAAGTTCCACAACATCCTTCCGCAATTCCACTAGATAAATAGTTTTGCTCTGAACGAGATTTCTGTTCAAGGACCAGTCACTCCATGCACCTACTTTTTTTTAACAAAAAATATGTCATAATTTAACCTCTATATGATTTATTTTATGGCTGAGGAAACCAAACAGAACATTATTCTTAAATCCTAGACAGCAACTTTTCATGAATTAGAAGTCTACTGGCTGCATTAAAATCTCCTCTTTACCACGTAAGCTTCCATGTTTACAAACAATATTTCTTACTCCTGAGCTGAAAAAGTAGCATGAGCACCCTAAAAAGACCAGGGAGATCAGTGCTTAGTGTTTAAAAAACAAAATGGCTTATTTACATGCCTCTTGCGGTGTGTAGTGTTTTTTTGATGCTCCGGCGGTGCAGTGTGCTGGCCCATATTCAAACTGCCACGCATAGCCATCCTGCATGGCTTTTCATGACCTTGTAAATATGGCTCCTTTCCATGCATTACTTTAAATGAGAGGGGTGTGCATAGGGTGTTTCTGTGGCTCTTCCCACACAACACACATGGTTTCTGCAGCATTCCCAGATTTACGTTTGGAAACTTGGGAATGTGTCAGAATCTTACACCTCCTCAGGGTAGGCATAAGAGTGGCGCAACGAGGAGAAATACTTTTATTTCTCCTTGTTTTTTCCTCTTTCTATGTGTGTTGCATTATGCAGGCAAGTGCAAGGGCACACGGCTGCTGTTTTAGCGCCGGATAGGGGCTGGAAGAGGGACATGCTATATTGCTATTGCTATAAGCACAACGCATCCCTGTGCTTTTAAAATGACTCAGCAAAATGTTTTACCCCACAACACTGCATTATTTTCTCTGAAATACAGCCCTGAGTGCTATGGCTCTAGGCATCATTCAGCATGCAACTGCAGTTTGCACAACCACTTCCCTGCCAGTGATGCAAAGTGCCAGTTCTAATGGCCTTGACTCGCTTTTATTTTTTAGTATATATTGAAGTGCTAAAATATTCTGTGCTGAAATAGGGAGACAACACCACGCACCATGTGGTGGACTGTCATAAAAAAGTGCGGGTGTTGAGAATTAGGGGGCATATTATCAAGGAGGCGATATGAAATTATCGTCGCTTTTGCGGCGATAATTTAATTGCCTTATCAGCAAAGACACGCTATCGTGTGTTTTGCTGATTTAGCAAGCCTTTCAACACCGCCCAGCTTTGCATCTCTAATGAGATGCAAAGTGGGCATTCCAGAGCAAAATAATAGGAGAACGGTTGTTAAGCGACATTTCTCCTATTATCAAGCTACACGCTAACAAGCAGAGCGTTAGGAAAAGTAGCGCTAACCACAGTTATTGCTACTTTCCTAACGCCTGCTTGTGACCTGATTTAGCCATTTAATCCAATGGGAGGTGGATTACATGGCTAAGATTCCCCTGCCATATCAACAAGGTTATCGAAAACCAGCGATATTCCATTGAAAACGGCGATATTTCCCGCTATTGCTGGGATTTTTATCTCCATGGTGTGAAGCGTTGTTAATACAACGCTAACATGAAGATTATCGCCAGCGATAGATTTTCTCACACTAACAGCTTGGTAATATGCCCCTAAGTGTCGATTGCATGCACTGGCAAATGTGGGCACAAATTAAGCTCAGGGGTGAGAGGCAACCAAAGAACTTCCAGGGCTGAAAAAACAGAGTGGGAGGCATGCTTCAATCTCATCTAGAGATTAAGGCAATGTGAGGAAATCTCCTCTCACTCCCTTTCTTCTATTATGAAGGAACCATTTGTAGCTGGACAGAGAGCAGAAGGCCAGGCATACACATATTTTTATATAAATTGCTTTCTCTCCTGAACCCATACATGCAATTAGTGGTTACTATCAAGATACAGTACAGATACCTGAAAAGTAAAATTAACCTCCTAAAAGATTCTATCAACCTAAATTATCAATGTGCTTAATATTGCAATGCATAAATACTTGTAATTATGAAATAACAGTATTTTACATTCAAAGAAGAAGCTTTTTGCAGACAAGATATATACTTTTCATTTAGTGAGAAGAAATATTTCAGCATAAATTTGGTAATGGTTATATTTTTTCTTTACAAATGCCTTATTACGTTCCATATTTGTATCAATGTTTTCAGAGAACTACTGCATGCATGAGGATTGACCAGCACGATTATTGGCCAACCATTACGCGTCGTATTGCCAAATATATTAATCAGTTCCCTACTTACTAGGGACCTATACCAGATGATTCATCACTGTATATTTTAATCAGGCACTTGAGTACCCCTGCCGAGCATTCTATTGGTGGAGATTTTCCTCCCTAAAATATGAGTGTTAAGACCTCTAATAGTTGATGCATGAAGAATAAGCCTTGCCCTGCAAATTCCCCAGCTATGCTGTGTGTCGAACTAGGATTAATGGACCCTTGTTGTCGTGGTTATCCAAAGCATTGGCCATGCACATAATATTCCAATGTATAACTTCCGCCAATTAGGATTGATTACTTTTCTACTCTTCTGAGATTGTCCTGTGGTCTGAAATAGTTGGTAAAACGGTTCTTAATTCATTCAACTGCATTTTTTGTACTAAGATTCCAAACCAATTCAGACCAGAAAATGAGGCTAGCATAGACATTTGACAAACAAATGCTAAAAAGTCAGAAATGTTAAGGTATCATTTGAATGCCAGTACCAGTATTTCTTCAGGAAAAGAATGGGACATCTGACCAGAAAATGTCTGGAAAGCATTTAAGACTAAAATCCAGCAACAGTTGATCTCATTCTGAGCTCTTATTAATAGTACTAAGCACCTACAATGGTAAAGTTGCAGGCTGATTTGGCATAGGCTGAGAAGGCTGTTCTTTCAATAGGTTCCCATGAGTCGACCACAACCTTAGAGATGCCCCACTTACCCTGTGCATGATTTATACTGTGAGCAGGGGTTGCTTATATCCAATGGCATAGGCCAACGGAACTAATAAAGAATGGGAGACAGCGACATATTGCTTCCACAGCTGTCACGGAAAAAACATTCACGTAATTTAATAGAGAGCTTTATAGATCCAGAGACCAGAGTAGATACTTTTAATACTTGTAAGATATTTTTTAATCATCATCGACGACCCCGCAGGGCACAGTTCATGCTAATTTGGAGGGAATTGATAGCTTCTTGGGCAGAATACAATCCTCAGCCTTGAGGAAAAGGCTTGAATTGAACGTTCTCTTCCTATTTCCAAAGCTGAGTCTGCCAAGGCTGTATTCGTTTAGCGTCTAATGGCAAACCCACTGGTGAAGACAGCTCACTCACTGAATGTTTTCGCGCCAGGATACTCCGGCAGTAATGGAGCGCGTTATAAAACAGCATAATAATGTTATAAGATGTTTTTCATATTGTTATCAAGAACAGGCTTGCATTTGTATGCCAGGAAGGTACTCAGATGCACTCCTCAGATTATCAATGCTGCTTGAGTCTTCTGCAGAGGCGTTCAATGGTCTACCCAGAGTGTAAATGCTGCTTGGCTTAAGACTTTGCTCTGCGATTCCAGCTGCACACAAAACATGCAAGTAGAATCAAGACAAACTAGACTTTCCAGAGTGGCACAGGACTCTCTTGAGACTTGCAATGGTGGCAGCTATGTTAGATCCATTGTGTATCAATTCCTTGTAGTTCAGAGCACTACCTGCTAGGCAATCATGATACTTAGTTGACACAGCCATAATCTCATTGCAGGGAGAATGGAATTCATCAACTTCTAAAGAGAGTTGCAAAGGACCTTGATTTTTAGAGAATTATTCCGCATAAGCATTATAGACAACAGATTTAGACTTTGATTTGCTCTTCACTACTGGAGTGGCACTTTAGTACTGGAGTCATCCGTTCAAGGAGAACAAGCTCTATACACCATAGTCATTCCTTTTACAATTACGACCTCTATTACTGCTATACACAGGAGGAGCCAGTGAATTTTCCATAGTGTACAGACTATGTTTATGTTACTTGAATCACATGTGCTTATAAGGTATTGCCAGTATAGGGAAATGAAATTTTATTTCCGGGAGTGAACGAACAATACTAATGACTATTAGATGTCCTTATTTTACATCTGGTAAACAGTGTGTACTGAGAATCATTAAGATCACAACTTGGTTGCTAACTCACCTAATGTAGATATGGATATTGGAACATTTAATACAGTTCAGGTTATTACATACATTATTTCCAAAGGTTATTTATATCTTTCAGCTTTGGGAAGTCATAGAGTTATCAGCAGTCACAGAGTGTGTAATATATGGAGATTGCCACAAGATATGTCAGATATCATAGTAGAAATAGTGTAGAATAATATACTTGACCAAACACTAAAATAATGATTTCTTGTTGCAGAGTTCTAGGCCGCTGCAGTACAGAATAAGTCCAGTAGTAAGAACAGGTGAAGCTATTCAGCGAGTATACTCCCCTCTCCCTTTAGCCATTTTCCTTCCCACAATATAGTGTCAAATGGCATAGATATTTTTGCATGAACTGCAGTGAATTCAGGAAAATGTGAATACCAGCATTCGCCTGTTGCATCTGGATTACTAGATTAGAACAACTGTGAAAGTTACTAATTCCGCCCTTGGATTAAATATGTAATAATATCCTGCATTAGAGTGGTACGCCCCCATCGTTGTGAGTAGTGACTTCCCTGACCCCGCCCGCCCCGACATGGCAACCCATCCCGAAATGAGTGTTCAGGGCCCCCGCCCGCCCCGTCCCCTGCCATGAGTGTTCAGGGCCCCTGCCCGCCCCCATCCCCGCCTGCCCCGACCCCCACCTGCCCCGACATTGTCCATGGGTCCTCCGGAGCCTTATCTCAGCAGCTGCTCCTCCCCCGCGCTCCTCAGTTCACCGCCCGCCACTCCTTGCCGCTCGTCACCGCTCCTCCTCGCCTGTCCGCCGCTCCTCACCGCCTGTCCGCCGCTCGTTACCGCTCCTCCCCGCTTGTCCACCGCTCCTCCCCGCACCATGTCCGCAGCTCCTCCTCGCGCTCCTGGACGCCGCTCCTCCTCGCGCTCCTGACATCAGCACGCAGGTCATGGCCGGCGCTTCTTCCACGGGACTACTTTTTTTTTGCTAAATTTTATAAATAACGTATATTTTTTAACTTTATATAGCCTATGTCCATCTGCACACCCTGACGATTACAACGATGTATCAGGTGTGTGGATTGGCGCTGTGGTTCCCGAGTTTACCCGCCTTAAAGATTCAAAGTTCTTCCTTTATAATAGTAGTATAGATTCAAAAAGCAAGATACTGTTGAATATCATGGTCCGGTGTGGTGTATTGCCATGGTCATAAGACTGTTTGCCTGTAAATAGCTACAAATTTAAACAATGCAACCTTTTTTCATGAAAGCCATGCTTTAGGTCCCTGAGTGCACTGCTATATGTCACCAAGTCCTGCAATCTGGCTAATACAATCCTATGCAGAATTCTAACAGAGATTTCTATTAGCGATGCTGGTCTGCAACTGGAGGACCCTATCTGGGCCCAGACATTCCGTCTTCAATAGTTGATAATGGGAGGAAACTGGCCTTGATCATGCTTGATCTATCGGCCACGTTCAACACTGTTGACCATTCACTTTTGGTCAGCCATCTCAAACAGGTCGACATCAGGGATCAAGCACTAAATTTACTCCGCTCATTTATATCCAATTGTGAGCAAGCAGTGACTCTGGGAAATATTTTCCACTGAGCTTTTTTAACTTCCCTGCAAGGTCCCTCAGGGGTTCTTGCTAAGTCCTACTCTTTTTAATATGTACATCACCCCCCTGTTTGAGCTCATTAGATCATTTGGCTTCTTAGTCCTCTCATACACAGACGGCACTCAGAGAGTGGTGTTGATCTCCTCAAACCCAGATATAGTTGCCAGGAGGTTTAATATCTGCATGAGAAACATTGTGGAATGGATGCCTGAAAAAGAATTCAGAGAAGACAGAGATAATGCTTTTTAGAAATTACACTTCCTTTTTTAGTACAGCATGGCGGCCATCCAGCTTAGTTTCTCTTCCATTCTTAGCCCACAAAGAAAATCCTTCCCTTCCTTCCCCATAGCTAAAAAAACAGTAATCTCAACTCTGATAAATTCGTGGCTTGATTATTGCAATGCTTTGTATGTGGGCACTCACCAGTGCATACTCTGTAAGTGACAAAAGCTCCAAAATGCTGCAGCCTGAGTTCTGCTGAATCTCCCGACATTATGTTCTATATCTCAGAGCATCCACAATTTGCACTGGCTACCCATGAGGGAGCATATTAATTTAAGCCCTGTGCTGGGCCCATAAAGCCCTTCACAGAGTTGGTCCTCTTTCCCTCAAAAAGGTTTTTAGGTTGTATACACTCACCCGCAATCTTCGATCTTCTAAGGCCAACAAGGTAAGTAAGTAAGTATAGTTTTTATAAAGCGTGTGAATGCCAAGGCATCTTAGTGATAGGGATTGCTATTACCAATCAGAAGAGACGGGGAGGCAAGTTCTATTACCCCAAAGCAAATAGCCATGTCCTTAAGGATTTTATGAACACTTAGTTACTAGTTTGAGACCTCAATTTTAATGGCATGGCGTTCCATAACTTACCAACCAAGTGGAAGTAATTTCTGCCCCCCCCCCACTTTGCCATCTTGGCCCTGGGGATGACCAACAATCGAGCAGTGGATAATCTAAGATTGCGTCGAGGGAAATACCGCTTAAGGGTCTTCTGGATGTCGATGGAGCCGGAGCCATGGAGGGCCTTGTGGACAATGCACAAGGCCTTAAATGTCACCCTAGCCTGCAAGTCCCTGATGCTATTTGAAATGGGACTAAATTCAGGGACTTTTAGTATTATGCTTGCTGCCGCTTTCTGCAGAGATTGAAGCTTTCGACTGCATACGCTTTTGTACTCCCACATAGAGAGCATTACAATTGTCTATCTTCTATAGAACCAAGGTGACAATTACTGTTTGTTCTGTAATTCAAATAGGACGAAGGGGAAGATCTTTTTTAGGATCTTCAAGGTGTAAAAACAGGAACCTGCGATTTGATTAATCTGATCTGAAAAGGACAGCTGATCATCTAGAGTAACTCCCAGATTATTATTTTTTTAACGGGGGCACGGTCCAGTGACAGCTGGCCACCAGGAGTTGAATAGTAAAACCTCAGTTTTCTCAGTGTTATCTTGAGACAGTTTTCCTGCATCCATCTGATGGTGTGTGCTGTGCAGTTGTTAAAACTTCCTTGCCACATCTTCTGACTCAAATGATAATGATGCCACTTTTTGTGTGTCATCCGCGTAGCAATTTGCGAAGAAACCATGTGATCGAATGAGTTTCGCCAATGGAGTGACATAAATATTCAACAGAGTAGTGGTTCCTAGAATCAATAAGGCCAATTGGGGAGGAAGAATTCTTTGACACATCCCCTGTAAGTGGTAACATGCACTGCCTGACCACATTAGAGCACTTATATATCAGCCAAAGAATAACATTTCTCAGATAGAAAATATAACTGCTTGCAACATGCTGTTTTTTAAATTGACCTCAGATAATACCCCTAATCCGAACAATTTAGTTGTGTACCCTTTGTACCACTTGGTCCAGTTTTACTTTAGAGTCAACAACAGGACGTGATCTGAATTACTTTTGGCTTATTCTTTACAAACACCCCAGAAGAATGAAATCTGACTCCACCAACTGCCATTAAAATAAGCAATCTGCAGCCCACGCACAGATCTTTGCAGAAGGTGCTTTATCAGGGTGTGTTACATTGCATATAATCAGGGCCTCTGAAATTATGCAGCAGGGCAGCACCAAATATTGTGGCAGGGTTCACTAAATTGTGCAGCAAAAAAGGGCAAACTGTGCGGCATAATGTGAAACACGTTTTGGTAGTATTACTGCATTACTTTGTCATTTTTACATATGGCAATACTGTCTGGGCAAATATTTCCCTTCATAAGTACTAATTTAACAACCAAACATAAAATTAAGCAACTGAAACATGACCAGTGACCAAAATAATGCGAGAAAAAGAACAGCTACAGAATTGCATGATTCCAGTTACCCTGCATATAAATAATGTTTTAAATACTAACTGTTCATGATGGTGTTATTCTGAATGTACCTTTCTAAACATTGTTATTCTTAATGTACCTTTTCAAACAGTAGTAACACAGATGTCATTAATAGAGGTGTATAAGCTTCTTAAGGCAAAAACGTGTTTTTGGCCTGCAATTATAACAAGAGCAGAGGCAGTTATTCAGACTAATTCATGTCTCTGGGGTTCTGACTGCAAAATCTGTTCCATTGCTCTTTTTTGAGTGTTCTTTCTTAGGGATTTTACGATATTCCCCGCTGAGGTATTGCGGTGTAAATTGAATTCCGATCATCAGTGTTAGCTCATTTGGATGACTGCCATGGATTGACTGGAAGTCCAGTGCTACTAACTGTTAGGGTAAGTGTCATTGAATGCTGTTACTTGATCAAAAAGTCTTGTTTTTGTATAGTGTTGCCCATAGAAACCAGACTCGATGGTCATTTAAACATTAGAGTAACATGCATTAAAGCCTAGGTGTTGTAAGGTAGCATTTGCATTTTCCTTTGGGCCACCATGATGTGGCCAATATTCTGATATGTCCATGTGAGGAAGTTTCATTCCAAAGTTTGTTACGCTTTTTTTTCCCTGCAATTTTTTATCAAGTTCTCAGCAAAATGTTTTTATTCCCTATTGTTAGAACGCTGAGCATTCATTGATGCCAGGTAGCTTTGGAGTTCCTCCAAAAACGGGGGACCCCTATGATTTGTATAAATGTATGTTCTCTTGCCATTAAAAGAAGGAATTAATTGCTATTTTAATCCATTCTTACCTGTTTTTATCTCCATCTAGAAAAGTTTTTAAACACTGACAGTTGTGCCACGATATTACTTATTTATCTTGCAACAAATTAGCATTTGCACTTTACAAGTCCACTCAGGCAAGTATCTATTGGGCAGGGTGATGCACCCTTTTTTCTCTTTAGTATATTGGTTTGCTGCTAATATCTTAAGAATGGCATGATTCTGATAGGAAGTTTTACATTGTACACATTTTAAAATCAGTGTGATCATTGATATGTGATGAACTCCTTTAATGTAATGTGATGCATTCTAGCTGTACTTTTATGAGCATAGTTGTGGTTGAAAATAAAGGTTTAATATAAATCTTAGAGCAACATAGTTTTTACATAAAAACCCTTCCATGTTTTTGCATATTCGGGATCCCCAGGGTCACCCCATGGTATCCCAGGGGTGGGGGGTCAGTTATCTATAAGGTACGCCTTTATAAAATGAGTTTTTATATGCCTGGGTAAATTTTACATTTCACTCCCCACATTGTATTAAAGAGCTGCTCAAATTTGACTTTGATAGACTAACTGGGTATAGAAGATCTGCAATATTTCTGCCGGTTCAGAACCCAATCTCCACTGAGGACACCATCCGCCTGATGAACTCCATCCACTCAGGATCCCCCACATACCCATGTCCTCACCACATCTTCAACAAAGCAGACTCCGTCATAGCACCGCACCTCCGAGATGTCATCAACTGCTCCTTCAACTCCGCCACCTTCCCGGAAAGCTGGAAACACGCTGAACTCACCGCCCTTCTGAAAAAACCCACAGCGGACCCCACCGAACTCAAAAATTACCGCCCCATCTCGCTCCTTCCATTCCCGGCCAAAGTAATCGAGAGCCGTCAACAACCAGCTCGCTGCTTTCCTCGAAGCCAACAAATCCCTCGACTCCTCACAATCTGGCTTCCGAGCTAAACACAGCACTGAGACCGCCCTCATCGCAGCAACAGACGACATTCGAACTCTACTGGACAATGGAGACAGTCGCCCTCATCCTCCTCGACCTCTCTGCAGCCTTCGACAGTCTGCCACAACACCCTTTTACGCCTCAAACATCGGAATACAAGGAAAAGCACTGGAATGGATCACCTCGTTCCTCTCCGGAAGAACCCAGAAAGTCCGCCTCCCACCATTCAAGTCAGAGGCCACTGAAGTCATCTGCGGCGTACCACAAGGATCTTCACTCAGCCCCACCCTTTTCAACGTATACATGAGCCCCCTCGCGGCCATCGCCTGCCATCACAACCTCAACATCATCTCTTACGTGGATGACACTCAACTGATCCTTTCTCTCACCAATGACCCCAGCACCGCCAAAACTAACCTACACGAAGGAATGAAAGAAGTTGCTGAATGGATGGAACACAGCCGTCTGAAACTAAACTCAGATAAAACAGAAGTCCTCATCCTAGGTACATGCCCCTCTGCATGGGACGACTCTTGGTGGCCGGAAGCCCTTGGAAAAGCACCCATCCCGACAGACCACGCACGGAACCTAGGCGTTATCCTGGACTCTTCACTCTCAATTAACAGACAAGTCAGCGCCGTATCCTCATCCTGCTTCAACATTCTCTGCATGCTCAAAAAAACATTTCGCTGGATCCCCACCGAAACCAGAAAAACAGTCACCCATGCTCCGGTCACGAGCCGACTGGACTACGGAAACACCCTCTACGCAGGTACTACCGCTAAACTCCAGAAGAAACTCCAACGAATCCAAAACGCCTCAGCCAGGATCATATTAGACATCCCGCGCAACGAACACATCTCTGGCCACCTGAAAGACCTCCACTGGCTACCTGTCAGTAAGAGGATCACTTTCCGACTGCTAACCCACGCACACATCTCTCTACGACATCGGACCAGAATGCCTCAACTCACGACTGTCCTTCTACACCCCCTCCCGCCAACTACGCTCTTCCAGCCAGGCCCTCGCCAGTGTACCTCGCATCATCAAGACCACCATGGGAGGCAGATCCTTCTCATACCTGGCTGCTAAAACATGGAACTCACTCCCCACTTACCTTCGCCTTACCCAGAACCACCTAGCATTCAGAAAGCAACTTAAAACGTGGATATTTGACAAGTAATCCTCCTCCCCAAGCGCCTTGAGACCCTCTGGGTATGTAGTGCGCTATATAAATTCTCTGACTTGACTTGACTTGACTTGACAGCAAATATGGTCTGAGAACGGACTCACAGTGTACATGTTGCAGAGCTGAGGGGGCAGAGTTCCTGCATCTGTGCTGTCCATTCTTATTGGAGGGAGGCCGCACCAGCTATATTGACCATGACAGACGACATTCTGCAGCTAGATCCTAGAACGGCCTTACTAGGTTGGGTAGGGGATGTCTCTGAAGCCCACAGATGGTTTAATGGCATAGATATCATTGTTAATGGCCAAGAGATAGTTACGCTAGGGCAGGGTAAGTGCCCAGAAAAAGAAAGAGTGGATGACAGCCCTTGTATACTGTACAATCAACTGGAACTATATGCAGAGCTTCTTCCACCTTCCTCTAGGTACACTGCTTTGCCTCTACCTCTGCGAGCTACTACGCTGCTGTTCCTTTGGGAGCGGACGGCCCGTAGGTCTCCCTTTGCGAGTCAAGCCCAAGGGCCGCAGTTGTCCCTCTGCGAGTCTGGGTGCAAACTGTTCATAAGTCACACTATATGAGCATTGAAAAGCAAGTTTGTGATTCAGTCTGTCAGCTGGCATCTGTCCGAGGCATCTCTGAAAACATATTGGAGCTCTGTCTATGCGAGATACTCCTTTCACTCTGCGTCTCCCCACATCCTCTTCCCACATCACCAGCATACCACCAACAACCTTCTTGGGCCCACAAGTCTCCCTCTGCGAACCATTTGTCGGCTCGCAGCTCTTTGGGTGCGACTTCTCAAGCCCGCAGTTGTATCTGTGAAGCCAAGACTGGAAATATACTGCAGGTCTCTCTCTCTGTGAGATATCTCCTTCACGGTCCCTCTCCCCACATCACGGTTCTCCAGCTATCCCTTTGGAAGCCGATGACCCACACCTTTCCCCACACCAGTTAGCAGACAGGTGTTCCTCTGTGAGCTGGCCCACAGCTCTCCCTCTGCGAACTGACAGGCCGTGGTTCTTCCTCTAGGAGCCAGCCAGTCGGCTCACAGCTCTTCATCACTGAGACAGCCCACCGGCTCGTATGTCTCTGAGAACAGATGCAATGGAGGCAACAATCATGCAGGTCGGACACCCAATACTGCTCCGACATCCCCCAGCAGGAGCTCCTTCTTCACCATCCCCCTTCACCCCACCCTCCACAAACAAATGTGACAGTCATGTTAGGGAATATGGTACGTAAAAAATTGGGTAATGTCGTACAATTATTAATAAGAGGACGCTTGTGAGGTTGGACAAATATGAATCTTAGCCATGTGTGGATATACATATAAAACATGTTATTAAAACAAAACAACAACAAATAAAACTATGTACAGCCATGGCATGTTATCGCTTGACCATTTGTGAATCACAGCCTGCAAGACAAAAAGAAAGATAAGATGATGCGTCATGCGTCCAGCAAAGGAGAGAGAGAGAAAGGGAGAAAGTGTGAGAGAGAGGAAGAGAGAGAGAAAGAAAGAAAAAGTGAGAGAGGCAGACAGAGAAAGAGGAAAGAGTGAAAGAGTGAAAGAGAGAAAAAGTGAGTTACAAGGAAGAGAGAAAGAGGGAAACAGAGTGAGAGAGAGAGGAAGAGGGAGAGAGAAAGAGTGAGAGAGAGGAAGAGAGAGAAAGAAAAGAGTGAGAGAGAGAAAGAGTGAGATACAAGGAAGAGAGAAACAGTGTGAGAGAGAGGACGAGAGAGAGAGGAAGAGAGAGAGGAAGAGTGAGAGAGGACGAGTGAGGGAAAGAGTGAGAGGAGGAAGAGAGAAAGAAAGTGTGTGAGAAGAAGAGAGGGAGAGAAAGAGGGAGAGAGAGGAAGACAGAGAAAGAGAGAAAGAGTGAGAGAGAGGAAGACAGAGAAATAGAGACAGAGTGTGAGTAGGGAAGGGGGAAAGGAGTGAGATACAAGGAAGAGAGAAAGAGAGAAACAGTATGAGAGAGAGAAAGAGAGAGAGAGAAAGAGTGAGAGAGAGAAAGAGAAAAAGAGTGAGATACAAGGAAAAGCGAAAGAGAGGAACAGTGTGGGAGAGAGCGAGAGAGAGAAAGAGTGAGAAAGAGGAAGAGAGAGATAAAGAGTAGGATAGAGAAAGAGTGAGATACAAGGAAGAGAGAAACAGTGTGAGAGAGAGGAGGAGAGAGAGAGAAAGAGGAAGAGAGGAGGAAGAGAGAGAGAAAGAGAGAGAGAGAGGAAGACAGAGAAAGAGAGAACAATTTGAGAGAGGAAGAGAGAGAAAGAGTGAGATACAAGGAAGGAGAGAAAGAGAGAAACAGTGTGAGAGAGGAAGAGACAGAGAAAGAGGAAGAGAGAGGAAGAGAGAGAGAGAAAGAGTGAGAGAGAAGAAGAGAGAGAAAGAGTGAGTGAGAGAGAGAAAGAGTGAGATACAAGGAAGAGAGAAAGAGAGAAACGATGTGAGAGAGGAAAGAGAGAGAAACAGTGTGAGAAGAAGAGAGGAAGAGAGAGAAATAAAGAATGAGAGAGAGAGAAAGAGACAGAGAAAGAGAGAAAGTGTGAGAGAGAGAAAGGAAGAGATGGAGAGGGGAGAGGTAGTGTTGACACTGGAGTAAAGTGCATACAACTGCGCACTCAGGCTGCTGCATCCCATCCACTCCCACTCCTCGGAGGTGCCTTTGTGCTCTTGTGCACCCAGGCTGCTGCACACTATCTACTCCCACCGCCCAGAGGTGACTGCCCGCTGCTACGGAAAGAAGCCTTTCAGCTCCCTTCTGCCATGTGTGTAAGAGGGTCCACCACATGCCGAAACAACCTTCTCAGGCGTTGCGTGCTCACAGTAAAGCAGAGCGCACAATTCACAGTGGGTGTTGATTGTCAGGATGGCCACACATCATCGCAGGTTCCACACGCATTCAGCTCTGGTGGCACTGAGTGGCAGAAGTTCCGTGTTGGGGGGTACGTCAATTCGTGAATCACAGCCTGTTAGATAAAAAGCAAGATAAGATTGTGAGTCATGCGTCCATCAAAGGGGAGAGTAAGAGAAAGAAAGAAAGAGTGAGAGGAAGACAGAGAGAAAAAGAAAGAAAGAGTGAAAGAATAAAGAGAGAAAGAGTGAGAGGAAGAGAGAGAGAAAAGAAAGAGAGTGAGAAGAAGATGGAAAGAGAGAGGAAGAGAGAGAGAAGGAGAGAAAGTGTAAGAAAGAGAGAAACAGAGGAAGAGTGTAAGAGTGAGAGAGAGAAAGAGAAAGAGAGAAACAGTGTGAGAGAGAGAAAGAAAGAAAGAGTGAGAAGAAGACAGAGAGAAAGAGAAAGAGTGAGAGTGAGAGGAAGAGAGAGAGAAAAAGTAAGAAAGTGAGAGGAAGACAGAGAGAAAGAGAGAGAATGAGAAAGACAAAGAGAGATAGAAACAGTGAGAGAGAGGAAGAGAGAAAAAGAGCGAAAGAGTATGAGAAAGAGGAAGAGAGAAACAGAGGAAGAGTGAGAGAAAGAGAGGAAGAGAGAGAGAAAGAGAGAAACAGAGTGAGAGGAAAGGAGAGAGAAAGAATGTGAGGGAGAGAAAGGAAGAGATGGGGAGGGACAGTGAGTGCCCACACTGTGGACAAAACCCTCACAGCTCACCTTTATGCCACCCCTGTGTCTCCAACCTCGTGCCTGGACCTAGTGGAGCCCTCAAGCTCCCACATCAGAAACATAGTACAGAATTAGTAATGGCAGAGTACATACGACTGTGTACTCCTAAATCGCTGTGCCACCTTTCTGCATCCAGGCTGCTGCACCCGATCCACTCCCGCTGCCCAGAGGTATCTGCCCACTGCAGCGCACCCAGGCCTCACTGCTCACCTTTTCTCAGACAGGGCACCCTCCACATCATGCAGCCCCACTCCGCAAGCCAACAAGTCTTACATTTGGTGCTGCGTCTTAATTTTGCCATGGCAGAGGACATACTAGTGTACCCATCATCATTGTAGGTTGCATACCCGCTCAGTCCTTGCGGTGCCACTAACTCAGTGACCAGTGAGGCCAAGCAGGTGGCGGTAGGCCCCCGCAGTTCCATGGCTCAGGCCTACACTGAGGTCCTGCAGGCCACACAAAACATGAGGTGTCTGGACCACCGGGGTGGGCCATCACCGTGGCGGTGTGCCTGTGCCGGCCGCAATGCATCTGGTGCGAGCAGCTCTAAAATGGTGTAGAGCATGTGCACCCGGTCTTTTTTATTGGAGGGTCACGTGTCCTGTGACGCCTGTGCTCGATGGGTGTGGTGTGGGTGTATACCAGCCGTGAGGAAGTGGCTGTGGCATACTGGCAACTAGACCTGTGACCAGCAGATCACTACAATGAAAATCTGGGCCATGTAGCATTGTTGTCCTTCCCTGAAAGCATAAGCGGAGTGGGCTGGCCTAGCTTATGCCAGTCCTGCATGAGGCTGTGAAGAATGACTCCAGAGCTATGGCCGTGGCTCCACCGTGAGCGGTATGAGGAATCAACTGATGCGGGTGTCTGTGTTGTAGTGCTGCCGTCACCCGGGTTGCAAGCACCAATGTGTCACTCTGTAAGCCAAGTACAACAACATGGCTAAAATGGAAGGTACAGGAAATAACTGACCCTACATTCATCCATAGTTCCACACAAGAAATATGGTGGACTTGACACATCTGTGTGGATATGAATGTTTATTGCACATTCAGTGGAGTGTTGCAGCTGTAGAAATACAGGGCCATGGAAAGTTCAAGTTTCAGTTTTTGGCACATGAAGGGCAGCCAATTAGAGCCAAGCTCGCTGTCTGGGTTAGGTTGCACCAACATATGTACTTAGACAATCACTATGCCGATCCCCACGCACTTATAAATTCACTATACACTCTCCTTGCAGTACTCTAATGATCCAGTCTCTATGTACGTACTTATACAATGACCGAGACAAAGTTACATAACCAAAGTTTTCCCCACCGTCAAAGGTATGTGATGTAATGTAATGTGGTAGGGCCCAGGGGCAGCATGTTGCATACATAATGAACACACAGACACAGATAGATAGTGGAACAGGCACGTGCGCTTGACTCCTTTTTATGACTAGTTTCACATGTCCAGTGACGTCTGTGCTAGAAGCGTGTGGGGTGAGTTTAAGCCAGCCCTCCGGGAATGGTTGGTGCTGGCAACAAGTACAACAGTAATCATTGTAATCATTGGATAAGACACAGAGATTCAATCATAAAGGGTCAATGATTTGAGCTGCACTCAGGTAGGGGCACCAGATGTGAAATAATACACAAAAGATTTTATCGTAAAGGGTCCATGACTTGTGGTACACTGAGGTAGGGGAGGCAGATGTGAAATTATACACAAAATATTGTATCATAAGTAACCCTGGGCGTAGTTCGCGGAGTCGGACTCCGCGGAGCTACGCGAAGACGTAGTTGCACTCCGCGAACTACGCGTAGCTCCGCAACCATGCGGAGTTGCTTGCTGGGCCCGTTCGCGCGCCGTTTTTCGTCTTCGGGAGCGCGGTGCGCGTGTTCGGGGCGTTGCCTGCATGCTCGGGATGGCTAGCGCGCTAAATTACCCCAGAGGTTTGTCCCGCCTGCTTGCGTTCCCTTATTTCCTGTTCCGGGTCAATTAACGTGGTCGCGTTGTGCAAGACATGTTCGGGAACTCATCTTCTCGTTCGCGCGTCCTTATGGCTTTATCGCGCTTCCAATGACGTTATCGCGTTCGCACAGTCGCACGGGAGGGTTTACAAACATGGTGGCAGACGCGACCGGGAAAAAGCGAACGCAGAACCAAGGTAAGCCATTGCCGCGCACGCGATAATGTTATTTAGCGCGCGACAATGTTATTTAGCGCGCGACAACTACGCTCCGCACCGGATAGCGGAGTTATCGGCAGCTACGCGAACTCCGCGGAACGCGGAGTTGCCAAAACTCCGCAAACTCCGCAAACGGAGCGTAGTTCTTCGCCCAGGGTTAATCCTAAGGGGTCCATGAGTTGTGATGCACTGAGATAGGGGCATCAGAAGCATCTAGCGTCTTCGCAGCCAGCGATAAAGCATGGTGCGGGCGAGCCGCACTGGGAGCAATGTCTGTTGCCTACTGGCCTGCGTTATCTGCAATCGTGACTCTATGTGAATTGTGAGCCCTGCTATCCGCAGTGTAGATCGAAGCCAGTAGTCAACACAGACATTGAGGAATGCTTTTGGTCATTTCCTCTTGACAAAATTCGAGTACAATTCTCTCTGCAATAAATAAATCATGTCTCAATTTAAATTGTGAGCTCTGCTGACCGCAGTGTAGGTGTATGGAACAAAAGATGAAACATTTATGGAATACACTGTCGAAATATGTAGGTTTCAGAGACGTCATAGTTAGTTGCCTTCTGGACTCTGAAATTAATTATTGAAGACTGAATTTTAATTGTGAGCGCTGCTGAGCACAGTGTAGGCTTGAGGCAGCGGTCAGGAAGCCACGTGACGTTGACGTTAGCTGCATAGAGTTAGTTAGTGGTATGTGTGGTAGGTGTGGTAGTTCGTTTTTTCTTCTATGACTGCTCAGGATAATTCACTCGGTAACGCGCTAAAACAGCGCCTAATTCGTCAAAGATAGACTCTCTTCAAGAGCCCCAGAAAAGTTAACTGGACACAGTAACTCCTTAGCTGAAGTGTGCTGACAGTTAGGCTCATGCGCTTCACCTCAAATTCCAGCACCTGGAGATTTACCAACAACTAGACCGCTAACCCATAATCGGGTTTGGCGGCCATCTTGGAATTCCGCAATTGAACATGCAACTTCCAATGTTTGGTAACTGGATTGTTTTTCAATAGAAAGATCGGTAACTTCCCTGCTAGTGTTGAGATAATGTGAGTTCTAATTCTTTGTGTTCTGACAAAGAGAGGTAGAGAAATGGGGAAGATGGGTAGAGAAAGAGGCATGAGTAATGCAGAAACTTGCACAATAAGTACAGAAAGAAGCTAGAGAAGTGCAGAAAGAACCAACAGAGGTGCAAAAAGAAGCAATAGCATTGCGGAAATAGGTAGGAGAGGTGCACAAAACAAAAAGGCAAGAGGGGTACAGAAAGAAGCAGGAGGGTTGCAGAAAGAAGGAGCAGAGGTAAATAAAGAAGCATTAGAGGTGCTGAAAGAGGTGCAAAAGGGTGCAGAAATAGGCAAGAGACGTGTAGAAAGAAGCAACAGAGTTACGGAAAGAGGCAAGAGAGGTGCAGAAACAGGCAGGAAAGGTGCCGAAAGAGAGAACAGGGGTACAGAAAGGGACAGAAGAGTGGTGAAAAGAAGGAAGAGGGGTGCATAAAGACACAAGAGAGGTACAAAAACAAGCAAGAGAAGTGCAGAAAGAGGCAAGAGAATTGCTTAAAGAAGCAACAGAGATGTAGAAAGATGCAAGTGGGGTGCAGAAAGAGGCAAGAGTGATGCAGACAAGGGCAAGCGAATGGCAGAAAGAGACAAGAGGGACGCAAAAATGGGAAGAAGGATACATAAAGAAACAATAGAGGTGCAGAAAGAAGCAAGAGAAGTGCAGAAAGAAGCAAGAGAGGTGCAGAAAGAGGGAAGACGAGAGTAGTGCAGAAGGAAGAGAGTGAAGTGCAGAAAGAGGCAAGTGAGGTTCAGAAAGAGGCAAGTGAGGTGCAGAAAGAAGCAGGATGGTGGCAGACAGAGGGAGGAGGGGTATGAAAAGAGACAAGATGGGTGCAGAAAGAAGCAAGAGAGGTATAAAAAGAGGGAGAAAGGTACAAAAAGAGGCAAAGTGGGTATAGAAACAAGCAAGAGAGGTACAGAAAGAATCAAGAGAAGTGCAGAAAGAGGCAACAGTAGTAAAGAGAGATGCGAGACAAGTGCATAAAGAAGCAATAGAGGTGCATAAGGAGGCAAAAGAACCACATAAAGAGGCAAAACAGTTGCAGAAACAGGCAAAACGGGTACAGAAAGAGGGAACAGGTGTGCAGACAGTCAAGAGATGTGCAGAAAGACAGAAAAGGGGTGCTGTAAGAGGCAAGAGGGATGCGTACATTTGCAACAGAGGTGCAGAAAATAGCAAGAGGGGTACAGAAAGAACCAACAGAAGTGCAAGAATATGCAAGAGGAGTGCAGAAATCTGCAGGAGAGGTGCACAAAGAGGCTAGAGGGGTACAGAAGGAAGCAGGAGGGGTGCAGAAAGAAGAAATAGATGTGCTGAAAGAGGCAAAAGAGGTACAGAAACAGGCAGGAAAGGTGTAGAAAGAGGGAACGTGGATCAGAAAGAAGCAAGAAGGATACAGACATTTGCAAAAGAGGTGCAGATAGAAGCAAGAGCAGTGCAGGAAGAACCTGTCGTGCCTGTACTAACAGCGGAAACGTGGTTGGCACTTCTAGCATCAGGGATGATTGGCAAAACACCGAGAGCCACCAACACGCATGCGCGGAGGCTAGCGCATGCGTGTAACAAGTATAAAGTCCTTCCTCGATCTTCGCGTTCCTTCCGGTTTCGTAGTAGCTGCAGTGCTTCCGGGTCACGGTGGTGGCGTTTACGGGTCTCGTCAGGAATCAGCTATCGGCGTTCCCGGTCCCTCACAGTTCTAGTCTCTCTGGCTAGTTCAGGTATTCCTACGCTGGAGAGTTTGTGCCGCTTTATGTTCGTTGTTAGAGGCGAATACTGTTTGCCTTTTTATTCCGTTTATATGTCTGTTGGCATTATTATTTGGATCTAGAGTTTGGCCGTTTTGGGTGCAGTTCCTAGCTGGAACTTTTATAGTTATGAACAAGTAGCTCTCAGTTTATTTTCATGGGCTCATTGTATATTGAAGACCCGAGTTTTATGAATACAGACCAGAAAACCTCACACTGGTAAAAATAGGCTGGATATACATACATATAGAGATATATGGATCGAGTGGTTTAACAACGGTGCTTTATATGTATATTACAGGGTTTACACAGCTTCATTGCCCTCTATATTCTTTTGTGGAGGTAACAGGAGAATACGTACTAAGTAATTCCTCACTCAGGTAACCATAGGTCCCTCAAGCTCTACTAAATCCTTATTTAGTGTATTTTCACTAGGGTTTATATTATATACTTACCTTATTCTGCATTCTTTTCCTTTTTTACCTCTATTCTGTGGAGTGAACAGGACATTGGTGAAATCCACGAATATACATACAGCATAACGAACAGGTAGTCTCATACACCATTCCTTATCATATATCAGTAGAATAATAAGGATTGGTATTAACCTCTATTCTTTATCTTCTAGGAAAAGGTTAACAGAAGCTTCCCTGTCCCCTGAGCAGACTACCTTACCTCCTGTATACAAGACCCTGTGTTTCCCCGCCTTTCCTTGTTTTGTTTCCCTGTTTCCCCACACTGGCATCACTTTTTGTTACCAGTAAATACATATCTTGGTGCAGAGTGAACCTGTGAGGGGGAGTTGCGGACTGTGCATCAGTTCCATGGTGTTTCCGAGGCAACCATATTTACCAGCTTGACAGAACACAAAGCCTTTTATAAATTTGCCGCCCAAGCACCATGGACGTGACGCTAGGTGATTTAGCCAACATGATGGGAAATCTACAATTAGAAACCCAAGCATTTGCAAGTCGAATAGATAGACTAGATAGAGACGGTTCAGGAGGAGCTTCTGGTTCTCAGAACCCAGATATACAGGTGGTCACTCCCTCACCCCCAATACCTCTAGCCCCTCCTGAAAGATTTACAGGAGACCCTACTAAATGCGCAGCATTTATAAGCCAATGCCAACTACACTTCATGTGTAAGACAACATGTTTTCCTACAGACCAGGCTAAGGTTGCCTTTATGATTTCCTATCTAGGGGGTTCAGCTACCAATTGGGCTATACCACTAATCGAAAGGAATGACCCGCTATTGCTAGATTATGAGACATTCAGGGTCGAACTGCGCAAATTGTTTGATAAACATTCATTCACACATGCAGCCGATACCGAATTACTCAATTTGAGGCAGGGTACTAGAGACCTACCTACATATATTGCAACCTTAAACCGGCTAGTAGCGGAAGCAGGCTGGCCTCATGAAAAACGTAGCGCTTTGTTTTACAAGGGGCTACGTGAGGAGTAAAAAGACGCGTTGGCTCATGTCGTTGATCCCCCTGAATCATGTCCTGAGTTAATTGATTTAGTGGTAAAATTAGAACAGATTAGGAGAACGAAGGAAGGATAAGACACGGTTTGATTTTAACAGAACATTCTATAGAGAAAAGAGAACTGAACCGGAGTCAGGTTCTATACCCACTTCTGATAGCACAGAACCCATGCAAATTGGGAGCATTAAAGGTCCACTAAGCGAAGCAGAAAAACAGAGAAGAAGAGACCATAAACTGTGTTTACATTGTGGTAAAGCTGGGCATTTTTTAAGGGAATGTCCCATCAAACCAAGACAAAGTAGGAAGTCGGAAAACTAGAGGACCGGAAGTCAAAAGAGGCTGAGGCATCGGGTCATTGCCGATCTATAGTCTCCTCCCTCTCTCCCACTCAAGGCCATTTCTTCGTACCTTCTTTATTGCAATGGGAACAGCATCAGATAGAAATCCCCATTATGATCGACTCCGGGTCTTCAGGAAACTTTATGGACCTACACTGGGCCCAGAAATATAATCTTACCATGGTACGGAAGAACATAGTAGAAGAAGTATTCACCATAGACGGGAGTTCCTTAAAGTCAGGCCCCATCACACATGCTACCGACACCATTATAGTGACATTAGCAGAGATCCATAGGGAGGACCTCCAATTTGACCTTATTCTGTCACCTCAATTTCCAGTAGTTTTAGGCCTTCCCTGATTACGATTACATAACCCATCTATTGATTGGCAAGAGGGTACTGTACTATTTGAGTCTTTATCATGTAAAGATCATATATGTATCATGGAGGTCCAGAACCCGGAGATACTACATGAAAAGATTAATATCCCGGACTGCAGTCCAAACCAAGACAAACTAGTTTCAAATGCCTCTTTTAATGCATTCAGCATAGATGGACCAGATACCAAATTGCCTGAGGAACATCTAGCGTTTCAATCTATTTTTGATGCTAAGGAAGCTACGTTTTTGCCCCCTCACAGGGTGTATGACTGCCGTATCGATTTACAGGCAGGGGCTCGTATACCGACTAGTCATGTATACTCTTTAAAAGAAAAAGAAAATGTGTATCTGAGAGAATATTTTGATAAGATGCTGGATCTAGGGTTCATTCGGGTGTCTAGATCTCCCGCTTCGTCTGCTCTCTTCTTCATCCCGAAGAGGGAAGGGGGATTGCGGTGCTGCATTGACTATCGCTCCCTTAATGCGGTTACCATTAAGAACCGATACCCGCTACCACTCATCTCTTCTTTACTCAATCAAGTGAAGACTGCCAACTTCTTCACAAAGTTAGATCTACGAGGGGCGTACCATCTTGTAAGAGTAAAAGAGGGAGATGAGTGGAAGACGGCGTTTTGCACAAAGTTTGGGTTATTTGAGTATATAGTGATGCCATTCGGTTTGTGCAATGCACCCTCAGCTTTCAAATACTTTATTAACGATGTATTGAAAGACCTATTAGATAAATGCGTGATCGCTTATATTGACGATTTACTGGTTTACTCTGCAACCTTGGAAGAACACGTCATTCAGGTTCAATCTGTTTTACAGAAGCTAAAGGACAATCTCTTGTTTTGCAAGCTAGACAAATGTTTTTTCCATAGGTCACAGGTAGCATTTTTGGGGTATGTTATATCGTATCACGGATTGGAGATGGATCCCCATAAAGTTCAGGCAGTTGTACAATGGCCTTCTCCTACCTCAGCTAAGGAAGTGCAGCGATTTATAGGATTCGCCAATTTCTATAGGCGCTTTATCGGTCATTTCTCTGACATTGTAACCCCCATCACTAGGCTATTACGGAAAGGCGTCCCTTTTGTGTGGTCTCCTGAAGCACAGGAAGCCTTTGTCACCTTAAAGGAGGCCTTCACGAGCGCTCCCATTCTCAGGCATCTGATCAACAAAGCCCCTTTGTAGTGGAAGTTGATGCATCACAAGTAGCCGTAGGAGGCGTACTATCCAATTCCAAAAATTCTTTATTTCGGCCATATAGGCCATAAAAGATGCAGTAAAATACAATACACATTTAAAACACAGTATTTATACATATAAAAAGTCTCTACTGGACCAGCGGGGGATAGAGGGTGCAAGGAAGTACCAGTTCAGGGGGACATTTTCTTCCTAATTATCCACGCTGCCATTAAGAATTTTGAAACAGCAAACACAATGTGGCCCAGAGTATTAGATTTCATGACCCTGTAAGCCTGTAAGTACTTCCTGAAGCCCAGGTTCCGGCAGAGCGGTGCTATCCAGCGCTTCCTGGGTCTCTGGTAAGCATGGCATACAAACATTATATGTAGGTCATCTTCATCCTGGGCTTTACAGCATGGGCAAAGTTTGTCACCCCCTATGGACCATTTGCAGGTAAATACTTTGGTGGGGAGTGTACCGAACCTCCATTGCACAAACAATTTCCTCGCCAGGACAGGAAAGATAAAATCCATAAAAGGTTCGAAAACGTAAGAATTTTTGGATTCCATAAAACGTGCCGTCAGGGTGCCACTATTATGAGCATTTTCCATGTGAGACAAGTTTTTATTCTTATACAACTGGGCAAGAGTTTTACGTGTAATCCTTTGGCAGCCCTGAGCTGGATCATCCCATAAGTCTGGCAAGTTCATACTAAGCAATTCCGTCTTGATAAAAGCCAGCCAGGGAATTTTGTTGTTGCCATTCAGCCTCATTACATGATTAAGGTCCTGTCTGTAATGGTGCAGTTCCTCAGTAGTCCAAATCCGGTGCCAAAACTTCACGGGTTTTGACAGAAGATCTTCAGCAATGGAGGGAAGACCCAAATCTAGTCTTAGGGGCAGAAGTGGCGTGCCTTGCGGGAGACCAAGTAGGCGTCTTAGTAAACTATTTTCCACTCCTGCCAAAGCCTTCCCTGCTTTGTGTCCCCATAACTCGCTGCCATACATGGCTGCTGCCTTGGCTTGGGACCTGTATGTTTCCAGGGCCGGGCTTACAGGCTTAAAGGTGGACTTGTTGGCCACCTTCAGCATTGCACCCGATAACTGGGACAATTTTAGCCTGGATCTCGCTATCTGGCAGTCCCATGAGAGGTTTTCCTGGAGTGTTACCCCCAAATATATAAAGGTCGAAACCCTCTCAAGACTAACTTTCCCCAGTGTGGGATTGGGTCCAGTTTTGGTAGGGGGATTGAAGATCATGAACTTAGTCTTTTCCGTGTTCACCTCCAGCCCATGTTGGCGACAGAAAAGGCCAAAACCGTTCACGATCCTCTGAATCCCCATGGGGGATTTGGAAAGCAGGAGGGTATTGTCAGCAAACATTATTGCCGGGACCCTCCTGCCTGCCAGGAGCGGGGCATCATTGTCCTTAACGTCATCAAGATGTAGTATGACGCTATTAATGAAAAGACAGAACAGGGTCGGCGCCAAGACACAGCCCTGTCTGACTCCTCGATGGACCGGAAATCTGGACGAGAGCTTGCCATCCCTCCCACACCTCACTTGTGCATAGTTGTTCTCATGCAACCTGATGATGATGCTGAGTAGCTGAGGGGGTACTCCTAGCTTTTGCAAAACCTCCCATAATTTCCTTCGAGGGACTAGATCGAAGGCTGACCTCAGATCCACGAAGACCATGTACAGTCTTCCCCCCTCTAACGTCACCGTCTTCCAATAAAGGAGGAGGAGGCGGAAGATCTGGTCCATGGTCGACGTGTTCTTTCTGAAGCTAGCCTGGAGGGGGCTCATGATGTCATTGTCCTCGACCCAATCCAGCAAATGGTTAAGGATAAGGCGCGCAAAGAGCTTTTGGGGTACATCTATTAGGCTAATAGGCCTGTAGTTGGCCGGGAGCAGAGTAGATCCCTTCTTGTGAATCGGTACAATCTCTGCCCCCAGCCAAGACCCGGGGATTGCCATACCTCCTAAGATGGCATTGAAAAGAATAAGGAGGTACGGACCCCAGATATCCGGGTGATGCCTGAAAAGATCCCCGGGTAACTTATCCAAACCCGGCGCCTTCCCCAACGATAAGTGCTCCAGAGCAGCCTCCACCTCCCCTGGGGATAGTTCCATGGCAGAGTCCTGGGGGCCTAAGGGCACTGACAGGGCTATGTCAGGGCAGGTATTAGTGTCTTGATAGAGTGCCCCAGAGTGAGCCTCCCAAACCGCGGGGGCAATATTGGGTTCAATTGCTTTCTTAAGTTCCCCCATCCCATTATTTACAAGGGCCCAGAATTTCCGGGAGTCCCTGACTTTTAGGGCATCATGAAGGTCCTGCCAGTGGTTCCAGTCCCACTCGGTCCTAGCATTTGCCATCACTGATTTCTACTGCTTCCTAAGGTCACGTACCTTGGCCTTATTTGACCCCTCCTTAATTGCGGCAATAAGCTCAGATTTGGCTGCCCTGCAGGAGGAGGTGTACCAGGTGGGAACATGGGTCTTTTTCTTTCGGGTTGGCACCACCAGGTGAAATACCTCCGCCAAATCCCTCACTAATTCCTGGTGTATGCTACCCAGTTTCTCGTTGTATTCTGGGGTTCTGGGTTCATTTAAGAGCACGTCCACCTCCATAAACCTTGGGAGTGCCAACTCGTATAACCTATTAATGGCATCTTCTGAGCTCACAAGCTTTCCCCACTTAACCCGACGCCTATTTGTTGTAAGAAGCAGCTCCCCCATGTCTTCACCTCCATTTTCTGCGGACAGGCCCGCTGTAGGCAGGGGCTGCTGGATGTTTAAGCAAAGGGCATTGTGATCACTGTCTGACCTATTTATTACCCTGAAGTCGAGGACTTTTGGCCAGAGTGTGATATCTAACATGATGTAATCTAGCCTCGACTCGTGGCCCCTTCTGTTGAAAGTACACACTGAGGGGGTATCGGAAGGGGTACGACCATTACAAGCCCTCAGTGCGAAGTTCAAGGTGAGGGACATGAGTTGTATTGCTAGAGGGGACCAGGCTTTAGGGTGGGGCGAGGACGAGGGTGGAACCCCCCAGTAGTCATCCTCGGCAGTAAGGGCACCCTCCAGTAGGCCTTCCAAGGGTTCAAAGTGGCAATTGAAGTCTCCTCCCAGCACTACCTTGAAGTCTCCTGGCAGTTGACCCAGGAAGGAGGACAAATCGTTTAGGGTGGGTGATTCGTTTGGCGCGGCAACTGGTCGCGAGTAGACATTAACAATAGCCCACGGTGGTTTGCCAGGCCATGTGAGCCGTACACACTGGATGTCCTGCGAAAGCGTATGCACCCGTTCCGCCTGGCACCCAGTGTGACTCGCAATCCAGATTGCCAAGCCTCCTGACGGCCTCCCACTCCATTTTGCAGGGATTTCAAATATTTCAAACCCTCTCCTGGTTTGGGGTTCCCTCGCCCATGTTTCCTGAAAAAGGAGGATATCACTGCTGCCTAATAGGTGATCCCACTCCGGTGTGCCTTCCTTATTTGCGATTCCTGCCACATTCCAGGAGAGGATTCTCAACCCTGGATCTGGTGGAAGTGTACCTTGTCCTCCAATAGGAGGTTGCGCGGTGACTATGGGTGGATAAGTGTCTGACAGAACAATGTTACAAACCGTGGTGGCGGGTGGACCATCCACCTCCGCCTCCTCAGGTTGTAAACTATGGTCAGACCCACTGTTAGATGAAAGCCCTTGTTGGCCCAGACTATCATCCAGGATATCCGTTTGTTCTTTAACGGTATCCTGTGGGCCGCATTCAGTTACAGGGGCAGCACTCAATCCCACCCAACTTTGCGCCTCACCCACCGGCTTTCCAAGGCTGAGAAGAGTCTCCCCAGTTTGTGGTCAGTCGACCTGGTCTAGGCAGGAAAATCTATTGTGATGTATGGTATTGGCCTGAACAGGTGGTAAGTAATGCCTTGGTCTATAACGTGAGCCATCTACAGCAAAGCCTACTCTAGTCCACCCCTTCTCCCTCCCCACCTCCGTATTGCAAGCATTTGGGTAGAAGTGTGAGAGGGGTACTAATTCGATGTTGGACTTATCAGGCCTTACGAGCCAATTGCAGATGTAGTTGGCGACATGTGGGCTTTTGAAACTTTAAATGATGCAATCCCCTGCCCTGTTCTTTGGGGTAAGGCCAATCCATGGGATCCTCCTGACCATCAGAACCTCACCTTTCAGGTTTGGGGGCAGCGGCCTATTAATACTAAGCCAACTTATGACCTCATTGCGTAAAGAGTCCTGAGGCTCCCTTGTGTCACCAGTTAGCTCAGGTACTCCCACCATGATTGCCGTGTATGGGACTGCTTCTGGGGGCAAATTAACCACCCTACGCCTATCATGGGGGGAAGTGGTGTTACCAGTGGGGCCATTAGTAGAATTCTCAACTCCCCTCGGTGGAGGAGCAGGAAGTGGCTTAGATCTCCTAGGGGCCGGGACAGGGGGCCTAGGCGCTGGAGATGGCAAAGGGTGCGTTTGAGGGGCAAGCGCACCGTTTGTACTCGGCGGGACCAAATTTGAGACCTGGGTCAGTGCAGAAGACAACGGTCTGTTCCCAGATGGATCCCAGGGAACTGAAAGAGCATTTGTAGCTGACCCAGGGCTGTTCCTTTTGTGAATGTTTTCCAAAGCCTTGAGTCTAGTCTCTATGGCGTCCAGTTTGTCTGAGATGGGGATTAACAAGTTCTTAAGGGTGTCTGTGAGTGAGTTGATTATCATGTCAGTGCTATTGGAAGTTGCCCCACCGAATATAAATGGACCCGAGTGCAATGGTAAGGCCGTGGATACTGGAGAGCCTATATGATCCGATCTAGACCCTGGTGAAATGAGCTCAGGTGAGGCCGAGATGTCTGTACTGACATCCAGATTTAACTCAATTGTATCAACTTTGGCCCTTTTCGCCTTCTTTGATTTCCTGGACCTTTTCCTTTTTAGTGGTTGATCCACTCCACTACCTGCAGGCTCTGTGAGCAGGGCAACCTGTCCCACTTCCTGCAAGTCTATACCCTTGTTGACCGGGATAGAAGAGTGGTCAGTGATCCCAGATGGCCGGGGGGAGGCACTATCCCTCTGGGGGATTGATGGAGTTCTTAACTGCTGAAGAACCGACTCAATGGTCTGATCAATACTGTCCATTAGTGACATATGGGTGGCGTCCAGTAGTATAGGCGTACTAACATCAGTAGAAAATGTATCCCCGTGGTCCAAAGTCACGCTTTCAGATCCCAGCTCCAGGTGTGTTTCCGTGACTGACTGACATTTGTTGGCTAGAGCACTCGCCTTTGGGAAGAATTTTTCCAGTGTACTTGAACACTGTTGGGCGGGCTTGCTCCTTGAGGCCCTGGTCGTCATTTTGGAGTTAAGCGGAGAGGGGCTGAGGGACAGGGAGCGTCAGAGGGGTGGCCCGGTCCGGTCTCTGCCGGGCTCTAACGGCCTAGAACGGCCCGCTCTTTGCCCGGTCTTTGCCCCGTTCTCCGCCCCGCGCGCGTCCCGCGATGCGCGTGCCCAAGTGCTCCTAAGTATGACAGGGGGGCGTGGCACTGGGAGGGGGCGCGGCGGGAAGAGGAACCAGCTGGCAGTGTTATTCAGGAATGCTGGTCCTCGCAGTCCTGCTCGCCGCGCCTCTCACCTCCACTGCGGCCGGGTCCTCCTTTGAACAGCTGCAGAATGCCCCCAAAAGACGTGTTGGCTCCCAGCTACTCCTGTAGCGAGCAAGGCAGACAGCAAGGGACAGAGTCTCACTCTCGAGCGCCCCCCGTGAAGCGGGGGCCGCGAGAGGTAATGAACGTTCAGGCGGGGGGGCGTGGCACTGGGAGGGGACGTGGCGCGGCGGGAAGAGGAACCAGCTGGCGGTGTTATTCAGGAATGCTGGTCCTCGCAGTCCTGCTCGCCGCGCCTCTCACCTCCACTGCGGCCGGGTCCTCCTTTGAACAGCTGCAGAATGCCCCCAAAAGACGTGTTGGCTCCCAGCTACTCCTGTAGCGAGCAAGGCAGACAGCAAGGGACAGAGTCTCACTCTCGAGCCACTATCACAGGTTCACCCCGAAACAGGAGAGTTACATCTAGTGGCCTTTTATTCTCACAAGCTTACCGCCCCTGAAATCAATTACGCACTTGGGGAAAAGGAACTACTTGCAATAAAGAAGGTACTGGAGGAGTGGAGGCCGTATCTGTTGGGTACCCGATATACAGTTACTATTATAACGGATCATAGAAACCTACAATATCTCAAAACGACCAAGGCGCTATCTATGAGGCAGCTAAGATGGACCCAATTTTTCAGTGGGTATGACTTTGAAATCCACTCCAGGGCTGGCAGAAAAAACGGGAAGGCGGATGCCCTCTCTCGCATCGGTTTTGATCCTCCTCCATCAGCAGAAGATCCACCTAATATCCTAGATAGCAATAGGATAATAGGAGTACTCACAACCGAAGAAATGTTCATAAGAGAAGTCAAGGAAGCCCAACAGAATCTAACACCCTTGAATATCTTAGATCCCAAGACACCCAATGGAGACAAGGGATGTGTTATGTACAGGGGGGTTTGTATATTCCCACTACTCAACAGCGACAGAAAGTGTTACATTGGTGTCACACTCAGGGAATAGCTGGTCATCCAGGGTACAAAAAGACAATAGAGATGGTAAAACGTTATTGTTGGTGGCCTAGTCTTTCACAAGATGTACAGGATCATGTTAAAACGTGCCATGTTTGTGCTCAAGGAAAAGCATCACACATCAAACCAGTAGGTCTTCTCTGTCCTATCCCTACTCCTCCTGGTCCATGGCACACTGTATCCATGGACTTTATTGTTGAGTTGCCGCACACTAGCAATGGAAATACTACCTTGTTGGTGGTGGTAGACTCATTCACTAAAACTGCCCATTTCATTCCTTTGCCGGGTCTTCCTACATCAATGAGGTTAGCACAGGTGTTTTTGCAACACATCATCAGATTACACGGTATTCCCTTTGTTCTGATAACCGATAGGGGTGCACAATTTATATCTCGGTTCTGGAAACAATTGTGTACGTTGTTACAAATAAACGTTCGTTTGTAATCCAGCCATCATCCTCTAACGGATGGACAAACAGAACGAGTTAACCAAAGCCTCGAACAATTTATGAGATGCCAATGTATCCAGTCTAGTAGAGATTGGGACGAGATAATTTGGTTAGCTGAATTGTCTTACAACAACAGTCACCATTTCTCCACTTTGTTCACCCCTTTTTATGAGTCTCATGGTTTTCATCCCCGGGTATTGCCTATACCTCTTTCTACCTCCTGTGACACCCCAGAAGTGTCAGCATTGGTCCAGAATTTGCAGGTTGTACACAACTCCATTCATGTTAATCTTGATAAGGCCAAAACTCTGTAAAAGAAGGGGGCGGACGCACACAGGACACCTGAACCCACATATCAAATAGGGGATAAGGTATGGTTATCGACCAGACACATTGCTTTGAGAGGGGCATGTAAATTCCAACCCAAATACATAGGCCCCTTCCCTGTGTCCAAGGTAGTAAACCCTGTTGCCATAAAGGTTGACCTTCCATCGTCCATGAAAATACACCCTGTGTTTTTCATGTATCGCTCCTTAAACCTGTTGAACCTGATACACGTCATCCATTGGCCCCTGCCCCTGTTGTTGTTGATTCTGAGGAGGAATATGAAGTGGAGGCCATTATTGATTCCAGGCGAAGTAGAGCCAGATTGCAGTACCTAATTCATTGGAAGGGTTATGGTATTGAGGAGCGCAGTTGGGAGCCTGTTAGCCAGATACATGTGCCGCGGCTGTTGTGCATGTTTCACAGACAGTACCCCGGGAAAACAAAACCGGTAGGAGGGGGTTTAGGAGGGGTGTACTGTCGTGCCTGTACTAACAGTGGAAACGTGGTTGGCACTTCTAGCATCAGGGATGATTGGCAAAACACTAAGAGCCACCAACACGCATGCGCGGAGGCTAGCGCATGCGTGTAACAAGTATAAAGTCCTTCCTCGATGTTCAGAGAACGCTTTGCGTTCCTTCCGGTTTCGTAGTAGCTGCAGTGCTTCCGGGTCACGGTGGTGGCATTTACGGGTCTCGTCGGGAATCAGCTATCCGCGTTCCCTGTCCCTCACAGTTCTAGTCTCTCTGGCTAGTTCAGGTATTCCTACGCTGGAGAGTTTGTGCCACTTTATGTTCGTTGTTAGAGGCGAATACTGTTTGCCTTTTTGTTCCGTTTATATGTCTGTTGGCATTATTATTTGGATCTAGAGTTTGGCTGTTTTGGGTGCAGTTCCTAGCTGGAACTTTTATAGTTAAGAGCAAGTAGCTCTCGGTTCATTTTCATGGGCTCATTTTATATTGAAGACCCGATTTTTATGAATACAGACCAGAAAACCTCACACTGGTAAAAATAGGCTGGATATACATACATATAGAGATATATGGCTCGAGTGGTTTAACAACGGTGCTTTATATGTATATTACAGGGTTTACACAGCTTCATTGCCCTCTATATTCTTTTGTGGAGGTAACAGGAGAATACGTACTAAGTAATTCCTCACTCAGGTAACCATAGGTCCCTCCAGCTCTACTAAATCCTTATTTAGAGTATTTTCACTAGGGTTTATATTATATACTTACCTTACAGGGGGTCCCCAGCATTCTTTTCCCTATTTACCTCTATTCTGTGGAGTGAACAGGACAAGGGTGAATTCCACGAATATACATACAGCATAACGAACAGGTAGTCTCATACACCATTCTCTATCATATATCAGTAGAATAATAAGGATTGGTATTAACCTCTATTCTTTATCTTCTAGGAAAAGGTTAACAGGAGCCTTCCTGTCCCCTGAGCAGACTACCTTACCTCCTGTGTACAAGATCCTGTGTTTCCCCGCCTTTCCTTGTTTTGTTTCCCTGCTTTCCCCACACTGGCATCACTTTTTGTTACCAGTAATTACATATCTTGGTGCAGAGTGAACCTGTGAGGGGGAGTTGCGGACTGTGCGTCAGTTCCATGGTGTTTCCGAGGCAACCATATTTACCAGCTTGACAGAACCAACTGAGGTGCAGAAGGAGGCAGAGGTGTGCAGAAAGAGGTAGGAGGGGTACAAAAAGAGGCAAGAAGGGTACAGAAAGAGGCAAGAGGGGTACAGAAAGAAGGAAGAGAGGTGCAGAAAGAAGCAACAGAGGGGCTGACAGAGACAATAAGGATGCAGAAAAAGGCAAGAGAAGTGTAGAAAGAAGCAACAGAGTTGCAGAAGGAGGCAATAGATATGCAGAAAGAGGCAAGTGAGATGCAGAAAGAAGTAAGTGAGGAGCAGAAAGAGGCAAAAGAGGTGCAGAAAGAGGAGCATGAGGTTCAGAAAGAGGAAAGAGAAGAGCAGACAGTGGCAAGTGAGGTGCAGAAAGAGACAAGAGAGGTATAGAAAAAAGCAAGATATGTGTAGAAATAGCCAGGAGAAGTGCAGAAAGAGGCACTTGAAGTGATGAAAGAGGTAAGAAAGGTACAGAAAGAGGGAAGAGGGGTGCAAAAAGAGGCACAATGTGTGCAGAAAGAATCAAGAAAGGTATAGAAAGAAGCAAGAGAAGTGCAGAAATCGGAAACAGGGGTGCAGAACGAGGCTACAGGGGTGAAGAAAGAGGCTAGACAAGTGCAGAAAGAAGCAACAGAGGTGCAGAATTGCAAAAGAACTGCATATAGAGGCAAGAGAGTTGCAGAAACAGGTAAAACGGGTGCAGACAGAGGGAACAGGTGTGCAGACAGAGGCAAGAGAGGTGCAGAAAGACAGAAGAGGGGTGCTAAAAGAGGCAAGAGGGATGCATACATTTGCAACAGAGGTGCAGAAAGGAGCAAGAGCAATGCAGAATGAACCAACAAAGGTGCAAAAAGAGGAAGGAGAGTTGCACAAAGAGGGAAGAGGGGTACAGAAATAGGCAAGAGGGGTGCAGAAAGAAGCAGGAGAAGTGCAGAAAGATGCAACAGAGGTGCTGAAAGAGGCAAGAGAGGTGTGGAAAGAGGCAAGAGAAGTACAAAAAGAAGTAACAGAGAGAGGTACAGAAACAGGCAGGAAAGGTGCAGAAAAAGGCAGGAAAGGTGAAGAAAGAATGAACAGTGGTACAGAAAGAGGCAAGAGTGAAACAGAAATTTGCAAAAGATGTGCAGATAGAAGCAAGAGCAGTGCAGAAAGAACCAACAGAGGTGCAGAAGGAGTCGGGGTGCAGAAAGAGGTAGGAGTGATGCACAAAGAGGCAAGAAGGGTACAGAAAGAGGCAAGAGGAGTGTAGAAAGAATGAAGAGAAGTGCAGAAAGAAGCAACAGAGGTTCTGAAAGAGACAATAAGGGTGCATAAAGAAGAGGGTGAGGTTCAGAAAGAGGCAAGAGAAGGGCAGGAAGTGGCAAGTGAGGTGCAGAAAGAGGCAAGAGTGATGCAGAAGGACTAGTGTGTAGTGCAGAAAGAGGCAAGTGAGGTGCAGAAAGAGGCAATGGAACTGCAGAAACAGGCAAGAGTAATGCACAAAGAGGCAAGGAAGGTGTAGAAAGAAGCAAGAGAAGTGCAGAAAGAGGCAAGTGAGGTACAGAAAGAGGCAAGAGAGGTGCATAAAGAGGCAAGAGAGATGCAGAAAAGGCATGTAATGGGCTGAAGGAAGACAGTGAGGTGCCGAAGGAGGAAGAAAATTACAGAAAGAAGCAAGAGAAATGTAGAAAGAGGCCAGAGAGACACAGAAAGAAGAGAGGCTTGTGCAACATTAGTACCAGTTTAACACCAACATTTTGCAATATGTAACACATGACCGTTTCAACTTTGCAAAGGACCTTCCACCACTCTGTAACACATGACGCTGCATTTTTGGGAACATTTGAGCCGTTTGAACTAGAAACAAGGCTTCTTTTGTTCAAATCTGCAGATTAGGCTGCAGATGATGGAATATTTGGCAAATGCAGAAAATGTTTAATTATGTGAAAATTGGTGCAACCGAACAGTCACATAATTCCAGTGGCCCTGCTCTGGAATTATGAGCAGGGCCATACTAGGTCCAGAAGTGCACCTCAGTGGTTCCTTCTTTTTTGTGTCTCATTGAGTTTATAGTGTAGCTTCTATTGAAACGAAGAAGACTAAACGCGAGGTTACCACACCACAACACAGACTACAATACCACATAATTACTCTCCAGGACAGATAATCCCACTCCACATAATACACTAAATACTACATACTTTCTATTCACATCATTTCACTGCACGACATCCCACATAATTCCACTAAACATAACGTACATTCACTCTACACCAAAAACATTAGTAAAAATCTTTTACATTTACAAGGCCAACAACTCTAACTCTTGCAAATGCAAGACCTATTACATTACAAATGTTTCTTCAACAGGTACTCGTGGTTGAAGAGTGGTGCAGAAAGGGGTCTGGGCCTCTGAATAGCACTCAGGAATTTTGCTGCGTCGGATTACAGGAGGTAACAGGAGGGCTTATTTGCCCCCAAAGTCTCTCAGGAGTAAAATGATCTTCATCCCCCAACCAGTACTGTGCCAGGAGGCGTGTTTGCAGAGTGCCTTAAAAAAGGGGGCGTGGCCTCCGAAAACCTCTCAGCAATCCAACTGTGTGGGACTTGGTGGAGGTAACAGGAGAGGTAGTTGGCCCCCAAGTATAACCTTGGGGGCCAACTACCCCTCCTATTACCTTCAGTAAGTCCCACACAGCGGGATTGCCTAGTTGTCATAGCAGGCCATGCGCCCTTTCCCCACCACTCTGCAAACGCACTCCCTGGTGCGCTCTTGGGTGGGATTAAAGTTCCCTTCGCTGCTGGGGGTTATTAGGAGCCAACTAGTCTTCCTGATATTTCCAGTATGCCCCAGATAGTGGGATTGCTGATAGGTGGACACAAGCCCTGCCCCCTTTGCCCACCACTCTGCAAAGCGCCACCTGGCATTCTCCTGGTTGGGGAATGAAGTCCCCTTTCCTCCTGAGGGTCCCTGGGGGCCAACTAGCCCTCCTGTTACCTCCAGTAAGCCCCATACAGCTGGTTTGCTAAGAGTGGTCCAAGGCAAAGCCCCCTTTTTACACCACACTGCAAACACACCTCCAAACACACTGCTGCTCGGGGATGAAGTCCACTTGTGTCCTCAGGTCCTTAGGACAGAAGAGGACCTCAACGCCTCACCAGCTGTGCACCAAAAGGCGCGACTGCAGAGTGATGTAAAAATGGGCATGGCCTCAGACCACCTCTCAGCTATCCCACGGTGTGGGGCTCACTGGATGTACCTGGTGTGTTAGTTAGCCCCCAGGGACCCTCAGGAATGAAGGGGCCTTAATCCCCCAATTTAGAATGCACCAGAGGGCAGGTTTGCAGAGTGGAGCAGGGAGGGGGTGGGGCCTCTGGCGAGATACCAGCTTATCTTTTTTAAAATATTTTTAGAAGGGGGGGCTGTATGGCCCCCTTCTTTTAGTAATTTTTGGGCCCTGGGGACCCCATCCCCCAGACCCTGCCCAGCATGGATTTTTTTGGGTAGCGGGCCGCATGGCCACACTCCTAAGGCCAATAATGGCCCGGATACCCCATCCCCCGGGCCAGCCTTCTTTTTGAAAAATAAATAAATAAATAAAATAAAGTGGAGGGGGGACATGTTAACTCTGATACCATTTTTTCCCACCTCTGAAACTGGATGAATATTGCTGATCTTTTTTTCTAGCAACATCTTAAAATGGGTGCTGAGGAACGATTTCACATTGATCACAATATTAATCTTTATTGTGTGGTTAATTATAAACCCAACAATTTCGATTTAAAAAACCGCTCCAACTCCCACACGCTGTTAATAGATACTATAGTTTTATGGCCAACTTAGATCTACAGGTCAATATCAAAAAAACTTTTGTAATGACATCTGGCCTGAGAAAGAAGAAAATTCTGAGTATTTATATAGATGAAACCAAGCTTAAATCTACCACCGTTTACCCATATCTTGGAATTTCAATTGACAATAAGTCCTCCTGGACCAAGGCAATAGAGGTCAGGAAACTTTTGTTCATTAGGGCTACTACTGCCTTGGTTAATTTTGCACAGGCTTGGTAAAAGACCACCGGTAGAAATGTTACAAATCTACCGAGCCAAATGTGTTAGTGTGGCGATATATGGAGCAGGGGTATGGGTCTATGCCAGAGTGGATGCTCTTCAAAAGGTAGAGAACACCTTTTTGAGGTTCATCCTGTTGGTCCCTTTGTAGTACCTCCATTTTTAGTTGCCATATTTAAACGGGTTTGCCATACATTGCAGACCTGGTGAAACTCCAACCCATCTTATTATGGTATCGTATCTTCAAAGTTACTTCTCAATAGGAAACTTCTGACTGATTGCATGTCCCTTGAAAACTCAGATAAAGTACCTTGGCTCCTGTACGTTAAAAATGTCTTGCTTGATCTAGGCCTGATAAAATATTACCACAATCCCTCATCGATAATCGAGCTTCACAGAAAATGTGTTTAGAGCATATGGAGGAACTGCGACTGGCTATGGAGTCTTCAACAAGCTCATTGCAGCACATCCTATCAATACAAACCACCTTGTCTATACAACCGTATTTAACCTATAAATTAAATGGCTATGATAGGTTTGTGCTCACTCGATTTAGAATGAATATTTTTCATCGCCTGGTCACATTTCCCAAAATGAATGACTGGTGGTCGCACCCGTTAGCAGGTTGTCCCTGTGACGATGCTTCCACCCAATCTACATTCCATGTTGTCATGTTTTGCAGTTTTTATTATGAAATGAGAAAGCTTTGGATAGTGCTAATATTAAAGATCTTAGGCATACGACAATGCCGACCTGCCTTCCTAGCACTCCGAATTCTAGAAACAGAGGGGCATATTATCAAGGGGGTTTATCTCCGCTTTTTTGGCTTTAAAAGCCAAGAAAGCGGAGATAAAATTATCTCCCTATTACCAAGCTGTCGCTAACACCAGTTAGTGACAGCTAATAGGAGATAGCGACCATCTTGGGCCCCGCTTTGCATGTCAGTGATATTTATCACTAATGACATGCAAAGTGGGCGTGCCAAGATGTTAGCGACTGGAAACAGTCCCTAACATCGCTACCTCCTATTATCAACTTTTGGAGATATTCGCGCTAAGCGCGAATATCTCCAAAAGCTAACACCTGCCCTGAGCAGTTCTTAGCCATGTTATCCAATGGGAGGTGGATAACATGGCTAAAAGCATTTGCTCGATAATGCATGAATATCGCTGACTTTTCAGCGATATTCATGCATTGCGGCCGTTTTGTATCGCATTTGCGATAAACCTTGATAATAGTAAGGTTTATCTGCGATAAAAAGCGCCAATTTGCGGCGATAATTTTTGTCTCTAAACAAGTTAGAGACAAAAATTATCGCTAGTTGTTGGTAATATGCCCCACAGTGTTTTGCAACTACAATGGCAAGCTTTCTAAAACTGTGTTTGAAACAGAGACCAATTTAGATCAGGAGCATTAATGTATTTATGATGTAAAATATTCTCATTTTATTGCTTTTTAGCATATGATCCACTATAAGCCTGTATTAATGTACAAAGAACTGGTATGCTTTTAAAACTGTACTTATCCAATATGTTTTTATTCTCCATTATTTTATCTTTTTGTATTAGATTCCATATTTTAACAAGATTAACTTTTATGGTTTTCTTCTGTAATACCGAAAACCGAATAAAGAAATTTTGATTTGATATGATTTGATTTAAAAAACCACAGTGAGTTCAAAACAGCAAAGCAAGTGAGAGGGCGATGTTTGGCAACATGGCAGTGAGGCTAATGTCCAAAAGAAGTAATCCTGACAACCTAAATGCAAGAACATAAAAAATGAATTTGCAATCACAAGTCAAACACCAGAGTAAAAAGCAGGGAGGGCGATTTCAAAGTGAAAACCCTGCAAACTACGCTCATCTCTTTAATTTGCCATTTTACTACAATATCTTAATCTATAATAAGTAGCAAAGAATTTGTGCGTAATAAACCAAATGTGAAATTTTACCTATGGTAATATTACTGCCCAAGTCTGAGTTTTTGAAGTCAGAATCAGGTATAATATGCAGGATTTAATTTTCAGGTCCCAGTTGATAGCAATTTTCTGGACATTTTCCTCTTTCTGACACCAGCCATTCAAATTTAGGAGGGCAATCATGGGTGTGGGTATTTCTGCAAAACTAATATTTCATTTTAGAAACATAAGGCCTTAATCACAAAGGTAAACTTCACTTTTGTGTCAGTTTACGATGTTTTGCAATACACACGGCAATTTTTTCAAGTAGTATCTTTACAACTGCCTATCTTTTTATGTGCAGAATTTCCACCCCAAGTGCGGAGACTCCACCCTATTCGTAAAGATTCTATTCCGAAAATTGCTTTGTAAATTGCAAAACAACATAAACTTATACAAATGTGTAAGTTTAACTTCGTGAATCAGGCTCCACATTTGAAAGCTCAGTTCAGGTGGTGAAATAATACATAAGAACCCATGAATTCTCAAATCTCTCGCATCTGCTTTGCAAACCATAGCAAGTACAACAAACGTAATGCCGCACCTTTCATGTTAACAGATGATTTCAAAAATGTCATAAGTGATCTGATAAGAAATGGAAAGTGAGTCAGCAAAAAATAAATTTATTTTCTAGCATCTGTAAGGTCTAGTTTTGTCCCTTGTAAGACTGGTTGTTTCTGTATAGATTTTGAATTGAACTAGTTATGTCTCTGAAGTGAAATTGCGCAGAAAGGTCTGCCAGAGCAGATTATGGAGCTAAAAAGTTTTGCACCATCAAGACAAAATATGGGGAGCGGGGGACAAACAGCCTGATTCATCAAGCTTCTTTGCGCTCGCAAAGGGCCAGATTCTGAGAATCTGGCCCTTTGCGAGAGCGATTTTTGCATTTGGGATTCAGCATCCCAAATGAAAAAATCACTAATTGCGATCTCGCAATTTTGCGAGGAATTACATTTAAGGAATCTCTATTTGAGATTCCTTAAATGCAATTCATCATCCTATTTTTTTTGCGAATTCGCAATTTCTAGGCGCAATTTACCGCGAGGTCAGACCTCGTGGTAAATTGCGAAAACTCAGAAAAATGCATTTAAATGCATTTTTCTGAGTTGCATGTTACACACACACATGTCCTTTGGACATGTGTGTGTGCAACACATGTGTAAAATTTCATTTGAGGGGTGCTACAGGGTGTCCTGTGGACACCCCTGGCACCCTTCAAATCGCTATCTTATTTGCGATTAGCAAATTGCTAATCGCAAATAAGGAATCCTCCCCATTCATTCCTATGGGCCTTTTGGCCCATAGGAATGAATGGGGAGTTATTCCTTATTTGCGATTAGCAATTAGCTAATCGCAAATAAGGAATTGTAAGGAATCGCATTTTTTTTGCATATTCCTACATGAATCCCGTTTTGCGAGTCCTTAATAGCGATTCGCTATGAATCGCTATTAGGGCCTCGCAAAATGGGAGCATGATGAATCAGGCGGTAAGTCTCACGCCGAGCCTTAGGGGCTCATGCATCAAACTCCCGTTTTGCGTTTCCAAATTTGCGAATTTTACCGAATCGCAAATATGGATTCGCAAAACGGGATGCATCATAGAAAGTGCAAAATATTTCCGATTCGGTAAAAATCGCAATTTTTACTGAATCGCAAATATTATGTGACTTCAAAATTGTGAATTCGCTATTCCCATTGATTCCTATGGGCCAAAAGGCCCATAGGAATCAATGGAAATTGCGAGTGGCACTTAGAAAATTTCATGGGTGCAGGGGGGGGTCCAAAGGACCCCCCCCTGCACCCCTGAAATGTATTTTTAAATGGATGTTTCACACACACATGTCCTAAGGACATGTGTGTCTGTAACATGACATTGTTTAAAATGTAAATTAGTACATTTTAAACATTTTTCGCAATTTACCACGAGGTTCAACCTCGTGGTAATTTACACTTCCAAACCTTGTTCTCGCAATTTGATTTCAGAATGATGCATTGCATTTAAGGAATCGCAAATTTGCGATTCCTTAAATGCAATCGCATTCTGGAAAGTCGCAAAATCAGCGAATTTCATTCAAAAATAATGATGCATCTGAAAAAGCACTTTTGCATTCGCAAACGGCCGATTTTAAGGAATCGCACCGTTTGCGAATGCAAAAGTGCTTGATGCATGTGGGCCTTTGTTCCTAAAAATGCCTTCTCCATATATTTCCATCCATTGTAGGCTGTGGAAGAGGCTTCCTCACTCAGAAGCTACGCTTCATTCCTCCATCTGAGGGTGCTACCGAGACCCACTGCCCGCCGGCCGCCGTGTTTTCCTAAATTATTATCCAATGCTGTGAGAAAAAGTTCTTTTCGCATCAGGTACTACCCCCTGAATGTAACATGGTGCCATAGAAATGAGTATTTCTGCATCACATACTCTGATTTTTGTGGCTCAAAACGCCACCATAATTTCCACGCATCTGAATGCAAAGTGTGGTGATACTAACATACATGTTTGTGTTTTTAGGTTGGTCCGTGTTGTCATAACATTTGTGCAACAGACCACACTGGTGAATGAAAGCACTTTGTCGAATAAATCATTATTAAAGAGAATGTTTAATGTATTACAGCGGTTTGTTTCTTTTTCTAGGGTTCAAGCATTAATAATGAAAAATACAAAACGCGTTAAACATTATTATGTGGGAATATTGTCTTTTTATATCTATAACAGAAAAAATATAAACACGCAAAGAGCCAAAAGGTTGTCTGCGCAAGCTATTATGGAAGTTAAGTTTGTGAGTTTTTTTTGGCTACACGTGCCTCGAAAATAGAATAAATTAAATATGCCACCACCTAAACGTGACAGCCATATGATTGCAAAAAAAGATTAAATTCAGATACAAATCCATCGCCCATACCTTCAATAAAACTGTTTACACGCGTTCTAGAAGGCAGGTGCACTTACAAAATAAATAGAAACTCTTTTTGATGCACATTAAAGGAAAATATGATTATTATTACTAATATTACTTTTGTCCTGTGTAGATGGGAATGTATTTCCACTCGGGACACCCTGCATTTTATAACGTTTTATTCTTTTTACAAAAAACATTGCAAGTCTTTGATTTTTGATTTTTATTTTATTTTATTTTTCATTTGCTGGCTAGCAAACATTTTAAACAAGCCTGATCTGCTTTGCTTAATTTTCAGTGACTGTCTGATGTGAACACCTGTTTTTATCTAGCTTGTGTTTTTATATATAAGAATTATGGTTTTTTTTTTACCACATGAGTTTTGCGAGACAGTCAAATCTGCCTATAAGCCAGACCTATAATTGTCAACATATTTCATACTAGAGACAAAACATGATCATTTGATGTGATTGGTAGCGGCTTTCATCAGAATAATACTCTGTTATATGATGGTACGCCCTATTTTTCTCTTACTTTCCAAAGAAGACATTTAAAAAAAATACCTGGAAATTGATGCAGCCATTCTTTTCAGGGTGCAAGGCCATCACGGTGTACTGGATAACATGTGCCACTGAGGACACGTGAAAGGTGAGTCTCAGCGTCATGGATGACTTAGAAGTTTGATTACAGGTTGTCCCTTTGAAGGCCGGAAAGCGAACCGTGCAAGATATGTTTTCAAAAATGAAGTTAATCTTCTTTTTCATATCCCGGATAAAGAACAAAACAGAGAGTCTCTGACCTTGCAATGCTCACATTCTTTGTTTTAAAGGGCAAGCTTCAATTCATTAATCTGAGCCAAGTGTATAATTATTTCGTTATTATTGTAAACATATTAAATCAGCCAAAACTCTGTTTTGAATACAAACGCATCTGTTCCAGCTGAAAGTACATATGACACTGAAGCTTACACACAGATGATGGCAAAATGATGCACTAGATTAATGTTCCTTTATTGGCATGTTTTTATTGTCAACAATTGCAAAACAAGCCGTCAAACAGGTCAGATTGTGCAGTGAAATCTTGTTGAACGTTTAGTTATGAAGAATCATACTTTTATACTGTATTACTTGCCATATTTCACTCTAAGATTTCTCTTAGAGGTAGGAGTCGATACTACATTGTGCAACGTGGCAGGCATGACGCAAGTATAGCAATACTTGCCTACACGTTTATCTCACATCGTCCAAGGCAAAATAGTTTGTTTGAAATATTATCTACTTGAAAGTACTTGATATTCTGTGTTCGAGGTTTTTGATGCACTCTTTAAGGAGCTGGTTACTAAGGGTGGTTCGTTAAGCTGTAAACGGTCCATTCTTTCGCATCTTCTTGCAGCCTAGGGGACGCTTACAGAGAAGCAGGAGGGTACATGCTTTTGGTGATTCTGATTATATTGAGGCCAGAAGCCACCATAGCAGTTTTAAGGCATATTTTAGAAGACTTTTTCTTTTTCTTATAAGAACAGTGTATTTTATTATTTATTGAGAGGTGGAAAACATACCAAAACATATGGCCAGGTACTACCGACCACCCCCCTCCTCTGTCTTGTGAGCCCCCACAATTATAGAAATTGGACATGAGAGGAGTTTCTTTGGAAGGCGGGGGGTCTCACGACCCCCCGACCGTATTTATTAAAACATGAAAACAAATTAGAAATTTGAAATAAACAATATTTACACAATCATTCATGCAGAAAAAACGACTGACATTAGATTACAATCCATGTAGACAGGTATCAAAGGGCTAACCTTAACACATTTCTAATACAAAATGTTTCCTAACCGAATCTAATATTTTGAATCATAATCACACATTATTACATTTTTCTGCATATCCTATTTGTGGGCCTATGGCAAGGTCGCTAACCGGTGTCAGATCCTTATCAGCCAGCTACACCCTCACATATGATGCTAATGCGCAGAGGGCCCGTTTACCGAGAGGGTACTTCCCCCGCTCCCGGTTACTTCCATGTTCTCCATGAACTCCATTAACCAAAGGGGGGTCCTTGCACTCTGCGCTGTTCAATGACATCATAGTGCAATTGCGGGGTGGCTAACCAGCCCAAAGAAAGTGTGACACCCCCGCCCGTACCCATCCAACCAAGCGGATGTACCGCCCCTGGATTACTAGGAGAGACCACTTGTCCCCCCCCCTGGGTGACCCCATTCAAGAATGGCGCCGACCCTAAGGACCTTAAATTGACGGCTCACCGATCATGACCTTACCGCCTGATCAAGGAATATCAATAAATATGACAATTGTTTGACCTGTAAACGTGAAAAAGGCCTGAGGAGAAAATTCACGATATAACACAGTGAATGTGAAAAAAACAAGCATACAAAGGATACAACAACCTTATCATACAAGCAACAGAATCTGCTTCAGGGGATGGTGGGTGGGGAAAATTGTTTGCAGTCTCGCGGAGGGTGGAGACAAAGGGCAAGCCTGGGGAGCACGGGAACAAGAGGACACCTCCTGCGCACCCTCTGCCTTTTAACCCCTTCGGGGCAGAGCAGTCGCAACTGGTCCGTCCCCTTGGCTCCCCCCCTTTGACCAGAAGCAAATCTATTGCTTCTGGGTCAAGTGGGGAGTCGGGACCAATCGTCGGTGGGGCGCGCCTGCCGCGTCATCAAGACAAGGCGGGGGCACACCCCACCACTGATCGAGGTCAAGGGGAAAGAGCGGGCCGGCGCCCTGCCATTCTTGCGGGGGGGCCCCCCTTTCTGTATGGTCAGTAACTACCAACCATCCCCCTCCTCTGTCTTTTGCACCCCCACAATTATAGAAAGTGGACATGAGAGGAGTTTCTTTGGAAGGCGGGGGGTCTTACGACCCCCCGGCCGTATTTATTAAAACATGAAAACAAATAAAGAAATTGAAATAAACAATATTTATACAATCATTTATGCAGAAAAACCTACTGACATTAGATTACAAGCCATGTAGACAGGTATCAAAGGGCTAACCTTGACACATTTCTAATACAAAATGTTCCCTAACCAAATCTAATATTTTGGATCATAATCACACATTATAAAAAGTTTCTGCATATCCTATTTTTGGGCCTACGGCAAGGTCGCTAACCGGTGTCAGATCCTTATGAGCCAGCTACGCCTCACGTATGAGTGCGCATGCGCAGAGGGCCCGTTTACTGAGAGGGTACTTCCCCCTTCCTGGTTACCTCCGTACGCTCCATGAACTCCATTAACCAAAGGGGGGCCCCTGCACTCTGCGCCGTTTAATGACATCATAGTGCACGTGCGGGGTGGCTAACCAGCACAAGGAAAGCGTGACTCCCCCCTCCCCCGCACCCATCCAACCAAGCGGATGTACTGCCCCTGGAGTTCTAGGAGAGACCACTTGTCCCTCCCCCTAGGCGACCTCATTCAAGAATGGCGCCGCCCCCTAAGTACCTTAAATTGACTGCTCACCAATCATGACCTTACCGCCACAGGCCAGCATAGTTGCCCGACTATCTGGCCCCCTATCCTCCTACTCTGCAAGGTCACGCTTACCTAGAACCCCCCTAGCCATGCCAAGATGTTCTCCAGAAATACTTCATTACCCGCCCTAGTCAGGTGGACCCCTTCTTGTAAGAAGAATTCTTCCCCCCTGACACACCCATGTGGTATGTTCTGCAACTGAGGTGACCAAAATAATTTCTCTATGTTGTTGTTGATCCTCTTTACCGAGTAATTCAATGCTTTGACAGAGTCCCCCCCCCCTCCATCTGAGTCAAGGATTCATATGGGACCAAACTATGGTGCAGCCTTGGCGTGTTTTAGCTAACCAGCTTACCTCTGAGATTATCTCTTCCATCAGGACACTCCTGTCCAATTTTACCAAGTCGTTTCCGCCCAAATGTAAGATAACAACTGTGGGCGGCGGGGTGTGTCTGTCGAGCAACTCCGTAAAGAACCCCCTAAACTGACTGAGGCAGAGACCCCCCCTACCATGAAAGGAAACCCTGAAAACTCCCTATTCCGCCTCTCTCTATAGTTACCTGCAAGAAAAACAGATTTAACATGTTTCACAAAAGAATGACCAACAACCCATACAACTTGTGACTCCTTTATCTGTGCCTGGGTCTGCCGTGATGAAGATACTTGCTGGTGATGGTCTGACGGCAGTTTCCACCCTGCGTGACAGGCTCGAGAAACTGAAATACAAGCAAACAAACAAGACAGGCGTCAGCGTAATTATCCTGCCACCCTCACAACATGTGCAGCCACACATAACGCTTGTAACAGTTGGAAGACCATCTCCCAATTCTTTTCACACTGCTAGTGTGTAACCCCCTAGCAGTTGCTTCAGTGCTAGCCCCTATTCGGAATGAATGTTTCCCAAAATCTTTCGGATTTAAACCAGCTGTGTCAATTTTCATAGCCAATACCCTTTGGAATTGAAACCTAGTAAGTGGGGTACCATCTGCATGCATTAACAATGCTCCCCCCACTGCGCCTGCTCTCTGTTTGATGAAGGCCTCTGCGTGAAACACTGGGTAGCAAGGATTAGTCGTGCCCAATGGAGTACCAGCCTATCCCCACAGGCTTCCTGATCAGTTTTTGATTTTCGTTTGGTAATTAATAGTGTATCACCTAATATCCTTGTGTGTTCAAGTTGCAGTCCACCTAGCAGGTCCTGCTAATTGCTAGCCACCAGTTCCCCTACCCAGAATGCCCCATAAAAGGCTAATGTAAAGGCGGCTCTGAACAGCAGTACGTCCCCCCCTGATGAACTGCAGATGCCAGACAAGGCATTCAATAATGACGCCAGCCGTTCTAAACCTATTGTTTGTCTTGTGTCCGTGGCGGTTGCTTGGAGTCGCTGCCACCCCTTTATTACCTTCCTCACAATGAAACTATTTGTGGGATCTTTGGTCCACAGGTCTGAGTGAAAAAAGAAACAGCTGCCATGTGCCGGCTAGCTGTCGCTGCGGAGCGCCCTTCCTTATGTACTGCAACTAGGTACTAAGTGAAATTCCCTGCCTGATCCCATCTCTCCACCCAATCCTGTCCCAAAATGTAGCAACAAGACAAAAACGCCCCTTCGTAAGCGGCTCTGGTCCTGGGTGCTAGGCTAGCTGCCATGAGGTTCTGTAGCTGGGGGCACCAATTTGCCAGAGTAATGCCTGGAAGTGTGTAGGTGTCGCCTCTGCTGATGGTAAATGTTCCCTGAATACCTGCATCCTAAAGCGAGAGAGTGCGTCAGCTGCATTATTTAACATCCCTGGAACATATTTGGCCCAAAATTGTATGTTGAGTTTCATGCACACCAGCACAATTTCTTTCAGTGGGCGAAGTATCATTTTGCACTGCGCAGCCTGCTGGCTGATACATTCAACTACCGGTATGTTATCTGACAAGAAGATCACAGACTGATTACACAACTGATCAGGCCAAACTGTTAATGCAACCAGATTGGAAATAGCTCCAGAAAACCGATATTAGTTGTCAGGTCGCTCTTCTCCCACCAAACCGGCCACCGTTGTACCACCCACTTGTTTCCAAGTATGGCTTCATATCCCACACTGCCCGCAGCGTCAGTCCATAAACCTAACTCTGCAGATGTAGTGGGGGGACCGGACCACACTACCCTGCCGTTGAAGCCCTCCAGAAATGCGATCCAAATCTGCATGTCCTGGCGGACATCGGCCGGCAGTCTTGTGCAATGGTGTTTCTCCCGCAGACCCGTCATGGTCTGCGAGCTTGAGCGGGAGAATGGGTGTGCCATGGGTATCACTCTCAGTGCGAAATTCAACTGGCCCACAGTCTGCTGTAGCTGATGTAGTGTTACTTTGTCTTTGGTCAAACATTGCTGGAGAGCTGCTCTAAATTTCATGATTTTGTCTTTTGGTAACCTAAAACAACCCTCGACTGAGTCCAATTCTATGCCTAAGAATTCCAATGTGGTTGCTGGACCCACAGTTTTCCAGGTGCCAGCGGGACCCCAAAAGCCTGCATGTGCACACAAAATTCCTGCAATGCTCATGCACACTCCTGCGAGCCCGCCGACCAGAGAAAGAGAAATTCATCCAGGTAATGCATGACATGGTGGTGTCCGGTCGTTTGCCTAAATACCAATTCCAAAAAAGAACTGAATTTCTCAAAGTAGGCGCACGAAACGGAACAACCCATGGGCACACACTTATCCATATAGAATTTGCCTTGAAAAGAGAAACCTAGCAGATGCTGATCTAGGGGATGAACTGGCAGTAGCCGAAAAGCAGATTCAATGTCTGACTTTGCCAACAAGGCTCCAAGTCCCAGAGTCCTCACCATATCCACAGCCTGGTCAAAAGATGCATACTTAACGCTACAAATGTCTTCATTGATGGCGTCATTTAATGATGCGCCCCTAGGTGCTGACAGGTTATGAATGAGCCTGAACTCACCCTCCTTCTTCTTTGGCACCACGCCGAGAGGCACAGGGATGTGACCAAAAAAAGACCCGCTATTCTGCCTAGGTGCAGCTCCTTAGCAATTTTTGTTGCTGCCACATCTGGGTTGTCCCTAACAGATAGTTGGTTCCTATACTCTGCTATTCCGGTGTATCCCACCGCTGGGATCCTAAAGCCCTGCAAAAAATTTTCTTGTAACATCCTCGCAGAGGCATGGTCTGGGTACCTGTTCAGCCAAGGAGTCATAGCCAGAACGTCAATGGGTGAATGCAAAACCAGCCGTCCTCCCTCCCTAGTCCTGTTTCTTTCTTTCTCTGTTTCCAGAGGCGTTACCTTTATTGCGGCAAGTTCTTTCTGGGTGGGAAGGTTGGTTACAAATGGAACATGCATGCCTGAACTTGCAAGTGCCTTGTGCCCTGCTGCACGATCACTTGTTAAAATCCTAGCACACCCCTTTTTGCCCCCCACTGCTCCCTGTCTTAGGGGCCATGCCACCACCCTGTGCTGGCCGAAAGGGCTGTTGGGGTTTGGAGGGGTAGCTTCTGTTCCAACTTGGCCCTGCACTACCAGGTTGCCCTGCTGTAAACTGGCCATACCATGAAATGGAATCAACCTGATCCCAGGAAAGTGAGGGGTTAAACTCTTTAGCTTTCCTAAAACTCGTGTCATAGTCCTTCCATTCTTCACCCCCATATTTATCACTGAAAGTTGGGATCCTACTCTGGTAACACGCCAGCTCTGCCTGCAAATAAGGGGAATGCTTGGCTGTAATCGCCATAAACAAAGTAAAGATAATCAATGTCTCTTCCACCCTGAATCTTGCCATTTCTCCCCGCCAATTTTTCTGCTTCCTAGCATACTCCATTTCCCTGTTATCCACGAGCGAAGAAAACATATTGACATATTTGCCTGCCCAAATTAAATCCGTCACTTCTTGTGTTACATGTTCAGCCAAATGTTCCCTCCTGGAGGGTATTGTACCTTCCCCTAGCACTGTTAAAGCCACATCCTTACCACTTTCCCCGGCTCACGTTGCTTCTACCATCTTGTCCTTTCCGGAGTTGCTACCTGGACATGTTGTTTGTGGAGAAATAGGCGCACTTGCCCCCCCCCGCTACCTCTGACAGTCATGATCCTTGCTACCATCTTATGCGCCTCCGCCAAAGGATCCTCTCCCACCTCCTTCACGCCTACTGAAGATGCTAACATCCCCCCTACCCCTATCCCTAGCCAAGGAAGTACTGCCGCTATCTGTGCTGCTACCTCTGGAGGGACCTGACCAATCCCTGGAGGTGCTGATACAAGGATGGGGGCTGCCGTGTTTGGGACCTGGATAGGTGCAGGGTTAAATGTGGGTACCACCGACACTACAGCTGGGACCACCAGAGTCACTGTGCATGTCCACACACGCTAAGGTGCGTCCTGTCCTAGTCCAAGTTGGAGTGCACAGATTGCGAACTCGTGTAAAATTAGTGCATTTTCTTTATTCAAAGAAAAACGCTTCGTTGCGGTACTACCGCTTCATGGGCATCAGCGCTTCCAATTCCTCGGGGCATCGCCAGCCGGAACCAAGTAGGTTTACCGTCTGATGATCAGAAGCAGCAAGAGACGGACTCTTGCCGTCTTGGAAGCGCTGATGCCCATGAAGCCGTAGTACCGCAACGAAGCGTTTTTCTTTGAATAAAGAAAATGCACTAATTTTACACGAGTTCACAAATTGTGCACTCCAACTTGGACTAGGGCAGGACGCACCTTAGCGTGTGTGGACCACCCAGTTCAACACCACGGTCCTGACAAAAACCTTTGAATAAATACAATGGTTGAAACATGTAGACCTTTTTAATCAATAGCATTTATCACACTTCACATAGCACACTTAGCTATTTTTAATAAAACACTACTTTTTACACCAAAGTCTACCTAATTAGGCATAGGTGTCACACGTTTTTAACTGGGGTTCAAGCACTCAAGAATAAATACTTGCAGTGAGTAGTTTTGACCCTTTTTAATTCACTTTTTTTGATCGTCCTGAACACATAAAAAAACTAACCAGCTCCACTGTAGTCAGGTGTCGCAGCACACCCTATAGGCACTCGGCCTATGGGGTGGGACCCCGATGATGAAGCATTTCACCAACCAGGTTGGTGAGTGAGGGGTCTTCTATAAGGATATGCATTATCCATCAACAGGTGGGGGCACACTGTGCTGAATTGAGCACTTAATCCCACGTCCAGAGAACTCTTTTCTTCTCTGTTTTTGAGGGGAAACTCCTCCATTGTTTTTGTAATTAATCCCGGGGACCAGGAGTTCCCACCTCACATATATTATTGTAAACTTCCCTCACTCTCTCTTTTGTTATTGAATATCCAAGAAATCATGCAAGCATTAAAACACGAACAGTCGCCCTCCCTTTGAACACACTCACTTTCCTATACTTAATTTATTTATTCATTTTATGCATTTGTAGAGCGCTGCTGTCACCAAAAGAGGTGTCCTGGCGCTAAGGTAAAGTATCTACTGATGGGTGCTGGGAGAGAAAAACTTTGGACTTTGGATAGGGCCTAATCTGTAAAGAGCCAGGTTTTCAAGGCCTTTCTAAAGGCCATCAGATTGGTCTGGTCTCTTAAGTGCGACGGAAGTGAGTTCCAGGCGGTATCTGCATTGGTGGTAAAGCTTCTACCGCCCCAATTGGCCTTCTTTATCCGATGGGTGGCGACCAGTTTGGCCTCGGATGAGCGGAGCGTTCTTTTAGGTGTATACCATTTAAAATGTTGTTTCAGGAATTTTGGTCCTATTCCGTGTAGTGCCTTAAATACTAAGCACAAGGCCTTGAATCTGGTCCGCTTTCTCATGGGGAGCCAATGTAGGCTTTTAATTGCACCCGTAATTGATGCATATTTAGGAGTTCCTGAAAGGAGTCTCGCGGCTGAATACTGCAAGATCTGCAGTTTATTCATTAGGCCTTCTTGTATCTTAAGGTAAAGGCTGTTACGGTAGTCCAGCTTGGCCATCACTAGTGCTGTGACTATTGTTTGTTGAGCCTCTTTGGGAATCAGGGGCATAATCTTTTTGCAGGCTCTGAGGGTAAACGCAGTTGAGGATGCTACTGCGTTTACTTGATCCTTAAAACTGAGTGTGTCATCTAGCCAAATGCCTAGGTTCTTCACTTTCCTGGTTGGAACTGGCATTTGCCCTAGTGCATTCGGCCAGCAGTTCGGTGTCCAGAAAACTGTGTTGTTCCCAAATAGCACAACCTCAGTCTTGCTGGAATTCAGTTTTAAACAATTTTTTGCCATCCAATTCCCTGTTGCATTCATGCAGTCATGCAATTTGGCAGCTGTATCTTGCTATCCTTCCGGTTGAATAGCAACAACGATTTGGGTGTCGTCGGCGTAGGATGGTAAATTAAAGCCATATGATTCTATAAGTGGCGCAAGGGAAGCAGCATATACATTAAATAAGGTCGGGCTCAGTGAAGATCCCTGCGGAACTCCACATGGCAATGAAATGGCCTCTGCCTCATATTTGTCTAATTTGACCGCTTGAATTCTATCTGTGAGAAATGACTTTAAGAGTTTTAATGCAGTGCCTTTTATTCCTATTTCTTCCAAACGGTCAATCATTAGTGCATGGTGTACCGTATCAAATGCGGCCGATAAATTCAACATAATGAGGGCTGCATTTCCTCCCTGATCCAAGGTAGCTCTAATTTCTTCCGTGGACTTAATGAGGGCCGTCTCGGTGCTGTGGCCCTCTCTAAATCCGTGTTGAGTGGGGTCTAGTGCCTGCGTCATGTTGAGAAACTGGTCAATTTGGTAATTCATGTTTTTTTCCACTAACTTAGCCGGAAGGGGTAGTTTGGATATAGGCCTAAAGTTATTTGGGTCCTCAGGGTTTAGATTAGGTTTTTTCAACAGTGGTAATATGGAAGCCTGCTTCCACTCTCTAAGGAAATATCCTTCTTTGTACATTAAGTTAAAGATGGAAGTGAGTTTATGCGCCACAGTGGAACCAGCTAGTTTTAACATTTCTATCGGACAGGGGTCATTGGGGGATCCTGATTTGGTTTTATCCAACAGTTTGTATGTTTCCCCATTGGAGAGAGGACTAAAAAAGGTGAGTTCTGGTTTGGCATTTGTGTTTGGAATTGAGCTGGAACTGGTCGCTGGCTTAAGTGAGGTTTCCTTGGGTAGGTCAGAGAAAGTAGAAAAAATAATGTTGACCTTGTCAAAGAAATAATTAGCTATTTTGTTGCATAGATCTTGGCTTGCCGGAATCGCAGGGGCTTTGGGATGTGCCAGATCAGTCACTGTTTTGAAAAGTATTTTAGGAGAATTTTTTGCCTCGTGAATCTTATCCGTATAATACTTTAGTTTAGTGTTTTGTAAGAGGTGTTTGTATTGTGCTTGACTTATTTTGTATTCTTTTTTATCTTTGTCAGTGTATCCATGCCTACAGATTCTTTCCAGCTGTTTACAAATAAGTTTCTGTTCTTTGAGCTCCCGTGAGTACCAGGGAGCAGATGGACGTGTTCTATGGTGGCAAACCCTTTTTAAAGGGGCTAACTTCTTCCCTGCTCCGTCAGGCCACTTAAAAAAAGATTTGGTGGCCTGATCCAGATCAGTTAGGGTAGGGGTGTCAGTGGTTGTAAGAATATTATGAAAGTCTTCCCCTCCTATATTTTTCCAAGCTCTCGCTTCAACATAGTTATTCGTTGGTTTACTAGCCAGGCGATCTGGAATGATAAGTTTAAAAAGTACTGCCTAGTGGTCTGACCATGTAAGGGGGAGTACTTTTGAAAATGCGAGTAGGGGGTTGTTTGAAAAAATCCCGTCCAAAGTATGCCCCGCTAGGTGTGTGGGTTCCTTGACTCGTTGTTCCAGGTCACCACTTGACATGAGGTCCAGAAGGTTGACTGTATCTGGGTCATGAACTACCTCTAGGTGAAAATTAAAATCACCTAAAATTGCAAAAAAGGGCACATTATTAAAACAATGTCCTGTAACAGTCCTTTGTTCACTACACCCACGCTAAAATTGTCCCCCACAGAGTAAAATCTAAAATGCTGCGCCTGTGTATCCTCCTTAATTATGTAAAATTCTATTTTACATATGGTCTCCCATCCCAGTACTAGCCAGGCCCGACCCTGCTTCGCTTTCTCTAACCAAGAGTTTTACATGTGGTCTCCCATCCAGGTGCTAACCCTGGCCGACCAGGCTTTGCTTTTCCGATTTAGCGTTTTATATGCCAAAATCACTTTTCCCGGGATCTGCACAGACGCTCCCAAGGCCTGCTGCACCCACAACTTGAACGATTCTCACGTGCTTTAATTAGTTGTGTGCCCCCACCACTCTGGATCAACACAGCCGTCCCCCAAGGCCTGCCGCCATCACAATTAAAAAAAACCTGTGTCTGTAATCAATCACGTGGCCCCTCAGGGTGAATGGAGCTACCGGGGGGAGTGCAGTACTTCATAGTGCAAGACCAGCCTTACGCGCGGACCGCCGATCCCATTTTCACCAGTTCTGCCGGTGAGCACCTGCAGAGAAGATACAAAAGGACAGAACAGGCCCGTGCAGGACGACACCGCCGGTCTGTTCCGCAATCCGCTCTCGCTGTCCGTCCTCCGATGCCGGAGCTCCCACTCATGAAACCATCTCTGCTCTTGAGAGATCCTGATTCTCTTCACCTGCAGAGAAGATAAAAAAGGACAGAACAGGGCCGCGCAGGACAACACCGTCAGTCTGTTTCACGATCCGCTCTCTCTGTCTGTCCTCTGGATCCGATGCCGATGACGGAGCTCCCACTCACGAAACCTGCAGTAAAACAAAAAGAAAATTGTTTGCAGCCTCGCGGAGGCTGGGGGCAAAGTGCAAGCCTGGGGAGCGCAGGAACAAGAGGACGCCTCCCACGCTCCCCCGGCCTTTTAACCCCTTCGGGGCAGACCAGTAGCAACTGGTCCGCCCCCTTGGCTCTCCCCCTTTGACCCGGCAGCAATTCTATTGCTTCCAGGTGAACTGGGGAACCGGCACCAATCGGCGGTGGGGCGCGCCCAACGCGTCATCAAGACATGGCGGGGGCACGCCCCTCCACCAATCGAGGTCAAGGGGAAGGAGGGGGCCAGCGCCCTGCCATACATGTGGGGGGGCCGAGCAGGCCCCGTATCCTATATATCTGTGGATCGGCTTATCCCCTGGGTCTTTCCCACCGAGGGTGTCAGACACAGAGATTGAATCTGAGGCACCACGTTCGAGGTGGGGGTTAACATATCCATTCCTTGCAAGTGAAAGGCGGCTGCTTCAGGGCTCAATGCATGTGTAGTGGTCCAAGCTGCCAAATAGAGATTCACTAGTTAAGATTGATTGGGCCAGAACTAGGAATCAATTTGTAGGCCTCATCTGCCTGTGCTGTTCACTTTTACCCCTGCCCATCACACTTCTTTTGTATACCCCAAGGTCACGCCCAACACACATGCAGACACAGTGCGACTGGCAGTGAAAGGCCTACAATATTTCACCAACCGCCATGCGGATTATCTTCAAAGCATTATACTGCATGCCTCTAGTTCATAAGCACGGGGAATGCAAAGGAGATGTCAGTATGCAACACGCTCTTGATACCTGTGAACACGCCAACTCATGGTGGCCACTGGGAATGTGGTACTCAGATTGAGATATTCTACTAGCAGGCTTGTCTCTTTTCTGGGGGTGAGTGAATATGACCATGTGCGTATGTTAGTATGTGCAGGTGTCTGTGTATGTGAGTGTCTGTACCTGCACAAGTGTGTGTTGAATATGAGCTTCTATGCCTGGGAATATTTGAGTTTTTTTGTGTGTGTTCGTGTGTGTGTGCGCGCACAGATGTGTGTGCGTGTGTTTAAAACAGTTTTGTTTAATGCCAAGGTCAAAAAAGGATCAACTTCTGTTTTCTAACAAATAACTGGCCCTACTTTGCAAAGCCAATTCTCACTTAGTCTCAGTGTCAAGAGGTTGTATCTAAGCATGGGCTGAAAATTCTTTCCGCTCGCGGAATTTGCAGATTTTCCGTGATTTCACGATCCACGAATCTCGCGAAATCGTGGTAAAATCCGCAAATCAGCGGGGACGAATTTTCAGCCAAGCACTTAAAGGGTTACAGCAGCAGGTGCAAAAGTTGAAGCACATTTTTTGTAACCTTTTACAAAAGGGTTACAAAGAAATTAACTTCAACTTGGGCACCGGCTGCTGTAAGCCTGTAAGTGCTTGCTGGTGCCTCGTTGCCTACTTGCAACTATTCTCTGACCCTGCTCTGACCCTTGAAGCAGGGTCAGAGAATAGTTACAAGTAGGCAATGAGGCGCCTGTCACGAAAATTAAACCTCAACAGGAAGCCCTGACATATATAAAACAAGCATTTGCAATGCAATAGGTCTCGCATTAGGCAAGTTTAAACTATTGGTCTTGTAAATGACAATTTTTTTTATTTATGTGTTGCTGTGATGAACCAGAGGGTGGCAGTCGTGAACCAGAGGGTGGCAGTGGTGAACCAGAGGGTGACAGTGGTGAACCAGAAGGTGGCAGGGGTGAACCAGAGAGTGGCAGTGCTGAACCAGAGGGTGGCAGTGGTGAACCAGAAGGTGGCAGGAGTGAACCAGAGGGTGGCAGGGGTGAACCAGAGGGTGGCAGTGATGAATCAGAGGGTGGCAGTGGTGAACCAGAGAGTGGCAGTGCTGAACCAGAGGGTGGCAGTGGTGAACCAGAAGGTGGCAGGAGTGAACCAGAGGGTGGCAGGGGTGAACCAGAGGGTGGCAGTGATGAATCAGAGGGTGGCAGTGGTGAACCAGAGAGTGGCAGTGCTGAACCAGAGGGTGGCAGTGGTGAACCAGAAGGTGGCAGGAGTGAACCAGAGGGTGGCAGGGGTGAACCAGAGGGTGGCAGTGATGAATCAGAGGGTGGCAGTGGTGAACCAGAGGGTGCTGTGCCCATACACGACCGCATGGGTAACTTCGCCATGCAAGCGGCCGGCGAACACGCAAAAAGCCCTGCGAACATGCAAAAAACCCAGCGAACATGCAAAAAAAACCGCGAACACGCAAAAAAACAAGAATCCGCAAATTTGCACGAATTCGCTGATTTTGCGGATTGCGAATTCGATTTTGCGCAAATTTGCGGAACACAAATTCGCAAATTTCGCCCATACTTAGTTGTATCTACTTTAAATATGTTTGAAACACTCCCAAACTAGAAACTTTGTCCAACAGTTGAGAATGTATTAGACTTCAGAAGAGTAACATTTACCATTCCCACTCCAGTCTATGCAACAGTAGGAAAAGTGTTGGACTTCAAAGGGGTAAAATATACTATTCCCATTCCAGTCTGTGCAAATGTAGGAAAAGTGTTGGACTTTTTAGGGGTAACATTTACTATTCCCACCATAAATTATGCAACAGTAGGGAAAGTGTTGGCCTCCAGAGAGGTAAGCTTTTCTATTCCCACTCCAGTTTCTGCAACAGTAGGCAAAGCGTTGGACTTCAGAGGGATTCATTTTACTAGTCCCCCTCTAATCTGTGCAATAGTAGGGAAAGTGTTGGACTTCAGGGGAGTAACTTTACTATTCCCACTCCAGTCTGTGCAACAGTAGGGAAAGCGTTGGACTTTGGAGAGGTAACATTTAGCTTTCCCACTTCAGCATAAGTAACAGTGTAAGTAACAGTAGGGAAAGTACTTCACTTCAAACACATAACATATATGCAGCACAGCCCTATTCATTTATAATAAATATGAATAACTTATTAATGATCAAAAAAGATATACATAAAAATTAAAAAAATTACAATTATTATAGTAATTAACTATCAATTAAACAAATTGCCCATTATTTATTACTTAATTAACTTACCACACTATATATCCACACACACCTCACAGCCCACATTTAAAATATATTTAAAATAAATAAATGTAACAGAACTAACACCATTAATTAAATATGAATGATTGCATTTATAATAAAATATTAATAGCTACTTAATAAATAGTTAATATATAACTTAAACAATATAATTCTTATGCATTTTACATAATTAATAATCAAATAAATAATTATTAAATATAGTTAATTAAGTTTATTGTGTAGATTACTTAAAACCAAGACAATATAAAACATTAAAAAGGCATATTAGGCTAAGAAAAAAGAAGAATGATGGGTCTGTGCAGTGGCTAGCACTTAGTGCCCAAATGTAACATTCAAGGTGTGAGACAGTTTGAATTTAAGATGTTTGAGTATTTAAAAACTGTAATAAGAAAGCTAGTTTCAATTTGTTAAATCAACCGCAAAGTAAAGTAAATGCATGACAGATGTTAAAACTCAAATGCAAGGAGGTCAAACATTACTATGCTTAATGTACAAAGTGCATGAACTAAAATTTATCAATTCACTAGCATCTCTTTGCTTAGTTGTGTGTTTTTAAGAAGGTCCTGCACGGCTTTAAAAAATGTGCCTATTCTTGCCAATTGAAGAAGAACCATGGTACTAAAAATCCAGTTCATTGCGTTATTGCATATTCTTATACAATGGGTTAAAAAGAGTGGCTTTAATAATGTTCGCTGGGGCTCGAGCAACATCGGACAACTGCAGAGTAGATGTAAAGAGGTTTCAGCTTTGTAACCACAAAGTCTGCACTTGACTATCTTGGAAAGCATAGGCCACTTGGGGTCGAAGTCTTTAATGTGTAACGCCAACATCCTTACTGCCAGAATTTGGGTCAGGCAAGCTTTTCCAATTGTGCAATTGAGATATGAATGGGTCTGAAGGCCAACTTGGCTGTTGTTATTGTATGATCGTGCCAGTGCCCTTTGTGGCGAGGTGGACTTAATGTTTTTTTAAGTCTGCAGACTTTAATAGGAATTTGATCTGTTTTTCAATATGCTTTTGACTGCAGTATGCGTAAGTAGTGGGGTGTTCAAGATGGTCAAGTCGATGAGATGAGTGGCTGCCGCTGTTGTTAGGTAGGTGGACCATGGGTTAATATTGATCTTGAATATGTTTTGCAGAATACATTTCAGGGTGCCTGGCATCGCCCTGATGCATCTGTGGAAGTACTTTAGAAAAGACCCCATACTGGACAATGCGATACCTTCCAGACCAAATTCAAGTTTCACCAAGGGTCCTCTAATATAATACAGCAATTAGAACACTCTTTTATTGACTTTTAGGTGTAGTTTTTCAATGGTTTTAGTGAGTTGGCCTGGGAAGGCCTCACTGCCATAGGTAAGTGCAGGTGGTAATACGGCCCTAAGCACTTTTCTAATTGGGGCTGAGGTGGGACTTTTAAGGGCTGTATTTAATTGGCAGAGTCTAGTTGTTATCAATGCCGCCTTATCCTTTAGGTGGCACTTTTATGCTGCAGGTGCGCCACTTGCGTAGAACCATGTACCCAAGTAATTGTAGGATTTGGCTCCTGAGATTTTTAGATGGCCCAAAGACCAGTTGCTACTGAAGTGTTTTTGCTTCCTTCCAAAGGATAACACCTTTGTTTTGGAGGTGTTAACTATCATTTTGTTTGCTTTGTTGTATTGGTGCATAGAAGTTAATGCTCTCTGTAGACCTATTTTTGAATTGTCTAATGGAACTATGTCATCCGCGTACTGCAATATTGTGATCTTAGTTTTGCCAATTTTTGGAGGGATTAGGTTTACATTGTTGAGAGCCCTAGACATGTCCATCGTGTATAGATTAAACAACATGGGTGCAAGGTTGCACCCTTGCTTTCGCCCTTGGTTGGTGGGGATCTTACTGGACAATGCAGTATCTTACAGCTTGACTGTCTCCCAAGTTGAGGAATATAATGAAATAATGGCGTTAAGCAGACTGCTTGGAATTCCCCACACCTGGAGTTTTCTCCATAAGATACCTGTAATGTAATGTAATGTAATGGTGTATTTGTACCGCGCAACAGTCGCTCCAAGGAGCATCTAGGCGCCGCTACTGACCGTAAAGATCTAAACACTGTCATACTGCTTATGGTGGTTCATCCAGGCTATCACACTAGTGCTCTGACACAGGTATCCCGTAAGTTAAAAATCCACGTTTTCAGTGCCTTTCGGAAATCTACTTCCCGCTCCAGATAAAGGGGAAGAGTATTCCATGCTTTTGACCCTAGGACTGGTAGAGATTCACCACCTCTCATACTTAGTCTGAAAACAGGGACAGACAGAAGGTTAGCTTTTGAGGACCGCAAAGTACGTGTGGGATGATACCTGGAAAACTTCCCACATAGATACTTTGGCCCTCGAGAGTGGAAGGCTCTAAAGGTAATAATCAGGATCTTAAAAATGACCCTTTTGATTATTGGGAGCCAGTGCAGGGTATTTAATGCTGCGGATGCTGAGGATTTCTTCGGCCATTTCAGCACCAGCCTGGCTCCTGCATGTTGCACTACCTGGAGTTTATGTGTGACCACTTTATTAGTCCCTGCATAGAGACTGTTACATTAATCTATCCTTGATGTCACGAGGGCGACTATTACCATTTTCCTAGCTGCCAAAGGAGGCAGGTCAAAGAATTTCCTCAGTCCCTTGATGATATTGAAACAGGTCCCGGCTACTGTCAGTGCCTGTTGTTTGAATGACAGAGCGGTGTCAAACTTTATACCCAAATTACGAGCCGTATTGGTGGTGTGGGGCGGTATCTCAACATTCTCCGGCCACCATAGTTTAGGGACAAAATCATTTTGTGGACCCATTGGCATAATCTCCGTTTTGCCCGTATTACATTTCAAATGGTTCGTCCCCATCCATTCAAATGTTGCCGTCAGGCAGCATTTAAGATTTTCTTCCCAGTCCTGAGAGTCTTATCAAGGACTAGGATCAGTTGAGTATCCTCTGCGTATGCCCCCACATCGATGCCGAAAGACGATATCAACCTGATGAGAGGGGTGGTGCACACAATGAAAAGTGTCGGGCTTAGACAAGACCCTTGCGGTACTCCAGTCATAAGAGATTTTTCCTTCGAACAGAATTCACCCAGGTGACCACTTGCCGCCTGCCACTCAAAAATTCTTAATCCATTCTAGGACCCTTCCAGTTATGCCAGATGTTATCAGCCGGTCAATCAGGATGGTATGTGAGACCCTGTCGAAGGCTGCCAACAAATCTAATAAGATTAGGACAGCCTTCTTACCCTGGTCCAGGGCCATTCGGATGGTGTCGGTGGTAAACAGGAGAGCTCACTCTGTAGAATTTTGTGCTCTAAAACCTGAATGGTTTGGGTGCCATGCCTCGCTATCCTCAAGAAACTTAGTAATTTTTGTTTATTTACAAAAGACTCTGTTATCTTACATAATGCAGGGAGCAATGAGATTGGTCGAAGGTTGGATAAAATGGTGGGGTCAGGCAGCTGTTTCTTCTGCAGTGGTTTGACCACCGCCAGTTTTCATTCTGAGAGAATGTTAGCCGTGGCCAGTGATGCATTAGTAATATTATTAATTGCAGGATTGACAACGTCCACGATCATATGTAGGAGCGTGGGGGGGCACGGATCAAATGGTGATCCCGATTTGATCGCTAGTATTGCCCGATGAGTCTCCTCCAGACTAATCAGCTGAAAGAGCGCCAAATGGTCCACAAGACAATTCCCCATACTGCCACCTTCTCCTGACTCTATCATAGGAACTGCAAAGTCTTTCATAAGGCCCTGTACTTTTTCCTCAAAGAAGTCTGCAATTGTGTTACAGAGATTCTCCGAGGGCGGAATTTCCTGCGCTAGTATTTTAGGGTTGTTAAAGTCATTTACGATCTTAAAGATCGCTTTTTGTTTGTTATTCGCATTTTCTATTGCTGCAGTGTAGAATTTAATTTTTGCTTGTTTAATAAGTGCATGATATGAGCTCCTGGCTATTTTATAGTTACAGCGGTCCTCCTCGCAATATTCTTTCTGCTGTCTACGTTCGGCTCTCTGTACCTCCCCTTGTTTCGCTTTCAATGTCTGGTCGAACCAGGGGGCAGACAATCTCTTATGGCATGGCCTGTTTCTGATTGTAACAGGTCCTGCTTTGATTTTGAGCTGAGACATCCACTCCCTGAAGGTGTTATTGTCCGATTCAGGATTTCCTATCATGAGGGGCCTACAATCACTGGCCATCGCGATCAATTCCGGGTGGCTCATGATTGCTTTCCATCCCTCATTTCTGGCCTGAGTGCATTTACCAGACTGCTTGCCTTTCACACTCCCATCAGTGAGAGGTTGAAAGGCACCAGTGCATGATCTGTCCATGTCTGGGTTCTGGGGAGATTGACCTTAAGTGTGACGAGATTAGAGCAGATGCAGTCTAGAGTGTGGCCTGCACTATGAGTGAAGTTAATGGTGAGTATTGCTAGACCTAATACATCCATAGTGTCTCTAAATGCGTTGGCTGCCGTGTCTATGGGGGAGTCCAAGTGTATGTTAATATCCTCAAGTACCGTCAAATTCGAGAATCGGAGTGCCAGAATGCTAAGTGCATCCCCAATGCTCTCCAGAAAGTCCTTATGTGGGCCGGGGGGGCGATGGATCAGAGCACCCGCAAACGTGAAGGTGTCATTGACCTTGATGTGAAAACTCATCCCTTCCGCCCCTTTGAGATCATGCAATTGAGCTACAGCACAGTTGAGAGAGTACTTATGAATAATTGCCACGCCCCCCCCGTTTTTCCCCTTTGTCAGCCCTTTGGATACTATAGCCTGGCGGCAGGGCATGCACTATGTCGGGTTGCACCATGATTTGAGCCACGTTTCCGTGATAAAGAGACAATCTAGATCTAGACCGTTATTAAATCATGGATATGTAATGCGTGTTTAGGCATAGATCTTGCATTGATTAGCCCCCCCTTCAGAATATTACTGCCAACTGTAAGTGCTGCAATATGTGAGAGAGAGAAAGTTTTCTTACTTTCCCGACAGCTAACGGGGCCCTTCCAAATCGATGCGGACAAGTTTGGGAGATGGTTTTTAGTGATAGGAGCTCCTCCCTATAAATTTCCTGATGGTAGCTGGACATGCAGCGTTTCTGGACCTGCGACCGGCCAGAGCACGGATGGGCGCAGACGGGCTTCCCTTTGACGCGCCATTGGTGCGCCAGCTGCGCGTCGACTCCATATGCGCTTTAAATAGGAGGCTGGGTTCGGTCCTGTCAACAACCAGACAGTCAGCCTCAGCCAAGATGGCCGCATATGGTGTGCCCCGGAAGTGAGGATCTCGCTTCCTCTATGCCGGGCTGTCTCCCTCCACACAATCAGCACTTGCAGCGGTGGACCGGGGAGCAAAACAGCGGTGAAACGGTGGTGGTTGAAAAGGTGTGCACAAGAAACCGGTATACAAAGTATTAATACAATTTAAAACTTAAAGTCACAAGTAAAAAGAGTGCTCGCTGCCACAAATCTAACTCATTCATGCAGCGCCCTCCACGCTATTTCAATCTCAATCTAGATCCTACCTCTGTCCACCAGGTCAAATGCTGACGAATAGTCCATAAAGCATGCATAAAGGACTGAGGATTTCTGTCTTATTGCCTGGTGGGCAAGATAATATAGGGTAATTATATTGTCCAGTGTGGAGGAGTTGGGTCCAAAGCCTGTTTGGCAGTATGGAATAATTTCATTTGTTGTTGCCCAAGTCTCCAACTCATCTAGAAGTGTTGCTGCGTAGATCTTGGCCTTAATATCCAATAGGCCTATTAGATGGTAGTTAATAGGATTCAGTTTGTCCCCCTTTTTAAATATTGGGTGCAATATTGAACCTCTCCATCTGTCGGAACTTGGCATGGGTGGTGAACAATGGGGAGAGTATTGCAGGCCATAGAGCTAAATGTTCTTTAAATAGTTGAGCCGGGAGACCATTTGGGCCAGGTGCAAATGAGGCTCTTGTTTTACGTAGTGCTTTTTGAATGCTGTTGTTTGTATATATGGAGACACAGTGTTTTGTGTCATCAGTGGAGTCTGGATGTTCAAACAGGAAGATTATAGGATGATCAACTATTTATAGTTTTTTTACGTGCGAGGACCGCATGGCTTCATTGATGGTGTTGCTCCCTGCAACTTCCTGTCATGTTTTGGCTTTGATATGTCTCCATAAATCGCCCTGGTTATGCTTACTCAATTAACTTCCCGCCCTAAACCTAACAAAACCAGCAGCCGACACATAATATACACCACAAAAAATATAATTGTTACACAATTCACATAATTATAAATCAAGTACATATGTATTAATAAAGTAATCAGTAATTATTAAATATTATACTTAATCAACTTGCCACCCCATACCCCTGCAAAAATAGAACCCTGCAACTACAATATAAATTACTATTAGCAATTAAATAAAAATGTATATATCACTTAAAATTGCAAACTACATTTAAAAATATTATTAACAATTATGCATACAATAATAACACATGCAATAAATGTACAAACTGACACACATAAAGGTAATTAAAAGACAATAATGATATTAACAGCAATAAAAGTCAGGAAAATGATACTACTAACCCCAAAAATCGATATTCTTGACAACAATATTTCTTGATCACGATATTGTTATAAAAATATTTTTTTCCGCTATTTCTGCAACTCGATAGTTCAAACTCAATATTTTGTCCAAATACCCGAGTTTCTGTCATATATAAGTTAGACTAGAAAGCCGATCATTCTCTAATGATTTCATGTGGAAATCTAAGTAGGATATTATGCTCTTAGTGGATTACCAGTATTATTGATTTAGATTTGCTTCGTTTCAGTTGATTGGAAGAGAAAAAGTCAGCTGGCATTTTCTCTCTGCTCACATTGTTGCTTTTTAATTCAATGAAGGGCTTTTTTCAGCCTGGTGTGTGAGTATTGTATTTAGTTAAAAAAACGATTTGCGGGTAACATTTTCAAGTTTGAAACCATGAAGTTTCTGATTCTAGTGACATCCTCCTCTCCAGTACCTTTTTTACGTGCAAAGGCAGCATCTCCCATTAATAGGCCCCACTAGCTCCCTAGAGGGTTTGTGAATAGGGTACTGATTCCATGCTGAAGTCCAGGTAGTCTCTAAGGTGGCTTAATATTTTATTTACTCCAGTAGCTTATATCTGAAAGTATCCATCCTCCAAGTTCTGTTCCTCGGACCAGGAGTCACAACTCCATCTACAGTTAATCTGGGTATGATCTAATATACACATCTAATCCCAATCATACAGCGATGGGCCCTTATTTATGAGGCCTTGCGTCAGTTTTGCGCCGCCGGTGCCTCACTTTTTGTGACGCACTAGCGGCGTAAATTATGCGCCTTGTTGCACCATATTTAAAAAGTGACGCATCTAGGTAGATGCGTCACTTTTTTAACCCCTGCGCCACATTATACCTGCGTCAGGTATAATGTATGCAGAGGGGGCGTTCCCCCGCAAAAAGCCTCGTAATAGTGACGCAGTGAAATCTATGAGGTTTCAGTGCGTCACTTTTAGGATGCTGTTGCGTCAAAATCTTGCGCCCGTCTCACAGCAGGAGTAAGACTGACGCAAGCCCTTTCACATGGGGCTTTCCCCATGTGAAAGGACGCATCGCTGGAGTTACGTCACTTTTGTGACACACCCCATCAATATGTCACTTTTGCACTTACAGATACGTCAGAAATACTGACTTATCTGTAAGTCCTTGCGACATGATGCGTCATACATTAAATATGACGCATCATTGGTGTCGCAAGGAGTGCGCAGGGAAAAGTGACGCATCGCTGTTTTCACGCAGCGATGCGTCACTTTTCATAAATGAGGCCCCTGGATTGTAGCCAGCCAAAAACAGAACTTCAGCGATATATTTTGTAAGACACAGGTGTATCAAAACATCATTTAACACTGGTACCAAAAATTAGCTATCTGACTAGTTGCCTGAGCAGACATGATGTGCTTGATACCCAACTTCACCCAAAATCGGCATTGCAACCGGGATGTGAAACACTTACAAAATGTTGAGCTTTGTTAGGTATGGCTTTAGCCAAGTCCTTTTGATTTCTAAAACATCTATATACAATATACTTTTTTAAAGAGGCTTTCAGCCAGCTTTCTTCATCTTTTGGTCTATTGGTGAGTTATTCACGGTTTGCTTCCACCATCTACAACATACAGCATTGGGCAAGGGATCAGCTCATTTCAGCCACTGGATAACTTCACTTTGAGTGACTACATTTTGCTCTTTTCACAAGGAGCACGTGTGCACACAAACTAGTTTCCTTCTGTGCCAATGTTTTTTTAATTTAACACTTTGATTTTGCCTTTGTGATTAGAGTCTGATGTGATAGCAAAAATCTATGCCAGATGCGAACACAGGTCACATTCCACATCTAAGCAGTTCCTGACTAATGCCAATGCTGTTGTAACTTCCTTTGGAAGTGCCCCTTAATTACTGTTTGACTGCTGGTTTCCCAGCATAACATATTCCATCCATTTGAAACTGTTCTGGAAATCTTCAATATTATAAATCTGAATGCAGTTATTTCATTCCTTCTTTCTTTTTTAATTCTTTCTTGCTTTCCTTTCTTCTTTCATTCCTTTTCCCTTTTTTATTCCCTTTTTTATTTCATTCATACGGACCTTTGTTCCATCTTTCTTTTTGCCTTCATTCTTACATTATTTAATACTTTCTTTCCTTCATTTTTGCTGTCCTTTATGTTTTTCAATCCAACTTTCCTTTTTAATTGCTTTTCTTTCATTGCAGCTTTCCACCTTTCTTGTTTTATTTTTGTTTCATTCCCTCTGTCAGTCTTTCCTGTTTTATTTCCCTCTTTATTTCTATCTTTCTTTTATTCCTCCTTTTTTCTGCTTTCTTTCACTATGGCCTTCTTTCTTTCCTGCTTCATTGCTTTATTGCTTCAGTCCTTCTTTTCTTACTTTCAGTCCTTCTTTCTTTCACTCTTTCTTTCTTGTTTTCATTCCCTATTTTTTTTCTTCCCGCTTGTTTTTCTTTCTTGCTTTCTTCCTTACTCGTTTTATTTTGTTCTCTCTTTTATTTCTTTTTCTTCCTTCCTTCCTCTCTTTCGTTATCTTACTTTTTCTCCTGCTTTCATTTCTTCTTTCTTTCTTTCTATTTTCTATCCTTTGTTCCTTCCTTCTTTGATTGTCATACTATATTTATGCCTTTTTGCATTCTTTCTTTTCTTCTTTCTTGACTTCTTTCTTTTCTTCTTCCTGGCATTCTTTCTTCCCGTGGCGGGCAATGCCAGACCCATTGACTTTGTCAATGTGTGTTTTATCTTGCTGTAAAACAAGCAACAACTATTATGTTTTCCAGATCAAAACAAGCACTGATTAAGCCCTTGCTCATCGCAATTCATAGATGCACACTGGAGACTTCTTACTTTCCTCATGCACTAGTTACCTAGGGTATATGTTTTTTGACCGTTAGGAGGCAACTACGGTTGTTGGTTCCTGCTCTACCTGACTCAAGGTGTGCGTAAATATACTGATCTACATACAAAAAAGTTATTAGTACAATTAAAATAGCCCCATGCTTTCAGTATGCAATTGGTTAGTGTTAGAACTGGCTATTTCTGGTAGGCTAAGGCTGACGCCAAAGCCAGGCATAAATAGCCAGTTCTAACATTGTTGGTCAGCGGTGCAGATTTGGACTTGTGTTTGTGCAGTGCCACAGCGACAGCTGGCTACATTACAAAACTCTGCAGTTTATAGATAGTCACATGTTTGGGATTATTGTTTTTGATTTTTGTTTTTCCTCAAGAGTGTCATTTTCAAATGTGTTTCTGCACTTTATGTTTAGTGGCAGTTGAGAGAAAGTGACAGGGCGGGACGCCAGTAGATGGGAGGTTCCCATAATTTAGGAATCCCTTGCTGGGTCCAGTGTCCAATCCTGTTCCTGTCCCTGTCTGGGTAGATGGAAGAGAGGGAGTGTGAGGAGAAATGACTAGCTCAGGAGGGTGGTTATCGCCTGAGTGTAGTGTGTGTGTCTGGATTCCACAGTATGGTAGGATCCAGTGGTGGCAGCTTAAATGTGTCCAGTGCGTGTGAAGTCCCATTCCCAGTTCCCAGAGTATGGTGCCTGGTGCTCAGTAAGAGGGATACAGGTTGAGAGTCAGAGGCAGTGAGGAACTGTCTCACCAGTCTGGAGGGGGAGTGTGTGGATGAGTGGTGTCTTGAACTGGCGAAGTCGGTGTGAGTTTTTTTTAAGGAGCTTGCACGTGAGGTGTACCTCTGGTGGTGTGCAGGAGGTCCTGCAGAGGCCCTGGACAAGAAGGTGGATGTCTGGCGGTGTGCTAGATGTCTTGCAGAGGCATTAGGGAGTGGTTCCAAAAGGAGTGGCTTGAGTATCTGATGATCCTGTGTAGGAGAAGAGGTTACTGTGTAGCTCAGCTAGATCCCAGTAGAAAGGGTAGGGTGTAGGGGCTCACGTCCTGTCTCAGTGGAGGCGGAGTGAGTGTGGGACGGTGTATCCCCCGTTGGCCCGAAACCCTGCCTGAGGGCCTGGAGGGTTCACTAAGGGAGCGCCAGGTCAGGGGCCTACGCTGTACTTACAGGTCGTTTGAGGAGGATCTTCCTGTGTCTAGAGGATGGGGAGTGTCTGTAACCAGAACTCCGGAGGTCCTGGTGTTGGGCAGTACCGCTCCTAAGTGGAGGGTGCAGAAGTCCTGGCTCGCGGAGCATTTGACCGTCTAGAGTGCTTGACCATTTGTGGGGCCTCTGGAGGTCGTTCCCCGAGGAGGGGGGAAAGCCAGGTTGGGGTTGTGGCCTGACCTGGAAGGAGTACTGAAGGAAAGTGTGTCACTGATACGCCGCTGGTGTGTCCTCTGTCTAGCCTGGGACATACTGAGAATTACCCTGTGGTAGGGAGTACTGGAGGAGAGTGTGCCGCTGATACGCCACTGGCGTGTGCTCTGTCTAGCCTGAGACATACTGGGCCTGTAGTCATGGAACTGGAAGGAGGTGCAGAGGGACGGTATCCTTACTTCTGACCCCGGTGCAACCTGAGGGATTATATCTTAGGTTGCGCGATTAGGAAACTTCTAGGTCAAGAGGAATCTCTGCCAAAGTGGATCAGCTGAAGAGACTGAGGGGGCTGCTCTTGCTGTGTGTTCTGGGGCTCACCTGCAGTTTGTTGTTTCCACTAAGGTAGAGGAAAGGGGGCTTTGCTGTGTGCTGTGTTCCCCCCGCCTGCTTGAAGAGGAACTGTGCTGTGTGCTTTGTATCTCAGAAGTGGAATAGTTTGCAGGTGGTAGACCAGTGATGGAGTGAGGTCCTGATCTGGTAGGAGAATTGTGTTCTGGTGAGTGCTTCTCTGTGAGGGTGCGGGAACCCAGAAGTAGAGGTAGGGTTGGGAATTCTTGCCCGTGACCTCTGGTCAGCCTGGGGGTGTGGACCCTAGGTTGTTGGATCAGTGGTAGTCGCAGCTACACTGAGAGAGAGAGTGGAGAATGGCTATTGTGTGCCAGGGGTTACTACCCCCGCTCTGTGGATTGGTTAGGACCTGTGATATTTGGATGGCCTAGGGCCTGGTCTTGGCCGTGGATGACTAGGGAGTACCAGTGGGGTATCCTAGTTGTGTCAGAGAGTTATTGTTTGGAGGAAACCATGTGGGTTCAGAGTGACGATAAACCGGAGGGTGTCCCTGCAGTGTGGGTCCGTGTCCGTGTTTTGTCGCCCAAAGCAAGGAAGCCCATCAGTGGAGTGATTGGTCTACCCTGCGTTTTGGCTGGGAGGGGGTTGTGTTGGACCCGGCCCTTTAGGCAGGTTCACCCCGAGACTTTTTGCTTTTTCCTAGCCTGTTTCTGGAACCTGGTGGTGGTGATTTTAGGCCTCTGCGCACTTTTTCACTGTGGTACAGTGTAAAGTGCTTGAGCTCTCTGTGTATGTGTGGTGAGTGACCTGCCCTCCCATAGGAATGAATGGGGAATATGTATGCCCATGGTAGTTCCTGATGTGTGGGGAGTTCAGGGGCGAGTTTGGTATAAGAGAACTTGTGAGATTGAATGCTGCTTAATGGTATATGCGGCATGACTGTGTCTAGTCTAGAAGTGCCACTTTTAGAGGTTGGCATATTTGTGTAATTTGGTGCTGGCGTGTGATTGGCTGGTGAGCCTGGCCCAGAGTGCCTGGGCCTGCTGGTGGATTGACTGTCTGGTTTGAGGATGACTGGGGCTGCAGATCCCCCAGGAGGTTGTCTGAGTCAGCCCGTGGATGAAAGGCAGCATCTGCTGCCAGGGAAGTGGGAGGAGATAGCTCTGATAGTGAAGGGCTGTGCCTGCCTGACTACAAAGCTGGCTCCACCTCCAGCTGGGCAACTCTCACCTCTGTCCCTGATACTGGAAGAATGAAGGAAGCCAGGAAACCCCCAGAGTCCCAGCAACACCCAGAACTGGTTTAGACCGGGCTCAGGGACCCCTTGCACAAAGACTTCAAAGGACTTCAAAGACTTTTTTCTGTATAAGAAGGGGCTGTATCCCCTTCCAATTTGTTCTTGTTTGTGGACTTGAATCTTGCCAGGGGCTGCTGCTGCTTGGGCCCAGGGGAATCCCTGGGCCCTGCCCAGCCCCTGGACACTTGATGGACTTGCCCTGGGATCCTTTGGACCTTTGTATCCCCCCAGGACTTTGCTGCATCTTCTGAAAGACTTTACTGGACTTTGGATGTCCTTATAGCGCTGGGGGTGCTGTAATTTGATTCTTAGCGCTGATAGCGCTTTATTTGTACTCCTGGGCTTGAGGGCGAGTGTTCTTGCCCTTTAGCGCTTTGGAGCGCCTTATTTTGCCCGAAAACGATCCTGTGACTGGGAGGGCAGTCTTGTTGTGACCTGTGCCCTTATAAATTATTTTCCGCCTGATCAACGCCGCGGCCCGGGGGCCAGAGGGTACCCTGCAAAGATCGCCCCCCTGATCGGAGCTGTGGGGCCGAAGATCGAAGCTGCTGCTCTCCCATTGGTGGAAGGAGCCGAGCCCCTCACAAACGCCGCGACGAGATTAGCCCGTGCGGCGTAGCATCATCACTGTTGCTGTACGGTGATTGGATGTTGGTCATCGCAGGCCTGTCCCGGGAGCCGCACTATCATTGGCTGACTCCCGGGCATCTGTGGAGGCTTGCCTGTGTGCCGCGACCGGATTGGCCCACGTGGCTGGGATCTCCGCGAGAGCCGTGTGCCGTGAGGAAGCCCGGGCCGAGAGGCGAAGAGTGGTGATGGCCGCTGCGGGGCTACCATGCCCGAGAGGGAGCCCCGAGAGAAGAGAGGAGGAAGCGTGGCCTGCTGCTGGGGCCCCCTGTGCTAGGGGAGACCCACGGAGAGAGAGGAGATCAGCCGTTAGACCCGGTGGGTGTGTGGCAGCCGAGGAGAAAGGAGGGGCACCGGGACACATTGTCGGTGTCTGCCCCCCCAGGTAGCGCAATCTCGCGCTCGTTGTGGAGAAGCCACGAGGGCTTTAAGGGCGGCCCAGGTTGGCAGTGGGTCACCCCAACGTGTGCAGAGCCCTGAGAGGCTCCGCCCCGCATTCTGTGTCGAGCCCCCGAGGCTCCGGGGGCATGTGCAATTCCGAGCCCAGAGAGGCTCTTGCGGGCATTTTTCTAATTCGAGTCCCCCCTGCGAGGGACTCCCACGTGGCACTAGTGATCTCTGTTAGAGCCGCGAAGGCTCTGGGGGCATTTCTTGAGAGGCCCGAGAGGCTCTCCGGGACACAGTTGTTGTCAAGCCGTAAAGGCTCCCCGAGGGCACCATTGCTTTCGATGTGTTTGGAGAGCCCTGAGAGGCTCATGGGCATATGTGTTTAAGAGCCTGTGTGGCTCCACCATTTGTGGCGCAATTCGCCAGAGGGGCTACTGAAGGCCCTGCCATAGTTTTTTATGATTCTCCAGCTGCCCAGCAATTAGTGGGCAGCTGCACCGTTTAGGTGCAATTTAAGGAGAGAGTCCCTGTGTGGGACAGAGAGGGCACAGTGGTGCCAGGCCTGCACAGCTGCGCAGCACTTAGTGCCAGCTGCTACGTTTAGGCTTTCTTTTTTTGAGACTGGCACTGCTTGGCAGCGTGCCCTGACATTTGGACACAGGGCATCTTTGCCCCAACAAGGCCAGTTGGCCTAGGGACTGCCACAGGTGGTGGCTTATGTAAGTTTTGCGCAGTTGTATGGTTATTGCACCTCTGAATGTGTTTTCTTGCATCATGTGTAATTCCTGCACCTCTGAATGTTTTTAGGCATCATGTGATTTTTGCGCTATTGTATTGCTCTGGCACCTCTGAATGTTTTAGGCATCATGTGTCTTCCTTTTCCCTGCGCTGCACCTCTGAATGTTTTAGGCATCATGTGTCTTCTTGCGCTGCACCTCTGAATGTATTTTATTGCATCATGTGCTCTGTTCTGAACACCGTTGAATGTGTAGGTTTATGCATCATGTGTTTCCCTTTACTACTCCTCTGAATGTATATTTATGCATCATGGGTAATGTGTTCTTTCCTAGACCCCTAAATGCTGTGTGATACTTAGGTGGTTGTTCTTTTTAGTACAGGTGGTCCTAGTGAGGTCCTGGTCCCCTGCGTGACATGCTCCTAAGGTGTTTAGGGTTGCGTAGGTGGTACTTACCTGTTACCAGTAGATACTGGTTGTGATTTCTAACTGTTACTTTGTGCTACAGTGATTTTATATTCTTTTATTCTAATTTCTGACAGTATTTCATTTCTACTAAGTGCTGATTCTGACAGTGGCCCATGTGGCCCTGTCTTGTGAATAATCCCTTGTAAATATTGCCCGTGCCAGTTGGCACAATGTACATGTGTGATTCTATCTGATATGTTTTGACAATACAGAAGTTATTTTTATATAACCTTGTGTGGAGTTCCTTTTTGTGGTGTGCCTAGTATGTTGCTTCTGTTGTGCGCTGGCGCAAATGCTTTACACGTTGCCTCCAAATTTAGCCTGACTGCTCGTGCCAAGCTACCAAGGGGGTGAGCAGGGGTTATCTTGGGGTGTGACTTCCTTTCCCTGACTAGAATGGTGGTTTCTGCCTGGCGTTGGCATCAGCCTTAGCCTACCAGAAATAGCCAGTTCTAACAGTTAGCCACTGTTATTGTGGCCTGCACGGCACCTTCTCCATTTCCACTAACGATACTGGTAGCACAGCATCGGGAAGCCCTTGTTTGTGCCATCACTGAGAAGGAGGGGGCGGGACCAGGACTGTGAGTCCCAGGCTCCCTTTTGTCATCACCAACACCAGCATCCCACGCCTGGAGGTGCTACAAGATCTCCAGTGGGCTCCCGCAGCGCGCGAAGCCCTTGTTTGTGTCGCAACTGCCGCCACTTGGAAGGAGGGAGCGTAGGCCATGATTGCGAATCCCAGCCTCCCTTGCGCCATCATGGATACCAGCATCACTCACCTGGAGGTGCTACAAGATCTCCAGTGGGCTCCTGCATCGCGGGAAACCCTTGTTTGTGCCTCTACTGCCAACACTGAGAAGGTGGGAGCGGGACCAGGACTGCAAGTCTCAGGCTTCATTGCACCATCACCGATGCCAGCATCCTACTTCGGGAGGCGCTACAAGATCTCTGGTGGGCTCCTGCAGCGCAGAATGTGCGCAGGCGTGCCCGTCTGCGCCCGTCTGAGACCGGATGAGGCTGGGCTGAGCCCCCCTCTTTAAAGTGGCATTGAAAACTGGTGACAATACTGGTGAGTAATTTATCCACCCCCGATAAAGCCTACAGGTATCCCCTGCAATTGACATTATTTCAGTCCATTCCTGAGTTGCCATTATGGGAAAACTCACCATGCTACTACCAGCACACCCAATAATTGATAGCATTAACAGCATACTTGAGAGGGCTGTTAAGATTATCTGGTACGAAAATGAACTCACGGAACTGCTTATGTCCCTGGGCATTGAGAGGCTGGCGGACATTTCAAATTTCAGAGGCACACTAACTGATCATACCCAAGACTCACCCACGCCTCACACCCAGGGAACTGGAACTTTTAAATCCCCAAATGCAAGCAGGAGCACAAGTGGGCCACACATAATTGAGTTAGCTGAGTCACAACCTGATATTGATACTTCTACAACTGTGGCAACCCCTGATGTAAAACATAAGAGGAAGATCGGGAAACCTATTTGTACCAAAAGGAAGCAGCCCAACCGTACCACCCCTGGCCCCACCAGAACCTGCCTCACCGTTTGGATACAGCCATCGTTAAGTACTGGCACTCCCGAAATCCCTGACTTTCCCGTGATAAGACAGAACACTGAACAGAGTTGCTCAATCAGTACACAGACTGAGGTAAGACTATATCGAGAGAATCTTGGGGACATTGTTGCCAATATTGCTGCTACAATGTTGGTGACTAAACAAATTATTGAACTCCTAGACAAAAAGTTTGCTTCATTACAGGACCGTATAGATAATTTGGCTTTCTTCATAGGGGGTTGGTCAACCAGCGGGGAATGCACAAATGACAGCCACTGTAGGGGGAGGGGTTAGTGAAAGTGCAACAACGAGCATACCAAACCATGAAACCCAACCCCCAACTGTCAGATCCATTGACCCTGTAAGTAATAGAAGCATGAGACACAGTCAAACTAGGTGTTATTCCCAATTGCCTTCTAACAGGTCTGGCATTGCTCCCATTGCTACATCTATCACTACTTCACACACTCATTCCATTTAGGATAGTGCTAATGGATCAAACAGATCCAATGGAGCAGACCAGAACATATTGCCAGGCAGCCTGAGTAGTAATGCCTTGGCCTCTACAAGCTGTAACCCTGATAGCAAATCAAGATGTCTTGAGCTTGCCACCTGCTGCCTGCCCTTATGTGCTATTGCTGGCAGGGTTAACAACCCTAAAGCGGGATCAGCATGAGTCATGGGTCCAATTACGCAATTATTGTGCATATTGGCAATTGAGGCATTGGAGGTTTCATGTATCTGAAATGAAGGACATTATCATGGCATGTAGAGTTTGGTGGGTTGGCGCATCTACAAAGAACATTGAAGGGGACTTTATTGTAATCAATTTTCATAGACCATCTTTGGTGAGACATCTATTAAGGGCATGCAAACCCACAACATCTAATAGCACTAATATATGTGCACTACTTTTTTTACAAACCAAACCACGGTCCCGCTTCAATGAGACCCTCCTAACCCCCCACCTCTAATGGGTTCCAGGCCTTGTCTGGATTGGATATTCAAGACTGATCTCTTTGCACCGACCAGACTGTTGCTGTTGTCGCCGATAGAACTTTAACCCTTGCTTTGCTCTTACCCGGCCTCCCTGTGTCCCAGCTGGGATTGACCGCCTTCCTGCAACGCTACAACTTGCAGCACCCGCTTCGCGGGCGCTGCTGCACGGTGAGTGGCGTGGGGTCGAGGCTGGGGGAGTACTAGCGCTGTGGGTCCTGTCCCAGGAGGAGGGAGCACCGCGAAAACATCGAGGGAGCGCGCCGCAGGGACTCGTAAGACCAGGAGTCCCTGCGCTGCACAGGTGTGCACGGGCGCGACCCCAGGAAGACACGCCCCCTGCTTGTCCAGATTATTAAAGCGGGATACTGCCTAAGCTCCAGTGGGATCTCTTTGCACCGACCAGACTGTTGCTGTTGTCGCCGATAGAACTTTAACCCTTGCTTTGCTCTTACCCGGCCTCCCTGTGTCCCAGCTGGGATTGACCGCCCTCCTGCAACGCTACAACTTGCAGCACCCGCTTCGCGGGCGCTGCTGCGCAGTGAGTGGCGTGGGGTCGAGGCTGGGGGAGTACTAGCGCTGTGGGTCCTGTCCCAGGAGGAGGGAGCACCGCGAAAACATCGAGGGAGCGCGCCGCAGGGACTCGTAAGACCAGGAGTCCCTGCGCTGTACAGGTGTGCACGGGCGCGCCCCCAGGAAGACACGCCCCCTGCTTGCAAAACCTTTTTATCTTGAACAAGCTTACAGCTCAGCGGGACGCGAGCGGGACGCCGAGCGAAGCCCGGGCAAAGGGCGGGCCCCCTGAGGCCCTCAGAGGCCAGAAGAGGCCGGGCTGGGCTAGCCCCCTAAAATCCCCACCCAAGTGTAGCCTACTCACTCTGCACCCAGCTTGACTTATCGATATTAGTCACAACTACCAGCCATCTCTTAAATCCCGCATTTCGGGCAATGAGGAAAATTGCCAAGAAGACCAGGATGCCCACTTTAAGATCAGGCACTAAAGCCAAAACGGATCATCCCCCGCCAATACCAACCCTTACAGCCATTGACAAAATGCTCAAACAGACCATAGGGGCGGTATCCAACGCCATAGCTAACACAGAGAGAAGAATGTCCTTACCTCCCGTGACTATCATCCAGGAAACGCAGGAATCCTTGATCAATCTATCTGAAGCCTCCGGAGACCCGGCGGAGGAGATTGACATTAGCCCGCCCCTAACCCCCTCTTCTTTCGTCGACCTCCCTTGTGCCCAGGCGCCTGCTGAAATTAGCAGGGATAGACCTGGTGCACAAACAAATTATTATGATAAAAACCTACATACCGCAGAGAAAATGCCGCATAAGGAAGGCCACAAACAAGGGAGGAAAAAAGGATCCTTAAAATCCAGTAACCACAATCTGATCACGCCTATAAATCCACCCACACCGGGAATACCTTGCTGGATAACCAACATGGTGTCGGACCTTAAACTCGACCTCGAGCACTCTATTACGGTGCTGTTAAAACCCCTTATAGCAAAAATAGATAGATTGACATCACTTGTAAATAACAAGGGGATCGGCCCGAAAAACCATCCAGTGCAGGAATGTGTTTCAAAAAAACCAAAAGACCCCACACCAACAAGCTTATCTAAAGACAAGGACCCTTTAATAACTGAAGGGGTGGCAAAGTCAAACAATAGCGTCACACAGAAAGGAACCAAGGATAAGCAAAAGGCTGCTACCATCCCGACCATAGGCAAAAATAACAGCCAAACTTCCACTGGCAACAAAAAATCGCCACCTGGATCCTCCCAAACGTTGGAAGGAAATAATGCCCCAACGCCTAAAGTGGACCCTAAGTCAACCTGGACCCCCCCCCCCGCGACAACCACTAAAGAAAAGAAAATGGCAACCCGCTTCAGGTCAATTAATCTTCCGCCTGAAGCACTACCTTTTGTGGTTGTCTTAACAGGAGTTCCACCCCTAAGGGAGGGACAAAGGGAAACACAAATAGAGCTGAAAAATAAATGTGCACAGTGGCTGCAAATACATAGACCTTTACCCCATAACATTCATGGGGAAATCCTCTCAGTAAGAAGGGGCGAGTGGATTGGTAAAGGTACCAAGACCATAGCAGGGGATATCATCACGGTGAACTTTAGAGATATGGCAGCAGTTAACTTTATCTGCAATGCCCCCCCGAGCTATACTCGATCACAAATTCACCCGGTACACCTATCCTACTTCTACCCTTTCGCACCACAAAGGACTAGGCAGAACAATGGCCCGAACAGAACACCGCACTTGGGCTTCCAATATGGCCCACCCCAATGGCAAAGGCCAAACCCTGTATTTCCAACATATGACTCTTCTCTAATGCAGTATGCACATTGGAACAGGTTCAGCACACTGGAAGGGGTTGACTGACAGAAACTGGGCCATCAACCCTCCAAGACCACAAGTAGGAAGGAGGCAAGTCTTTCACCAACAGGCACAAGAAGGGGGGCAGACTATGGTCAAGGAAACAAACTAGAACTCGAGCCCAGCAAAGGAGGCTGCACTACATCGTTGAGCACCATCTGGGGAAGAAGAGATGGTAAAAATCCCGCAACAGATAAACCCCACACCACACAGAGTAGAATGGCTATACCCAGCAGTACACACCCCAGTCTCGGCACCTCATCCGAAATGGGAAAACAAGCAAAGCCCTCACCTGGCGAGGCAAAAAGGACACCAAAGGACACGACTCATGAAAACCTATTAATAGCATCATGGAATATTGCAGGGATAGCGGCCAAATTCGATTCTCAGGAATGGCGCAGCTACATAAACAAATTCCATATTATATGTCTGCAAGAAACCTGGGCCACTGACTCAAACGATTATAGCCTGGAAGGCTATAAAAGCTTTTTTGTCCCTGCAAAAAAAGCAACTTCTGGGAGAGCGAGTGGGGGGCTTGCGATTTATGTCAATTTAGACATCAAGGGCACCTGGTCCAACACTAAATGGGCCACACACAACCTGCAAGTTTTGAGGTTCACTTCACCAAGCCTAACCTTTCTTCTTTTGAACTGGTACAATGCACCGGCAACAACGGAGAAAGGAATAGCCATAAACGAACTAGAAAATTGTCTAAAAAATTTGAATCTTTTAACCAAGACACCAAATCCCACGAGTTTAATTCTAATGGGAGATTTTAACTGCCATCTTTGCGAGAAACTAATACCTTTTAATAATGACTGGTCAAGATGCACGATTATGAAAGGCCCACACTTCACTCACTCAAAAGAGGGCTGGAACTTAGAGAGACTAATGAAAAGACACAACCTAACTCAAACCCTAGACCTTGTTGCACTAAGTGAGAATGGAGAATTAACTCCAACATACAAAGGCAGAGGTTGCCACTCCTACATTGATTTTGTACTAGTCTCCCCGAATCTAAAAAGGAGCATCAACAAAACTATCATAGAGGCCAGTGGCTTTAGTGATCACAACCCGGTGATCATTATAATGGAAGGTTTTGTTTCGGCACGCTTAAAGAGATCTGGCATCATGGAAAGAGCAGTGGACCAGGGAAGAAGAATCAAATGGGCCAAAATTGATGGGGACATTTTTTACAAAAAACTATTACTTGAAGCCTCAGCAGCAATTGACAAATGTCTTGACCCCTGTGTGACTGGCACTGGGGTGGTGAAGGCATTTGAAGAGATTGCGCATTTTGTAAACAACTCCTTACAGACTACTGGGTCCAACAAAACGTCCTCAAACCCGCGTTAGTTTGATTCTAACTGCACAAAGGCGCTCAAAAAACTAAAGGATAGCCTTCATTCCCAACCGAGGGACAAAACAAAGGTTGCACAGATTAGAGCCGAATATAAAAAAGCTCTAAAGGCGCGCAAACAAAGCATACAAAACCAAGCCTGGGAAGACTTAAGAGACGCCGCAGAAAGAAAAGACTCTATTACATTTTGGAAAGTAATTAATTCTCCATGCTTCCAGGATCAAGGGGCACCAAAAATCATGAACAACATCCTGCCGGAGCAGTGGCAGAATCCTTTCCAGAGCCTATATAATCACTCAACCCAGGCAACTATGGAGGAGGCACCCGGGGCCCATCAGCCAGTTAAGCTGATCTTCACCCTGAAAGAAGTCGAACTGGGAATAGCCAGTCTCAGCAAAAACAAGGCGCCGGGACCGGACGGAATTCCACCAGACCTATTCCTAAGCAGACCCGAACTATGGGCACCGTTACTAACTAGGGTGCTAAACGAGGCAGTGGAGGCAGGACTCCCCCAGTCCTGGTCAACGGCGACCATAGTCCCCATCTACAAGAAAGGCAACCGAGATGACCCCCAATGTTACCGACCCATTTCGCTCATCGATGTGACGGCTAAAGTTCTGGGGCGAGTCATTTTACTCCGATTGCAAGATTGGGCCGAGGAACATCAAGTCCTCTCGGATATCCAATATGGCTTCAGGAAAGGTAGATCTACCACCGATCAATGCCTAAATTTATACCTCCTGATAGCCAAATATACCATCGCCGGGAAGGGGTCCATCCACATGGGGTTTATGGACCTCTCAGCGGCCTTTGACCGCGTAAATAGGACAAAGCTCTGGGCGATGCTAAAGGAATTAGGAGCGGACCAATTGCTAGTCGACACCCTGCAAAATCTCCACCGGAACACCTCAGCAAGTGTAAGGTATAGCCAGGAGGGTAAAAAGACCGACCCCTTCATTTGCAATAGCGGAGTAAGGCAGGGATGTATCCTTGCGCCCTTCCTCTTTTCTATTTACATTAATGCACTGGAAAAGGACCTCCTCAAACTCAAGGTAGATTCACCCCAAATTGGTCATTGTGCAGTGCCCGTACTACTCTAAGCCGATGACGCGGTTTTGCTCGCTAGAACACCTTTGGGACTGCAAAAATTAATTGACGGGTTTGTCAAGTTCATGGACAATTTGGACTTGGCAACAAACCTAGAAAAGTCCTATATCATGTCATCTGGACAACCCACAAAAGGAACTTTCACTTATCACATTGGGTCACACAAAATAGACCAGGTCAAGTCCTTCACGTATTTGGGGGTATTATTCGATCACGACCTCACGTTCAAACCTCTGATCGAAAAGCAGTCTACAAAACTGGCAGCCTCAGCAGGAGCCATTATGGGGTACGGGCAAAGATTAGGGAAATGGTCCCCGGAACAAATATTGAATTTATATAGATCAATCTGCTGTGCGAAGGCATGCTATGGGGCAGAAGTGTGGGGCTTCTTGGACAAAAAAGCACAGCCGCTTCAAATCGAAGAGAACAAATTCATGAGAAGAATATTAAAAGTTCCGCAGAGCGTATCAGCCCACATCATACACGAAGAAGTAGGAGAAACCTTTATAGAGGATAAGATTAAAACTAAACCTCTCCTGGCATGGGTCAAAGCATGGACCAACCCAGAGGCGGCCCTCACAAGACAAATCATCGAGGACTGTCTTAAAAGAGACAAAGGTCATGCCATCCCCTGGCTGAAATATGTTAAGAAGTCGCTAACAGAGATCGATTGCAGTAACTTCTTTTTATCCCCTGACTTTCTAACCCCGGAGAGCAAGGTCCTGGTGAAAAAACTTTTCCTCACACACCTGAAGACATCAAGGGCAGAAAAAGAGAAGTACAAACCCACCAATCTCGCCTATAATGAACTCACTGTGAAGCAAGGCATGGAACCCTATTTGAGGGTTATGTACAATGCGCAGGATCGCTACCTCATGACCCGCTTCGGGCTTAACATGTTACATCACCTCCTCGCGGTGCCCTCTGGGTTTACTCACACAGTGGAGGAGAAGGGTACCTGCAGCTGCGATTCTAAATCTCCGCAGGATACTCTTCACTTTGTTTTATTGTGCCCATTTTACACTATGCCAAGACGCAAGTTCCTGGTGGGGATTCTGAAAGAGCTCAAATTTAAACATGCAAGACGAGCCTTGAGATTCCTACAGGAAGCGGAGGACGCTTATACCCTGTTCTGTACGATGAGTTTTATCCGAATAGCAACAAGACTGAGGAATACCAGAGAAATTGGCCCCTAACCTGACTCGAACATTTAAAAATCTTTTCCCCTGGCCCATTCCTCGATGACAGACATTTTTAACATTTATTCTTTTTATACTGAAAATATTGCTGTTTTAAAATTATTCTGCTTGTGTATTTTTGTATCTGTGCTTTTATGGTGTCTTTTTAAGAACCGAATAAAGATTATAAATTGAAATTGAAATTCAAGACTGACTATTGCCCCATGTGGAAGACCCTGACCTCGTTGATGGAGTACCCCACCCCACCCCTGCAACTAAGGTCACTAGCCCTCACACACCAATGAAGGTTTTAGCCAGCCCAGATCTTTGAGTCCTAAGCTGGAATATTGCGGGGTTGCACTCTAAGATTCATCAACCCGACTGGTTACAACTTATCAGAGAGCAGGATATTCTTCTATTTCAAGAAACATGGGCTACCCAAGACTTATTTATCAAGGGGTTTGAATGTCATAATATCCTAGCAACATCCCCCAAGTATGGTCGACCATTTGGGGGATTATTAATTTGGGTTAACATCGCTGTAGGTGGCAGCATCATAACCATATGTACAAACAATAACAACACGTTATACTGTTTAACAGGGGGGTTTCCTTTTTCTTAATTAATTTCCATAATAATGATTTTCATTCCGTACCAAATAGGAATTGTATAAATGTACTCAATTTTATTGTGTCCATCCAAAACCCCAAAGACTGTTCTAAGTTAACTGGACTCTGCCTAGGGGGTGATTTTAACGCCAAGCTACCCTAACCACGGCCAAGTAAACAGCTACATAGCAGCGGACAAATATGCAACAGGGGTACAGAGTTAACAGATCATTTGAACAATCATTTTAAAAAATATATCTTTTATTGACTTTTTTAGACATATTGACATACATTTTTGTAGTTGCCGTACATTGATGCGTTGACATTACAATGTTACAATGAGCATAATTTTAGATGTTTCCATCATTGAAACTAAGCATTGCGTACATTAATGGCATGTACACCCTGATATAAATACAGGCAATTGCATTCTTGGTCTCTGTGTGTTTACCGTCACCTCTGTTTGCAAATAACGATCATATCCGATATATGCTTACAGTTATCAACTATTGTGATTGTTCAAGTGTATCGACTGTCTTGCATGTGCTCTTTATTTGAATGTTCTGTGTCGGAGCATTACGTGGTGTAGACTCCCACTTGTTATCTGTAAGTAGCGTTGAAGATATTATGTATTTTTTGTTAAAAACCATTCACTAGAAAGACAAAAGGAAATAAATATTGATAAAAGAACACAAAGTAAAAACGGAGACGTTGCTGAGAGTGCCATTTATGACCTGCCTCTGCAAAGCTATATTTCACACACTTTGCTTTGCTGCGTTCTATGAGATGTATTTGCCAGGGTGGGAGTTGGAGTGAATGTTGTTGAGGCCTGTGTTGCAGAGTAGTTCATAGGTGAGTAGTTGCAGTTGGTATACTGATGGATGAGCTGCTTTATGTTGACATGTATGGGAGAGAGGGTTGCACTATGTAAGAGCATCAGCAGTATCACCCGTTGGCTGTGAGGGCATCATATGTGTTGCCTCAGCAGGGTGTGTGAGTGTGGTGAGAATTGCGTCCCAAGATTGCGCTATTGGGTATTTGTGGAGCCCCGCTGGCTCCTCCCAGTGTAAATTGGTGCTTTCTGCTTGTGTCCATATTGCTAAGGATTTTGTCCAGCTGGTTATCGTTGAGGGATCAATGTGTTTCTACCTTCTTGTAATCAGTCTTTTGCTGTAATTAAGCCTTAGTCTCTAAACCGAGAGACGACTTTATTGTTCTTTGTATGCCGATATACCCATAGGATACACATCTCCCAGGTGCAGGGTGTTTGGGTTTTAGTGCATCTTGTGAATTTCTCCACAACTGTACCCCAGTATAGTTGAAGCAGGGCACAGAACCACAGCATGTGTAGGAGGTCAGTGTTGTGTAATTTACACCGCGGGCGTGTGGAAGTGTTAACATTGAAGTATTTATTTATTTTATCCGGTGAGAGATATGCTATGTGTACTATGTACGTTTGTATAAGTTTTAATTTGGAACTCTTTGGTATATACGTGGAGCTAGCAAGTATGTAATCCCATTCCTGGTCCATCCAGGGTTGTCCCCTGTCTTCTGTTCATCGCGCTCGAAGACTCAACAGTGGCTTCAGTGTATATGGAAGCATGGCTTCTACCAGCCAATGTACCACATGTGAGCCTTCCCCCATTACATGCAAATATTGGAATAATAGGTGCATTGGTGGTTCGGTTGCTATATCTCCCCATGCTAATGTCAAATTCCGTGTTATGGCTGTATGTAGGAGGAATTGACCCACTGGGATGCCACTGTCCGCTGTCAAAGTATCAAAAGTTAGGAGAATGCATCACTTGAACAATCATAATCTAACTAATGTCATGGAAATTCCTGCTATGATAAAAGATAATGCTCCCCCAAAACCGACATTTAGAGGGAGGGGCTGTTCATCCACAATTGATTATATTTTTATCTCTTATGTCTTAGAAATCCACCTGCTGAAATCTGAAACTATGGCCGCAACTTTTGGGGACCACAATCTAATTCAAATAGTATTAGGATTATCTCCATCCTCAATATCTAACATAGAATGTGGTGCCAGGAATTTATCATCATCGACAGATAACCTTGGATTGGTATGGCGGGGCATTATTAATACTGACCTATTTAGCACACTGGCCAGGGAAGACCTGAGCCTCTTTAATCTCTGTTTGGAGGCCCAGGATCCACTCCTGAGGTAATTATTGACTTCATAAAACTTTGTGGAGCTATTAAATCCCTGTTGTCCTAACCTATTGGCAAAGTAGAACGAGAACCTAGATGGTTCAATTTTCGTGCTCAGCTGCCAACAGGCAGCTTCGTAAGGCCTTGTTACACAGCCCAAAGAGCAACTCATTGGTCAAGTCTTCAAGGCTGACGTACAAGTGGGCCATCGCTAATAGGAAGGAAGAATTATGAAGTGAGCACTAGGATGCACTTGTTAATGCTGCCAGATTAAACAATCTGAATATATTCTGGACTGCTGTTAAAGATCTAAGAACAATGGGGCAGCCATTAAACTCCATAAGCTGCAACAGAACTAGTGCAACCTGGGAAAGTCAGATTTCCGGAATTTACTCTGCACCAGAATTTGACCCTTTTAACCATAATGCACCATCCGTGGTTCCAATATCGATACCAGAGGCCGAAGAGGCCATATGCCAGAGTGTGGGCAATAAAGCTCCTGGCCCTGACAGGCTACCCATTGACCTCATGAAACATAAACCCAACTTTTGGGCTCCACTGCTGCTAAATGTTTTCAACAATTTAACTAACGGCCCACTGCCAAATTTCATGGCCCACCAGCGTCATTGTCCCAATTTTTAAAAAGGGTGATTGCTCGCAACCTAGCTGTTATGAGCCGATCTCCTATAAGAAAACACCATTAAAATTTTAGGCAGAGTTTTATATAATACAATTTTAATTTTGACAGATGATATTCACATTTTAGAACAATGCCAACTAGGTTTTAGGAGCAAAATTGCACAAATGAGCAGTGCTCAAACCTTAATCTGATTATTGGGAAGTATACTATTGTATATCACTCGCCACTTTATCTAGCTTTTTATGGACCTGACTTCAGCCTTTGACTTTATTAACAGGTCTCGCCTATGTTCGATTCTCCTAGCTTACGGCTTGGATGAGGCCCTTGTTCACTTTCTGGCCTACCTTCACATGTACCTGAAAGCGTGGAATCGGTGGCGGGGGTGAGGTGTCCAATGATATCAGTGTTGGTAGAGGGGTTAGGCAAGGGTCCTAGCTCCCCTTCTTTTCTATAATTTATAGAGATAACTTCGATGACGTCCCCAGAATTAAAGGTAAAATCCTCCCACGGTTTTTATACGCAGATGATGCTGTTTTAATTGGTCATACACAAAATGCACTATGCACTTTAGTACGAGGATTCACAGGTTTTATGACTGGTTTAGACTTATGCACTAATTTTGGGAAATCATTTATGATGTCTTGTGGGCCAAGGAAATAGCCCCTAAACTCTATTTCTGTGGGAGACCAAAATCTTACTTGCACTGCCACTTTTCCCTACCTAGGGATGGTCTTCGTTGCGAATTGTACCTGGTCTGAACACATGGTCTATTGTAAATACAAGTTCTCGAAAGCCTCTAACTCAATCCTTAGCCTCCCCTGTCCTAAAATATCAAGGGCAATTCCAGCAATTTTAAATATTTTTAAGTCACAGTGCATACCAATAGCCACCTATGGTGCAGAGGTTTGGGGTATTGCCAAAAGGTTTAGTGTCCAATAGGAGGAAAATAGATTTTGTAGAAAACTCTCCACTCTTCAGTACATATGTCACAGTGAACTAAAATTATGGCATATCGAAGATTTTATAAGGTATGCCCAGCATTGTTTTGGCTAGCCACAATGAAAAACCCTGAAGCATCCCTCACGAGGAACATAATAGATGATTGTATTTGCGGCGAGAAAGGGGTGGACATTCCATGGCTTGCTGGGGTCATTAGGAGTTTGGAAAGTGTTAATTTTAGAGGATTGTTTTTAACCCAAACACAGTTGCAACATTCGATAAAAAAGCCCTATAGTCAGCACTGTACGCACTTTATAGTGTGGAAAAGTTAGAGAGGGAATCAAAGAAACAAAGTGTTTCTAAATGTATACCCATTGAGTAAACCAAACATTTTTTACCTAGCTACATCGTATTACCAATGTTGCATTGGGAGAGAGGTCTTCTCTTTCATCTAAGAGCTGGGAATATAAAATATTAGCTCTGTTTCCCCCTTGGATATAACACAACATTTGATTCCGTCCCATGTCCATGTGATGGACATAGAGAACAAACACTTTGACATTTTCTATTCTTCTGTAAATACTACATGAAATATGCACAATGGCTATTAATACCGTTTTAAAAAGAATTGTCACCTATCAAGTTAACTGATGCCCTCAGCCACATACTCAAATTGGAAAATGATGAATTGATCCTGTGCGTTGGTACTTTCATAGGGGCCTGCAAATCTATGGGTGACCCGTGAAGTATACTTGTATTTTGCTATTTATAAAATGTAATTTGATCACGTCACTGTTATTGTTTTTATCACGTAGCTCATCTGTTTACTGCTTGCTATATTATGAATTTGATATGTTATTTAACTGTTCTATTGTGATCTTATTCCTTGTATATACTCTACTTTCATGGATACGTTGTTATCCGAATAAAGTCTTTTGGATTGGATTGGATTGGATACTGGTAGCACAGCATCGGTATTACGCTGTCCTGAAATTGAGATCACTTTTGCTTGTCGCAGTACTATTGCTCTGATTGAAGACTTGCAGGAATTATAGTTATGCGCAGTTCTCAGTGCCTACACACTAGAATAATTTTTGTTTGTCTGACACTTTCATGACAACAAAACTGCTTTGATCTTTCAAGCTTGTTTTTAATGGAAAAATACTGTTTTAGCAGTACAATACATCTAATTTTTTTCTTTTCATAGTTAGTGGCAGTAACCCTTAACTCAGTAGAGATTATTTGACTTATGGAAATGAAAAGGTTTCTTTGCCCCAGTATCCAAAACAGATTTAGCCGGTGTATCAATCATCACTCATATGTTGGATCAACTTTTATGATTTCATAGTGACATCTGATTTTCCCTGCATCTCTTCCCTGAACATGCAACTTTCCTGATTGGACAGCGGCCAGGTGTAGCATGCAACCTGACAGGAGTTGCAGCCAATCACTCAGAGGTAGCAGTTGATACCAATGGAGTGCTTGCAGGAGGGACTGAAAGAGTCCTTGTCCTTTTACATAAATGCCAGTGGGATCTACTGACACTAACCCATACAAATTAACTACTGAGTTGACTCCTAGCAGAAAAGTCTCATGACACTGAATGGAGTAGTCTCTATCCTTAGGTTTCTTCTTCGATGGTAGACTGCATGGTAATATGATTCATAATATTATCTAAAGATGATTTATGTCATTTTTAATTTAATCTATCATGAGGTCGTGAAAACTGCATTTCGGTGTATTAAGAATCTTCACAGATGTAAGAGGTGCTGCCTATAACTACTACAGTGAAAAGGAAAGCAGGTGTTGCAGAGATAGACCAAAGGCAATGCTTAGTGGGGCTTGTGGATGGTTAGTGACAGGTTATAGTTATTATGGTTTGCATGGCTCTTGTGCAAGTTATGAATTGCACAGCTAACAATAGCCTGAACATTTCTTTGGCATTTCAACATTAATTCATAACCAAAACAGTACTTTGGCTTTGTTTTTTAAGTGTGTTTCATTGTTTGTTTTAATTTGATAGTTCTAAAGCTAACCATACCTTCACTTCAACCTTGCTGTGACTTTGCTAGAGGATTTGAAAACTCTTGCAGACTCCTGGGCCTTGTTTCGAACTTCTGTGTGATTCCTGGATCTGGTACTGGGCCTGTGAATACTGCGAGAGGGACTAGTGGGAGTTCTCCTACCACTAAGTGTGAATGTAGAAATCATGACTGGGCTAGCGCACTAAGCATTTCCGTATAGTGAGAGGACTTCCATGGTTGTGAAACTGGAATTTTTCCCACTTGCAGCCTTTCATGCTAAAACCAGCAGATTCACTAGGATTGCATTGAAAGCTCTCTGACGTCATTGAGCTCTCTTGAGCTACGGCCTGCTGCCTTGTCCCACTGAAGATTTTTGACTTCCATTTTTAAGGCTATGTCCCAAAATAAAACCTCTGAACAAGTCAAACCCGTTTTCTGTTTTCAACCCATGCTCCATCAGGATTGGCCTAAATCATGCTTAGGTCCTAGCCTACCATGACCAGTTAACTGTGGTTTCCCCTATTTTTATTTAAACTTAGGAATTCAGATTTCTGGTTCCCCTTATTGCATTTTTGTTATTTTTGTGTCATTTATGAATTAAAATGTTATCTATTCATTTCATTTGTTTTGTGATTTTGTTTGTGATATTTTTTTACTTTAATGCTATTTTTCTACTGCATAAATGATTTACACACTGTCCCAAGTTAAGCCTATCTTCTCTATGCCGCAGCAACCAGTGGGCTGAGCTCAGGTTAATTTAGTGATTGTTAGGGATCACCTAGACAAGGATTGTGATTATTACTCAAAAGATGGGTAGTCACCACCTTGACTAATAACTCAATTTTTTACATACCCATTCACACATATATAACTACAATTAATACAATTTACAATTATATTTATGAAACAGTGCAACATTTAACGTACATCAATTTACCATAATACATCAAAACTGAAAGAAAAACACAACTGCCTCACATATTGCATGTTACAATGACTTAAGACAGGAAAAGAACTCTGCTGATTGTCACAAGGGCTCTTTTGGGTAATATGCATGTGCGTGCATGCAACATTACAGTTATGTGTTGTAATCATATGAAAACTTTAAAACCAAAAAAATGAAATTCATCAGTGATACTTTACTGAGCTAACAAAACTGATACCTATGCCATGCATTGCTTATGGTCCCACATATTACGATACCCATGACATGTTAAGTGACTTGATTTTGTTTTCCTTGTTAGCCACTATATATGATGGGTTGCAACCTGTATGGAACCCATTAACCAAATGAGGAGGTTACTATCACATTGAGGAGCACAAGGAACCCTTGATGCTCAAATTGTGTCAGCCATCTCGACTTGATCATCAGATTAGGAACCTGGATTTCGTTCTAGCCATGCAATGTAGTTAGACCACATTGCTTCTGGATGCCTACCATTATTACCATCCACCTTAAGTTAACACACTCGATCTGCAGCCTTCATCCAGCAACTCAGTATGGGAGAAGTTGACTTTAATTACTTCAAACAAATCTCCCTCCGGGCCAACAGAATCAGGTAGAAGAGGAGAATTGCTTATGAGGCAGGTCCAAATTAGAGGTGGGTGAGAAATTATGTTTGCTGGTGAAGTTTGAGGTGTTTTGTCCACTCCGTGCTCTGCTTGGAGTATGAAGTTCTGGAAAAACTCTGCCAACCATCACATGGTGGAGTTTTTTCTTGGGCATGGCTTGCCAAAATTAGGTTGGCGAGCAATTGTCATCCCCTAGCACGATATTGAGTGCTAAATGCCTCCCGTGAGAGTTCTCAACGCCGGCAGTTGCGGCACGTCACTATTCACATTCATGTTGAGAAAGCTGCAGCTCAAGTAGAAATTCTACTTGAGTGACAGAAAGAAGCAGTACCCTCATTTATACCATATGGTGCCGTTCACACTGATTTTTCGGCTCTGAACAACCTCTGGCACTAGAAATCAGCACGAGCAATATAACATAACAAATTCCACCCGCTCACAGATTCTCGCTGAGTTTTAGGTAACTCTGCGGAATTCCTCAGAGTGAAACTCCATGAGTTCCACACACCCCTAGTCTCAATCTGGCTGGGAGTCTGTCCTGAGCAGGATCAAAAGGGGGCTTATCGAAAATTTTACAGCAAAAAATTCCAGATATTACCCTGCTTACGCTTTCCCAAAACCTGCACAACCTAGAACAAGCTACAAACATATGTATATATTCGATTTTTTCCTCCCCATACCTTGTACAACATTGGACATCATCTTTGACAACATTTTCCAACTTCCTAGATGTCAAATAAATTCAGCGAAATATAACAAAAATATTTTTTCTAAGAGAAGCTGATTTAACAGTAGAATAAACAACGTGTAGGGATATCTGCCATAGACTTGGCTGCCCTTAATTTCTTCAAGTGGAGCCTCCCATTTGAAGTTGCCCCCAATAAATAATTCCCACTTTTATCAATGGGATACTTAACTTTTCAGAAAGAGAATGGAGGAGTGCCTGTATAGTTCCAGATGGGAGCAAACTCAGAGTAGTAATGTATACCAAGAGTTTTCCTAAAGCTACACAATTCTTCAAGAAATACACAAGCACGACCGTCAACCGCACTTTCTTAAAGAATCTGGCCCAATGTACTCCAATAAAGCAGCATAGATTGTACCCTGCAAGAATTATCAGGGCTTGTTCAAAGCTATAATGCAATTCCTGAATTGAAAGGAGAGGCAATACAATAAAATAACAGGAAAAGCTACCACACTTTTCTTAAACTTCCTTCTTAAATTCTTCAAACTGCCCTGGATCCCTTGAAAGTCCAGATGAAACTCCCTAACTTCCCTTGTATTTTAGCCAGACCCTCTTAGGATATGAAAGCGGAATATTATCAAATAGGAAGGTCAACTTAGGGAGAATCATCATCTTAACTAAGTTTGTCCTGCCATAATGAAAGGTGCCCCCATTTTCACAACAAAGATTCAATCTCCTGCATCACCCTTAATAAGTTCCTCTTTAGCACCTCGTCCAGTTTATGAGTAACTTCTATTCCTATATTAGATCTTTGTGGCATAACATTCCTCAGTGCTGTCTAAATTTCAGAGCATTACCTCCATTTTATCTTTATTTAGACCCCAAATATATTGGTGATTTCTTCCATAAGTGTCACTGTTTTCCAGAGAACTTTGCCATATAAAATGATGTCTTCACCATAGAGAGCTATCTTACTCACCTAATTCTGGGATTAAAAAGGAGCTATCTCGATGTCACCCTAAAGGCCTGCATCAACGGCTTGATGTACAAATTGACAACCAAAGGAGAGAGCCGGCATCCCTGTTGTGTCTCATTCCCATTAACCAGAATCTGTGCTGATGGTTCTGGATATAATGCTTCAATTGCAGCAAAAACCCCGTCTGGGAGGCCACAGATATCTAAAGCCTCCCATAGGTAAGCCCAACACACCCTATCAAATGCTTTAACTGTGTTGTTAGTTACTATTGTCAAGGGGTCAACATTGGCAGTGATGAGGCCAGCCAATGAGTATGATCGTAAAACTGCCCACCTGGCACAAAGCCTGCCTAGATTACAGATTAACTCTAAATGGACAGCGAATAGGGTGCTGCTGTCGGATCTGGAAGAACTGCAGGTATTAAGGGAAGAGAGTAGACATTATTTTTTAGATAATCTTGGGACGGCTCACCTAGAGATTGTGTGGGGTACATACAAGGCTGTAGTCTGGGGGATTCCTTGTAAGCAGGGGTCCACAAAAAAGAGAAAACAGCGTGAGAAGGACAGAAGGTTGAGGAAGTAAGTGGGACAATGGGAAGTGAGATACAGGGTTTTACTTCAGAAGAGGTGTTGGAGGCAGTTAAACTGGTTATCCTACAGTGTGAGAGTTTCACTCAGACGATTGAGAAAAAGATTAGAGCAAAGGGGACGATTAGTAAGCTAGCATATTTTGATTATGGAGAAAAGTGGGGTAAAGCTTTTAGCCTGGGAAGCGAGAGCAGACAGAGAGTGATGAGTATAATTGTTGATAAAGATGGTACTCTATCCTAAGATCCAGAAAGGATAGAAGAGTGTTTCCTTAAGTTGTTTGAGGCGTTGTATTCCAAGTTCAACAGCTTAAAAAAACAGTTGTGAGGGAGTGGCTAGAGGAGAAACAACTCCCACAATGTCTAGTGAGAAAAAACAGGTACTTCTGAGTGACATTACCAAAAAATAAATTCTTGCACAAATAGACAGAACCCATAGCGGTAAGGCTTCTAGCAGGGTGCTCTCCTGGAAGAATTTTATAAGGCCCTGAATGAGATCATTGCCCCAATGTGGAAGGATCTGTTTAAACTGTCAGCTATGTAAACAAACAGCTTATGTGATCCTAGACCCCTCCCAAACAGGTTTTAGAGTGTCACACAGCACTGACACTGCATTTGTTGCTGGTACATATTCCATCTGTCACTCGCTAGATGCATGTAGGCCTGCTATGCTTGTGCTGCAGGATCTCTCTGCAGCCTTTGACACCATTTCTCATGTGATACTGATTAGCAGACTGCATTAGATCAGTGTCAAAGACACTGTCCTACAATGGCTGGCCAATTTCTTAAAAGATCAGTTTTAAATTACTGCTCTAGGTCCCTTCAAATTCCGTACAGTTTCTATCACCAAAGGAGTGCTGCAGGGCTCATCTTTGAGCACAACGCTGTTCAATATCTTTGATGCTCCCCTAGCCCAGACTGTCAAAGCATCAGTTTTTTAAGTAGCTTCTTATGCTCAGCTAATTATTTCTCTGAGACAGGACACTGACAATGCCAGGTGTCATTTTCAAGCTTCAGTGAGAAACATTGCAGCCTGGATGTCCCAAAATTGTCTTCAGCTGAATACTGAGAAAGCGAAGGTTCTGTTATTTGACAATACCCAACCTCTCTGGTCTCCAGACTGGTAGCATTCTGAACTGGGACCTGCCTCCTGTCCAAGTAAATTAGCAAAAAATCTGGGTATCAAACTTGATCATGAATTATCCATGAAAAGTCATGTAGACACCATAAGAGAGTCTTGTTTTGCGACCTTACTGGCTCCTGAGGAAAGTCTTTCCCTGGCTTCATTCCTCAGTCAGAAAAGTGTTGATCATCAGTTTAGACTGCAGTAGCACTCTGCTGATGGCAGCCAACGATACCCTTCTGACTAAATTGCAGGTGGTGCAAAATATGACTGCTTGGATGGTTTATAATCTCCCTGTGGGCTCTCCTTCTGTCCCCATACTCTGTTCTCTGTATGTCTTTAAGATCTGTTGTCTTGCCCATAAAGCCTCATTTAGCAAGTCCCTTCTGTATCTTAAAAACAAACTACAATTCTACTGTCCCTCTCGCATAATAAGATCCAGCGATATGGCGCTGTTGTCTATTCTCCATGTCCGAGCCTCAAGATATGGGAGGAGATCCTTTTGTTACACTGCTCCAACAACCTGGAATCAGCTTCCTAGCCACCTTTGTGACTGTTCAGATTTTGCTCAATTAAAACATTTCTAAACAACTGGTTGTTTTAAATTACTAGGTGAATTTTATTATGAAGGCTGAGCGCCTAGATACACCTCCAGGTGGGATTCGTTGTGCTTTACTAAATAGATATAACATAACATAACACTGATTTGTTGGCAGTTATATCTGCTATTCCCCTTCTTGCAAAGGTGCAATAATCACCCTCAGTAACAAATTAATACAAAATTGAGAGTGGCAGATTCATTTAGGCCTATCCCCTTAAAAAATAGGGTATACAAAGATTTTACTGGAATTCTATTATCTAGATGACTTTCAATAGTAAAAAGTAATATTGTCCACTCAGACCAAAAAGGATTTAAATAACGATTGATGATATCACTGATAAAATCACTGCCCCTTTTTAACTGGGGTTGTCTCAGTTAGTGGAGCAGCACAAAGTTGAATTCACATTCACACAAATAAGTTAAATGTGCTAAATCTCTGTCAAATTGCATGCACATTTGTTAAATGTTCAAAGCTATTAGTAAATCAAAAATGTTTACCTCCACCTACCTTTTATCACCATTGGATAGGCACCAAACCTGAAATATATTGACTAGGTCTAACTAGATAGCTGTCTGCTTTATTTGATGTAGATTATTCAACAAGTTCCTCAGTTATGAACAATTTACTTACCGTACAATCTCTTACTTTTTGAATCTCCTAACTCCCGCCTCCCACCTCTTCTGTTCTCTACCAACACCTACTCACCCCCTACCGTACCCATCCTCACCTCTTGCGTCCTCCTCCTTTCACCTCCCTCCTAACACTTTGCAACTCGTCCTTTTCCACACTCTCCTACCCCTTCCTTACTGACAAAAATTAATCTAGCACCTTTTTACTGTTTAATATTTTGTAATTATTTCATTCATATGTTTTTCATCCTTTCACTTTATATCATAAACAAATATGTTACTCATGTTGTCCTTTAAGTCTACCATATCTTAATGTTTCCTTCCATTACTATTTGTTTTATAATCCATGTACTATCGTCATTCCAATGTAAAACGCTCTGACACCTCAGGGTGAAGCCAGCGCTATAGAAAACCTAATCAATCAATAAATAAATAAATAAATAAAATAAAATACATTTCAAATGTTATTGAACAAGACCTTTAGCTTTTTTCCACCCCCTTGATGGATTGTCACAAAATGTTATATACTAATAGAAAATGAACCGTTCCAAGCTCCTGAAACATTTTCGGCAACCAGTGCAAAACATGTTAGCAAGTTAATTCTTTTTTGGCCTTTTCTTTTTAACTGTACAACCTTTAGGGATCTGCACAAATTTGAAAGTACCAAGAGTAATTTCAACATTAATTTTAGGTCAAAATTGCAATTCTCATATTAACCACATGGCTGCTGCGGGGATTTTTCCCGTATGCTGGAAAGCTTTGATCACCATTGTTCATGAGGAGCTCAGCTCGTCATCAGCACACGACACCCGTGGGTGATGACGAGCTGAGCTCGTCATCAGCATCGAAAGGGTTAACAAGACTAGAGAATCTGTATTGCATTAAAGACACGGAGGCTGACGTTATGCATATTTCTTTTAATGCAGTCTAACCATCCGTACACATCACAATATTAAAAGGTTCCAGAACAGAACATTAGAAACATTAAAAGGTATGAGCCATCAATAATCTGCCTCTTTTCAATGTGGAGAAGAGAATAAGTCCATGAATTTTAAAACTTTTAAACTTCTAAGCTTCTAAACGATTCCCAGGTGGTCCTCTCGAAGGAGAAAGAGAAACAAAGGAGGAACCAGGGGCCAAACGCCTAGCAGTTATGAAGGGTTACCTGAAAAGAGAGAGAAGTAAATACCTTCTGAACATAACACATAGTATTAAACATAACAATTGGGGGGGGCGTAGCCACACCGCAGGCAGAGATGGCTGCGTTGCTTTGAAGCTCCGCCGGCCATAGAGGTAAATATCCTGAAACCAGTAGGCTGGTGCGACCTCAGGGCTCTAAAAAATGCTGCCGACAGTTGCGGGCTGATCCCTACACATCGGAGCCCTTCATCACATTAAATCGTAGTCTGGAGCATAAGATTTGACTTGAGCAGCGGCGCTGCCCATAACCACAAGACGGCGGCGCATGTCAGTGAAAAACAGTCCGGACACAGCAAAGTGGCGACGGAGTGATCGGCGGACCTCTGTTTACACTCAGGGAGGTGAGCAGGCAGGGGCGAAATGGTGCACGAAATGTGGATACACAGGCAAGCGCTGCAGACCATTAGCGGGAGGTCTGTAGGCCACCGGTAGGCATACGCTCCTGAGCGATGCGCTGACTCTGCATCGGGACGTGCTGGAAAAGAGCCCGCATGTAAGTCAATATTTGAAGCCAAAACTGGCGCTGGGAACATGCAGTATGCATGCGCAGGGACTCGCTAAATCAATATGAACTTGTTGGCAGTTTCACCCACTGCCGATCTCTCCACCCCTCCCCACTCCCATGTTAAGGATGCCTGAATCATAATGCTGGAGGGGTATTCAACCTGTAAAGTTCTACTGCCACACAGTGAGCAATCCTGAGCTCTGCTGCCATATGAGGTGGATGCCCCTTCAGCAATCTGTTTCCCTACTGCAATGTGCAAGTTATTGATCGAGGGCATTTAAGCCTGTCCCTGGCAATCCATGATCCTGGGACCATGAGAACTGGTGTTGCACAACCCTGTACACACTACCCTGGCCCTATATACTAAGGCAAATCGAGACATGGAATGCAAAGACCCGAAACAACGCCTGCTGCAGCTTGAAATAGTATCAGGCACTGATCAAGAGCAGCCCAGAAAGATGGCGGAGGGCGGGCGGAAGATGACAGCCCCCAAGGAATCTGGAGCACGGATATGGGCCCTCCTGCAGGAGATGCGAGCTGGCTTCAAGGCGCTGAATGTTTGTTTTGATGCCTTGGATGAAAATATTGCAGATAAGGGTGTCAAAATCCAGGCACATGATAGACGCCTTGATGTAGTGGAGTCATGAACCTCTGATCTTGAAGATGGCACGGCGCAAACCCTTAAGCGGCTACAGCGGGTTAAAAAAAATCTGAAGGACGTAGCGATCAAGAACAAGGATTTGGAATCAAGCAGGCGCTGCACCAATGTACGACTTCTAGGTGTGCCCGAATCAACGGCTACTGGCCGCATTGACACCTTCGTAGAAACGGTCCAAATAAACTTATTTGGTAGGGAGATGTTCAAAGCGGGCTTTGTGGTGGAAAGGGCACACCGGTCTCTTGGACCTTGGCCAAATCCTGGATGCCGTCCCAGACCGATAATAGCTCGCATCATGAACTTTAGAGACCGAGACACTGCACTACATATGGCACATGAGCGTGGAGAAACAATATGGCAGGGCTCTAAAATGTCACTATTCCCATACTTCACCATCATGGTTCAGGAAGCCAGGAGGAAATATAATGGAGTAAAGACCACCCTGAGAAACCTTGGACTGAAATATGGCATGTTATACCCCACCAGGCTCAGAGTGGACACTGATGGGAGTGCAAGAATTCTGCCACAAGTAGAAGGCTAACAACGCTCCCACGAATGAAGAACACAGAAACTACCCCCTGCTGAGTGGGTCAGACGCCAGTATGGAACTCTTGTCCGGAACGGGCCATGGATGAACTATATAACAGTTTCTATTTACAACTATGGGTTAAAAATGTATACTTCTTTGCAGGTTACAGTGCCTAATGGTGGACGGGGTGTTGTCACCCCCCCTTGGTGATCACAGTAAGTTTGGTATATGTTATGTTAATGCACATTGTACGGAAGACTTTTTTAGTAATAATGTTGTTCCATACGTTCAGTTTTTGTTCAGCAAAGGGGGGTTTGCCTCCAAGAAAGGGCAATGAGGTTCGGAGGTGGGAGTGGGGAGGAGTTTTTGATATTGAGATGTGTAGTTATGATAGTTACACAATGGAATACGGTCAGATGGAGTAGTTCGAACGACACTAGTCATAGATGAGATGTCCAATTTAATATGGCACAAGTAGGACATAATTCTGCCCCCTCAGAACTGTCTTATTAGAGGCCTAAATGTCACTTGTATGAAAAGGCAGGTGCTGCATTATTTGATCAGACATGGGATTGACGTGGCATTTCTACAGGAAACGCATTTATCCAAGACTGATCCGAAATGCTTTGCTTCTAGCTGGGAAACACACAGATATTTTGCAAATTTTAGTAATTATGCTAGGGGCACTGACATTCTTATCCATAAAAGAGTCCATTCTGCTTCCACTCAGCATGGGCGGACAATGAAGGCAGATATATGGTGGAAATCAGCACGTTATTGGGACACAGGATTGCGTTGGTTTGTGTTTACGGCCCTAATGTAGACACTTCTGATTTGTATTACTCCTTACTCTCCCTCCTACTAACGTTGGGCCAGGTCTCCATTTTAATTAGAAGAGATTTCAATGTTACACCAGATCCGGCATTAGATAGTACCTCTAACGCACCAGACCCAGAACCCAAAGCACGCAAGGACTTAAATTCCCTTATGAATCAATTTTCCCTAATAGAAGTCAGTCGTATTCACAATCGTATACGCACGGATTTCACCCACTATACTGGTCTGCGTTATACATGGACACAGATAGATTACTGGTTGGCTTACCCAGACATATTCAGCTGGTGCAACCACACCCAAACACTCCCAGGTATGTACTAGTGCTGAACCTTAAGATTCCACGCCCAGAAGGCTTTGAGAGACAATGGCGGTTTCAGAATCTCGCATTAGAGGATTAAGTCTTTCAAAATGAAATTCGAGAAGCGATAGAGGAATATTTTGAAATTAATACAGGTTCTGTGGATTCCACTGCAATGTTATCGGAGGGATTTAAAGCTTATATGAGAAGAGTATGTATATCTAAACACGCAGGGGTACTACAACACTTAGGTAGAACACTATCACAAATAGAAAAAGAACTTGTGGCGCTGGACAACTCCTATGCCCAACCCTGAAACTAACAAGCAGAGACTGTCAATTCTAACTGACTATAGAATCACGGCTGACAAAGAAATTCTATATATGGGGAAATATCAAAGTGCCTTGAGATATGAAGAGGGTGAACGCCTGGGAAAGGTATTGGCCCAGATGATCAAACCTCATCAAAATGCATACATAGCACAATTACAAACTGAGGGGCATATTATCAAGACTCGGCGATAAAATTATCACTGCTTTATCGGCAGGAAACTGCCGATAAAGTGGCCATAATGGGCTTGATAATATGCTCTATTGAATTCCAATTGAAGCTCATGTTAAATGTCCTTCACATCTAACATGAGCTTCGATTGGAATTCCATAGAGCATATTATCAAGCCCATTATCGCCACTTTATCTGCAGTTTCCTGCCGATAAAGCGGCGATCATTTTATCGCCGAGTCTTGATAATATGCCCCTGAGTCCGGAGTTAGGATTACAGACCCAATAGATATTCAGGGGGAATTGTCAACACATTTTAAGAAATTATATGCCTCCAAGGTGGGATCAGGCCGGATAGGGCAGGAAGCATACCTCTCAGAAGTGGCACTTGTATACCTGGAAAAATACATGAAGGACTTCCTTGCGGAACCAATAGCAGCAACTGATATTGATGAAGCCATTCCAGATTTAAAATCCTCATCAGCTCCTGGCTTGGATGGCTTCACAGGTGCCTTCTATAAAGCCTACAAAGATTTACTGATTCAGCAACTGATTCCGCAACTCTTAGAGGTATACGCCGAAGAGCTAGAAAGGCAAATCTCACCACCTACCTTGCGTGAAGCAGTGATTATCCTACTTCCCAAACCTGGGAAAGATCCTCTATTATGTGGGTCCCTATTGCCGCTCTCTCTCCTAAACCTAGATTACAAAATACTAGCTAACGTCCTCTCCACTAGACTGTCCCTACTAATGGAATCCATAATATTACCAGCACAGTCTGGTTTTATACCCGACTGCTCGACTGCCTTCAACTTGCGTACCTTATTCAATACCCTACACAGGATAAACCCTGAGATTCCAGCAGCTGCAATACTGCTAGACACCAAAAAAGGCATTTGACTCTTTGGAATGGCCTTTCATTATATCTATTATGCACGATATGTGTATGCCGGCTGGGTTTGTGGCAACAACAGCACTATTATATAGCCAGTCCACTCCCCGTTTGAGACTAAATGGCACGTTGACTGCTCCCTTCACCCTTTCCCGAGAAACAAGATACAGATTCACACTGTGCCCCCTGTTATTCATTCTAGCTATGGACCCACTAAAGCACCATTTCCAAGAAAAACACCTCCACCGGGGATTGCAATTCAATACATGCCCGCTGCTGGTATCATTATACGCGGATGATACTATACTGTATGTTCGAGACCTACAAAACAACCTTGACCCTCTTCTTAGGGAAATTCTGCGCTTTGGCACATTCTCTGGCTTGGGCATATTTTGGCATAAGTCTGTGGTTTTTACTCTCACGGCAAGTACTGCTAGATGGGATCTGGAGTTCCCATTTGAACGGTGCACTGACTCGGTGAAGTATTTGGAAATACATATACATCTAGACAATGAGAAAATTATCAGACTGAACAATGGACATGCAGCGTCTGCTCTTGAGACACAAATAGATAAATGGCTCAAACTTCCCTTTGTCATTGGCAGGCAGAGTGGCCATTATCAAAATGGTTGTACTCCCTAAGGTTTTATATTTATTTAACACCTTCAGCGCGGCGCAAATTTTCGCACTGTGCTGAAGGTTCTAATGATCCAACGGGCTCAGGACGGAACGGTTCCATCATGAGCACAGCTCAACCGATGCTCATGACGGAACGGTTCCGTCATGAGCATCAAAGGGGTTAATAATATTACGATTCCCCTGCCTAATACTGTTTTTCAACGCTAAATTCTCACCTAACACAACTGGTCTGGGGTAATGGGAGTGCAAGAGTTAGGTGGCAGATTATGACATTGCCCTGTGATAGGGGGGAATAAAGTGTACCAGACATTAAACTATATTATTTAGTAGCCCAGTGCAGCTTTGCTCAATTGTGGTATCACCCAGATGCCAGAATTCCCTATCTCGGTCCAGAATCAGATTTGGTCCGCCCAGACCCATTGACATCTGTTTTACCTGCAGGATTTCCCAGGGATCCCAGGGATATCGAACCAGTATCTACGACAAGCTGGGCATGGAAAAAACTATGTCGCATCACCTGCACAGTAACACTATATTCCCCAGGGCTGCCTCTTCCAAACGCTAGGTTGCTACCTATTACGTAGGAAGCACTAATACAACCCACATGTGCCAAATTTAATATTACAAAAATAGGCGATCTGTTCCTGGACGGCCATGTTTTTGATCCAAGTGATGAATCCAGATTTCCTGAACCCACATTCATGGATAGGTTTGTACTCATAAGACTACGTTCTTCACTGCGCTCTATCGCTCCCACTTTCCCATTAGAGCCTCTGTCATTTTCTCCACTAACCATAGTAATAGAGAGTGAGAGAGGAATACACTTGATATCCAAACTCCATAAAACATGTGCAGCAAATATCCAAGTGGCGGATGATAAAATACTACATACATGTGAATAGGATTTGGGATCCCCGATCTCAGATGAGCAATGGTCTTTCTGTTGCTCAGTCACCAACAAAGTCTTCATCAACAGTCGCCATAAATTAATACATTTTAAGTTTTTAAGGAGAGCATACATGACTCCGGTTAAAGTCCACATAATTGATCCATCTAAATCTCATCCCTGCCCAAAATGCAATGCCCCCGGTGCAGATTTCGCCCTTTTGGCATGACCTGCCCGCAAATATCCGCATTCTGGGTGCTAGTCCATAACGTTATCAGCAAAATGGTAAACGTACACATGAAACCCCTACCTGAAATTGAGCTGTTGCATTACGTAGCGCAATTTCCTCAAAACATCTGTAGATTTGTCACAATCAGCTTATTGTTAGCTAAAAGAGAAGTGGCCATACATTGGGCTGGGAGGAAAGCCCCTACAGAAAAAGGATGGTTGAATAGTCTAGGCACTTGTTCCATGAATAGCGAGTTGTATGCGGCCACAACTCCTCCCATCCTAAAGGCATATGGGCCCCGTTTAGATGCTACATGCATGCACAACAGGATGACCCTGCCATGCAACAAGAACAGGGTATTGACCTACAGGTATTGGGTAAACAGTGAAGGCATACATGATGACCCTCTCTTGTTTGCATTGAACTGGTTATCCTATCAGGTCTTTGATTGTGTATTGAAATACATGGTTGCATGAAATGGGAACTGTCATAATAGGAAATGTTGCTACTAAAGAACCAAATGTGAGGCAGCTATTGCAATGATAATAATTTAATTTACTCTATGAGTCCTTCTTGAAATAATTGTGCTATACTGACCGTCCAGACAAAATGAGTGTGAAAGTTTTTTGGGGTGGTTGACTGACTACTCATGTTACACAACATGGTTTGATGTAATGAAGAAATAAGTGAGATATGAGAAATTACTAGCACTGTTAATTAAATGAACATTTATTCAATGTAAGCCCAGTCATCCAAGGGGTGGGATAGGTGGGATAATGTCAGCCTCTGTGTCTTTAATGAAATCCAAATTCTCTAATCATGGTAACGGGGGAATCACAATTTCATTACAAGAACGGAGGCTACATTTTGCATGTTGGTAGCTTTGTAAGACTACATCAGACATATGTTCAATAGGTTTGCAATAGTGTCGTGCATACATGCCAGCATTCGACCTGTCGGCCGCTTTAAGTATGTCATCCAACTTACCTCCAGACCAGAGAGGTTTTCTGGCGATAGCACCTCTAAGAAAGAGAGCTTGAAATTTATATAAATCAATACCGCTAAGCTCATGACGGTTTTAACCCATCTAGCAATAGATGTCGAGGTTATACCTTTATGGGGTTTAACAAAGGATATAAGTAATTGGTTCACACCCTGGGCACGAAGACCAAACATTTTGCAAGCATAGTCTCTCATACAGTCCACTACACAAAGTTTGGGTCATAAATCAAAACGTGGATAAAAGATTAAATCAGACTTTGTTCTTTTATAAATCTCGAATTTAACACTCAACATGTTATATGATCTATGTGAAACCTCCAGGGCTTTGACATCAGAGACCCTTCTGCAGGAAATTAGGCATAGCAGAGTAGCAAGCGTAATCAAAAGATGTTTTCTATTTAGGAGAGAATTATCTGACGAGTTATTAAAAAGATCTAGAATTAGCTTAACATCCCAGAGACTTTCGTATTGGGTTTTTGAGGCCTTCTTAAATGAATACTTTTCATCACTCTACAAACAATGACGTTTTTACCTACCATTTTACCATTGACGAGGACATGGCCAGCAGAGATAGCCGATCTATAATAATTGATAGATCTATAGCTGAGACCCCTTTCAAACTGTTCAACAAGGAAGTTTACAATGTCAACAATAGGTGCCTGCAAGGGATCCAAGTACCTTTCCATGCACCAATGAACCCAGCTTTTCCAAATGTTGTTATATCTGTAGTGAGTGCCTGGGGCCCAAGACTCTCTGAGGAGAGTTGCAGCTGTCAACGAAAGCCCTGAGATGTCATTGGATCTCCTGACACTCTCCTAGCAAAAAGATTCAAACTTCCTGTCTGAATTAGGGGTGACCTCCTCCATCTACGTCTGATTCTCTTGGGTAGGAATTAAGAAGGGGGGGTTGTAAACTAGTTCCAGAGTTGTGGCGAACCAGGCCTAAGATGGCCAGAAGGGAGTTATTAGGAAAAGGTAGCACTGGTCCTGTCTCACTTTCTGTAAAACTCTTTGGATCATGTTAAAGGGAGGAAAGGCGTAGGTTTTGACTCCTTTCCAAGATTGGATAAAGGCGTTCACTGCCAGAGCACCCGGGTCAGGCATCCAGCTGAAATATTTTCTAATTGAAACGTTAGTCTGCTCACAAAAAGGTATATCTCTAGGAGACCCCAAATCATGTTCAGGGTCCTGAACACTGAAACATTGAGTTTCCAATAGCTGTGATCTAACAGAAATCTGGAGTTCCAGTCTGCACAGATGTTAACATTCCCCAGGAGGTATTCTGCTTTGAGAGTGATCTTGTGCTCCAGACAGAACATCCAGAGTTTCTTGGCTAAGTTCGAGAGGTTCGCAGATTTGGTACCTCAGAGGCAGCGTTTGTAGCTCATCAAGGCGTACAAACCAGCTTTTAGCTCCAAGTAATTTATGTGGTGAGAGGATTCCTCTTGTGACCAGATACCACCCATGTTCTGGTTGAGAAGGCAAGCTCCAAAGCCATGGAGGCTAGCATCTGACTCTAAAACAAATTCTGGTTTTGACCGAAAGATCGTTTTGCCATTCCAAGCGTCTAGGTTCTTGAGTCACCAGGCTAGTTCTGATTAGGGTTTCTTGACCCAGACTAATCCAATCTCTGTACCAGAGGCCAGATCTTAGGGCTCTCACTTTTACCCTTTGGAGGGCCCGATAGTTGGGCTGGGAAAGATGGATTGGATGGAGGAAGAGAAGATACCCAGTAATCTGGCTAGCTCCATCAGAGATAAATCCTGTTGTTTCAGGACGTATCTTATTTCCTTCCTGATTTTGGCAATTTTCTTGGAAGGGAGTAGAAGGAGACATCTTGATGTATATATGGTGAAACCTAAGGAGTTCTTGAAGGAGTCAAGATTGATTTTTCTTTGTTTATGATGAAACCTAAGGAGATCCATAACAGTCTTCAGATCTTGCGACATAAGAATGTTGTCTAGGCATAAGATTAGACGAATGCCCCTTTCTTTTAGGGATGAGGTGATAGTTCTAATGACCTTGGTGAAACACCAAGGGGCAAAAGAGAATCCAAAGGGGATTACCCGAAATTGGTATAGGTGGTTTTTCCACACAAATTGAGGAAAGGGTTGGTGGATTTCGGCCATAGGAATGGTGAAGAAGCATCTTTTAGGTCCACTTTGACTAGCCAGTCTAAATCTAGTAGTAGATCCCTCAGGAGGTGGATGCCATCCATCTTGAAGTGTCTGTAGACCAAATATTTGTTCAGTTCTCTTAAGTATATGACAGGTCTCCAACCTTTGTCCTTTTTTTCCACAAGAAAGAGTGTGCTTATAAATCTTAACACATCTAAGGGTACTGCTATTATCACTCCTTTCTGAAGCATGGAGGAGATCTCCTCCTCTGCTATTTTTTGTTGATCTAGAGAGAGAGGCATATCTCTTGAGAAAGAGGTTTGCTTCGGTGGTTTTGGTAAAATCTATCATAAATCCCCTGATGGTGTTTAGAACCCAAGGGTCTTGAGTGATCAGTCTCCAAGTTGATAAAAGTATTTGAGTCTGCCTTCCACCTTTAGGGGGGATAAGAGGGGGAGAGTACTCACGTGGTGATTTGCTACTGTTGGATGGTCCGTGAGATCTAAATCCTCTGTTACGGGGTGCTCTCCCTCTCTGGGGGTAGCATTTGGGGGTGTTATACTGCTGGAAACCCCTGCCGTAGCCTTAGGAACTTGCTAAGGCCTTTGATTGAAGCTGCCGGAAGAGAGGCCCCTTCTTCTGGCCTGGCCAAAAACGTTTGGGTTAAACACTTTTCGCATATTTTGTTGGGCCTTGTCCAAGACCGTAAATGCCAATACATATTTTCCCAATGATTTAATAAGATTCTCCATGAAAAGTAACCCTTTGGGGTTTTGTGAAGGCTCTCTTTCCACCAAATCGCTGAGTTTAGGGTTGATTTTTGCGAGTACTAATATTTGTCTCTTTGCATAGAGGCTTGCGTTGGCATTACCTAGTAGAGTTAGAGCTCCCTGACTCCAGCCCCTGAGTAGTTCAGTATTAAGTGGTAAGCCATTGATGTGGCTTTCCTCAGGAGAGGCTATGATTCTCACTAGGGGTCCCAGGACATTGAGAAGACTGTCTTGGCCCCCCTTGAGGGATCTTTTCATCCCTTTCCTTGGATCCTGTCCGAGCTCAAACAGGAAATTAATCAGCTCCGGGTCCAGGTTGGGAGTGTGGCAGGTTTTGTCCTCAATAGATGGTCTTGAGCACTCGGCTCTAAAAATGTCCTGAGTGTTCTTCTCCAGGAGGTTCCTTATCCATTTGCTAATGAACTTGGCAACGTGGTCTTGTGGGCACGACTTGGAGCTTCTGGGGTGTCTAAGGTTTAAATGCAAAAATATTTCCTCCCCCAAGGGTTCAAGGATATTACCCTTTAAGGATGATGGGAGTTCTTCCTCATGACTGTAGAATTCTTAATAGTCCTCGTCTAAATCAAGGACGTATTCGTCAGGTATATCTGATGAGTTGTCCTCATTGAACTCGTTATCTCCCATGTTGTAGTGAGCAATGTGATATTTTGTGCCGCAAGGGACACCCAGATGTTTTGTGCCACCAAGGACAACCAAATAAGTCGTACTACCAGGGACACCCAGGGTGTTTGAGGTGCTGGGACCTCCATTATTAGTTGAGATGCTAAAACCTCCCGGATTTGATGAGGTGCTAGGACCTTCCAAAGTGCTCTTAGGGTTATTTTCATTAATATTCTTACTTTTCTTTATTCTTATACCCATTACTTTGATGGTATCATCGTTGCTAAATTCAGTAAGCTCATCCTCCTCGGTGGGCAGTGACCTTTTAGAGGACATGACCTGACTCAAGGTCTCCATCAAACAGGACCTCATTTCTCGGTGTAGGATTTTTTTAAAGGCTTCGTTGTTTGTGTTAGGGGTTGGGGTGGTAGTGTCATCTGATTCAGAGTCAGACATGGCACAAGTAGGGACCTTAAGATGAGGAATTGGACAATGTCACACTGTATAAATAAAGTTATCAGTATTCAAATCTGAGCGTTAGAAGGAGAAAGGCAAACCACAGAAAGGGGGCAGTGCAGGGTTTACCTGCTTTGGGGTAGAGAAGATAAGGAAGGTCCCCTTTATAATTAATAGAGATGCCGAGTTAAAAGGGGCTATAAATTAGCCTTTTTATTTTGATGCAGCAGTAATTAGTACTCAAAAACGGACTTGCAGTAAACTCGCGATGGCAGTAGCTGATCGCGTTTTGTATATTGAGCAACTGATGCTCCTGTGCAATCCCCTGTTACTATGGAGACTTGATGCCTGTAGCTGCCGTCTAAGCGATCAGCTGGAGGCCGATTCTGAGAGTAGGGAAGAAAGGCTCCTGGCAACAGGAGGAAACAATACCCTAGTTGTCAAGGAGCCTCCTTCTAATCCCTCACAGGATGCAGGGCCAGGCGAGCGGCCTGCATCGGAAGGGGAGAGGCAGTTCCCTGCATTGAAATCGAGAAAATGTACTCGATGGTGGGATCGGGTGAAACTGGGTTTAGGATGAAGAAAGAGGTATGCTCAAAAGGAGCCTTTAAACAATGTAATAAATACAATCGAACCATAAATCGATAAGACGGCGAAAACCTACGTCAATATCAGGCAAAGTGACATGGTAAAAAGTGTAAAACAATGCAAGTTAACAGAAGGAAGGATGGGGGTGCACACGTTAGGGAAAGAACATGAAGGAGATCCCCATAAGTTGGAGATCGGTATTGAGGCAGAAGAGGGGGTGAGGTTAACCCAGATGAAAGGTACCAAGAAAGGGTAGCATAAGGAACAGTATATTGAAGTGAAAATAAAGTCAACTTATCTGCTCGGAGCCACATTTAAAAGAGGCAGGTTGTTGATGGCTCATGCCTATTATGTGTTTCCAATGTTCTGGAACCTTTTAATATTGTGATGTATGCGGTTGCTTGGACTGCATTAAAAGAAATATGCATAATGTAGCCAACTTTCTTGTAATGAAATCCATGCATGTTCATCAAATCGTGCACAAATTATAATCAAATCAACAAATGACTTCTCAAATGACATTTTTTTTTTTTTTTTTTTGGTGTAAGACATTTATTAGCACAAAAGAGATAAAAGTTACACTGCGTCACGCCAACAACCCGGAGGCAGGCCGCTATCAAAATCAAACAACTCACAAAGAGTGTTGAACCATCCGGAGTGACACAAACAGTCAGGTGGCATGACAGTAAGAGAAGCACATCGTAAATGAATAAAACACATAGCAGCAGTGTGACATTAGCACAGTAATTGGTCTTACATTTTGTTCAGCGCCGTAGATAGCCAGACGGATCTGCAAGTGTATTGCTGCCTCGTAACCCTGTAGATAGCAACAGGCCACAGCCTGCTTCACCGGCAGTATGGAAAAACACGACTACGGCCACTGTTTTCGCCCATCCCACCCCAACCAGAAACAAAACAGAAAGAACAACGAACATCGGTGCATGTCTGTAACGTCAAGCACACATCATTGCACGCATACAGAGGGTCGTGTGCGCCCGTGCCAGGCAACCATATGACAGCATCAATCAGTGGTAGAGCCAGGAGTCAACCGCCCGGAGGGGGGGGGGAGAGGGGGACGGAGGAACAAGGCGAAACATCAACGCCCGCTGTCTCAGAGGGGACGGAAAGGTTCATACAGGGCAGTATCAGAGCGTTCTGGAGGCGGGAGTCAGGAGGTGCAGCAACGCTCCAAAGCAAGCACACGCAGCCCGAACCCATCAGCACAACAACAGCATTCACTCATTCTCAAGGCCCTATCCCATGTCATCCGAAACTACCACAGCAGGTGACATTCCAGAAGCATCCGAGCCAGCGCACTCTCTAGTCCATTGTAGGAAGGGCTCCCAGATGTCATTAGGTCTAGAGGCAGTAGGCATCATTTCCCAATAATGCGAGAGCTGTGCATGACCATACGTCACATCCTTAACCCACGCTGTGAATGTTGGCAGAGCCTTCTGGCCCCAGTGCAAGGACACCTGACGCTTAGCATAAAGGAGCAGCAGCGCGTGTAATTTTCTATCACAGGGTTCCGTGTCTTTGACATAGCCGAGCAAACCCAGCAGTGGAGAAGGTGCATCAGTCCTGTGCAATATCTGGTTAATGGCAGTGAATATGTCTGACCAGTACTCTCCTAATCTGGGGCAGTTCCATGCCACATGCAGGAAGGATGCGTCCTCTCCGCCGCATTTCCAACAGGAGGTATCAGCGCGAATGCCCATACGGTGCAGCAGTATTGGCGTATGATAATAGCGATGGAGAAACTTAAAGTGAATTAGCCGTAGACGATAATTCAGAGACAACGCCGTCAATTGCTTACAGCAGTACTCCCACACCTCATCTGTCAGAGGGTCTATCAGCTCAGCAGTCCAAGCCTGCCTGGCCGTTGGGACCGTTGCCGGGGCCTGTTCCTGCATACAATTATAGAGCCTCGATACCAGTTTTTTGGGTGATGGTTTCGAGAGTAGATTCTGGAGGGCATCAAGTGTCGGTGGTGCCTCCGGGAAGTGCGGCCACATTTTCTTGCAGGATTCCCTAAGAGAGTGGTATAGGAGCGCATCAGTAAAGGAGTCAGGCTGGCCAGCCTCACAAGCGCCCAGCTCACCGAATGTACCGTCAGGATATATATCCGCAAAGGTGTGCAAACGCTTCCCACAAAGTGTGAGGGAGTCACCCCTGGCACACAAGCAGGGTAACATCGGGTTGCCCCGTAGGGGGATAGCTGGCGCGTAGAGTAAAGGGAGTCCCGCTTTGTCACGCAGTTCACGCCAGGACCAGCGGATCATTTCTACGGTGTCCACGTCTCTCGAGGGGCGCGAGACTTTTCCATAGAGCGCCACACGTAGCGGCGAAGGGGATACAGCTGCCAGCTCCACTGCCACATGCGGTTGGTAGGGGGTTGGAAAGACCCAAAAGTGTAGGAATTGTGCCTGAGCGCATAGGGAGTATAACTTCAAATCTGGTGCGCCAAGGCCACCCTGCCTCAGTGGAAGCGTGAGCAGGTCCCAGGAAGTTCTCGCCTGACCCCCTGCCCATACCAAATTTAGAAGCAGAGACCTGACACGCGCGTGAAAGTGTGTCGTCATTGGCAGCGGGATGTTGACAAACAGGTACAAAAATTTTGGGAGAACCACCATTTTGGCCAGAGCTATCCGTGCCACCAGGGAGAGGGGGAGCTTGTTCCAAACTGCTATTTTCCGCTCCAGCCAGTCCACCGCCCTGCCAAAGTTAAGAGACCATAATTCCTGCACATCTCTACTGACCCAAATTCCTAGATATTTAACAGCGTCAGTTTCCCAATGCAGGGGATAGTCAGGTGGTGGCCGACTAGTCCCGTCAGTCAGAGGGAACGCCACAGATTTCGACCAGTTTATGGAAACTCCCGCTAGGCCCTCAAAGCGTACGAATTCGCGAAGGAGTGGGTTCATGTTGTCCGCGGGGTTGGTGACATAAAGGGTGACATCATCTGCGTATAGTGAGATCAACAGGCTACGGGAACTAAATCCAATGCCCCTCGCCGTGTGGTGCTGTCGGATCCTGGCCGCCAGCGGCTCCATTGCTATGGCAAAAAGAAGAGGAGACAGTGGACACCCCTGTCTGGTCCCTCTAGTAATGGTAAAGGGTGTCGACACAAGGCCATTCACACTTACCCTGGCTCTAGGTGTGTCATACAGCAGTCTTATGAGGGTGATGAAGTTACAACTAAACCCCATCCTACTCAGGATTCTGAACAAGTAGGGCCACTCCAGGGAGTCGAACGCCTTAGTGGCGTCCAAGAACACCACAGCTGCTTGAACCGAGGGGTGTAGATAATGTAGGATAGAGAAAATGGTCCTGAGGTTGTGTGAAGTGGCTCAGCCAGGGATAAACCCGGATTGGTCAGGGAGTGCTATGATAGGCAACATTGGCTGCAGTTTATCTGCAATAACCTTTGCATAGATTTTTGCATCCACATTAATTAGGGAGAGGGGACGATAGGAGTCCAGGAACAACTCATCCTTGTCAGGCTTCAATAGCGTAATGATAACGGCTTCGCGCATGGAATCCGGGAGGGAATTCAGCTCAAGGGCTTCCACAAACACAGAGTGCAGTTTTGGCGCCAATTCCTCCTCATATGTTTTGTAAAAGGTCGTTGTCAAGCCATCAGGGCCCGGCGCCTTGTTGGCTGGCATGCTTTTGATAACCTGAACTATGTCCTGCACGGTCACCGGGAGGTCCATGTACTGCCTATGGTGATCATTAAACCAGACTAGGGCAATGGAGTCCAGGAAGCTTTCCAGGGATGCAGGGACAGTGGGCTGTCTGGAGCTGTATAGGGACATGTAGAATTCGGTGAAGGCGTGCAAAACGGCTTCTTGCCCCACGACCAGGGAGCCCTCACTATTGTGTATGGTGTGAATGTAGTGCGACGGTGCGCAAGGAGATATGGGGAAGGGGATAGGTCCTACTGGGCCTATCCCCTTCCCCATATCTGCGGGCTTCAGCTTGTCGTCCCAGGAACTTAACCTCGCGTTGCGCCTCCTCATTAAAGGTCAGTATCTTGGATTTTAAGCTGCCCACGAGTTCCAAAGTCGGCTCCTGGCAAAAGGCCAGATCTAAATCCACCAACTCCCGCTCCAACTGGGCCAGTGTCTGACGGATAGTGCGCAACACTCCCGCCTACCTCGCTATGCATTAGCCTCTGATTACCGCCTTGAAGGCGTCCCACACAATGGCCTCTGAAGAAGCAGAGCCTTCGTTTTCAGCAAAGTATTTGACAATATCAGCGCGGATCTCCTCAACGAACACCAGATCAGTTAGTGCATGAGGGGGTAAGCGCCATGTGAATGCTCTGTGTACAGTGTCTGGAATGCGCAACTCCAACATGCAGGGGGCGTGATCTGAAAGTGATCTAGCCTGGATTTCTACAGTCACCACCCACAACGCCACTGCAGGCGACACCAGCCAGAAATCTAAGCGGGACCAGGAAGATTGATGGCATGTATAGCAAGTCCCCACTTTTTCCCGGGATGTCTAACCCTCCACACATCCGACAGCAATCCCTCTTCCATAACATCTAGGACAGCCTGACGCGCTCTAGCATGTGTGGGCCTACTCGCCCCTCTCCGGTCCATGTCATCATTCAACACAACATTAAAATCACCCCCCAAAACAATTGAGTGACAGTCTAATAGTTCAATTTGTGCCCAGACGCTCCGGAAGAAGTCCGGGTCATCCACATTCGGACCATAAATAGCAGATAGAACAATCGGTCTCCCCTGTTGAGAACCATGTATTATAACATAGCGTCCCTCCTTGTCTAGCACACAAGTATGTTCCTGCCAATCCAATCCCCTACGTACAATTATAGCCATCCCTCTTGCATAGTTCGAATAGATAGCAGAATAAACATTTGACCATCTCGAATGTTTCAGCCTGGGCGAAGGGGTTGTATTAATGTGAGTTTCTTGCAAAAAACAGATGTCTACATTATGCCTAGTCAGCGTGCTATGCAGCAGTTGGGCTTTTTTGTAATCCCCAAGGCCTCGAATGTTCCAGGTCCACAATTTAACCCCCCCATGACTATTGTGTCGTGAAAGCTGCACGGTCAACCCCAGGCTGCGCTCTCTCTTCCTTTTGAGTCCCGCACACAGTACACACATCGACCCATCGCACAGAACGGAAAGTATTGAACAGTTCACAGTGCACCATGTTGAAACTAGAACCAACAACTCCCCAAACCCCCCCCCCCCCCACCTCCCCCCACCCTCACCAACCCCCCAATTAGGTTGTGACATATCCCAAAAGAAGATTTGTAAAATAAGGTGGAAAACTAACGGCAAAAAAGGTCGGAGACACCCCATGAGGGCATGGTGCTCCCGGCTTACACCCCTGTGTGAACAGGGTGGCTGCATGTAGGTGTGCAGCTCCTGCACCCGGAGGGTACCCACTCCCCAGGGTCTATCAGCAGTCCCCCAGCAATGTCAATACAGGCAGCAGGAGCAGCAGGGGCGCGGGGGGAGATCCCTTCAAGTCCTCTCTCCCGCTACAGACAGCGTGCGCCGTATAGTAGAGGGTGCTGGGGATATCTAAGCCCCGAAGCAGGGCGTGAGCAAAACGCAATCATCACACAGTACTTACAGTCATGGCACAATCAATCATTGTCACTGAGTTGAGTAGAGTCTCCTTCCAATCTCAGCGATTTCCTTCTCGCCCCCGGACCATTGATATGTTTAGCAAATTTGAGGGCGGATTTCGCATCCGTAAAGAAGTGCGTAGTATTGTCATGAATCACTTTTAGTTTCGCCGGGTATAACAGGGAATATTGCACCCCAGCTTGCACCAACAGTCTCTTTGCTGGGATGAATTCTTTACGGGCCGCCTGAACCAGGGGGGTAAAGTCCGGAAAAAAGGAGATGGTGTTCCCTTTGAGCGTAATTTTACCCTTCTCTCTAGCCAGACGCAGGATGAGATCCCTATCTTGGAAATTGAGCAATTTTGCAAGGATCGGACGAGGCGGTGAGCCCAACGGAGGTTTCTTGCCAAGCGACCTATGTGCTCTCTCGACCGTGAAGACCGACGAGAGGTACGGGTTGAAAAGTTTGTGTAGCAGGTCCGTCACAAACACCTCCATCTTGCCAATGTTCGTCGTCTCCGGAATTCCAGTGATTCGGATGTTGGACCTACGGGAACGCGCTTCCAAATCATCCGTTTTAGCTCGTAGGCTGTCCAGCTCCCTCTCCAGATTTGTTATATGTTGCTTGGCCTGCTTTTGAAATTCGCAGCATTCGGTCTGCCTATTCTCTAAGCAATCCAACCTGGTTTCATGGGCGTCCACCTTGGTCTTCACCGACTCTAGTTGGGAGGACATTGCATCCAGTTTGGAGTCGATGCTTTTTAGGCTAGATCGCACCTCCATTATGAGCGCCCCAAAGTCGATGTCCGCTGGAGCAGACTGCGACGACGGTTCCCCTCCATCCGTTTCAGTCGCCAACTGTTTGGGCGGGCGTTTGTTCTCGAAGCTTATCTTGGGTTGTTTAGCTTCATTTTTCCCCATTGCGGCAGCAAATGTAGGGCACTCCGTTGATCTCCAAATCGCACCTCGCAGAGTGTTCTGTGCGTAGTGTCCAGTGGGGAGAAGTACACTTAGTCGCCTAGTTCCGACGAACACACCACCGGAGAACTCGCAGTACACAAGATGGCGGGGTCACCAATCCCGCACTCCGTTGTCACAGATCTGTCTGAACAGCCGTGCAGCTCAGGCGAAAGGAGTATAAGTGTCTGCTTGGGTCGGGTGTTGAGGCCAGGGCAGCCGCGCGGCTATAGAACAGCGGAGTATTGGCCCGGCAGCAGAGCGCCAATATCTCCAAGATGGCCGACTTTGTCCGGAGTTTCAGCAGAGTTACCGCCTAAGTGGGGATTGTCAGGTCTTCTCTGCCCGCCGGTCTCACCACGGCACCGGCCGAGTCCCCAAGCCAGCGGGGACTCACCGGTGTGTCCCAGTTCGTCAGCTCCCTCGAAGGCAGGCAGCCGCGCCTCGGCTCGTCTAGTTCACAGCGGCCTTACAAGCCGCGGTCTGCAGTAGGTCGCCGCGCCCTTCTCCCGGCTCCGCGGCCGCGGGGCCCAAAAGGCGCGCACTCCGGGCTATCGTCTCACAGCGATATCTTCGCAACTCAGCAAGCTGTGCATCTCAAACTTCGGTAGCGGGATCTCAAGGGTGCGTGTCACCGACTCCCGGGCAGATCACGGGCCCCCAGGGTCTCGGAGCAGGATTAATGCAGGATTAGATGATGCAGCCAGCGGAGCTCACTCACAGAGCGGCCATTTCGCTGCCCGGCTAGCCACGCCCCCCCGACTTCTCAAATGACATATATTATAAAAATGTTAACCCTTTCACAGAACCTTTTCAAGCACAAATATCTCAAAACTACTGAAAGGATTCACAACAAATAACAAAAAAAACACATTTTTGGAGTGAATTTTACATTCCTGACAAGTTTGACATAAATCTGTTCAGCAGTATTTTCCCAAAGTTTTGAATTAAATATCCTATTTGGGATAGAATAGGAAAGCACATATTTTGCGAGAGGGTATTTGAAATTTTCCCCCTGCAGAGAACTGCGCACAAATGTCAATACTGGACTAGAGCCGCATATTCCACTAAAGTGCTGAACTTGCCGCTGATTCAACCATGGAGACCAAAATTATTGCCAAATGTTTGTAACATATAAAGCGCCACCTACACATAGACAGTGAGTCATCAATTTTGAACAATGTGTTCTATATCTGGGTTTACTGTGACTTCTTCATAAAACCCCTAAATATCCATATTTTGGAATACATATAATTTCATCGCAAGAACCCAGCTCGCCATTTAGGATAAATATTGCATGCTGCTTCTTTCTGCATACTGTGACCCTGATAGAGCGCTCGCTGGTTTTATAAATTTGTAGCGATGCAATTTACTCGTAAATACCTTGCTGTATTGCTATATATGGATGGTAGAACGAAATCTGTAATGCTGTATACAAGAATGATTAGGATTTTGTTCATGTTTAGAGAAATAATGTAGTCATGCATGCATTTTACACATATGATGTAGTATAGAATGTATTCACTTCTGAATAGGCGATTCATCTAAAGACATGTTAAATGCGTATGTATTAATAAATGTTCTTAGCTTAGCCTAACTTTTGTTTCTTTAAGTTTTGGTTCTCCTTTTTTGCTCTCAAGTTAAAAGTTTAATTAGGATTTATATGCTTGTAGAGGTTCAGGAATTCGGCCTTGCTATTAAGATTCAAGAAGATACATATGGAGGAAATGAATGTCTTTGAAGAGTCTGAACAGATAGAAGGGAGAACGCCTTTTGTGCTTGCGGAAACCTGGGAACCAAGGTTGTTGACAAAACCTGAATTAATTGGAGTTCTGTGGAAACCTACCTAAATGAGGTGTTCAAGGAGCAGGTTACCATGTGATTTGTTAGGGGTGTAACTTTGTATTTGTGTTAGAGAAAGGGACAGGCTCGGGGGATTTCCGCTTTGGACTGAGGAAAGGAGCATCTTAGAACGAGCTCCGTAGCTTTACACTGCTTGATCCAGTTTAATGTGAGTGTACTTCTCAGGAAGTCTTCACGTGCTGACACCTTTGAGGGGAATCAACTGTGAAATAAATATAAGTAGGGATGTCACTCTAGAAGTAGAGTAGGGACAGATTGTTCTTCTAATTCCAAAATATAAAAGAAGTATTTGGACGCAGCTTCTATGCTAAGTTGTGTTCTTATTTTGGATATCATTATTCTGTACCCACTGTGCCATATGAATTATATTTGCAGGATTGGTGTTCATGTATCTCAATACTCTGATATTGAGGTGTTCATATTTTGCTCTTTTTGGCTTTATAATAAATTTACTGAATTCGAATCCAGAGTCTGTGCTCCTTTGACGCACAAAAGGAAACATATAATCCGTCTGAAATTCTTTTCTCCCCTCCACACCTTCTCAGCAGGCAATAAAGACCATTGACCAGAGGATGGACTGATTTTGGTAAGCTACCCATTACTGAAAACTTTAGACCAATTTGGTGGGATTGAGTGGAGGAAACTCCGGGGGATTATAAGTTGTTAAGTCCAAAGTTCTTGAGGAGGTGGTGGTGTTGTCAAAATGCCCCAAAACAGAAACAATAGAGAAGTTAAGCAACTATCATGAGACCCATTAGATGCAGATCAGGGATATACTTGGCCAACTGAAAAAAGGGAAAGATCGCCATGGGAAAAAAGGAGGGAAAAGGCGGATCTCCGTGGCAGACTGGTATAACCAGTAATGTAGAAAAGCGAAGAGTGAGCTTCTACAGGCTTGAACTCTAAGATCCGCCTTGTGGTGGCATGTAGAGCTAGATATAGAAAGGCATTAGATTCTGCCAACAAACAATGGGAATATAACAGTCCTGCCCACTCATATAGTTTGGTAATAAATCCAGGTTGATGCAGTATAAAAGAAAATGGAACCAATTCAACATTGAAGTTCTTTGGTGTCTTTATTGGGTCATCTCACAAAAGGACACACAGCCAGCCGACACGTGTTTCATCAGAGAAACAGTGTTCTCCATCGCTTCTGGGCTCGATGGCTGAATTCCAAGTCAATAACATCCCCAAGCCGGTGATAATTCCAACCCGGTAGGGTATGCTAGTTCTCGTTGAGGCGATCACCTCCCAAGGCTTCAAAATTGGGAGCTGGTCAAAAGAGGCTATAAATTAGGAAGCCAATACTGGTAAGTTGTGTGGGAAAAATTTCCCAATAGTAATCGTTACCTAAAACAATGTAAAGTATTTCCCCGCTCAGACCTGCTAATGCACGTGTTCGTGCTTTCCATTACTTTGGTTCCGTCAAGTTGCTGGCATCCTGGCATCTGTATTGCAATCCGGGGGCCTCCCCTTCCTGTCAGTACCATAACGTATTATTGCTATCCACACACTACTACGTTAATATTATCAGAGCACCATTGCTTCCTGTCCATGAAAACCTGGTTCCTCTTTACGTAAAACAATGAGAATGTCCTCTGTGGTTCTCTTCTACACAGCGCATTGGTATCCATAGATAATAAGTCTTTTTGTAGCAAAGCCACCTATTGTCTGAACAGACCCAAGACTGTCCTAGAGTTTACAGTCCAGATGGAAGAGTAGGTATCCCACTTTGGGAATCTATATGCTCTAGTGAAAATGGAGGAAGAGGAGTTTGTAGGCATGAGAAAGAAAGTTTCATTGCGCACTGTGGAAGCCATAACAATATCTCTCAAAGAAACCTGAGCAGCCATTAGCTCCTGCATCCCAGCCAGGGCTTCTGGCCTTATTGAATCCCCAATTACCTTTAAATGGAAGATTTAGAAGCCAAGGCCCCATATATTAGTATGCTTACCAAAGCCATTCTCTCAGGTATGGAAATCCCTACTTTTTGGAACTCACCAGAGATCCTACCAATCTACAAGAAAGGAGATAGAACAAACCTGGCCACCTATAGATCTATCAGTCTAATCGACTATTTGCAGTACATTTTCAGTAAGTAGCTATTGGCCCAGATTCAGGATAGGATCTTAGAGAAAAAACATTCTTTCTGATTACTAGGTGGGTTTTTGCACCAATATTGGTACCTCGGACCTGGTCTTCCACTTTCTTTACATTTATTGGAAAACGGTTGTCATTGAAAGGGAGGAAGCTTTATGTAGCCTTTGTGGATTTGCGCATGGCTTTCGACTTGGCCCCTCAAGCTAAATTATGGAAGGTGGTGGCAGAGCTGGGACTCCCTCGTAATCTACTAGATATTCTTATTAGTTTGCACTCAGCAAACATAGCCCAAGTTAGGTGGGGGAGGATGGACAATTAACGGAGCCCTTTCAGATAAATCGTGGAGGGAGAAAGGGATGCATCCTAGCGCATACCCTGTTCTCGTTATTAATTAATGGGGTAGTAGGATTCCTCAACATGGATGGGCGCAATGCCTCAAAAGTTGGGGAGAGAAGAGTGCCCGCACTTCTCTTCGCTGATGATAAGTTATTAATATCAAAGTCCCCATAAGGGCTCCAACAGCACTAAACAATTGCAAACTCTTCTGTGATGAGCGTGGCCTGGAATTGAATGAGGCACAAACAAAGTACATGATATTTGCTAAGGATACTTCAAACCCTTCTAAGAGATGTATGTTTGTAGGGAACCGTATTATAGCACTAGTCTCGGTCTTTCAAAATTTGGGGATTTGTCTAACACCAAACCTATGTTGGGTACCCCATATAGAGAAAGCACTGATGTCCATAATCCAGCAGACTGCCCACATAAACAAGATCCATGGACACACGGTGTCTAGAAAAGTGGCTCCAGTATTAGAAATATATAATACCAAAGTCCTAGGAGCAGTCTTGCATGGAGCAGATTTGTGGGGTAGTCGGAACACCATTTGCCTTACTGCTATTGGACATCTCTTCGTAAGATCTCTCCTCAATTTACCAACACCCCCTGACACCTATCTTCTTTGATTTGGCCCAAAGAAAATTGGCTCATCAGCTGGACTGTAAGCATTTAATGTTTTGGCATCACCTATCGACAATTAAGGAGCTTGCCCCCTATCGAGTGGCTATTAGTGATCTTTTGATACAGCGTGGGAGAATTACAATTCCCTGATTTAGTACCCTGAGAGAGCTGTTGAGGAAATTGGGGATGGAGACCTATTGGGCAAGACCGGAGGAGCTGTGTTTGATTCCGAAGAGTAGGGTTAAAACCACTTATTGGGAATCTACCCTGGTGAACGACGTGACAAATTCTGTGTGCTCCCTAACCTATTAGCTTCCAAATTTTAAACCCTCTCACTCTTTGAGGAAATGACTGATGAATTAGGTCCTCCTCTTGCAAGTAAATGTTTCCTCCCATTCAGATGCAAGAGCCGTCCCACTAAATTGTTTTGTGGTAAGTGGCAAACCTATGTGCCTCTGATGATGAATATCCAGCTTGTAAAGGAAGCGCCGAATCCTTAGTCCATTTGCTATTTTTCTGCCCTCATTACAAGAACTTGGGGGCCAATGGAATAATCCCTCTGTGTAGGCTTATTGTTCCTGGCCACTATCTCAACATGCTGAGAATTCTCTCTACAGACACCGGTAAAGTACTGGTCTTTGGCCTAACAACATTTATGTTAGCTCTAGGGATGATAAAACATTCCAACTCTATTGTATAGTAATTTTTGTTGCATCTTTCAATTGTATATACAGAAGAGATGTTGTTTTATATGGTTCTTAACTCTTTTATGATATTTTTACATTGCTGTCTTTTATCATCTTTTTCCCCATACTTAAACACCCAGTTATTTGTAATTCATGCTCCAATGTATATGGTTGTGATGCAATTTTTAAGATCTTTGTGATTTAAATCATGTTATGATGCATGAATGAAGGGGGACGTGGCTAACCGCCTAAGATGGCGGACACAATCTGGTGAGGCTCTGGACCTCAGGGGGAATCATCCTGCTGATTGCCGACCCAGGGGCGCACACCGTCTCCTTAAGCACTGGGATACTGCCATTGCGGCCCTAAGAAGAGCTCCGCTGGTTTGTGTGTGTCTGGGTTGCGACTGTGCGATAGATCTCTGCACCCACCTGAGTCCATGGAGATTGCAGCCTATACGCGGTGTATGCCAGAGTTGGAGGGCCGCGCCTTTTGCTTGCGCTCCGCAACCTAGGGCTCTGTGCCTATCATTGCAAACCCTGGCTGGCCCTACCTGAACGGCGAATTTTGCTGGCGTGCAGGAACTGCCGGATTGTGGACTGCCAAGACGGGGCCTGATTGACGGAGCGGCCGTACCTAGGGAGAGCTGCGGACGGAGAGTGGGGGGCGAAGTGTGCCACAGTGCCCGCCTGCACCCGGCGGCCCGAGGTTCTCTAATTATCACAGCGCAACACGGCTGGCTTCACTTGGATGGTGGATATTGCCAACACTGAAGTCTCTGCAGGGCTGAGGACTGCCGAGATGAGGCCCGGGCGGAGGAGTGAAGAAGCCGGCAGCGAGGAGGGCTACAACCAGATGGTGAGAGGGGGCGCCAGGCGCTGTAACACTGATCAACCTGGGAGTCCGTCTCTCCCCCGCAATGCTAATGCTTATGCACAGTGGAAGCTGTTCTCGTACCTCGTGAAGAGGGTGAGGAGGTCTTGTTGGATTGGCTACTGCCATTTTGCACCTGCTATCTCACCCTGCATGGTGCCCTGTGAAGTAGTGTGGCTCACTGGTTAGAGGCGGCAGACCCGAGAGCAGAGGACGGCCCGGGACCAGGGTTCGATTCCCGGCGCGGCAGGTTTCTGGACCAGGGTCAGCGGACTCGATAATTCTCTTGCCTCGGTGCCCACTCTGATCAGCGATCACACTCGGCAACTCTGGGCATTAGCTTGCCTCATCTTCACTAACGGCCCCACCAGACCGCCGGGGATGCCTGGTCTCACCCTGGAGATACCCATTAAGGGACCATCTCTCAGGGAAGCCAGGAAGGGTTTCGCAGCGGTCGAAGCGCCTTGGGACCCTACGGGTAAGTAGTGCGCTATATAAATGCCAATACATTTACATTTACATTGCCCTGCTACTGTTGATCATCGAGGGCAGTGGAGCGGGGGCCTCTGGGTCCTCGGGGTGTGGCGGAGGGGTCGACGCATAGATGCCATTTGCAATAATGTGATGCCGTGTACCCTAGTGTGTGTGGGGTGGGGCCAAACGGGCAGGGCTTCCGTGCGAGTTCACATGCCTCTTGTTTATAAAGGGCCAGAGACCGATCAGAGCAGCAGATGAGAAGGAAGCAGCCTTCTGGTCACAGGAAGTACATGGGGATTGCGCTCTAGAAACTCGTGGATGCAAAGACCTCCATCAAGGATTACATCAATTGTAGGCAGTAGATATGGGGAGGAAGCACATCTGCCTAGTCTCAACCATGCTCACTAGTTGTTTGGGCTGATTACAATGCGTTACTGAATTTGAGCTTCAACTCAGGCACCTGCTTTATGTATATCTTTAAGTGCTTCCTGTTGAGGTTTAATTTTTGTGACAGGAGCATCGTGCCAGAATGAGTCCTGCCTGCATATTTATCCAAGAAGATGCCACCCTCTACTGAAAAAAACAAATAAATAAATAAATCCGCAAATCTGCTTGCAGGCGTTTTTTTCTGCAATTTCGCGCGATTCGCAAAATTGCCAAAAATCCGCAAAATCAGCGAGCGGAACAGATTTTGCACCCACCCTTAGACACGAGGCAGACCCCACCTGGTGGGCAAGTGGGGCAATACCGACTATACTAAAGGTCATCTAGGGCAGTAATGCATGGTTGTGTCTGGGTAGGGAGGCCTGGGAGTATCAGTGGCTGTGTCCTCATACCACTTGAGATTGACCAATAAGACCCCATCACCATCGGGACATATACCCTTCAGGACAGCGCAGCTGGTTTGGTGCTACGTCGGAACGGCATCTTTTCTGCCGCTGCCACCCCACACTCACTAGCTTTACCCACCATAACATACGTGTTAGAACTGGCTATTTCTGGTAAGCTAAGGCTGACGCCAAAGCCAGGCAGAAACCAGCATTCTAGTCAGGGCAAGGAAGTCACACGCCAAGATAACCTCTGCTCACCCCCTTGGTAGCTTGGCACAAGCAGTAAGGCTAAACTCGTACGCAATGTGTAAAGCATTTGCGCCAGCGCACAACAGCAACAACATACTAGGCACACCACAAAAGAGACTCCACACAAGGTTATTATAAAAATAACTTTTGTATTGTAAAAACACATCAGATAAAATCACACATATACATGGTGCCAACTGGCACGGGCAATATTCACAGGGATTATGTACACAAGACAGGGCCACAAGGGCCACTGTCATATTCAGATATAGCACTTCTAGATAAAATGTAGAATATCAAATCACTTCTAGAATAAAGAATAAATGTAACATAAAATAATAATCAAAGATAACCACCAGTAACCACTGATAACAGGAACCAGGACCTTACTAGGACCACCTGTACTAGAAAAAGAAGAACCACCTAAGTATCACACAGCATTTAGGGGTCTAAGAAAGAATACCTTACTCATGATGCAATAAACCTACATTCAGAGGAGTAGAAAAGACAACCACCTAAGTATCACCCAGCATTTAGGGGTCTAAGAAAGAATACATTACTCATGATGCAATAAACCTACATTCAGAGGAGTAATAAAGAAGAACACATGATGACTAAACATTCAGAGGTGTTAAGAATAGAGCACATGATGCAATAAAATACATTCAGGGGTGCAGCGCAAGAAGACACATGATGACTAACCATGCAGAGGTGCAGCGCATGGAAAGGAAGACACATAATGCATAAACATTCAGCGGTGCCATAACATAAGTCAATAGCGCAAAAACACACAGTAGGCAATTTCTATTAAAAGCATAGAAATCGCATTGCGCCAACTCTACATAAGCCACTACCTGTGGCAGTCCCTAGGCCAACTGGCCTTGTGGGGCAAAGATGCCCTGTGTCCAATGTCAGGGCGCGCTGCCATGCAGCGCCAGTCCAAGAGTACAAAAAGCCTAAACGTGGCAGCTGCCCACAAAGTGCTGGGCAACTGGGAAGGCCGGGCACCACTGTGCCCTCTCTGTCCCACACAGGGGGACTCTCTTGAAATTGCGCCTAAACGGTGCAGCCGCCCACTAATTGCTGGGCAGCTGGGATGCAGAACTGCCGCAGGGCTCTCACTAGCCCTCAGGCGCAAACTGCGCCACGCTGGAGCCACACAGGCTCTGGACAAAATATGGCCCCTCTGAGCCACACAGGCTCTCTCAGACTGCGGGGGGTCGTTGGAGCTCTCAGGCTCTGGCACAAAACATGCCTTCAGGGAGCCTCTCGGGGCTCTGGACTGCGTTGGGGCGACCCGCTGCCAACTGGGGCCGCCCTAATTGCACCACCAACACTGGACCCCACGGGGCCCTCAAAACACGTTGGGGCGACCCACTGCCAACTGGGGCCGCCCTTGAAGCCCTCATGGCTTCAGACAAACAAGCAGCGCGAACTCGCGCTACTGTGGGGGGGGGGGACACCGACAATGTGTCCCGGCGCCCCTCCCCTGCTCCATTCTGCCCAGCCCCATCCCAGACTCACCGGGCTCTCCTGTGCGGGGCTCATCCGGGCGGCGGCTCCTTCTTCTGGCCAGCGCGGGGCTCCTCTTCCACCACGGAGCCCTGCCGGCCCGCTCAGACGCTCTCGGCCGCTCGTCTCGCTGCAGGGCTCCCTCCGCTCACGGGAGCCCTGCAGACCAGCCGCCATCACTCGTCCTTCTTCTTCTCCCCCGGGCAGCTTCTCTCCTCTCGGGCTGCGGGGGCGGGACTTCCGGCCGGCCGCGACCGGATTGGTCGGCCGGCCAAGCGCTTCCGGGTCGCCGCGGGCAGCGCGGTGGCCCCTCTCTAGCTAGGCAGGCGGGGAGGCATTTAAAATATCGGCAATACCGAAAAAGTACAAATAAGCGAGGTGGGCACTCGCAATGTAAATAAAGTGCTCCTAGCGCTACATGATGACCCACAGCGCTCCCAGGAGCAGGAATAAAGCGCTCTTAAGCGCCAAAGGAAATCCAAAGCGCTCCCTGCGCCAAGAAAGACGAATCCAGCGCTCCCAAGCGCTATAGCCAAGAAAAAGCACTTCAAGGTGCTTAGGGGGGCAGAAAGTTCAGCAAAGTCCCCCCCTCAGCCCAGGCAAGGCAGAGGGGTCCCCCCAGAAGTCCTCCAGGCATCCAGGGGCTGGGCAGCGCCCGCCGCTGGTAGATTCAAGTCAGAAACAAGAACCTTTTGGAAGGGGATACAACCCCTTCTTATACAGTGCAAAACCTTTGAAGTCCTTTGAAGTCCTTTGAAGCAGGCAGTGTGAGAACCAGCTGGACTGGTTTAGAGAAAGTCCCCTTCAGTATCAGGGACAGAGGTGTCAGTCGCCCAGCGGGAGGTGGAGCCAGCTTTGTAGTTACACAGGAACAACCCTTCACTATCAGGTGCCATCTCCTCCCACTTCCCTGGCAGCAGATGCTGCCTTTCATCCATGGGCTGACTCAGACAACCTCCTGGGCTCTCCAGCCCCTGTCATCCTCAAACCAGACAGTCAATCCACAAGCAGGCCCATGCACTCTGGGACAGGCTCACCAGCCAATCACACGCTAGCAACAACCTACACAAATATGCCAACTTCCAAAAGTAGTACTTCTAGACTAGACACAGTCATGTCGCATACATCATTTTGCAGCATTCACTCTCACGAGTTGATACATACCAAACTCGCCCCTGCACTCCCCACACATCAGGAACTACCATGGGCATACATACTCCCCATTCATTCCTATGGGAGGGCAGGTCACTCACCACACATACAGAGAGCTCATGCACTTTACACTGTACCACAGTGAAAAAGTGCGCAGAGGCCTAAAATCACCAACACCAGGTTCCATAAATAGGCTAGGAAAACGCAAAAAGTCTAGGGGTGAACCTGCCTAATGGGCCGGGTCCAAACATACGCGTCATTGGACTTCCAGAACGTAGCAAAGGCACCAAGCCGGCAGATTATACGGAAAAATGGTTCCAACTTCGAGAATATGTGGCTCAAGATGGCTTATCTCCCCATTTCTGTGTGGAGAGGGCACAGAGAATTCCTACTGGAGTGCCAAAGTCTGGAGGGCCCCCACGACTGTTGATTGTTAAAATACTTAATTACAGGGACCGCGATGTTCCCCTCCAAAAAGCCAGAGAAAAACAACAGATCCAGTTCGAGAACCAGAAGATCTCGCGCTACCCTGATTACACCATAATGTTGCAGTGCCAATGGGTCTCTTTTCAAGTAGTTAAGAAGACACTATGTGCAGACCAACTCCCAGCACATTTAAAAATCATTCAGGGGGCGTGGCCACGATGGCAACCTATCCGTCCCCAAGACTTAGAGGCTCCTTGCCCTTGGCCCCCTAAACCAGCCATCACTCTGAATCAGCTTCCCTCCGGTGTACCGCGGACAGCGAGGGGATGAATGAGAGTGCAGCAGTGGTCCCGGGGGGATTGCTGAGGTCCCGCACTCTAGGCTGACACCTGCGGCAGCCCTGCCGCTAGTGCATGGAAACGGCAACCAGGTCGGAGGCCCGATAGTATAGGAGAAAAGGAGAGGCAGACCAGCCCCGGCCCATCAATAGCGGAGGCGGTGGCGGATCCTGTGAAGGAATACCTGGGTGGCCGTGTACTACGCACTGAGTGAGTACTTGCAGCTGCCCAGTGGGAGCGTCTGGGAGTGAGGCAGCCGGGGCTGGCGGCACCTTCCGAGGTGACAGCAACAAACACGAGGGCACGGCTTGCGGGCCTTACTGGGGGCGGGCCCGGCGCCCTCACGAAAATTCAGAGGAGAAGCAGCACGCTGTAACCCAATTGTGGGGGTGCAGTGAGGGCAGAGAACAGAGTGAGAGACACTTCCCATGCAGCCAGGCGGGCCCCTCACCAACCATGTTGGAACAGACACGGCCCAGTGTGACTGGCGCTGGGATGGGAAATGACAGGGGCGCCAGGCCGAGACTGTGAGCCCCCATACTAAGCACAACTGCAGTTCAGAGAAAAGTGGCGCTGGGGCACCCCCAGAAGTACATGTGGTGGGTGAGAACCCCAGAGCGATAGCAGGAGAGACCTGTCCAGCAGCAAAGAAGGAGGCACCAGGGCCTAGGGCAGTGTTGAGCGGCTAAGCAGACAGAGGTGGCAGGACCCCCTGCCGGAGGGTGTCACTGTGGTACTGGGTGCGGCCCACACCATTGCCTGGTGAGAGCACGCAGAGGCCACAACAGACTTTAAAGTATTCTTTAAAATATTAATTAAAATGGACAGTATTGCTTTCTGTTTGTTTTTAATTTACTAATATAACAGTATATGTATATGTATCTCATTTGAGATGTCATCATTGATGTCACTGACCATGTCATGAATGATGTAATATGTGACATCATCAGCAGTGGATTGTGGGCGCTCGAGTTATAGTTAGTACAACTAACTATAACGGGAAATTTCAATGGTTTTATACAAGTGAAATGTCCAGCTAACTATAACACCCCTGAAACCTATGGTTTTTTCAGTTAATTTCTAAGGTTTTTTAAATGCTAATTCCTAACTATAACATGTCTGAAACCTATGGTTTTTTCAGTAAATTTCAAAGTATATTAAATTATAATTCCTAACTATAACGTCTGTGAAATCTATGGTTTTTTCAGTGAATTTCAAAGGTTTTGTAAATGCTAATTCGTAACTATAACATATGGAAATCCTATGGTTTTTTTGTGAATTTCAAAGATTTTTTAAATCATAATTTTTAAATATATTTATTGGTTTTATTTATATTTTATAACTATATACATACGCGAGATGTACGTATAACGTGAATGGATGGATGCACTGTAGAGTGTGACTTCATGTGCATATCAGACACGGTGGGTGTGCTGCTTCCACAATTTCTTTAATGTTGGAAAACTTGTTTCAATATATTTAATATAAATATTAAGACAAGAGATTATCTGAGGTTATTATAAAAATAATATTCTTTAACTTTCTTAAAAAGTACATAACTTTTTAATGCAATTTAGCGAAGTCGTGCTGGAATCGATCACAATGCAAGCAGGCTGCGTATTGAGTGTGCACATCCTACGCGCATCCTATGTGCACCCCATGTGACTTTAAAAACAGATATTTGATTGGTTCATTACACTTTTTATTGAAACTAATATAGTACCCCACCCATTTCAATCACTCTCATTAGAACTTTTCTGAGGGAAAGACCTCCTGAGAAGATCTTCTGCTCTTTCCTTTTTGGAGAAGAGATTCATTTAAACATACTATGGCTGCTAATCCACCATCATCCTCTGATTCAGAGAATTTATCAGAGCAAGAATTTGTTCCTGAACCTCCACTAAAAAAATAAACCAGCATTGTCTGGAAATGTTTCACCTTTCCACCAGGCTTAAAAAAGGGGACTGCAACAAAAGATACTTGCCGAATATGCAATGAAGTGCTTTCAAGGGGAGACCCCAACAAAAAGTACTCATGCGGAACTGCAAGTAAGCAGAAGCACTTGCAATCTAAGCATCCGGTCAACTTTGCAAAGGAGGAGTTAAGGAGATTGAGAGAGGCTCCTCCTGCTTCATCAGAAGGCCCGAGTACGAGTAAACCAACACCATCAACCTGTACAGCACACCCTGATATTCGTCCTCAATTTGGGAAACTTAGAATGAGCTGTGTAAAATGTAGACGGCTGATAGCATATGGAGAGCAATCGGTGGATCTGGTGTGTCGAGCTGTTGACCACCACCATTGTTAGATTTCTTTTCTCCTCTCCTCCCAGTTTTTAGTTCTCTTTTTGCAGTTCTCATATTTTCCCCTGTTTTAAAAAAACAAAAAAATACTAACTTGTTAAAAGATACCCCAAAAAAACAAAACAACAAAAAGAAAAAAAAAGTTATTTTCAGAACTAACTACTCTGGTTAAAGAAAGATCTAAACTAGTATGCTAGTGTGTGAAAGTTGAGATGAATGTATTTGTAGTGCATAATTGACTGTAAACATACACTTCTGATGTGTGGTGAATACATAGGTGCAGAATTATAAGGAAGTCCGCAGCATGACACTGGAAACTGTTTAACGACAGCTTGCTGTGGTATTTCCAAAGCACAAGGATGTGATATATGTACATAAATATGTTGCAACTCTGTGTTTCCCTCTGCACAGCTGCAGAAACTGTAGGCATGTGGTGACACAGGCACCCTTGCACCATGGTGCAATGATGTCCGTGTCATGTGGAGATTGTTTTTGTGCAAGAAGGGACACCTTCCTGCACAAACACAATCAGTAAAGGCAATAAAAGTACTTGTAAAGCGCACCCCTTACCCGTAAGGGTCTCAAGGCGCTGAGGGGCGGGGGGAGCTGCTACTGCTCAAAGAGCCAGGTTTTGAGGTGCCTTCTGATTGTGAGCAGGTCTTATGTCTGCCGTAGGTGGGTCAGGAGGGTGTTCCAGGTCTTAGCGGCGAGGTAGGAGAAAGATCTGCCGCTGAAGGTCTTTCGTTGGATGCGGGGGACAGTTGCGTTGGCAAGGCTGGTTGAGCGGAGCTGGTGAGTGAGGGTGTAGAAGCTGACTCTGCTGTTAGGCTGGTACGGCGTTGTGGAGTGGTTTATGTGCGTGGGTGAGGAGCTTGAAGGTGATCCTCTTGTCGACGGGGAGCCAGTGTAGGTCTCTTGGGTGGGGGGTGATGTGGCTGCAGCGGGGGACGTTGAGGATCAGTCGGGCATTGGCATTTTGGATGCATTGTAGTCGACGCAGCTGTTTGGCTGGGATTCCTGCGTAGAGTGCGTTGCCGTAGTCTGGCCTGCTGCTGACGAGGGGCTTTGACCACTGTTCTTCTTGTTTCGGTTGGGATCCACTTGTAGATCCTGCGGAGCATGCGGAGGGTGTTGGAGCTGGAGGAGGAGACAGCGCTGACCTGCTTTGACATGGACATTCAATATATGCTGTGCATTGCAGCATATATTGAAAGTGAAAAAATGAGAAGTGAAAACAAATTTCCTCGTTGTGCTATGCTATATAAATAGAAGGATGGTGTAGCATTCACAAACATGTCCAGATGTATGATTTAAGATAAATCTGGAAATGTGTCTTGTTCTATGAGTGTTCTGTGAAAACATGCACAGCAAAACCTATAGAACACCTTTTCAACGCAAAGTACTGTGTATAATGAGATTATATTTACATAGAAAAGAAAAGGTATACAGAATGCCTTTTCCTAACCTTATAAATAGGAAAGAGAGTTAATGGCTTGGCCAATTGTTATTATAGGAGTACATTTCAGTACGGATAACAGAGAACAAGATACATTTACAACTACTTATGTTTTAGGGAACTGATAGGACATGCTTATATATTACTGGAGGGAAGGGATGCGACCTAATATCACATTTTCAAAAACACTGACTGATGTGGTTTAAATTAAATAGTTTCATTTCTTTTAATTCTGAAATTATCAAGACCTGCAAAGGAACCATATTAGTCTATTCTGTACTATACCATATACCATATATCTTGCAGACAGGTTTTCTGAAGCTGTACCCTATTTTATACCTTTTTGCACTGCAATTTTCTGACAGAAATCTAGTCCATCCATGTTCCTTTTCTTCCACTGTGAGGAAACACAGTTCTTTCTGCATTTTAAGACATACAAAAACTTACCTCAACAGTAATATACGTTAAAAAACAGTACACATTTTATACACGTGTTTTGTATAATCTAAATGGTGGTAAATTTGATATTTTAAAATTAAGATCAGTAAAAAAAAGAAAAAATAGTTATAACATGTAATAATACATTTTTACCAGCACAGCATAATTTTAAGATTTTAGAAAGTATTCTTTTGCCTTTTTTGCTGTTCTCAGAATATATTGAATTTCACTAGAAACAGTGATTTCAATTGTACTCATCACATAACAGCGGGCAAATAAGAAAACAATCAATTAAATTGTTTAAAAAAACAATAATATAGTTAAATACTAGATAATACAAATCACACGTAATGATAATGATTACTGCTAAGAAAATGTTATAACTTAAATGTATAAAAACTATAGATAATGGCACTTAAAATTATACACCGAGACAATGTGCAACAAAATGTCCATAATTCAACGAAATTCATTTCCTTGAGGCCAAATTGTATTTTTGCAGTAATTATTATGTAAATTGTCCAATGATAATCCTATAAAGTGATTATAATAAAAATCCTCAGAGGCTGAATTATCTTCTCAAAACTTTGGCTTTAAAAATATTAGATAGGAATTTGGCAATTCGAAAGGCAAACGTTATTTGAAAACCAACACTGCATCATTACAACATTACTCTAGCCGTTCTCACTTTTGAGATATGCAGTGTAATCTCCTGATGTTATTGAAGGACCATTGTGGAAAATTATTGCTACTGCTACAAAAGTTCTTCCAGATATTGATAGTTGTGTAGCAACAAAATGTTTTATTAAAGTGTCCAATTTTCTTCCATCAGCTGTACAACGTTGCATCATAAAAATTATATATTGTCTATGTCTTTGTATAAATAATGTTGACAACATTTCTGATTTGCATTGCCTACACTTCATGTTTTGGTTTGCAGCTTTAACTAATTTACTAAAAATACACTGATTTACAGTCCGGTAATGTCAAATATAAAAATCTTTCAGTGTCTACATTAGTGCTATATGTATACATACAATTTTTACATTGATATTCCCATTTATAACAAAGAGTTTCTAATGTATATAAGCATATACATTAGAAACTCCTGAGCATCTTGTTGGATATTTTGTGTAAATTGTGTAGAACCCGAACATACATCCAAAAGATTACGAACATCAGAAACGCTTTGTATTTTAAGTTTATCTGTTCTCAATTTTTCATAAAGAGAATGTAACAAGGAACAAAATCTTTTTTCCCGATTCTCCATAATTTGCTGTTGCAAACCTTCAAGGAAAAAAACAACATTGACCACTACATTAGCATAGCAGTTGACACCAGAACTGTTTTCAAAGTGAAAACCAACAATCTCTTCAACAGTGTCCTTTTTCTTTTTGCTTGCAATCCCAACATTTTCTTGTTTTTTTCCCTTCTCTACACCTTCAATACATATATTCTCATGCCTTCTTGTTCGAGCAACCACACGCTTTTCAAATACAGGATATTGACCTAAATTAGGAGCATTTGTTCTTCTTAACCTATTGTATTATTTGACACAGTTGGCATCTGCAGTAATCTTGGTATCATCAAATCAATCAAAAACAAACCAGATAATGTTCTGCCTCTGGACAAAGCAACATATGCCATACCTTTTTGAAACACAGAATTTCCAATGTTCACCAAAGCACTGTCAACACTTAAACCTTGAGATTTATGAATAGGCACTGCGTATGCCAGAGAAAATGGAAACTGTTTTCTACGGACATATAAATCTTTAACAAGCAAAAAATGAACAGAACAACAACCAATTTGTTTCACTTCTTCAATCTGATCAAATTTAATCTTTAAGAATTCAATACCATCTTTATTTTTATCATTAACAAAATCCACAACTTTGCCCATTGCTCTATTAATGAAACATTTCTCTACATCCAAATTACGCCTTAAAATTATCCGACAGTTCCTACATGCATAAAGATTCTTTTCTAAACTAGCAGTTTTAGATATTGATTTTTCTAAAGAATCCAATTTTGTCTTCAATTTTTCAGTCAAAATAATAGTGATTTCTTCTATTTTATCGATGGCTTCCATTTTTATTATTTCTTCATTTTCCAGTTTCAAAAGTTGTTCATTGAATATAGAACACTCACGCAGTGTTGGCATTAAGCAGATTACAGATTTCTTATCTGCAATTTCCATGCATATTGTCTCAGGAACTATATTTTCATTTGGAAAAAAATTGGAAAGTTATTGAGTCTGTAAAGCTTTTTTTCCATGTTCTGTCAGTAGTCCAATTCTTATATCTTGGAGAATAGTTCCATAATCAACATCATTTGTCTGTCGCACATTTGTAAAGAGTTCTTTGTATTCAAAATATGACCAAATGTTCTCGTTTCCAACACTACCCAGAAACTTCCTGGTGGCTTCATGCTCAAGTGTTTTAAAAACTGGTTGTCCTTTTACAGGAGTCAGTTGCAGTAGATCTCTAAAAATAAAGACGTGTTTCCTCCAAATAATACGTCATACTCTGTTTTAAGAATTAACTGCATTCTTAAATGCACAAAGGCAAGCATTAAGTTTGATACCATGCTTACCTCATCAATAATGAGAAGTTTCATTTTCTTTAAGACTCTTGAAACTTCACAGCAAGCTTCTCCAGATAGCTTGTGGTATTCCAAATTTTTTCATGCTCTACTGGTAGCATTAGTAAATGAGGTAAAGTAATTCCTTTAATGTTCTGTGCTGCCAGTTGGAGCAGTGACAACACAAGACAAATGCGACTCAATTATTTTTTGTAGATAACTTGTAATTACTTTCATTTAAAAACTTTTTCCTGTTCCAGCTTGTCCATTCACGTACATTCGGATCGGTTGAAATGAAGTACATGAGTACTCTTTCTTTTCATGAAAAAATCCATGGTCAAACTGTTGCTCACTTGCTCATAAATTTGTTTTTGCTCAATATTTAGTTGTTATTCCTAAGTTTGTTACATCTACTTGAGCTTGATACATTCCTGTTTCCACCTCATTCATGACAATTGCTGCTTCGTTTTTAACAATTGGTTGTACTAGTCAATCTTGCCTCAGCGCAACAGAACTTTGACTATCTTGAGAACTGTCTCTGGCAATCTCAGCTGCAATTGTAGCTTCTTGGTCAATTTCATCTTTTGACATTTTCACATAATTTGCAAAAGCACTACATTGTAAGGAATCTTCATAGCTCTGGAAATTTCCAAGTAATTCCAATTCTGAATGCCACTGTTGTAAAAGAACTAAATAGGAAATTCCCTTTAACACCTTGGCTGCTAGGTGTTTTCCCCTCCTATGCTACCTTTTCATTATTTCTATTGATTCATGACGAGCTCAGCTCGTCACCAGCACAGCTCAACCGTGCATCATGACGATCTGAGCTCGTCATGAGCATGGAAAGGGTTAATCAGCAGTGTCACAACTCAACTTCTTGTGATTAATCAAATTTCCTTTCCTTTGTTTCACCAAGCATCCTTCAGAAACAATGACTCCATATTTTTCATCATTGATGTTCTCTGTAGTATTCCGTTTAAAAGTGTAGTTTTGCAGCACTTCATAGAGACACATGTTTTCAAGATGATGACTTCTGTTTGGGTAATATGTGTCCAATATATTCGTTTTCAAAATATCTGTACTTTCTGGATCTTTTTCTGCTAAATATTCAATTTCTTAAACAGATTTCAGTATCCGATTTCGCATTGCTGCAAGACCTAGACTCATTCAAATGATTCTTCTAGATTTGGAGTATAGACTTTCCGATGATAACCGATCTGAGCATTCATATGCTCTGATTTCTCGATGCGATAACATGTTCAAACTGAAACTGTATAATTTCTTACTTATAGTCTTCTCGTGAGAAATCTCTTCCCACATTTCTTTCAATTCTGTCTTTTCTGATTTTGTAATAAAAGATGTTACATATCAAGCAACAGCAATGGAATTGTCTGCAAGGTACTGAATATCCATGTTAGCATTCCACATGGACAAAATGACTGGGTTGTAGTCATTTATGTATTTTGACTCTTCATTTCTTCATAAGTTGTAGGTATTTTTTGGAGACTTTCTTGTGATAATATGTCGCAAAGATGACATAAAACTATTAACTCTTTCTTTCGATATTACAGGACGTGGAAATCGAAAATGACATGTGGTGTAGAACCTGTCCTTAGATTTGCACTTTCGTCAACAGTATTTTCCACATCGGTGGCTTTGGAATCGTAAGACTTTTTGTGCTCTTAAGTTGTTTTCTTCTGTACTTTTGGGTACAGCACATGTTGCATATTGTTCAAATATCATCCGCATCTGTTACAAATTTGGGAGCGTCTTTATTCCATAACAGCATATGTATATGAAGGAGCGCCTCTTGCTTGATACTCCTTTCTCCTAAAGAAATCCACAACTTTTCCAAGAGGAGGATTTTTATTATTGCAGATAAAAGACATCATAGCCTCAAATCTATGATTGAAATACCTGCATACATTAACAGGATCCAAAGAGCACAATTCTCCAGGTGTCTTGTATTCAATGTTTTTAATATTCAAATTTCCCTCTCGAAGAAATTCTAGTAAATCATCCCAAGCGTACTCAGCACAGCTCAGGGTAAGCAACCATGTTGGAGTTCCTAAGTCCTGTAGCATACATTTTAGTTCTCCATGATGACAGTTCCAATATTCATTAGTCCCACGCTGACATGCCATTAAATTAATGAGCTGAGATACTAGATGATCATCTCTCTGGTGCACTTTATCCATAAAATCATTTGCAGATACATTTTGCAGATGTATTCCAGATTTTAGAATATGGTTCACTGCATATGAAAGTCCAGACAAGTCACTTTCAAACAAAAGATGAAATATATAAGGGATACAATGTCAAAATCTTGGATCTTCTGCATATAATCTTGTTGTCCGATATTCAGATGCAGGAATCTGCACAGGACGTTCATCATCATATCATCCTCCTTTTCCAGATGGGAACAACGTGAAAAACAACGAGCTTCGAAGCTCTCGTCCCATACACACATGGGACTTCCTTTTGCCTTTTTCATTTGGAACGAATCAATTATGTTTCTCATCACTTCTTTTGAAGGAAGTGGATGCACACTATAAGGTTCATAGATTTCTACACATCTTAACATGTCCACTTTTTCAATTTGTCCACTTGACGTTTCAGTATCTTCTTCTAAAAGTATTTCTTCTTCTCTTATATAAACATTTTTATAGTATGTATTTTTTTATCAAATACAATTTTGCCTTTTGCACTTTCCTAATATCCACTAACTCCTGTCAGATGTTCTTATTCTTAGTAAGCAATCCATTAACAAGAATACCTAGAGGTTCAGTTTCTACACTGTCTACACCAATAGTTTCAATATTTTTCTTTAAATCTAACGGTAAATACACCACTCTTCCTTTTAATCGTCTTTGTAAATCTGAAGGAGAAAATGTACCTTTTTTAGGCTCCATCCGAACAATAGCCTGAAACGGGTGCACACACTGAATGAGAATAGACTCATAGGTATTGAGATCTGTCAGTTGTGGAGGAATAGCAACTAACTCTAAATTATTAGGCACAGCTCTAGCAGGCATTCTAGTCTCATCTAACTTGTTATAACAATATTTACAAATACGGTGATCAGAACCCAAATCAAAGCAATTCTCCACCAACAAACAAGTTGCAAATTCCTTCCACTTATCATTATTTTTTTTTCACTTTTTAAATACAGATCAAAATCTGATTTTTGTAGTGAGTTCGGCGACAACAAATACAAGAAAAATGTGGCCTTTCACCTGAAATCAAAGAAAAGTTTCTTCACTCTCTTCTTAAGGACCAAAGTAACAAAACTCAATATCATCACAAACCTTTTTCACATCTGATACTGACCTTCGCAAAAGAGCACTGTTCAACTTATTTAACTTTAGTGCTGGACTTTTTGCATAATACATTCTTCTCACTAACTTTCGCATTTGAGTATGATGTACTGCCAACATCCTGAAATGGTAAAAAACACCTTGACATACTTTCCTTGAAAGACAAGCCAGAGAATGACCTTGCAAACCAGTATGTTTTCTCACTCTGCAAGGGTCTAGTCCTTGCAACAGCTTAATCTTTTGTTTAACACTTTTTTTACAATATGCTTGTAAGAAATTGCGTAATTTATCAATAGATTCTTGTCTTACACTACAAATACTACTACAATCCCAAGTGTACACTGGGGCTTTAGGATGTCTGCCTAGAACTTCATCAGCTATCACTTCTTCTGCATTTCTAGGAACCATTTGTTCTTTCTCAATTGGACAACCATCTCAAACCTCATAAACTCGACCACTGGTGTCAACTGCATGCAACAAATTATTGCTCTGTAAATAACTCTCTTCATTAAAAAAAGGCTCAGAACTTGAACTGTGTTCCCATTGTCCTAAAAAAATATCACAAAAATTAGTTTTGTTAATTACTCTTTTCCTCTTACTTTTGGCCTTTATTAAATGTATTGGTTTATCTAATGATTACATTTTCTTCAATACTAAAATGAAGAGTTTTCTCTTTACTTCAAAAGCCTTTTCAACAATGGATTCAATATACTTCTTTTTTTTATAAAATTGTTTTCTCTTTCTATATTTTTTGTGTCTTTCAGTAAGTTATTCACAACTCTGTTGTAAAATAATTTTTGGCGGATTTATTTATATTGATTTTCTCTTCTTTTACTATAAGTTGTATCCTTTGCTTTTACATTGCCTTTTTTGCCTTTCCTATTCTTTGCACGGTTTCTTGTGCTTGGAACATTTTCACAGCTTTGTACATTCGTATTTTTTTTTCTTAGACTAGTAATTTTTTTTATGAAGTCTTTTGAAGTCTTACCAGAAATTGTTCTCTTTTTCGCCACTTTGTGTTGGTCTTCCAAGAGTTGTGGTTAAGTTTTTTCAAATAAGTATCCCTTTTCTGACTTTTTTTTCATCTTTCTTTCTGCAGCATGATAACTTTATTTTAACGATGATAAACAGTATCTGTAAAAAATAAACATATATAAGTATTTATTAAAAACTTTAAAGAATTATACATTTTTATTACTATACAAACACATTTCATATAAATTCTAACTAAAAAATTGTAGGCCTGAAGCACAACTGTGAAAGTTGTAAGAGCAATACATACATAGTGCATTCCAGTTTGAAGCACTCCATAACATTAAACCTGAAGCACTCTATGAGTACATACATATATTCTAAATGATCACAATACTATAAGCAAAGACACTTAGTGAATTCATAATTGATTAACTTTTACTTTAGTAAATAGATTACTACATTGTACATAAACAGTCACAATGGTTTTGCAACACTACAAATTTAGAATTTAGAGTAGTGTTGAGTTGTTTGTCTAGTGTAAGAACTCGTGCTGGAGTAGTGTTCTAGGGTAGCGCAGTGGTATTTGGGTAGTGTAGGAGGTCGTGCTGTTGTAATGTTTTAGAATTTAGGGTACTGCACTGGTGATTGCGTAGTATAGGTGGTCGTACTGGGGTAGATATAGGATTTAGGGTAGTGCAGTGGTCTTTGTGTAGTGTAGGGGGTCCTACTAGAGTAGTGTTCTAGGACAGTGCAGTCGTGATTGGGTAGTGTAGGAGGTCATGCTGAGATTGATTTAATGTTTAGGGTAGTGCAATGGTGTTTGGGTAGTGTAGGGGGTTGTACTGGGATAGATTTAGGGCTTACGGTAGTGCATTGGACTTTGTGTACTGTAGAGGGTCCTGCTGGGACAGTGTTCTAGGATAGTGCAGTGGTGTTTATATAGTGTACATGGTCATGCTAGGGATAGTGTTTTAGGATTTAAAATACTACAGTGGTGTTTGTATACTGAAGGTGGTCATGCTGAGTACTGCAATGATGTTTGTCTAGTGTAGAAGATCGTGCTGAGGTACTGTTCTAGGGTAGTGCAGTGGTGTTTATGTAGTGTATGTGGTCATAATAGGGATAGTGTTTTAGAGTTTAAGGTACTGTAGTGTTGTTTGTATAGTGTATGAAGTCGTACTGCAGTAGTGTTTTACGTTGGTACAGTAGTGTTTCGGTAGTGTACGGGGTTATACTGGAGAAGTGTTCTACGATAGTACAGTCGTGATTGGGTAGTATAGGAGGTGGGGATGTATGACGGTACAACACGTACCGTCACAACGCGTGCTTTTACAACGTGTCCCTTAAAACGCAAGTCGTTACCATGACTTGCGTTGGGGGCGCGGATTGAGAATAGTATAATTTACTATTCTAACTCCAGTCCCTGTGGACACTAGGGAAGGTGTTGGAATAGTAAATATACTATTCTTAATCCTCTAGCACCCTCCAGCGCAAGTCGTGGTTACGACTTGCGTTGTAACAGACGCGTCGTAAAAGCACTGCAGAGTAAAATCTGCGTCATAAAGGATGTTCGCCAGGAGGTGGTGGTGAGATAGATTTAATGTTTAGGGTAATGCAATGGTATTTGAGTAGTGTCCAGGGTCATGCTCCGTAGTGTTTTATTATTCAGGGAAGTACAGCAGTGTTTATACAGTGTAGGGGGTCATACTAGGGGTAGATTTAGAGTTTAGAATACTGCACTGGTCTTTCTATAGTATAGAGGGTCGTGTTGTGGTAGTGTTCTAGAAAATAAACTGGTGTTTGGGTAGTGCCGAAGGTTCTGCTGAACTATGTTTAAGATTTAGGGTAATAAAGTGGGGAATAGGTAGTGTAGGTACTCATGCTAGAGGTAGTGCAGTGGTGTTTAGATAGTGTAGGAAATCATACTGGTGGAAGTTTCACTGCAAGACTACATGTACTTATTTCTCTGCTAAAACAACAAGCATGTATTCCATATATTTCAAAACTGCCTTTTAATTGTCATACTAAACTCATTTTGGAAGCACATAACCAATGACTATTTTCTAATTCTACCAAACTGTGATAACACACTACAAATTTAAACAATTACATGTCAGGAAACACATGAACTATGAAAATGCTTCTCTCAGAGTAATTCCTAAATGCACAGACTCACTGTGTGATTCTACACAAATAACAATATTTATTATATATACAGTAGTAGGATACTATAGTAGTGTTTGGGTAGTGTAAGGAATCCTGTTGTGATAGATTTAAGCTTTCGAGTACTGAAATGGTGATTAGGTAGTATAGGGACTCCTACTGGGGTAGTGCTCAAGCATAGTGCAGTGGTGTTTATGTACCATAAGAGATCATGCTTGGGATAGCATTTCAGGCTTTAAGATAATGCTGTGGTGTTTGTATAATATATGAGGTCATGGTAGGGGAATCTTCTAGGAAATAAACTGGTGTTTGGCTAGTGTAGGATGTTCTGCTGGTGTAGATTTAAAGTTTAGTGTAATAAAGTGGTGAATAAATAGTGTAGGTGGTCATGCTGGAGGTACATTTAGGGTTTACAATAGTGTAGTGGTGTTTGGGTAGTGTAGGAAATCATACTGGTGGAAGTGTCAGGGCAAGACTACATGTACTTATTTGTAGGCAAAAACATAAACCATACATTATACATATTTCAGAACTGCATTATACTAATAATACTTAACTCGTTTTGGAAACACATAACCAATGACTATTTTCTAATTCTACCAAAATGTGAGAACACAATACGTTTTTAACTAATACCATATCGAAAAACACATGAAGGGGCATATTATCAAGCAGGGCATTAAAATTATCGCCGTTTTAACTGCAGAAAACTGCCACAAAAGCTGCAATAATGGGCTTGATAATATGCTGTCAAGAATTCCAATAGAAGCCCATGTTCACACAAGAACATAGGTTTCTATTGGAATTCACAAGTCCATATTATCAAGCTCATTATCGCCGCTTTAGCTCCAGTTTTCTGTTGCTAAAACAACGATAATTTTTAACGCCCTGCTTGATAATGTGCCCTGAAGTACCAAAATGCTTCTCTCAGAGTGATTCATAAATGAACAGAAGACACACTGTGGGGCATATTATCAAGAACGGCGATAACATTATCGCCGCTTTAGCGACAGGAAACTACTGTTAAAGCAGCGATAATGGGCTTGATAATATGCCCTTGTGAATTCCCATAGCAGCCCAGGTTAACACCAGAACCTGGACTGCTATAGGATTTCACAAGAGCATATTATCAATCCCATTATCGCTGCTTTAGCAGCAGTTTCCTGCCTCTAAAGCAACGATAATTGTATCACCGTTCTTGACAATATACCCCTGTGTGATTCTAGACAAAAAACACTATCCCTTCTATTTTAGCAAAACACATTTCGTAGTGTAGAATGAGTACTACATTTTAATGTACAAAATTCACACATTTTTGCAAATAAATAAAAAATAACTGGTTTCTAATTCTACCAAAACAAAAGAACAGCATAGTTATCTGTGTGAAAACACATAAAATAAACAAATGCTTATCTCAGAATGCTTTCTAAATGCACACATACTCCCAATAAAATTCTAGAGAAAAACAAATATTCCCTTCACTTTAGCGGAACAAACACATTACTCAGATTAAAACCAAAATGCACCACATACATTCCTTCACATATTAATAACTCACCTTTCCTATTGTTTTGTTGAATAAAAAGTATGTCAGTCACATAGCATATTTTCTTATTCAAAATCTCCGTTTTCAACACCTCTCACCAGAACCATAAAATGGTAGAGTTTCCCTCTCATTTTCAACACATATACACCTGAACATTAAATCACATTCCTTACAACATTAATACAAAACCAAACACACATCTCTACTGGCTAGGCATTTCAATCCTTTAGAAACGACATACATTTGAACTCTACCCCATTCTGCCTTCTGCCTGTTACCATAGAAACACTTCATGAAACAGTTAACTGAGCACGTAGCTTGAAAGTTCATCACACAATGTTACTAATCAAAACAGCAAGTGTGCTTGACTTCTCAACATACCAGCTTATCTTATGTAATGTTCCTTTCTATCAATTTGTGTTAACCAATAAGAATCAAGCTTTCAAAAAACAGAAACATGCACCCTAGTTTTCAATGTGGAATATTGTCAAACAGCCAATCATTTCTCTTCTTTTTTTCTAAACTACATCTTATCCACCATTTTAGAAAAATATTACTTTTCAAATTGGCACTTCATTAACAGAGACCATCTGAGTGCATCCAGACCTCCCTTCAACATGCTTAGAGTGTGGATTGTGGGACGCAATTATATTTTCTGGAGCCAAAGGTACGCAGAACAGAAAGGAATTCACAAAGACCTAGGATTACCAAACGTACACATTAAATGGATTGGACAGAGAGGGTTAAAGTGGCACCAATTGATGCCATTGGTGAAATCCTTTTTACATCTCCAACACCCTGACCTCATAATTGTGCACTGTGGTGGCAATGACCTAGGCACTTTGACTGGGGTAGGTCTGGATATGCTTATGAAGGACACCTTTGGAGAATTGATGTCACTTTTCCCACAAACTGCCTTTGTCTATTCTAACATATGTCAAAGGCAAATATGGAACTGGTCCAATCAATTTTGTCCACAGATTGAGAAAGCTAGGAAACATGTCAATAAATCTGTTTCTGCTCTTCTCCGGGACTATAGAATGGGGTCCATATACCACAACAATCTGTGCTTCAATATGCATGGCATCTATAGAAGAGATGGTATTCATTTTACAGATGAGGGAAACACAGTCTTCCTCATAAACTCTAGACTCTGCATCAGTACTTGTAGGTACTAAACTCTCTCAATAAACACAAGGGTTCTTTTTAGAGCCACCCAAGATCTAAACACATAAGCTTGATGTATATCTCAAAAATACATTTTTTTTTTTTTGGAGGCGAAAAGCACGGATCCTAGGCGCATCCTGCGACTTATTTTTAAAAAGAAAAATATTATCTTCATTTTTTCTACCCTATGGGTCCTTATGTGACCCCCTGAGCAGGCCTAGGGGGTGAGGGTGTGTCTACCCTGCCCTCTTTTCACATTTTGCACACATATTTCACTGACTTCCTCAGCCTCGCTTCTACGGAGGCACAAAATGGCTGCCAACAGTTCCTGATTTTGAATGTTTACAACCGCTTGACAGCCAATTCGAATTCAATGTGCCATTGTGACGGTGCACTTATCCTACAAGGCCAATCTTCGCATAATCCGCGGATCCACTGCGCCCATAGATATATAAATGACTTTAACCATAGTTTAAAAAAAACTACTGAACAGATTCACACCAGAGAAGAGAAAGGCACAAGTCGGAACTGAGGACTTCCTCGCTGCCAAATTTGGTGTAATTCCGTTCAGCCGTTCGGGCTGTAGCCGTGGCTAAAGGTCCTATGGGAAATTGCATGGGGAAAACACGTTTTGGGACTCCCCTTTTTTCCTGGCCCCCACTTTACCAATCACCACCAGATTTTCAGGGAAGGCGGACCTGAGCTGGCCAAAAGTTTGGAAAATTTCAAGAAGATTCATCAATTGACGCCAAAGTTATTGGCAATAGAATGTTGCAGTTTTCCTATGCGTAATAGGTACTAACTATAACTACCTACTGGCAACCGCCAGTAGGTAATATATATGACAAGCTGCTGGAGTGTGCTGCCTTGCCTGCGGGCAACTTTGGAGCTTTGAAAATGTGCACTGCATGGCCCATAAGCCTTTGCGGTTATTCACCTGAAAGCAGCCCATTTGAGGGCGGTTAAAAACGAGGTGGGCGTGTCCACTCCACGAATCTCCTGTCGAGCCTCTGATGAGGACATTAGCCCAGAAACGCGTCAGGCTTCATTATGCGACTCGAGGACTGTAATTACAGAAGGACGGAGTGCAGCTTTTACCCTTACAATTGCTACGAGGAATATGCTGGTGACAAGCTGCTAGAGTGTGCTGCCTTGCCTGGGGGCAACTTTGGAGCTGTGAATATATATTACCTACTGGCGGTCGCCAGTAGGTATATATAGTTAGGATTTTTTCTCTATGGGATTTTTGAAAATTCTATGTCTAATAACTTTGACGTTTGTGGACGGAATTGGCTGAAATTTTCAGGAAAATGGCACATTTTGTTTCTGAGCAGCCCCTGAAAATTTGGGGGGGGGGGTCATCAAGGGGGGGCCGAGAAAAAAGGGGGGTCCCAAAACACGTTTTTCCCATGTTAATTTCCATTGGGCGGTTGGCCTCACTTTTAGCTCGAACAGTGAATGGATTTGCATGAAACTTGGCAAAATTGTAGGGACTGTTAGCCCGATGTGCCTTTGCTAGGTCTCAATATATGTGCTCCAGTGGATTTTGATAAATTAACGTTCCAAAAAATATATATATCTGTGACAGCGCTCCGGGTAGCGCTCCGGTTCGCGTACTTGACGCGAAACGGAACTTCACGAAGCGAAGCTGATTGGCTCTCCGGTGTTTGTCAACATTCTAAACAGTCCGGAGCGGCCGCCATCTTGTCTCTTGGTAGGATCGAGAGACAAGAGGAGGCCAAAACAAAGGGGGAAATGACCGTAAGGGGGCATAGTAGATCCTCCCTGACCCCCTAAGTTTCATGTGGAGGCTTTAAAAGGGCCCCACGGGGCAAAAAAAAAAAAAAAACGAATTTTTTTGCGTGGGGAGCGCCCGGTACGCTTTTGTGCAATGGGCGGTGGTAATCTAAATGATGAGGGGGGGGTCATCGTTCAAAGCACATCAGCGTGCATAAACACGAAAATGTTTTTATCTACCACGTATTTGACTTATCTCCCTGAGATGCATTCCCTTGTGTTTCGGCAATGGTAGTCTGTTCATTACATAGATCGCCCGTAGTACAGACCGCGCGTAGGAAAGGGTAAAAAGCCAGGGGTATAGGAGTATGTAACAAGCGAGCCATTTAATTGAAAAAACTAAACGTGAAATACTGTTGCAGGATCAGTGAAGGTTGATTTTTTAATTGAAAGTATAACAGGATCAGTTACAATAAAATCGTTCATACGCACACCATGGGCGAGTATCATGGGTTACATTACTTTGAAGCTTTATTAATACAATAATCAATAATGAAAAATCGATATCAATAGGGTTGTCCGTATTCTCAGTCAGTACCCTTCCCCGCCCGCCATGTGCACAAAGACCGCATACATCCCCCATAACGTCAAGGCTAAGTAACTAGAACGTCATAAGGAGTTGCAAGTCGCTCCCATACTGGCGCCATTTTGGTCAAGGCCAGGCAGGTCCAGAGTATAGTTCAATGTCTCCAATAAGTAGCGGCAGGACCAGAATCCCTTTCGGCAGTTCTGGCTTTGTCATTACGAGCACTAGAAAACAAGACATTCTGGGCAATACCACCCTTGACACAGCCTTTTATGGTACAAGATGGTGTCTTCCATTCAGAAAATATTGTTGGCAGCATTTTGAAAGGAAAGATAAACGGCCGTTCTCCTAGTGAGTCTCACATTGTTACATTTATGAAGAATGTTGAAGAGTAGTATGTTGAAAATCTGAAGACATCGTTCTACAAACTCTCAACCAGCCTTGGATGGAAAAATCCTGAAGAATGTACAATTTGAAAACCAGTTTTTGTTTGCATAGCATCAGCAGCAACACTTGAGTCAGCTTTGTGTGAAGCCGCCATCTTGATCCAATCAATACCGTCCCCTTGCACACATTCAGGGACCAGGCCGCAGGACGTGTCTTCAGGTCAAACGGATTGTGGGACAAGGTCCAGAATGGAAGAGTCACCAAAAGGCAAAAAGTTCCTCCGGACCCCGGGAGCCGGCCGCCTATGTCGGGGGCGATCTTAGGCCACACCAGGGCAACAAGACTTGGGGAGGGGGCAGGAGCCAAGCGCCCCCTCCCAGTCCGCGCCACCACACCGCCTCTCGGGGGCCTCCGTTAAGCGGTTCAGGGAGGCACTGCATCACATTGCTTTCCAATGCAGTCAGGTCCTCAAACAGCCCCCACTTACTTTGAGAATAGTGAAGCTGCAGCAGGTGCAAATGAGCTTCAGACAGTGTTACAAGCACTGCTCGGAACCCTCAACTATGGCACCCAAAATCCAGGACTTATGCCATTTGTGCAAGGCAGTGACATCAAAGCATCTCAGGGACCAAGCAACATACCATATCCAGAGTCCTTCCTACAGCCTCTGCCTTCCTTCTTACCTAGTTATGGTTTTTTCACTCCCACTCCAGGCTTTTAGTCTGTGGATGGAAAGCCATGAACCTACACTCACCGATGAAAATCTTACTATTGATGCTTGACTGAGGCCAAGGAGATCAGAGTGCATGTCTGTGTAAGGTGATGTACCTCTGGGGAGACAAGGTCCAGAATGAAAGAGTTGCTGTATTGCAAGAGTGGGTGAAATTTAGCCGGATGGCGGGTGAGACGCTGTAATAGCAAGAGCAGGCGCAACTCAGCTGGCCGAGAGAGACTTGGGGAGGGGGCAGGAGCCAAGCGCCCCCTCCCAGACCGCGCCACCACACCGCCCCTCGGGGGCCTCCGTCAAGCGGTTCAGGGAGGCACCACAGGCAGCTGTTCTTCAGATCAGTGGCTCTCACCGGCAAGGCTCCCCTCCTTTAGCATCGATCGTTGGCGCTGTGGTTGCGGCCACTGGATGGTGTCATCAGTGATGTCATGAGTGATGTCACTGACCATGTCATGAGTGATGTAATATGTGACGTCATCAGCAGTGCATTGCAGGCGCGCAAGTTATAGTGAGTCCAACTAACTATAACGTGGGAATTTCAATGGTTTTATGTCAGTAAAATTTCCAGGTAACTATAACTGGTGTGAAACCTATGGTTTTTTCAGTGAATTTAATAGGTTTTTTAAATGCTAATTCCTAACTATAACTGGTGTGAAACCTATGGTTTTTTCAGTGAATTTCATAGGTTTTTTATATGCTAATTCCTTTCTATATCGAGTTTCTAACCTATGTTTTTTTTTTTACAATTTGCTGTTTTGTGTAAGTATTAATTTTTGAGTTTTTTTTTATATCATTTTTTCCTGGGGCGCTCTGGGTGCGCGCTCCGGTAAGCTCTCAGGTAAGCTTTCCGGTAAGCTCACCGGTAAGCTCACCAGAAAGCGCACCCAGAGCGCTACTTTCGTTCGTGAAAAAAAATATGAATGAAAAGTTAATAATAATGCAAAACATTTCGTACCATACAAATAAAATCAGTTTTTTTTAATAAGGAAAATGAGTATGCATTTCCGTAAAAATATGATGATGTCACTTCGGCGCGCAACGTAAGCGCCCTCGGAAGCGCCTATGTTTGTGCCGCGTAAACGCCACCGGAAGCGCCTACGTTCGCGCCACGTATGCGCCCCGGAAGCGCCTACGTTCGCACCGCGGGTGCGCACCCGGAAGCGCTCCAGTGCACGTAGCGTAAGCGCGTCGGGTCATGTGACCTTAAAATAACACTTTTCATTGGTTGGTAACAGTTTTTTTTACAAAGAATGAAATCCCCACCCATTTCCTTCACTTCTTCTTTCACTTTTGTGACTGCAAGACCTGCCTTTTTGCTCCTGGATATTTCTTGGTTTTACAATGGCTGCCAGACATTCCAGCAGTGAGAATGAACCAGAATTCATCAATGAAGAGCCTCCTCAACGAAAAGTTAAGGAACATTTCATTTGGAATTTTTTTTAAATCCCACCTGACCAAAAAAAGGTGAATGCTCCAAAAGTGGAGCGCAGGATCTGCAAAGAAGTGCTGTCGTGGGGTAACCCCTTAAAAAAGTACTCATTTGGAAACTTCACGATGCTGCGCCATGTCCAGAGGAAGCACCCCCATAATTTTGCCCAGGAAAGTGTCAGGGCTCTGGCACAAGAGGTTCCCACTGATAGGGCCTCTACATCCACCGGAGAAGCAACTTCTTCTGGGAGGGGGCAATCGCAGGAGCAGGTGCCAAACATTCAACCTGCATTTAACCATGGTGTCCTCAGATGCAGATACTGCAATGAACTCTTCACCTATGGGGAGCAAAGTGTCCAGCTCATGGTTCGAGCATTGGAGAACCATCGCTGCCCTTCCCACCCCTAATTTTTTTTGTTGTTTTTGCTCCTGTTGAGCAGTTTCCATCCCCTGTTTTTGTTCCTGTTTAGAAAAAAGAAGAAAACAAAAAGTTCTTTTCAGAACTACCTCCAATTCTCATCAAAGAGCTATATTCTTAAAAAAATGAAAAAAGTGTAAGTGAAATAGAGTGCACTGATAATGGAAAGGAGAATGAGTAAGAAAGAACAGAAAGGTATGAGAGGAGAAAGGAAGTTAAGTAGGAGGACTGAAAGAAGGTGAGTGTTAGGAAAGAAAGTAAGGAGAAGAAGAGTGAATATGGGGAATGTTGATATTCAAAGAAAATGTTGAAAAGGAACAGGGGTGTGGAAGGATAAGAAAAGATGCATTGCTGGAGTTGAAGGCAGGAGGCCTCATTTATGAAGCCATGCGTCACTTTAACACCACCAAAGCATCACTTTTTGTGACGCATCAGTCCAATAAAAAATGCACCTTATTTATTCATATTTACAAAGTGGCGTTTCTAGGTAAATATGTCACTTTGTAAACCCCTGTGCCACATTATTCCTACTGTCAGGTGTAATGTATGCAAAAGGGACGTATTGACGCAAGAAAGGGTCGTAGATGTGACACAGTGAATAAACTGGAGGCCTCATTTCTGAAACGTGACGCATCGCTACGTGAAAACAGCGATGCGTCACTTTTCTGTGCGCACTCCTTATGACATTCCAGATGTGTCATATTTAATGTATGACGAATCAACTCGCAAGGAGTTACAGATACGTCAGTATTTCTGACGTATCTGTAAACACAAAAGTGACACATTACTGGAGTGTGTCACAAATGTAACGCAACTCCAGTAATGCGTCCTTTCACATAGAGAAAGCACCATGTGAAAGGTCTTGCGTCAGTCTTACACCTGCTGTGAGGCAGGCGCAAGATTTTGACGCAACAGCATCCTAAAAGTGACGCAGTGAAATCTCATAGATTTCACTGCGTCGCTATTACCAAGCTTTTTGCGGGGGAACACCCCCTCTGCATACATTATACCTGACGCAGGTATAATTTGGCGCAGGGTTTTAAAAAGTGACTCATCTACCTAGATGCGTCACTTTTTAAATATAGCGCAACAAAGCGCATTTTTTTACACCGCTGGTGCGATGCGTCACTTTTCTGTGCGCACTCCTTGCGACATTCCAGATGTGTCATATTTAATGTATAACGAATCATGTCGCAAGGAGTTACAGATACATCAGTATTTCTGGCGTATCTGTAAACACAAAAGTGACGCATTACTGGAGTGCGTCACAAAAGTGACGCAAATCCAGTAATGCGTCCTTTCACATGGGGAAAGCACCATGTGAAAGATCTTGCGTCAGTCTTACACCTGCTGTGAGGCAGGCGCAAGATTTTGACGCAACAGCATCCTAAAAGTGACGCAGTGAAATCTCATAGATTTCACATAGATTAGATGCGTCACTTTTTAAATATAGCGTAACGATGCACATTTTTTTACACCACTGGTGCGTCACAAAAAGTGACGCACAGGCGGCGCAAAACTGTTGCAAGGCCTTCATAAATATGGTCCTGGATTTTCCCCGTGCTTCGCTCCCCGGTGCGCTTCCCGGTGCGCGTACCGGGCGCTCCCCCCGCGCAAATCGAAAAAAAAATTTTTTAAAATGCCCCGCCGGACCCTATTTTAGCCCCCACTTTAAACCTAGGGGGTCAGGAGGGGGTCTACCCTGCCCCCTTATGGTCAATTCTCCCCTTTGTTTTTGCCACCTCTTATGTCTCGATTTTACCGAGACACAAGATGGCGGCCGTTCCAGACTGTTTAGAATGTTTACAGACACCCAAGAGCCAATCAGCTTTCTGTGCGCAAGTCACGTGGCACGCCCGGTGCGCTCCCCGGTGCGCGTACCGGGGCGCGCCTATAGATATATATTTTTTTGAACCTAAATTACTCAAAATCCACTTGAGCACATATCTTGAGACATAGCAAAGGCACATCGGGCTACCAGTCCCTACAATTTTGCGAAGTTTGGTGTAAATCCATTCAGCCGTTCGAGCTAAAAGTGAAATCCACCGCCCTATGGAAATTAACATGGGGAAAACGCATTTTGGGACCCCCCTTTTATCTCGGACCCCGCTTGAGGAATCCCCCCCAATCTTTTAGGGAAGGACCGGGGTGCCGCAAGGCCATTTTGAGAAAATTTCCAGGCAGATTTGTCAACCGGCGCCAAAGTTATTCCAAATGGAATTTTGAGATTTAACATTGAAAAAAGTCCTAACTATAACTACCTAATATATATATATATTACCTACTGGCGGTCGCCAGTAGGTATATATAGTTAGGATTTTTTCTCTATGGAACTTTTGAAAATTCTATGTCTAATAACTTTGGCGTTTGTGGACAGAATCGGCTGAAATGTTCAGGAAAATGGCACATTTTGTTTCTGAGCAGCCCCTGAAAATTTGGGGGGGTTCCGTCAAGGGGGGGCCGAGAAAAAAGGGGGGTCCCAAAACGCGTTTTTCCCATTCATTTTTCCATAGGGCGTTTGGCCTCACTTTTAGCTCGAACGGCTGAATGGATTTGCACGAAACTTGGCAAAATTGTAGGGACTGTTAGCCCGATGTGCCTTTGCTGGGTCTCAATATATGTGCTCCAGTGGATTTTGGGAAATTAACGTTTAAAAAAACAGATATATCTGTGACAGCGTCCCGGATAGCGCACCGGTTCGCGTACTTTTCACATAACGGAGCTTTGCGAAGCGAAGCTGATTGGCTCTCCGGTGTCTGTCAACATTCTAAACAGTCCGGAGCGGCCGCCATCCTGTCTCTCGGTAGGAACGAGAAACAAGAGGAGGCCAAAACGAAGGGGGAAATGAAGGAAAGGGGGCAAGGTAGACCCCTTCTGACCCCCTAGGATTGATGAGGGGGATATTAAAGTGCCCCGCGGGGCCCAAAAAAAAAAAAAAATTCGATTTTTTGTCGTAGAGACGCAAATCGGTACGTGAACCGGGGAGCTAACCGGGCAGCTAACCGGCAGCGTAACGGGAGTCTGAGGAGAAGCTGATTGGCTGTCAACATTGTAAACAGTCCGGAGCGGCCGCCATCTTGTCTCTCGGTAGGATCGAGAGACAAGAGGTGGAGACAAACGAAGGGGGAAATGAAGGAAAGGGGGCAAGGTAGACCCCTCCTGACCCCCTAGGATTGATAAGGGGGATATTAAAGTGCCCCGCGGGGCAAAAAAAAAAATTGCGATTTTTCGCCGTAGAGGCGCGTCCCGGTACGCGAACCGGGCAGCTAACTGGGCAGCTAACCGGGCAGCTAACCGGCAGCGTAACGGGAGTCTGAGGAGAAGCTGATTGGCTGTCAACTTTGTAAACAGTCCGGAGCGGCCGCCATCTTGTCTCTCAGTAGGATCGAGAAACAAGAGGTGGTGAAAAACGAAGGGGGAAATGAAGGAAAGGGGGCAAGGTAGACCCCTCCTGACCCCCTAGGATTGATGAGGGGGTTATTAAAGTGCCCCGCAGGGCAAAAGGAAAATAGAAAAAAAAATTGCGATTTTTCGCGGTAGAGGCGCTTCCCGGTACGCCAACCGGGCAGCTAAACGGTAGCGTAACGGGAGTCCGACATCTTGTGTTTTTGGAGCATCCGGTTTGCGTACCGGGTAGCGTTCCGGTGAGCGTAACAAGGGGAAAACCAAGAGAAACAGTAAAATAAAATTTAAAGGAATAGATTTCCACCAAACTTGGCAAAATTGTAGGGACTGTTTGTTTGATGTGCCTTTGCAAGTCCTTAAGATATGTGCATGTGTGGATTTTGTCTAATTAAGGTTAAAAAAAATATATATATATCTGTAAGCGTGCTCTGGCGCGCTTACGTTACGGGTTTTGTTTGCGCTGCAGAGACGATACGTCACGTTTATGTGACGCGTCATGAGGCGTCTCACGTGGCTACGTGATACGTCACGTAATAAAGAATATATTTTACAGCTATAGATATTAGCTTTTAAAAAACCAATGAAATTCACTGAAAAAACCATAGGTTATAGACCATATATAGTTAGGAATTTGCATTTACAAAACCTTGAAAATTCACTGAAAAAAACATTGGTTATAGACCATATATAGTTAGGGATTAGCATTTTCAAAACCTTAATTTACTCGCACAAAACCATAGAAATTCGCATATATAGTTAGTTGCAATAACTATATATCGCGCACCCGCAATCCACTGCTGATGATGTCACATATTACATCATTCATGACATGGTCAGTGACATCCCTGATGACATCTCAAATGACATCACTGATAACATATTGTTTTTTCTGTGAATATATATATATATATATATATATATATATATATATATATATATATATATATATATATATATTCACTGAAAAAAAACCCACTATATATGGCGTCAGAGCATGACGGAATTGAAGATATTTATAGAACTGAGTTCTCGGCATCCCGAATTCTACTCGCAGGTCGTCAAAGGACTTGAGCACGCCCCCCGACATAACGTCTCCTAATGTAGAGATGCCGATCGCGTCCCATCCACATAGGTTTCACACACGTTATAGTTAGGAATTAGCATTTAAAAAAACATGCAAATTCACTGAAAAAACCATAGGTTTCACACGTTATAGTTAGCTGAACATTTCTCTCATACAAAACCTTTGAAATTCCTCCGTTATAGTTAGCGCAGCTAACTATAACTTGTGCGCCCGTAATGCACTGCTGATGACGTCACATATTACATCAAGCATGACATGGTCAGTGACATCACTCATGATATTACTGATGACATCATCCTTGTGGCAATATAACCTTTGATACACACAATCAAAATAGAAAGTACATTTTTCAAAAAAATGGAGATAACAATTCCAGTTAGAACAACCTATTGAGTAATCCCAAAATCTACATGCACATCCACCCATTCACCAACAGTTCTATATAGTCACTCATACATGTACTCACTCATCATATGTACTCATACACCTATATATCCTGTTATACACGACACTCATTTCGCATACAGATTGCCGTACATGACATCACACCGAAGCTTTAATGCGACGCATAACATCAAAACCTATTCCTACTGTATGCGCGGGTACACGCTAAGTATGATAAGCAGTACAAACTATGGTGCGATCACCTTTCAGTGACAAATCAGAGCTCAGGGCGCGCTAAGGAGAATGGAAAGGGGCGACCAATCGGTCCCACCGAACGTATGGTCGAGTACCACGATCCCCCCGGGAAGCCATCTTGGGCGGGAGGCGAGTCTCGGCTGGTATGCCCGAAGCGGCGTAGCCGGGGCGCGCCTTTTTCCCGCCCTAGAGTGGGCTGGCCTAGACACCAACACGGCCGGCCACGCCCTTGGAGGCAGGCGGGGGCAGGTTCACGCCCACCCCGAAGACGGATAAAAGGAGCGGAAGCCAACAAAGCATCCTCTTGTTCCTGTGCTCTGAAGCTGCACCTCCCCGCTGCACGTGAGCTCGAGACGGAACGAAGAGCAATTTTGAGCGTTGTAATCCCTCTTTTTGTCTTACAGATATCCCGTCTAAGAATGCCCAAGAAGGTCGGAAAGCGGGTCGGTACCGAGGAGATGCTCCGCATGCTCATGAAGGAGATAGCCGATCTGAAGAGAAAGGTTGAGGCTAAGGACGGGGAGGGAGGACCGAAACGGCCTTTACAGGGAACAATTCCCGGTGGAAAGAGCAAGAGGCCCAGAAGGTAAGCACTTGGGGGGGAGACCCCGGTTCCCGAAGCGCCACGAGAGGAGCCAACCCCGGCGCAAAAGGAGGGGAACCCAATCCCTGTGGTGGTCACCCCTGCGAACAGGGGGGATATGCCCCCCGAGTTAGCGGCGCAATTGGCAGCGTGGTTGGGAAACGATAGCGAGGGCGCCACGGCTGACGACGCCCGGGCAGTGATGAGGCAACTGCGGGAATCTAGGGAGGCTGCGAAGACTCCATCTCCTGTTCCCCCGCAGGTCCCAGCGGTTGGAAGTACAGCAGGCCCAAGTTCGGCGACAAGCGTGGGGTCTACTTCAGGTAAGCGGCCATTGCCGATTGCGGGGGGGGACTCGGCACCTTCTCAAAAGGAGAAGATTGCCCAGCACGTCCCACTAGAAGTCAAGGAATTGATTTGGGCGGACAAATATGTAAACATGTTTTCATTGCTTACCGACCATTACGAGATCGAGCATGTAAAGAGTCAAAAGGAGCTCATGCATCCGAGTGTTTGGCGCGCTAAAATGGCCGCCTTTAAGGTTGATGAGACCATTGGTACTTGGGGCGGAGCGTGGGGAATTTTTACTTCCATCATGGGGGAGCGCAGACCTGAGTTACTGACCGAGTTACCCATTTATCAGTCACGTATTATGGAGTATTCTGTGGCATATGGGGGGAATCAGTGGTTCTGCTATGATAATCTGTTTAGAAAAGCTAAGGAACACAACCCGTTGTTGTCCTGGGACTGTTACGACTCTGTGTCTTGGCAAAAAATGGAGAGTACAGGGATGTTGAAGGTGCCATTAGTAGGGAGTAACGGGGGGGAATCCTCCCGCCAAAACTCTGGGAAACCCTTTCGGACGGGTACAGGTAACGAGTCCCACACGAAGCCGAGTGGCAACACAGGTAAAAGGGGGATCTGTTGGAATTTTAACAGGGGCAAATGTACCAGGCCCCAGGGGTCATGCAAATTCAGACATGAGTGTGGGGGATGTGGGCAGCCATCCCATCCTGAGTCCATGTGCAGAGCCAAAACGGGTGATAACGGTGGTAAGGGAGGCGCCAAACAGGTCTAATATAGTCCGAGGGGCGCCTTTACCGACCCCGATTGATACCATGGCAATGATTCCTTGGCTCAGCGAATACCCAGATTATGCTTCCGCTGGGGTGTTGCGGAACGGGTTTTCATATGGTTTCCGCATCCCAGTGGGGGATTTTCAGGGGGTACCGGACTGTAAGAATCAAATGTCGGTCCTACAGCACACGGCGGTGGTGCAGGTAAAGATTAGGAAAGAGGTGACTCGAGGTCGTGTCGCCGGTCCATTCGATTTGCCACCAGTTGCTAATTTTGTGTGTTCTCCTCTAGGGGTGGTTCCCAAGAAGGACCCGGGTGAGTTTCGGCTGATACACAATTTGTCAGCCCCACATGGTCTTTCCGTGAATGACGCGATAGACCCGGAAGTATGTTCGGTGCGGTACGCATCTTTCGATGAGGCCGTTGCCATGTTGAATCGCCTGGGGCCCGGGACGCTGATGGCCAAATCGGACATCGAGTCAGCGTTCCGGTTGCTCCCGGTACACCCAGACGATCAGCGTCTCCTTGGTTTTCAGTTTCAGGGTCGCTATTACATGGATAAATGTATGCCTATGGGATGTTCGATTTCATGTGCCTATTTCGAGAAATTCAGTTGTTTTCTGCAGTGGGTATTCACGAGGAAGACAGGTTTTCAACATGTTATGCACTATCTCGATGACTTTCTGTTTCTGGGGGCAGCCGGGGATTCTGAGTGTGGGAAGGCATTACATGAATTTTGTGTCCTAATGAATCAATTTGGTGTGCCATTGGCGCCAGGTAAGACGGTGGGTCCCTCGACCTTAATCGAGTTTCTGGGGATCGAACTCGACTCAGTGGAAGGTTGTTTTCGTTTACCTAAAGAAAAGGTGTTAAAATTCAGGTTATCCCTTGAGACATGTATTCGTGCAACGAAAGTGAACTTACATCAATTGCAACAGGTGGTAGGTCAGTTGAATTTTGCCCTAAGAGTAATGCCGATGGCACGCCCCTTTTCCCGCTCGATTGCACAGTCCATGGTCAGCTTGAAGGAAGGACATCATCGTACGAGACTCTCGGCAGAAGTTCGCCAGGACATGCGCATTTGGATTGCGTTCCTGGCGGATTTCAATGGTCGAATTGTCTGGAATAAACCAGCAGTGTCTTCCGAGGAGTTGGGACTATGGACAGACTCGGCGGGGAGTGTGGGTTTTGGCACCATATTGGGTACACAATGGTCGGCTCAAAAATGGCCGTCATGGTGGCATGAGTGCGGGTTGACGAGTAACATTGCTTTTCTCGAACTGTTCCCTATTCTGGTGGCCTTGAAAACATGGCCGGAAGGGTTTAGGGGTCACTCTGTGGTTTTCTGGTCTGATAACATGACCGTGGTTGAGTGTATCAATAGTCAGGCAGCACGTTGCAAATTGATTCTAAGACTACTCAAGGAAATTGTGTTGTTGTGCATGCAACTAAATGTACTGTTTAGGGCGCGGCATGTGCCGGGGGTGATGAACCAAGCGGCTGATGCGCTCTCTCGTTTCCGTATGCAGGCCTTCTGGGGTTTTCTGCCCACAGCGGACCCGGTGGCGGCACCCTTTCCCGAAGCTCTCTGGTCTCTCGGTGCCCCGAACTACAAAACCTCGTGGGAGAGAGTTTAGCACCCAGGACGAGGAAGGCATATGAAGGGGCGTTCCGTTCCTATTGGGCCTTTTTGGGTACTGCCGGGAGGGAGCTTTGGGGTCTGGAAGAGTCTGTAGTAAGATTCCTGCTCTCTTTACGTCACGCAGGCAAGTCAGTAGCTACGGCCCGGAGGCATCGGGCCGCCATTTCCTTCATGGCAAGGGCTCATGGGTTCCAGGACCCGACAGCGTCTTTCGTTGTGCAGAAAGCGCTACGGGGGTGGCAACGCCTTGAGGGTCGCAAAGTAGACGATAGGCACCCGATAGGTTTGGATAGGTTGACCCTGTTATTATCCGTGCTACCGGTAACATGTTCATCCCAGTACGAAGCAGTGTTGTTCCGAGCCGCATTTGCATTAGCATTCCATGGGGCTATGCGGGTAAGCGAATTAGTGGCAAACAACAAGCAGGATACGATGGGGGGACTGTGCCGGGAACACATTCAGGTCAGAGAGGAGACGATGACGGTCTCGTTTGTAAAGTCCAAATCCGATCAGGATGCAATCGGGGACTGTGTAATCATCCAGAGGATCCCCGGGTCTGCCATGTGCCCTGTTGGGTGCGTAGAAGCATATTTAGCGCAGAGGGTGGCAGCATGGGGGGGGACCTTGTTAAGACACGCTGACGCCACCCCACTGACGAGGTTTCAGTTTCAGCGGGTGCTTGCGATGTCGATTTCTGCCGCGGGCTTGAACCCCGGCGACTTTGGGACCCATTCCTTTCGGATAGGGGCTGCTACGGAGGCTACAGCCAGGGGTCTGAATGTTGATCAAATAAAACGTGTGGGGCGTTGGTCCTCGAACTGTTATAAGAGGTATGTACGGTTGCACATGTTGTGAAGCTGTAACAATGTACTCACGCTTCTTGTTTTTGTTTGGTTTTCAGTGGCGCAAGCCTACGAGGCGGGGCGGACTGTCCAGTCGACCCGACACCGGGGGGCCAGCGGTCAGACATTACCGGCTGTGAAAAAGGAGGTGTGGGTCGTGGGCCACTCATACGTGAGGCATGCCGCGGACGTATTCAAAGCAGGTGACATGACTCACGTGGCTGGGGAATACGGGTACAGGGTGTCCTTCTACGGAAAGGGCGGGCTCTGTATTGACCAGTTTCAAGCATTTTTCGAGGTTTTGTTAGGGCGGACAAGGTCACCGCCGTCTGTAGTCATAGTACATCTTGGGGGCAATGATTTGGTGACCACTGGTAGACGACTTCTTCTTGAGGCGATGCTTTCCACGGTAAGTTGGTTAGCGAGAAGAGTTCCAGGGTGCACAATTGCTTGGTCCCATATGATCCCACGGAAAGTGTGGCGGGGGGCTATTTCTGTTTCTGCACTGAATCATTCAGTAAGGAAAATTAATAATAAAATGAGTAGATTGTTTCGTTCAAGTACACTGCATTCTATTTCGCATGGTTGTATTAAAGGGGACAGTATGTATTTGGGGGACGGTGTTCATTTGTCCCGGGTGGGGAACGAATTACTCATAGGAGACTTCATAGCATGGTTAAGGAGTTTACAGCGTGACCTTTAGGTAGGAGTGTTTTGTGGGGGGTCCGGATAGCCGGTCAACTATCCGGCCTGTGGCGGTAAGGTCATGATCGGTGAGCAGTAATTGGAAGATCCCTATGAGGGGGCGTCACCCATTACGGATGGGAGCGCGCGGGGGAGGTGGCCAATTGGCCCCTCAATGGGGAGGCGGTCCTGTCTAAGGAGAGGCCGCCGGAAGGAAAGGAAAGGTGGTCAAGGCCCCTTCCTGGATAGGAGGGGCTACGGCCCCTCCTGGGGAATTTCCCGGGGCCAGGACATCTGCGACGGCAGATGGGTAAGTTGTGTGGGGTGCGGGAGGGGGTTTACGCTACCTTTTAGACACCTCACACGAGTCCTCGAACGACCGTTAAATGGCGTCGAGTTTATTTGGGCCCCCGTCAAGTACAAAGGGAAATTGGTAAATGCACTTGAGGTACGCCTCTGTGCGGTCGCCCCTCTCACAAGTGAGGGGGGTATTTCTGGTTTAGGGATCTGACACCGGTTACGACCTTGCCGTTGGCCCTTAACGTTAGGATGTACAATTTCAAGTCAAATGTTTTGTAGGATGTTAGTTCGGCTAGGAGAACCTTTGTATTAGAGATCTGTTAAGGTTAGCCAACATCGTAATGTGGAAATGAAATTGTACATTATATGAAACTGTTATTTTAATGTTTTCTTTTGTTTCATATTTTAATAAATACGGCCGGGAAGGGTGACTCCCTTCCCGCCTTCCAAAAGTTCAAGAACTGTTTCCGGTTTCCCAATTCTTGGGGATTATGTTGAGAGGGGGTGGCGGGTATCTCGGCCATATGATTAGAAGTGCTGACTCATTGCAGATCCGATACTGGGCCTGCCTCTTCATACATTATAACACCACCCCCATCTCTCTCTGTTATTAATTGTAAGTGCACACACTCATACTGGCACATGCGCGGTGCACGCCAGCCCACACTACACACATGCCACCACCAAGCATGCTTGCTATCATTTAGCCTGGAAACCAATACATTAGCCAATGGGATGTCCCCAAGGGTCATCATTCTTGCAGACCGCGAAAACTCTACGAATAACGGCCTAGGGCTTGGTTTGGTCAGCCCCTGCGGTTCCCATATAATGCGGGCACTGACATGAGCACGCTCTCATTTGCCTGCCTCTGCTGCAATGACACACAAACTGTCAAAAACACCCCTGACTCAGCGAAACCACAGTCTTTCAAGACATAACAAAAGACGACAAAAACAAAGGTAAGAGAAGACGTCACAACATCAGCCTCCACTGTAAATTCTATATGCATAATACTTTTTTTTATCCTTAATAGGGCTTTCCTACCCCTCAATGGTTTTAAATTGTACTTACATAATTGAAATATTTCTTTATAAGTAACGAGGTCCTATACACCTCTAATCTTAAAAATTGTGAGTGCACACATTTCTGTGTCGTATTTCTGTACTACGCCACATGCTTAGGCCTCTATTATTATTAATTCTGCGTCCATGATAGTATTTTTTTTTCTACGTCACAAGGCCGTCCCAGGCCTCTTTTAACTTATTGATCTTCCTTTGTTGCTGGAGCTGCAACAATCTTAACTACGGAATATTAGGAACCCACATTAAAATTCACTTTTGATAGTAGTTACGCAACTCAGTTTACGATGACAAAATGTCCTTTTGTTTCCTTCAGCAAACATGGTTCAGAAGCAATCACGGCCTATCGAGCAACAGAAATGGAATTCTCTGCAACTTATTGAATATACTTTGACGTATAGAAGCAGAGTTCAAGTGGAGTGGTGAACTCCGGTAGCCGCGCTCTTTATACAAGGTAAGCACAGCAGCCTAGATCTCCAAAGTCTTCATAGGAATGCATTAGAAATAAGTCGGCATAACAGGCGTCTGTAACGCAGTAGGCACTTCCATATAGACACCACTTGAACGCAGCACTATAACAACTGAAATATACCAGGTACACTGCACTCGTAAAACTGTAGTGTTAGCTTTATTTGTGAAACGAGAGAGGGCCATATTATCGAGCCTGGGTGACAAAATTATCGCCACTTTATCGGCAGGAAAGTGGCGATAATGAGTTTGATAATATGCTCTATGGAATTCCAATCGAAGCTCATGTTAGATGTGAAGGACATCAGACCTGAGCTTCGATTGGAATTCCATAGAGCATATTATCAAACCCATTATCGCCACTTTAGCGACACTTTCCTGCCGATATAGTGGCGATAATTTTGTCGCCCAGGCTTGATATTTTGGCTCAGAGTGCGTACTGTACAGCAGCTTCTTTTTTAATTCTATAATTACCTCCGAGCAGTGACAATAGATAGGTTACAACAGTCTGACAAACAGATCTACAACCTTATTACGCCGCTTTTGAGTCTTTTTTAACATGTTTAAAGTGATGCAAGGAAAAAATCTCAACTCCAGACTCTGCGATACAGTTTTAATGTTGTTTTCTCTCTTTTTCTCTCTCTCTCACTCTCTGAGAAATCATTTCTCTTTCTCTCTTAAACTTAGACACTGCTGTCTGCTTAAGCATGTAGAAGAATTGTTGAAATCAAGTTCTCAATCCAACTGCCTGAAGTGTTTGGCCGCAAGTTTTATACAACGGTAAGCACAGAGGCCTAGATCTACAAATCCTTCATAGAAATACATTAGAAATAATTCGGCATAACAGGCATTAGTAATGCAGTAGGCACTTCCACATAGACACCACTTGAATGCGGCACTATAACAAGTAAAATGTACCAGGTACACTGCACTCGTAAAACTGTAGTGTAACTTTTATTCATGAAAGGAGAGAGGGCCATATTATCCAACCTTGGCAACAAAATTATTGCCACTTTATCGGCAGCAAACTGCCGCTGAAGTGGCCATAATAGGTTTGATAATATGCTCAATGGAGTTCCAATCGAAGCTCATGTTAGATGTTAGGACATCTAACATGAGCTTCAATTGGAATTCCATGGAGCATATTATCAAATCCATTATCGCCAGTTTAGCGGCACTTTCCTGCCGATAAAGTGGCGATAATTTTGTCGCCCAGGCTTGATATTATGGCCCAGAGTTTTAATGCTTTCTCTCTCTCTCACTCTCTGTGACATCATTTCTCTTTCTCTCCTAAACTTAGACCCTGCTGTCTGCTTGGACTTGTAGAAGAATTGTTGAAGTGAAGTTGTGAAGTCTACTTCATTATGTGTTTTGCCGCAAGGTTTATACAATGGTAAGCATAGAGGCGTAGATCTACAAATCCTTTGTAGGAATGCATTAGAAATCATTCGGCATAAAGGGTTGTTAATAATGCAGTAGGCACTTCCATATAGACACCACTTGAACGCAGCACTATAACAAGTAAAATGTACCAGGGACACAGCACTCGTAAAACTGTAGTGTTAGCTTTATTTGTGAAACGAGAGAGGGCCATATTATCAAGCCTTGGCGTCAAAATTATCGCAAAACAGCAAACTGCCGCTAAAGTGGCTATAATGGGTTTGATCTATAATTACCTCTGAGCAATGACAACAGATAGATTACAACAGTCTGACAAACAGATCCACAACCTTATTACGCCACTTTTGAGTCACTTTTAGCATGAGTAAAGTGACGCAAGGAAAATATCTCAACTCCAGACTCTGCGACACAGTTTTATTGTTTTATTGTTTTATTGTTTTATTGCTGCCGAAAAACGGTTATCCACGCTACTGTTACCTCAAGGCTAGATTATGCCAACGGACTCTACCTAGGCCTACCAAAATACCTGACACAAAAGCTTCAGGTAGTTCGAAATGCGGCTGCGAGACTGTTACTGCGAATTCCACTCAAGCAGTCAATCTCTCTGCATCTTCGATCCCTGCACTGGCTGCCAGTTGCCAGCAGAATAAAGTTTAAAGCACTGACGTTGGCATTTAGATCTCTGCATGGCTCCTGTCCAGAATACTTGAAAAACCGACTCCCCAGATATTCCCAAACCCGTGCACTGCGGTCCAATTGCTGTGTTCAATTGGCAGCTCCACGCACGAAAAAGGCTCGACTAGGCGGTCGGACTTTCTCGGCCAACGTCTCCGCTCTGTGGAATACCCTGCCACAAGAAATTCAACAGGCTCCTTCAGAACCCTGTTTTAAGACACTGCTGAAAACTTGGCTCTTTATCCAACCCCGTTAGCTTTTCCATCATTAGCCCCGGGTCATCTGTGTTCTACTAGCGCCGGGACACCTCCTCGCGAGGTAGCTGTTGCGCTATACAAAATTCAGTATTATTATTATTATTATTGTTGTTTTCTCTCTCTTTCTCTCTCTCACTCTCTGCGACATCATTTCTCTTTCTCTCTTAAACTTAGACACTGCTGTCTTCGACGTGTAGACGTGTAGAAGAATAGTTCAGAATAAGTTGTGACACCAACTTCCTGAAATGTTTACCCGCAAGGTTTATACAATGGTAAGCACAGAGGCCTAGATCTACAAAGCCTTCACAGGAATGCATTAGAAATAAGTCACCATAACGGGCGTCAGTAACAAAACTGGAATGTACGAGTCACACTGCACACTTAAAACCGTAGAGTTACCAAAACTTGTAGGGGCATAGTATCAAAAACGGCGATAAAATTATCGCTGTTTCAGCGGCAAGAAACTGCCGCTAAAGCGGTGATAGTGGGCTTTATAATATGCCCTTGTAAATTGCCATAGTAGCCCAGGTTAATACCCGAACCTGCACTGCCATGGGAATTCACAACAGCATATTATCATCAAGCCCATTATCGCCGCTTTAGCTGCAGTTTCCTGCTGCTGAAACAGCAATAATTTTATTGCCGTTCTTGCTAATATGCCCCGTAATGCTTCAGCTCATTTACTCACATCTACATAATTCTAAACTCTAATTTTCTATTTTCTTTTGCAGATTATCAATCGGACCCCTTTTGGACTCCATTTCACAATTTGTTTATAACATTGTTTAAGTTATTTTCCCAGTTCTAATATAGTTATAATTGAGTTTTGTTTATATTTATTGTTTAATAAAAGTTAATTTAAAAAAAAAAAAACTACATACTTACTTTATTTTGAGGGGGACGGGTATGACAGCCCACAATAAAAATAATGTTGAAATACTATAGTAAGATATTCCAGACTAAGATTGAAAACTAATGAGTTCTAACTAACAGATATAAAAAAAAAACAATGGTGAGAAACTATGAAAATGGCGATGGATGGAGTACGTAATCAATGTTTGGCGCCTCGGCACTACTTTTCAAATAAATATATAAAAAATATGACTATTAATACTGTACAAAAGTACAGCAGCGGATGACACACACAAACCGGGAAAAGAAAGCGACAGATTTACTAACTGATACAAAGAAAGGTTTGCTTGTTGAACTTGAAGAAAAAGAAAACGTGGGCTTCGAAACGACGCTGAGCAAGCGAAGAGAGTACAACTGCTACACCAAAAAAAGGAAAGCTTTACATACTATCATAGAAATGAAAGAGCATTTTATCAACAAAAGGCGATACATTATCGCCGCTTTTATCGACAGGAAACTGCAGATAAAGCGGCGATAATAGGCTTGATAATAGGCTCTTGTAACTTCCCATAGCGGCCTAGGTTCTGGTATTAACCTGGGCTCCTATGGTTATTCACAAGGGCATATTATCAAGCCCAATATCGTCGCTTTATCTGCCGTTTTCTGTCGATAAAAACGACGATAATGTATCACCTTTTTTTGATAATATGGCCATTGCTCTTTTTTCTGACCAGTAAACTTAGGTGCATATTATCAAGGAACGGTGTTAAAATTATCGCTGCTTTATTGGCAGGAAACTGCAGATAAAAACGGCGATAATGATCTTCATATTACGGCCTTGTTATTTCCCATAGAAGCCCATGTTAACACCAGAACAAAAGCTTCTATTGGAATTTACAAGGACGTATTATCAAGCCACACTATCCCAACATTAATAAAAAACTCCAGACAATGCAGGTACCTGGAGCTGGAAGGTCATTTTACATATCACTGCCCCAGAAATGTGGGGTTCCCCGCGATGTGTACGGGGAGAGAGAGAGCGCGAGCTCAAAACATATTTTTTATAAAAAAAGACCCGAGGGGTGCCGCTCACGGAGACTGCGGGGAGTAGGACTGTAACCCCCCCCCCGCAAACTTAAAAAAAAAAACAGAGGAGTGCCGTTCCCCAGTGCTCGGGGCACTTTACATGCCCCCATTATGCAGAAAAATTGCCCCCGTAATTTGCCCACCCCGGGACCTAATGAATAAAACAGACTTCTGGTTTTTTTCACCTTTTGTACCACCCCTGACCAAGACTATAGCCTCAGAACCTTTCCACCCTGCCCTGTTTCCTTATTTCTCAACTTTGTTTTACTGTTTTATTGTGACTCTCCTCTCCCGACAAACAACATGGCGGCCAACACTTCCTGGTTTGGAGTATTGACAGCCAATCAGCATGTGCAGCTCCTGCTCGTAATTGTACGTATTTCCAGACACGTACGCCACAATTTTTCTTTAAAAAATAAAATTTAAAAATAGAGCCTAAACATCCATGTACGACCCACTGAGCAAGCCTAGAGGGTCAGAATGTCTTTAGCCTACCCCCTTCCCTTATTTCTCAACTTTGTTTTACTGTTTTCTCAAGATGGCCGCCAACACTTCCTGGTTTCGAGTGTTTACAGACAGTTCACAACCAATCAGCATGCAGCTGGCGCTCGTAATTGAACAGATTTCAGTACGCGTGCTGAACTCCGTCTCTAGATATCGCTATGATTTTACTTGCAATTTTCCTAGAAACTACTGAACGAATTTACACCATTTACCAAAAAGCACAATCTGCGAACAGAACTTTACCTCTCTGCCAAATTTCGAGTAATTCCCTTCAACCGTTCGGGCTGTACTCCTGGCTAAAAGTCCCTATGGAAAATTGCATGGGGAAAACATGTTTTGGGAGCCCCTTCTTTCTCGGCCCCTGCTTGACGAATCCCCCCCAAACTTTCAGGGTAGGAGCGGAACCAAGCAGGCCATTTTCTTGGAGAACTTTGCGAAGATTCGTCCACCGGTGCCAAAGTTATTCCAAATAGAATGTTGTAGATTTCCTATGGAAACTAGGTCCTAACTATAACTACCTACTGGCGGGCGCCAGTAGGTAATATATTTTTATATATTCACTGAAAAAAACATAGGTTATAGACCATATATAGTTAGGAATTAGCATTTACAAAACGTTGAAAATTCACTGAAAAAAACATGGGTTATAGACCATATTTAGTAAGGAATTAGCATTTACAAAACCTTATTTTACTCACACAAAACCATTGAAATTCGCATATATAGTTAGTTGCACTAACTATATATCGCGCACCCGCAATCCACTGCTGATGATGTCACATATTACATCATTCATGACATGGTCAGTGACATCACTGATGACATCACTGATGACAACTCAAATGACATCACTGATGGCATTATCCAATGACTGTATATTTCTGTAAAGTTAAAATATGTCTTACATATTGAAGAATGAGTGGATGTATAAGTGTCTGGATGAAGAATTTAGTAGGTGCATGACTGACTGTATGGGAGAGTGATTAAATGTGCCTTACTGAGTGCATGGGTTAGTGACTAAACTGTCTTAATTTGTGCATCATTATGTCTGTTGTTCTGTAAACTGCTGAATTTGTTAATCAGTAGCTATATGAGTAACTATATGGGATATTCATTGGTTGCCCTAGTATTTGTATGGGAGACTGAGTATGTGTGTGAGTGGCTGGGAGTTGTAGAACTCTGTGCATAGATGTGTGAGCAGTTGATTCACTAGATGTATGGGTTCAAAAGTGCATGAGGAAACAGCTGCATGGGCGGTTGACTGTGTGCATGAGTGTATTGGTGAGTGAATGGATATCTCAGTGCAACATGTCAAAGTAAGTACATATGTAAAACACAGTACATGTGAGAGTTGACATATATGGCCGTGCATAAGAGCCAATGAATGTGTGAGTGGCTGTATGGATCATTGTGAACTTGTATCAGGGATCGTATAGGAGAGTAAATATGTGTTATTATTATTATTATTATTATTGGACATTTATTAAGCGCCTGGTTACGCCACTGGCGTGTCCCCGCGCTATGACAAGTGGAGTGACTGTCCCCCCTCCTCCCAACCAAGCTATCTACTGAAAAGAAGCGTTTTAAGTTTTTTTCTAAACTGGATTTCGGAGTGTTCAAGCCGAAGTTCCAGCGGAAGATTATTCCAGCACTTGGGAGCAAGGTATCTGAAGGATCTGCCTCCCATACGAGCTTTAAATATTCTTGGAACTTTTAACAGCCCGGTCTGCGAGGACCGAAGACTGCGTGCAGGCTCGTAATGGGCTACTAGGTTCTGGAGCGGAAGAGGTGCTTTGCCATTCAGGATACGATGGCAGGTGGCAAGGGCCTTAAACTCCACTCTCCTCTTAATGGGGAGCCAATGGAGCGCCCGCAAGGCTGGTTTGGCGGATGACCTCCAAGGGAGTCTGAGGACCAGCCGCGCTGCCGCGTTTTGAAGAACCTGCAGGCGGCCGATGACCCTGCCTGTGGCCCCCAGATAGAGCAGGTTCCCATAATCAAGTCGGGAGGTGACCAGGGCATGCACCAGTGTCTGACGAGCAGAAATGGGAAGCAGATCTAATACTTTCCTCAGAGCTCTCAGAACACTGAAGCAGACCCCCGCCACCCGACCGACATGTGGGCCAAAGGTGAGGTCCTTATCCAGCCACACGCCCAGGTTCCTGGCCTCACGGCAGGGAACGGGGACTTCCCCCAGACAGGGTGGCCACCACGCCGACGACCACGCCGACGGTGCACCCCCCACCACGAGCACCTCGGTCTTGCTCCCGTTCAGCTTTAAACAGTTGGCAGTTATCCAGGCAGCAAGGTCTTTCATGCAGTTCCTGAAGATGTCCGCCGCAAGACCGGGCGCGCGCGATAGGGAGATGACCAGCTGCGTGTCATCGGCGTAGGACACCAGGCGGAGACCATATCCCTCCACGATAGCCGCCAGGGGGGAGACGTAGATGTTGAATAGAGTTGGGCTCAGGGACGAACCCTGAGGTACGCCCTGGCCCAGCTCAATCTCCCTGGAATAGCACTCACCCAATCTGACTTGGAAGCACCTCTCAGAGAGGAAGGACTTGATCCAACCAAGCGCAGCTCCTGTCACCCCTCCTCCATTCAGACACTGTAGCAAGGTGGAGTGTGTTACAGTGTCGAATGCTGCGCTTAGGTCAAGAAGGATCAGTGCCATCGTCTGGCCCTCGTCTACTCCCTGTCTGAGTGCTTCCACCGCCACGAGGAGAGCAGACTCCGTCGAGTGACGGGGGCGGAAGCCAAATTGCGAGTCGTGGAGTAGCGAAGCAGTCTCCACGAACTGCATGAGCTGTATGTTGGCTGTTTTTTCCGCCACCTTCGCCATATAGGGAAGGAGGGAAATGGGACGGAGGTTGTCCAGCTTTTCAAAGCTAACGTTGGCCTTTTTTTGCAGGGGAAGTACCACAGCCTGTTTCCAGGCCTTCGGGACCACCTGAGACTCAAAGGAAATGTCCAGCAGCTGACGCACATAGGGCTCTAGTACTGGAAAGCTGTCCTTTAGCCGACTGGGAGTGGTCGGATCTCTAGGGGAACCGGATTTGATGGATCCACAAATACGGAGAAGCTCCGTAGTGGAAGGAGTGACAAACGTGGTTAGCCGATGTTCCCCTTCCATTCTTGGGAGTTCCAAGGTGGCAAGGCCGCTGTCTGTCCTCTTGGGGAAGGAGTTGTATATGTTGGAGACCTTGGTTGCAAAGTACTCCGCAATACGATTGCAGCCCTCCGTGGTGCAAAGTTTCTTCGGTGCTGCGGCGGATTTTCCTATTGCAATAGATTTATAAATAGAGAAAAGCTCCTTGGTGGACTGCTTAGCTTCCTCAATTTTATTGCAATAGTACAATGATTTGGCCTTCCTAATCAACATGTGATAGGCACGTCTGCAATCAATGTAAACTGTTTTGGCCTGCATGGAGTATGCAATCCTCCATTGCCTTTCGGCTCGTTTACATGCAGCTTTGGCCGTTCGCAAATCCTCATTGTACCAAGGCGCCGACCGTTGTACTCGGCCGCCTGATTTCGCCATACCCAGAGGTGCCACCTGATTCAGGGCTTCCAGGATGCGCTGGTCCAGGTTGGAATTGATTTCATCAGCCCCATCGCCCCCAGGGTGACCTTTCTCAGTGAGAGCCAGGTTGAATTTGGCCTGGGAGAACGCTGTCCATCTCCGCCTAGGATGTTTATCAGCGGGAGGGTCATTGGGGCGAAGTCCCCGTATTTCGATGGTAAAGGGGACGAGGAGATGATCGGACCATGCAATGGGAATCGGGGCTTGGGCGTCCACTTGACTCCAGTTAGCAAAAACTGGGTCCAGAAGGTGACCCAGCTTATGGGTGGGTTGCGATACCTTCTGCTCAAATTGTAAGCTGGCCATCGTATGGCATAGCTCGCTCGCCACCCTGTCCGTGGGGGTATCTAGATGTAAATCAAGATCCCCTAGGACCAGATATTTATCCGAGCGTAGAGCGGCTTCTGTGACGCCTTCCACTAACTTTTCAACAAAGGCTGTGGTGGAGCCTGGAGGACGGTAAATTAACAGGCCTTTCAGGGTAAAACCGCCATTAATAGAAATGGAGAAGGCGCCAGCCTCACTGTCATCAATCACAGTGCGATCTAGCTGACATTGATAGTCTTGCCGAGCAACAATGGCTATGCCTCCCCCTCTCCCACGTGTTAGAATATGTTTGAATTAGTAAGGTGTGTATAACTGTATAGTTGAGGAAATGGAGGTGTGATTGATTCTTTGCCTGACTGACTAGATGTATGAGTAACTCCATGGATGAGTGACAATCTGTGAGTGTCTGTTTACACTGATTGTATCTAAGGTTATATTAGAGTCTGAAGAGGTTCATCCTATTATCACATGAATTATATTATCAGTGATGTTGTCAGTGATGTCATTCGAGTTGTCATTAGTGATATCATCAGTGATGTCACTGACCATGTCATGAATGATGTAATATGTGACATCATCAGCAGTGGATTGCGGGTGCGCGATATATAGTTAGTGCATCTAACTATATATGCGAATTTCAATGGTTTTGTGTGAGTAAAATAAGGTTTTGTAAATGCTAATTCCTAACTATATATGGTCTATAACCCATGGTTTTTTCAGTGAATTTTCAAGGTTTTGTAAATGCTAATTCCTAACTATATATGGTCTATAACCTATGGTTTTTTCAGTGAATTTCAATGGTTTTTTAATAGCAAATATCAAAAGCTTTAAAATGTCAAGTACGTGGTAGGTAAAAACATTTTCGTGTCTATGCACGCTGATGTGCTTTGAACGCTGCCCCCTCTTTTCTTTTAGGAGTATTCTGTCTTTGCAGATAGTGAAGGGTAGGTAACGCAGGCCTTTGCCCCCATTGTAATCCGTTGTGCCTGCTTCCCTCTCCATTTGATTGATTGTTATCCAAGCATTTACTGTTTTAGAATTGGTTCTCTTTGGTTCATTCTCTATTTACAAACAAGCACAGAGTCGCAACACTCTGTTTAGTCTTTGCAGATAGTGAAAAATCGTTAGAAACAACAAAAAGAATCAAGCAAAATCAGTAGGCCACTAATGGGATCTCTTTTTGACCTAGCTAAAATAGAAACATTAGGAACAACCCCTTGAGAAATATGAAACTAGTGAGAGGAACTGAGCTCGACGCCATGATGGCTGCAAGACAGCTCGGCTCCGCCGTCCACCCCGCCCAAAACAACGACAAACCCTATGCAAATATTATAAATATATACAACACACCAGCAAAGTAACAGGGTAAAACATTTTATTAAATAACTATTTACATGGCAGCCTGCTGCAACATCGATCCAAACAAGCCTTTGTATTTGGGGCTCAAAATCAACCATCAATAGTAAGATTTTCATAGGTGAGTGTAGGTTCATGGTTTTCCATCCACAGACTAAAAGCCTGGAGTGGGAGTGAAAGAACAATAACTAGGTAAGAAGGAAGGCAGAGGCTGTGGGAAGGACTCTGGATATGGTATGTTGCTTGGTCCCTGAAATGCTTCGATGTCACTGCCTTGGACAAATGGCAGTCCTGGATGTTGGGTGCCATAGTTGAGGGTTCCGAGCAGCGCTTGTAACACTGTCTGAAGCTTATTTGCACCTGCTGCAGCTTCACTATTCTCAAAGTAAGTGGGGGCTGTTTGTGGACCTGACTGCATTGGAAAACAATGTGATGCGGTGCCTCCCTGAACCGCTTGACAGAGGCCCCCGAGGGGCGGTGTGATGGCGCGGACTCGGAGGGGACGCTTGGCTCCTGTCCCCTCCCCAAGTCTTGTTGCCCTGGTGTGGTCTAAGATCGCCCCCGACATAGGCGGCCGGCTCCCGGGGTCAGGCGGAACTTTTTGCCTTTTAGTGACTCTTCCATTCTGGACCTTGTCCCACAATCCGTTTGACCTGAAGACACGTCCTGCGGTGCCATGGACCGACCATCACGTATACCTGCGCCAGGAGACGGCGTGGGGTGCACTAGAAGGGAGAGGCAGCGCGAACGAGCCTCCCCCACCTCCCCAGGTGGAGGTTTCTCAGCTACACCCCAGTGCTTCACTCGACCAGCTGACTTGCGCCCGCTCTTGCGACACAGTGCCTCACTCAGCCAGCTGAATTGCGCCTGCTCTTGCTATTACAACGTCTCACCCGCCATCCAACGGAATTGCACCCAATCTTGTGGTACAGCGACAGACGGCTGCTACAGAGCTCACGAAATGGCGGTCTGCTCCACAGACTTGGGCCTGGCCTGCAAGGGTGGCTCTGGGCAACTGTGGAACTCGGACGCTTCACTGCTAGGGCATGGGCCCCATTCCCAAAAGAGTCCCCTCAGCCTTGAAGATTCTACAACAGTCACCAGGACCCCCGACTCCCGCAGACTTCCGGTGGGGAGTGACTGCCATGATTGTTCGCAGAATGGCCACGACGTAGCCACGGGGTGCTCTCATGCTGACGCCAGCTTCAGTCTGAAACATCCAGAAACACTGTAGACTACCAATTTGATAAGTTCCGGTGGAGCCCCAGCGTGACCCGGTAGAGAAGAACTTGCCCTCCCCTCTTTGACTGATGGTTCTTGTTGCCTGTCCCTTCTGTTGTCATTTAACAGAACTTTTTGGACTGCTGAAAGGGGTTGTGTTCCGACCGCTGGTTGGTGGAGACATTTTGACTATATTCTGGACCTGCGCTGTCGCGTTATGCGTCATATGACGCGCCGCGTTAGCGCACCCGGAAGTGCTCCGGTACGCGAGGCGCAGCTTCCCGGAAGCGATCCAGGGCGCGGCGCGCAGCGCGTAACATAAGCATAACAGGTCATGTGACTTGTTAATAAAACTTTTCATTGGTTCATTTTACTTTTGTTTTTCTAATGATGGAAGGCTTGGTCATATGACCTAAAAATAACACTTTTCATTGGTTTAGAACATTTTTTTTTCCCAAATGATGAAAGCCCCACCTTTTTTTTTCTCACTCTGACTTGTAAAGAAAAGGACCCAAATGCATTTACAGTTTATCACTAACAATGTTCCAGGCTAATGTATTTTCCCGGGAAATTTACAACTGTCCTGCAAGTAAAATATTCCTATTTCGAGAAAAAGGGCGTTTCTTCGTCCCATGAGGGAGCCGTTGAACAAAAGAGGCTCGACCTGCTGTCTTAGTCACTGATAGGCATAAATATCGGATTCTTATTGATCACTTTATGTTGCAGGAGTGGAAAACACAACAGCCCTTGACCATTTATCTTTACTGCTTTCCTGCGTATTATACCTTTTAACCGTCATGTAATCGGGCTGCTTCATTTCCCTTGACTTTTACTGATTCGAAAACAGTGGCTATTATTCAAAACTTTACCAATCTAGGTACTACTACCATGTTTTGTTTTAAAAACCTTTATTGTGAAAATGTCAGTATACAAATACGGGCCTATAACCACGTGGGCCGGCCACGGAGCAAACTGTAATCGTATATGATGAGGGAACATTTACACTGTAGAAGAACGTAACGGGCGGGCCATTAGGTTGCAAGAACTAAGGTGTCTAACAGTTGCGGAATCGGTGGACGTACATTTTATAATTAAAGTACGACAGGGCCAGTTACAATAAAATTATCTAAATATACATTTGCGGGCAAGTACCCTGGGTGACGTTAATTCGAACTTTCAATAGTACAGTGATCAATAACACATCAGAACTTAATCTCAATAGGGATGTCCAAATGTTCAATCAGTACTCGTCCCCGCCCGCCATGTGCTTCAAAACTGCATACGTATCTCGTGATATCAAGGCTGGGCAACCAGTACACAACAAGGAGTTACGAGTCCCATTTATACCGGCGCCATTTTGGGCGAGGCCGGGCAGGTCCAGGATATAGTCAAAATGTCTCCACCAACCAGGGGTCGGACCAGAACCCCTTTTGGCAGTCCAAAAATGTTCTGTTAAATGACAACAGAAGAGATAGGCAACAAGAACCATCAGTCAAAAGAGGGGACGCTTTCGGGAATGGGGCCCATGCCCTAGCAGGCAAGCGTCCGAGTTCCAAGGTGTCCCAGGGCCATTTTAGTGGACCAGGCCCAAATCCAAAGAGCCGGCCACCATTTTGAGAGCCCTGTTGCAGCCGCCTATCGCTGCACCGCAAGAGTAAGCGCAATTCAGCTGGATGGTGGGCGAGACGCTGTAGCCGCAAGAGCGGGCGCAACTCAGCTGGATGGCGGGTGAGGCACTGTGCCGCAAGAGCGGGCGCAATTCAGCTGGATGGTGGGTGAGGCACTGTGCCGCAAGAGCTGGCAAAACTCAGCTGGATGGAGGGTGAGGCACTGTGCCGCAAGAGCGGGCGGAACTCAGCTGGATGGCGGGTGAGGCACTGTGCCGCAAGAGCGGGCGAAACTCAGCTGGATGTTGGGTGAGGCACTGTAGCCGCAAGTGCGGGCGCAACTCAGCTGGATAGTGAGTGAAACACCAAGGGGCGCCCCACTGCAGCTGAGGAGCCTCCACCTGGGGAGGCGGGAGAGGCCCGTTCGCGCCGCTTCCCCCCCCCCCCGGGGCACCCCACGCCGTCTTTCAGCGCAGCATTGTAGGATGGCCTGACCAGTGCAGAAACTTGCTGGACACCACCTCGGTGCCATCCGGATCTCGGCGCGTTGTGCTGCCTTCGGCCTACAGTAGCCGCAAGTGCGGGCGCAACTCAGCTGGATAGCGAGTGAAACGCCAAGGGGCGCCCCACTGCAGCTGAGGTGCCTCCACCTGGGGAGGCGGGAGAGGCCCGTTCGCGCCACCTCCCCCCCCCCCCGGGGCACCCCATGCCGTCTTTCAGCGCAGCATTGTATGATGGCCACACCAGTGCAACTTGCTGGACACCACCTCGGTGCCATCCGGATCTCAGCACGTTGTGCTGCCTTCAGCCTATTCGCACATCGGTCCGCTACTGACGCCGCCTCACAGGCCAACGGATTTTGTAGGCTTTTTATAGCCCAAAGCCGCATAACAGGTCATGTGACTTGTTTATAAAACTTTTCATTGGTTCATTTTACTTTTGGTTTCCTAATTATGGAAGGCTTGATCATATGACCTGAAAATAACACTTTTCATTGGATTGGAACATATTTTTTTCCCAAATGATGAAAGCCCCACCTTTTTTTTTCACACTCGGCAGTCCAAAAAGGTTCCGTTAGATGACAACAGAGGGGACAGGCAACAAGAACCATCAGTCAAAAGAGGGGAGGGTAAGTTCTTCCCTACCGGGTCACGTTGGGGCTCCACCGGAAGTCATCGAATTGGTAGTCTACAGTGTTTCTGGATGTTTCAGACTGAAGCTGGCGTCAGCATGAGAGTACCACCATCTCGTGGCTCTGTCCCAGCCATTCCGCAAGCAATCATGACAGCCGCTCCCCACCGGAAGCCTGCGGGAGTCGGGGCCCGATGACTTTTGTAGAATCTTCAAGGTTGAGGGGACGCTTTCGGGAATGGGGCCCATGCCCTAGCAGGTAAATGTCCGAGTTCAAATGTGTCCCAGGGCCATTTTAGTGGACCAGGCCCAAATCCGAAGAGCCGGCCGCCATTGTGAGAGTCCTGTGGCAGCCGCCTATCGCTGCACCGCAAGAGTGGGCACAACTCAGCTGGATGGCGGGTGAGGCGCTGTAATAGCAAGAGCAGGCGCAATTCAGCTGGCCGAGCGAGGCACTGTGTCGCAAGAGCGGGCGCAACTCAGTTGAATGCCAAGGGGCGCACCACTGCAGCTGAGGAGCCTCCACCTGGGGAGGCGGGGGAGGCCCGTTCGTGCCGCCTCCCCCCCCCCGGGGCGCCCCACGCCGTTTTTCGGCGCAGCATTGTAGGATGGCCAGGCCAGTGCGGCAACTTGCTTGACACCACATCGGTGCCGTCCTGATCTCGGCGCGTGGTGCTTTCTTCGGCCTATTCGCACAACGGTCCGCTACTGACGCCACCTCACAGGCCGACGGATTTTGCCGACTAAAAGACAGACCAAAGCAGCCCATTGTTGCTTTGAGATGGATGTTGCAGCAGGCTGCCATGTAAATAGTTGTTTAAAATGTTTTTTTTAACGTGTTTACTTTGTTGGAGCGTTGTATATATTTATAAGTTATTAAAGTGTTATAATCCTACTACTTTGTTGGAGTGCTATATATTTTTAATGTGACACATAATTGTGAAGACTTTGATGTACAAAAAGGCATCCCTGGAATCTTCCGCTTCAGGCTCGGTCCCACACACCCTTACAGTGAGAATCCCCTCCCCAATCACAATACAGGATTGTTATCAGATAGTAGGAACGCGTGTGGTGTGACGGATCTCATGGGGTGGGGGCCTTGATCTACTGTAACTCCTTTGAAGAGGGGTGATTCTTTACAGTTGGGGCCATAAACTACATCCGCAGGGCTAGGTGATAGCCTGGGACCGGCCTGGACAATCGGACACAGAGGAAGAGGAGTGTCAGAGGGTGCGGTAGTGAATAGGGTGAAAGGGAGGTGTTGGGCGGGCACAGGGTGTGATTCTCAGGGAAGAGCAGCGCAGATGGGAGGAGGTTTATGGCCCATGCATGAGAGAGAGAGCGTGGGTGACCAGTGCGTGCGGATTCGTCCCTACTCCAAAAATAGACACTTTTAAAATCAAAAGTGAGCTGGCTGAATTTTGTAGAACTTTGAAACTTAAGGCTTTTTTCTCTAACTCCACCACAAAACAACTAGAGGGAGATACAACTCTTCGCAGGAAATCAACTTTCAATCCCCCCGTTTCCTGCGTACCGCCGGAACTACTAGCTTTTGAGCAAGCACTCCTCAAAGGCATAGACAATTTGGACAAAACAGGCATCAAAACCTTCCAAAATTTGACTAAGACAGAACGCCTAGCAATGGAAAATCTCGGCAAAAATGAAGATCTGGTGATAAAACCAGCGGATAAGGGGGGAGGAATAGTGATCCTCACAAAAACTGGATACCACCAACAATGCCTTGCCCTCCTCTCCGACACTAGATTCTATCAGCGAATCTTAATAGATCCAACTGAGAGACTGCAGAACACCATATCAATCATGATATACGAGGCCGAAACCAAAGGATGGGTCTCTAAAAAAGAAGCGGAATTTCTAATGGTTAGGGAACCAGTCACCCCCTACTTCTACTCGCTCCCAAAAACCCACAAGAACAGAACACCGCCCCCGGGACGCCCAATAGTGTCCGGTATTGGGTCCGTGTTAGAGCCTCTGTCAAAATTCGCAGATGAATTTTTGAAACCTCTTGTCCAGAAAACGAGCTCATACCTAAGAGACACCAAGGACCTATTGGTACAAATTGTAAACATGCCCTTCAACTCAGACACAATGCTTCTAGTAGGCTTGGATGTGGAATCTCTTTTCACCAGCCTGCCCCAAGATACCACTCTCCAGATGCTAGAGGATGTTCTATACTCAACAACGTGGCATTACAACACACCCAGGCATTTCATCCTGGAGTGCTGCAAATTGGCACTTAAAGAAAATTTCTTTAGGTACAACGACCAACTGTACCTCCAATGCCATGGTACATCCATGGGCAGTGCCTTCGCGCCGTCGGTGGCAGGACTATACGTCAGCCATTTCGAAACTGAGTTGGTTTTCAATGACACCAACACTTTCTCTTCCAGCATTATATACTGGAAGAGATATATTGATGACATTTTCCTAATATGGAACATCAACCAAGACCTACCAGAATTCATGACATGGCTCAACTCACTGGATCCCTGGTTAAAATTCACATACACCTCTAGCAATAGCCATCTTGATTTTTTGGATCTAACAATCTTCAATGAGAATAACACGTTACAAACTAAAACCTTCACGAAGCCAACTGCGAAAAATAGTCTGTTGTCCCACAAGAGCCACCATCCCAAACCCTTAAGAGACAATTTGCCTTTCAGCCAATTCCTTCGCTTGAAACGGAATTGCAGTAAAAATAGCGACTATCAAGCACAGGCTTTGGAATTAAGTAAAAAATTGCAAATGAGAGATTACACTGAGAAAGTTATCAAAAAATGCAAGAAAAGGGCCGATAACCAACCCCGTGATTGTCTCCTACAAACCTATCCTAAAGAACCAGTGAAAGATCTAACCACGTGTGTGACCACTTACAATCCAGCAACACATGCTGTTCAAAAACTGATCAAGAAGAACTGGCACATAGTGAACACGGGCAAGTTCGATTGGCCAAGACCAAGATTCGCTAATAGAAGGACGAAAAATCTGAGAGACACCCTTGTACATACACGCCCCAAGCTGGGAGCTGTAACATCTGTAACTAACAGTGTAAACATGACACCACTCTCAGGACACTTCCCATGTGGGACATGCACAGCCTGCAAAACAACAACTGCTACAAAAAGTCTGCAACTGGGAGAGAACTTTGTATGGACACAGAAACAGTTCACAAACTGCAACTCATCACATGTCATTTACATGATCCAGTGCCCATGTAAAAAGAGATACATCGGGATGACATGTCGCAAGGTGAAACTCAGGATAGGGGAACACAGGAGCAACATCAAGCTAAAAAAGAACACCACCAAGCTATGTGCCCACTTCACTGAAAGCAACCACACACATGAAGAAATGCAATGGACAGTAATAGAAATGCTGACCAACAGAGCCGGTAATGCTGAAAAGATCCTTTATGAGAAGGAGCAAAGGTGGGTGGACCGCCTATGTACCTATGACTCTGGGCTGAATGACAATGTGGCCTGGCACCATTTCACTAAGTAAAACAATGAATCACATCCTAGCATCCATGACCGCCCCGAAATTATGGAATCACATCCCGTGATGATTGTATTCTCCGTCTACTAAATGCGCAAAAAACTACAATTCCCCGTAAGCGCACCAGTAGCGTCTATCCAAGGAATACCTTCCTTTTGAAGTGCCTATTTCCTGTAAAAATAAACTACAATCCAAGTTCTGCCTCTCCGTCATCATAAGGCAAGAGGTAGGGCCTATTTCCTTTAAAAAGAAACTACAATCCGGCTCCCATCACTCCGGGGGCAGAGTCAGCACAAGGCAGGAGGAAGGACTCCATGCGGGTAATGGCGAAGTAACGAGTCTTCGTTTTCTTCTTGTGGGTAAGCATATACAACTAATCTGTCCTGACAGTGGTCCCTGTCTCCGCTCCAGCTCTGTGGCGTTTAAAGGCACCCCTGTAGGAAGTAGAAGTCGTAATCACGACAGGTAAGATCTTTCAGTATACCGCATTTGCCGGTTTGGTTTTCTCGATCTTTTAATAGCGCCTCTCGTATATACTAGCCTTGGTGCAGTTTTTCTTTTAGCGAGAGCCTTTTCTTTAGCGAGAGCTTTAACATCGACTCTTGTTTGTTTTATACATAGACCACAAATGTATGAAAGGGCAACTCCGCTGCATGTGAATGATCGACACCTTGTAATTTGATGAGAGGTTGAGATAACACTTTTCAATTTTAACTATGAATCTCCGGTTGTGCCATAATACTTGTACTTACAAACGTGTATGCATCAGTAGCGATAACCACTTTTCCGTTCCTTGAGTTCACGAGCGATTTTCAGTCGATAGTAATCATTTCACTAAATTTTTAAAACGCTCGCCTTCATGAGAAATATTTCATGAATTACACTAGTGTCACTATAAATCACTATTTATGTTACTGCACTCCCCCCCCCCCTTTTTTTCATGGAATCACTGCTCACAGCTTAACATAGCTTTCTGTGTATATTCTTCCATAGATTCAGAAGATAACATTACTCTATTCAATGTATTGAGTAGTGGGATTACCGCACAATTCATGTGAGTAGCTTCTATTTGTTTGTTTTGTACCTACCCCCTTGTTAGTCCTGACGAAAGCTCTACAGACCGCCTGGCCCAATAGAGCTGAAACATGTCGACGATACCACCCTAGTAATACCACATAGTCCCGTAACTTGACTTTGCAAGAGTATTCAAAATCTTTTAATAATGTGAAGTTTGCCCAACATTAAAATTTTTGGGGTAACCTTTTTCATTTTTAATCGATCCTTTTGGAAAATCCTTTTTGTCTCTGGACACTGCACTCGAGACTGGAGGTGCCTCTGGATGAGGCTAGCAGTACACACCAAGAGGAAAAACCCGATGATAACTGCATGAATGTCAGTGTGGGGCGGATGAAGCTAATATACCGCTTACCTTACATATACACTGACTTCTATGAGGGTTTCCTTATTTGCACTGAACCAACAGTCTAACAGTGTAACAAGTGTCCAATTTTGTTGATTATAAACTGAATATTTTTGGGGAAAGAAACGGACACTGTAAATTCCTCATCCCTCCCAGTTGATTAAATTACATATTACATCATTCATGACATGGTTAGTGACGCTGCCCCCCTCCCCTCTTTTCTTTTAGTAGTACTCTCTCTTTGCAGATAGTGAAGGGTAGTTAACGCAGGCCCCCGTTGTAATCCTTCGTGCCTGCTTGTCTCTCCATTTGATTGATTGTTATCCAAGCATTTACTGTTTTACAATTGATTCTCTTTGGTTCATTCTCTATTTACAAACAAGCACAAAGTCGCAATACTCTGTTTAGTCTTTGCAGATAGTGAAAAATCGTGAAAAAAAATAAAATTAATCGAGCAAAATCAGTAGGCCACTAATTGGATCTCTTTTTGACCTCGCTAAAATAGAAATATTAGGAACAACCCTTCATGAGAAATACGAAAATAGTGAGATGAACTGAGCTCCACACCATGAGGGCTGCAAGACAGCTCGGCTCCGTCACCCACCCCGCCCAAAATAACGACAAACCCTATGCAAATATTAAAAATATAGACAACACACCAGCAAAGTAACAGGGTAAAACATTTTATTAAATAACTATTTACATTACGTTGGTTTATGAGATGATGTCAGTAGTGGACCGATGTGTGAATAGGTCGGAAGCAGCACAAGGCGCCAAGATCCGGATGGCAAGTCCTGGATGTTGGGTGCCATAGTTCAGAGTTCTGAGTTTGAGCCTTTTTCAATGCCTGTGCTTTGTTGTTTCCCCTCCATCAAAAACACAAAAAAAATATATAACTGTGCAAAAATACAAAAAAATCAAAAAATGTTTAGAAAAGCAGTGCTTGTAAGACTGTCTGAAGCTTATTTCCACCTATTGCAGCTTCACTATTCTCAAAGTAAGTGAGGGTCGTTTGTGGACCTGACTGCATTTGAAAACAATGTTATATGGTACCTTCCTAAACCGCTTGACGGAGGCCCCCGAGGGGCGGTGTGATGGCCATGGACTCGGAGAAGACGCTTGGCTCCGACCCCCTCCCCAAGTCTTATAGCACCGGTGTAGCCTGAGATCGCCCCCGACATAGGCGGCCGGCTCCCGGGGTCCGGCGGAACTTTTTGCCTTTTGATGACTCTTCTATTCTGGACCTTGTCCCACAATCCGTTTGACCTGAAGACACGCTGTAGTGGGGCGCCCCTTTACCGTTTTAGTTGCCATTCCGCCCGCTTTTGCTACACTGTGCCTCTTCCGCCATTCAGCTGTTTACCGCCCGCTCTTGCAACTACAGCGTCTCGCTCACCATGTAGTTGAGTTGCTCCCGCTCTTGCGATGCAACGATAAGCGACTGCCACAGGACTCTCAAAATGGCGGCCGGCTCTTCAGATTTGGGCGTGGTCCACTAAAATGGCCCTGGGACACCTTGGAACTCGGACGCTTCCCTGATAGGGCTTGGGTCCCATTCTCGAAAGCGTCCCCTCAGCCGTGAAGATTCTACAAAAGTCTTGGGGGCCCCCGACTCCCGCAGGCTTCTGGTGGGGAGCGGCTGCCATGTTTGCTCGTGGAATGGCCACGACGGACCTACGAGATGGTAGCGCTCTCATGCTGACGCCAGCTTTAGTCTGAAACATCCAGAAACACTGTAGACTACCAATTCGATCAGTTCCGGTAGCGCCCCAACATGACCCGGTAGAGAAGAACTTGCCCTCCCCTCTTTGACTGATGGTTCTTGTTGCCTGTCCCCTCTGTTGTCATTTTACAGAACTTTTTGGACTGCTGAAAGGGGTTGTGTTCCGAACGCTGGTTGGTGGAGACATTTTGACTATATTCTTGACCTACGTTGTCGCGTAATGCGTTATATGACACGCCGCGTTAGCGCACCCGGAAGTGATCCGGGGCGCGGCGCGTAGCGCGTAACGTAAGCATAACAGGTCATGTGACTTGTTAATAAAACTTTTTATTGGTTCATTTTACTTTTGTTATTTTAATAATGAAAAGCTTGGTCATATGACCTAAAAAATACGCTTTTTATTGATTTCGAACTTTTTTTTTTAAAACATATATGTTATAATATTCCAGGCTAATGTACTTTCCCCGAAAATTTACAACTGTCCTGCAAGTAAAATATATTCCTTTTTCGAGAAAAAGGGCGTTTCTTCGTTCCATGACGGAGCCGTTGAGTAAAAGAGACTCGGCCTGCTGTCTTAGTCGCCGATACGCCTGATTATCAGATTCTTATCGATCACTTTATGTTGCAGGAGTGGAAAACACAACTGCCCTTGACCATTTATCTTTACTGCGTTCCTACATATTATACCTTTTATCCGTCATGTAATTGGACTGCTTTATTTCACTTGCCTTTTACTGATTCGAAAACAGTGACTAAAAGTAAAAACTTTACCAATGTAAATACTACTACCATGTTTTGTTTTAAAAACCTTTATTGTGAAAATGTCAGTATACAAATACGGGCCTATAACCACGTGGGCCGGCCACGGAGCAAACTGAAATCGTATATGATGAGGAGACATTTACATTATAGAGGAACGTAACGAACGAGCCATTAGGTTGCAAGAACTAAGGTGTATAACAGTTGCGGAATCGGTGGACGTACATTTTGTAATTAAAATACGACAGGGCCACTTACAAAAAAGTTATCTAGATATACATTTGCGTGCAAAAACCATGGGTGACGTTAATTCGAACTTTCAATAGTACAGTAATCAATAACACATCAGAACTTAATATCAATAGGGATGTCGAAATATTCAATCAATTCTCGTCCCCGCCCGCCATGAGCATCAAAACTGCATTCATATCTCGTGATATCAAGGTTGTTCAACCAGTACACAACAATGAGTTACGAGTCCCATTTATACCGGCGCCATTTTGGGCGAGGCCGGGCAGGTCCAAGATATAGTCAAAATGTCTCCACCAACCATCGGCCAGACCAGAACCCCTTTCGGCCCTTTATGCTACAAGATGGTGTCTTCCATTCAGAAAATATTGTTGGCAGCATTTTGAAAGGAAACATAAACAGCCGTTCTCCTAGTGAGTCTCACATTGTTACATTTAGGAAGAATGTTGAAGAGTAGTATGTGGAAAATCTGAAGCCATTTTTCTACAAACTCTCAATCATACTTGGATGGAAAAAAAAATCCTGAAGAATGTACAAACTGAAAACCAATTTTTGTCTGTATAGCATCAACAGCAACGCTTGAGTCAGCTTTGTGTCAAGCCGCCATTTTGATTCAATCAATAACGTCCCCCTGCACACATTCAGGGACCTGGTCATGTCTTCAGATGAAACGGATTGTGGGACAAGAAGCAAAAAGGAAAAGGAAAAAAGTTCAGTCGGACCTCGGGAGCCGGCCGCCTATGTCATGTGCGACCTTTGGCCACACCAGGGCAATAGTGAAGCTGCAGCAGGTGCAAATAAGCTTCAGACAGTCTTACAAGCACTGCTCAGAACTCTCAACTATGGCACTGAACATCCAGGACTTGCCATTCGGATCTTGGCGCCTTGTGCTGGTTCCGACCTATTCACACATCGGTCCACTATTGACATCACCTCATAAGCCAACGGGGCACCCCACGCCGACTTTCGGCGCAGCATTGTAGGATGGCCACACCAGTGCGGCAACTTGCTGGACACCACCTCGGTGCCATCCGGATCTCGGCGCGTTCGAGTCACTGTACCGCAAGAGTGACCGGAACTCAGCTGGACACGCCGTCTTTCGGCGCAGCATTGTAGGATGGCCACACCAGTGCGGCAACTTGCTGGACACCACCTCGGTGCCATCCGGATCTCGGCGCGTTCGAGTCACTGTACCGCAAGAGTGACCGCAACTCAGCTGGACACGCCGTCTTTCGGCGCAGCATTGTAGGATGGCCACACCAGTGCGGCAATTTGCTGGACACCACCTCGGTGCCATCCGGATCTCTGCGCGTTCGAGTCACTGTACCGCAAGAGTGACCGCAACTCAGCTGGACACGCCGTCTTTCGGCGCAGCATTGTAGGATGGCCACACCAGTGCGGCAATTTGCTGGACACCACCTCGGTGCCATCCGGATCTCGGCGCGTTGTGCTGCCTTTGGCCTACTGTAGCCGCAAGTGCGGACGCAACTCAGTTGGACGGCGAGTGAAACGCTAAGGGGCGCCGCACTGCAGCCGAGGAGCCTCCATCTTGGGGGAGACGCACAGCCCCCACTGACTGACGCGACCTCACAGGCCAACGGGGCGCCCCACGCCGACTTTCGGCGCAGCATTGTAGGATAGCCACACCAGTGCAGCAACTTGCTGGACACTAACTCGGTGCCATCCGGATCTCGGCGCGTTGTGCTGCCTTCGGCCTATTCGCACATCGGTCCGCTACTGACGCTGCCTCACGTGCCAACAGATTTTCTACGCTTTTTGTAGCCCTATGCCGCATAACAGGTCATGTGACTTGTTTATAAAACTTTTCATTGGTTCATTTTACTTTTGGTTTCCTAAAGATGGAAGGCTTGGTCATATGACCTAAAAATAACACTTTTCATTGGTTTAGAACATTTTTTTTTCCCAAACGATGAAAGCCCCACCTTGTTTCTGGATGATTCAGACTGAAGCTGGCGTCAGCATGAGAGCACCACCATCTCGTGGCTCCGTCGTGGTCATTCCGCGAGCAATCATGGCAGCCGCTCCCCACCGGAAGCCTGCAGGAGTCGAGGGCCCCCAAGACTTTTGTAGAATCTTCACGGCTGAGGGGACGCTTTCGAGAATGGAGCCCAAGCCCTAGCAGGCAAGCGTCCGAGTTCCAAGGTGTCCCAGGGCCATTTTAGTGGACCAGGCCCAAAACCGAAGAGCCGTCCGCCATTTTAAGAGTCATGTGGCAGCCGCCTATCGCTGCACTGCAAGAGTGGGAGCAACTCAACAACATGGTGAGCGAGACGCTGTAGCCGCAAGAGCGGGCGCAACTCAGCTGGATGGCCGCCACCTGGGGAGGCCCGTTCACGCCGCCTCCCCCACGCCCCCCCCCCCCCCCGGGCCGCCCCACGCCAATTTTCAGAGCAGCATTGTAGGATACCAAAACCAGTGCAGCAGTTTACTGGACATCACCTGGGTGCCATCAACATCTCAGCGCGTTCTGCTGCCTTGGAACTATTCGCACAACAGACCGCTACTGACGAGGCCTCCTCCGCACCACCCGGGACGCCCCACGCTGTTTTTCTTTGCTGCATTGTAGGATCCCAAAAACCAGTGCGGCACCCAGGTGACATCACCTGGGTGCCGTCCAGAACTCAGCACGTTGTGCTGCCTTGGGACTATTCGCACAAAAGACAGCTTCTGACCATTGTTGCTTTTTTTGTCAAAAATGTTTAAATGTTTGTTACAGTTTTTGTTCCGTTCGTTATATTTAAAAGTTAATAAAGTTTTATAATCCCACTTTGTTGGAGTGCTATATATTTTTAAAAAATCGGGTGAATGGGGCCTTGAATCGGGTTATTGTCATGTGTGGGCTTTGCAAGTGTACTGCTACAGGATCGGACATTTCAAACTCAAATGCACGTTCTTTTTCTTACCTTTCCGAAGCATGGAGCGCAATAGCAGGCAGAGAAAGGGTGATGCAAGTGTTGAACACTGCCTGGCCTGGAAGTTGCTGGCAGTGCCCCCCGCCCGCTCCTGAAAGAGGACACACACACACCGCCGCCCCGAATACTTCCCAGATCATTAAAAGACCATGCGCTTGTTCATGAGGCTTAAATGGTTTATCACCCCTTCTAGAACCCCTGCATCGACCCTCTGACGTTTCCTGGAAAAATTACCACGTAACACAATACCAAGCCCTGTCAGCTGAAACCCCCGAGGAATCGTGGGGCATATTATCAAGGGGGTTTATCTCCGCTTTTTTGGCTTTAAAAGCCAAGAAAGCGGAGATAAAATTATCTCCCTATTACCAAGCTGTCGCTAACACCAGTTAGTGACAGCTAAAAGGAGATAGCGACCATCTTGGGCCCCGCTTTGCATGTCAGTGATATTTATCACTAATGACATGCAAAGTGGGCGTGCCAAGATGTTACCGACTGGAAACAGTCCCTAACATCGCTATCTCCTATTACCAACTTTTGGAGATATTCGCGCTAAGCGCGAATATCTCCAAAAGCTAACACCTGACCTGAGCAGTTCTTAGCCATGTTATCCAATGGGAGGTGGATAACATGGCTAAGAGCATTTGCTCGATAATGCATGAATATCGCTGACTTTTCAGCGATATTCATGCATTGCGGCCGTTTTTTATCGCATTTGCGATAAACCTTGCTAATAGCAAGGTTTATCTGCGATAAAAATCGCCGATGTGCGGCGATAATTTTTGTCTCTAAACAAGTTAGAGACAAAAATTATCGCTAGTTGTTGGTAATATGCCCCCGGGTTTTTGCTTGCAGAAATCGGGAGGCGGGAGACTAGCACTGAAATCAGTAGTCTCACGCCTGAATCGGGAGGGTTGGTATGTCTGGATTCTCTACAGCTGGGGCCATAAACTACATCCGCAGGGCTAGGTGATAGCCTGGGTCCGGCCTGGACAATCGGACACAGAGGAAGAGGAGTGTCAGAGGGTGCGGTAGTGAATAGGGTGAAAGGGAGGTGTCGGGCGGGCACAGGGTGTGATTCTCAGGGAAGAGCAGCGCAGATGGGGAGAAGTATATGGCCCATGCATGAGAGAGAGAGCGGGGGTGACCAGTGCGTGGGGGAGATGCTTGCGAGGGTGGGGAGCCGTGCTGAGAATCGACAGCGTGCAGAGAGTGGGTCTGGTCAAGGCATCTAAAATGGCTGCTGTGCACGACAAAAGTGTGGCATTGGAAAAAAAGCAAGATGGCGCAGACAATGTTTATCAATACGAATTAATTTATAACAATTATTTTTAACAATATATTTACTCGCAGTGTCAAAATGACGGTCAACACTTCCTGATTTCCATCGAATCGAACGTTAACAGACGTCACGCAGCAAAAAAAAAAAAAAAAGCTCACGCACAGCCGCTGGAAGACATGTATCAACATATATGAGCCTCCTCAGCCACCCTCAGAAAACATAAGGGGTCAGGATACGTCTCCCGCACCCCCTTATACCTAGTAATTTAATTAAAACGAAACACAAAATGGCGAATTCCCGTTTCGCTACCAGTTTGCGGCCCAGTTCGCGGCCCGGGAAGCGCTTCTACCGTGAAAAATATGTTTTTTTTTATTTTCCCCACGGGACCCTTTAATAACCCCAACATCATTCCTAGGGGGTCAAGAGAGGTATACCTTGCCCCCTTTCATTAAATTCCCCCTTCGTTTTTCACCTCTTCTTCTCTCTCGATCCTACCGAGAGATAAGATGGCGCGGGCTCCGGACTGTTTAGAATGTTGACAGACACCGGAGAGCCAATCAGCTTTCTGTGCGCAAAGTTCCGTTTCGCGAAAAGTAAGCGGACCGGAGCGCAGCCCGGAGCGCTGTTACAGATATATATCTTGTTTTGAACGTTAATTTCTCAAAATCCACTGGAGCACATATATTGAGACCTAGCAAAGGCACATCGGGCTAACAGTCCCTACAATTTTGCCAAGTTTCGTGCAAATCCATTCAGCCGTTCGAGCTAAAAGTGAGGCCAAAGGCCCTATGGAAATTAACATGGGAAAAACGCGTTTTGGGACCCCCCTTTTTTCTCGGCCCCCCCTTGACGAAACCCCCCCAAATTTTCGGGGGCTGCTCAGAAACAAACAGCCGATTCCGTCCACAAACGCCAAAGTTATTAGACATAGAATTTTCAAAAGTTCCATAGACAAATAATCCTAACTATATATACCTACTGGCGATAGCCAGTAGGTAATATATATATATATATATATATATAGATATATATATATATATATATATATATATATATATATATATATATATATATATATATATATATATATATATATTCACAGAAAAAACCATAGGTTATAGTGGATATATAGTTAGGAATTTGCATTTACAAAACCTTGAAAATTCAATGAAAAAACCATAGGTTATAGGCCATATATAGTTAGGAATTAGCATTTACAAAACCTTATTTTACTCGCATAAAACCATTGAAATTCCATATATAGTTAGCTAACTATAAGCGCTAACTATATATCGCGCACCCGCAATCCACTGCTGATGATGTCACATATTACATCATTCATGACATGGTCAGTGACATCACTGATGACATCACTGATGACATCTCAAATGACATCACTGATGACAACTCAAATGATATCAATGATGACATCTCAAATGACATCACTGATGACAACTCAAATGACATCACTGATGACATCTCATTTGTCATCACTGATCACATCACTCATGTGATAATACAATGAACCTCTTCAGACTCTAATATAACCTTACATACACTCAGTATAAACAGACACTCACAGACTGTCACTCATCCATGGACTTACTCACACACCTAGTCAGTCATGCAAAGAATCAATCACACCTCCATTTCATCAACTATACAGTTATACACACCTTACTTATTCAAACATATACTAACACATATTTACTCTCTTATACAATTCCTGATACAAGTTTTCAATGATCCATTCAGCCACTCACATTCACTGGCTCTTATACACAGTAATTTATATATGTGAACTCTCACATGTACTGTGTTTTACATATTTACTTACTTTGACATGTAGCACTGAGATATCCATTCACTCACCAATACACTCGTACACAGTCAACCACCCATACAGCTGTTTCAACATGCAGTTTTGAACCCATACATCGAGTGAATCAACTGTTCACACATGTATACACAGAGTCACACACCTCCCAGCCACCCCCACACACACACACTTACTCTCCCATAGAAATACTTAGGCAACCAATCAATAACCCATATAGTTACTTATATAGCTACTGATTAACACATGCAGCACTTCATAGAACAACAGATATAATGATGCACAAATTAATTCAGTTTAGTCACTAACCCATGCACTCAGTGAGACACATTTAATCACTCTCTCATACAGTCAGTCATGCACCTACTAAATCCTTCATCCAGACACCTATACATCCACTCATTCTTCAATATGTAAGACATATTTAGACTTTTCAGAAACATACAGTCACTGGATGTTGTCATTTGAGATGTCATCAGTGATGTCATCAGTGATGTCATTTGAGATGTCATCAGTGATGTCATCAGTGATGTCACTGACCATGTCATTAATGATGTAATATGTGACATCATCTGCAGTGGATTGCGGGTGCGCGATATATAGTTATTGCATCTAAGTATATATGCGAATTTCTATGGTTTTGTGCGAGTAAATTAGGGTTTTGTAAATGCTAACCCCTAACTATATATGGCCTAAAACCTATGGTTTTTTCAGGGAATTTCAATGGTTTTTTAATAGCAAATATCAAAAGCTGTCAAATGTGAAGTACGTGATAGGTAAAAACATTTTCGTATTTATGCACGCTGATGTACTTTGAACGCTGCCCCCCCTCCCCCCCCCTCGCTTTTCTCCTAGCAGTACTCTCTCTTTGCAGATAGTGAAGGGTAGTTAACGCAGGCCTGGGCCCCCGTTCTAATCCTTCGTGTCTGCTTCTCTCTCCATTTGATTGATTGTTATCCAAGCATTTACTGTTTTAGAATTGGTTCTCTTTGGTTCATTCTCTATTTACAAACAAGCACAGAGTCGCAATACTCTGTTTAGTCTTTGCAGATAGTGAAAAATCGTTTTAAAAAACAAAAGGAATCGAGCAAAATCAGTAGGCCACTAATGGGATCTCTTTTTGACCTAGCTAAAATAGAAACATTAAAAACAACCCCTCATGAGAAATACGAAACTAGTGAGATGAACTGAGCTCCACACGATGATGGCTGCAAGACAGCTCGGCTCCGCCACCCACTCCACCCAAAATAACGACAAACCCTATGCAAATATTATAAATATATACAACACACCAGCAAAGTAACAAGGTAAAACATGTTATTAAATAACTATTTACGTAACTATTTTATACTTTTAGTTGCCCGATCCGGCTAGCTCAATCGATCGAGCATGAGACTCATGCACTCTGATCTCCTTGGCCTCAGTCAAGCATCAATAGTAACATTTTAATACATGAGTGTTCGTTCATGGTTTTGGTCCCTGAGTTGCTTCGATTTCACTGCCTTGCACAAATGTTATGGTATGTTATGTTATATGTATATTTATTGCGCGCACAACTACTCAAGAGTATCCTGGCGCGAAGCATAACCACATAGAAGTCGAGAGCTAAACAGCCAAGCAAAGCAGCTTTAGTAGGCTATGTTAAAAAGATGGGTCTTAAGGAGCTTCTTGAAGAGACCAAGGTCTCTGGTGTCCCTGAGAGTAAATGGAAGGGAATTCCAGAGGGTGGCAGCTTTGACTGAAAAAGATTGCCCGCCCAATCTGGTTCGCCGGAAGCGGGGAACTGCCATCCTTCGTTGGAAAGCTGACCTTAGATGGCGATTTGGAACATGGAAAGTCACTCTTTTCCTGAGATAGGTAGGACCTGTATCATGAAGGGCTCGATGCGTAATTACCAGGGCTTTGAATTGGACTCTTTGGGCCACCGGTAGCCAGTGAAGGGTAGCCAATTGATGTCTTATGCTGTTTCGTCTGGAGATGCCCAGCAGGAGTCTTGCGGCAGCATTCTGGATAAGCTGAAGTTTATTAACCAGAAAGGAAGGGGAGCCCAGATATAGCGCGTTAGCATAATCCAGGCGAGACAATATGAGGGCCCTAGCGACCGTTTCTTTTGCTGGCTGTGGTAGGAGAGGGAAGAATCTGCTCAGAGATCTGAGGGTCCCAAAGCAGGCACCCGTCAGTCACTTAATCTGCTCTGCGAACCTCAGATCTTCATTAAACCATATGCCCAGGTTCTTGGCTGGGCCACCTTCAGTGAGGGGACGGGGAAAGTCAGGGGGCCAAATTAATTCAGTAAATTGGCTTGAAAATTGACCGTATAGAAGGATCTCTGATTTTCCCTCATTGCATTTGAGTTTGGCATGGGCTAACCAGGTGAAAACGGTTGCCAGGCATTTTTGTGCTGCATCAGTTTCTACAGTCGAGTTGCTCCATGTAAACAGGAGCTGGGTGTCATCGGCGTAGGCCATAATTTTTGCACCCAGCTCCTCGGCCAGGTAGATCAGCGGGGTCATATAGATGTTAAAAAGAAGTGGGCTCAATGTAGAGCCCTGTGGGACCCCGGTCTGAACAAGCCTGGCCGAAGAAGAGTAAGGGGGCATCCAGACTTGCTGATAGCGGGAGTCCAGAAAGGATTCCAGCCAGGACCACACAGCCCCCGTGATGCCAATCTCAGTGAGGCGAGCCAGGAGGAGTTGGTGAGGGACCGTATCAAAGGCGGCAGAGAGGTCCAATAAAATTAGCGCCGCTCTGCCACCCCTATCCGTACACTCCCTAATGGCTTCCACCACCTCCACCAGGGCTGTCTCAGTACTGAAAGATGACCTAAAGCCCGACTGGGCTGGGTGTAGCGCACCAGACTCCTCCACAAAGGCATTCAGCTGCCGAAAGACAACCTTTTCGCAGACTTTCGCCAGTGCAGGGAGCAGGGAGATGGGGCGGTAGTTGGCAGCCGTAGCAGGGTCTGCCGAGGGTTTCTTCAGGAGAGGCAACCCTCGGCTTCCACTGCTTAGGTACCACTGCCGATTGTAGAGACCAATTGATCAGAGTGGTGACCTCAGATCCTACACAGTCTGCTACTCCCGCCAGAACTCTTGCCGGGCAAGGATCCGAGGGGGAGCCAGATTTTAAGGATTTTAGAAGAGTTAGGATGTCCAATTGTTCCACCATAGTGAATTTGGAAAGGCAGCTACTAGCAGGGGCGCTAGGTGCCAGCTCAGAGGGGTGTGAGGCAGCAGTACTCATAGCTAATCCCTCTTCAATAAGCCTGATTTTATTGATAAAGAAGGAGGAGAGCTCCTCACACCATTCGGCGGAAACCGGGATCTTTTTATGCTCCGCTATAGGTGAAAGAAAGCTTTGGACTATGGCAAAGATTTCCTTATCATTGTTATCTGCTTTTAGGATCCTAGCCGCAAAGTAAGCACCTTTCGCAGTCTTGACTGCTGTGTAATACTCTCTTTGGGCTGCACAGAGGTCTGCTTTAGTTTGCGGGGAGTAAGCAACCCTCCAGAGCCGCTCAAATTTTTGGCATAAGTCCTTGATGTTGGGTGCCATACTTCAGAGTTCTGAGCAGCGCTTGTAACACTGTCTAAACCTTATTTGCACCTGCTGCAGCTTCACTATTCTCAAAGTAAGTGGGGGCCGTTTGTGGACCTGACTGCATTTGAAAACAATGTGATACGGTACCTCCCTAAACCGCTTGACGGAGGCCCCTGAGGGGCGGTGTCATGGCATGGACTCGGAGAAGACGCTTGGCTCCGACCCCCTCCCCAAGTCTTATAGCCCTGGTGTAGCCTGAGATCGCACCCGACATAGGCGGCCGGCTCCCGGGGTCAAGCTGTCTTTGACGTTTTGTAGCCTTTCGAATTCTAACCTTAGACGGCATTGTCTAATTCCCAAATAATCTGCAGTTGAATCTGTGGTGAAATATAAAAAAAAATGTTATTAACCACTATTACCCAACAGTAAATCAATAACAGTAAGAACTAGATTCGACAATGCTATAAAAAAAAAAAAGTATGCACAAGGGTGCAGGGGGTATCACTTTGACACCCTCTGACACCCTCAAAACAGGCACAGGTGCCATGTGGCAAGCAAACCAGTCCTAAGGGCAGGTCTGCCTTTCACATGACATAGGTGTGCGAGCACACATGTGCATGCACACCGGAATCGGTATTTTACCATGAAGTTTGATTTCATGCTAAAATACCGATTCGTTAAGGTCTTTGGGACTCAGAAGACTCCCCCCTACATAACAAATTAACAGAATCGGTAAAATTACCGATTCGGTATTTTACCGAACAAATAATTTTTCCGATTCTATAAATGTAGATTTACCTACACATGGCCTTGGATTTAAGCCCCTACATACCGATTTGCCATTTAACGATCGGAAACGGCCGAAAACGGCCGTAACCGGTCGGTAAATGGCCTGAAACGACCACCTACATCTGGCCCTAAGTGTGCATGCATTTGATTTCAAACAAAGTTTTAAAACATTTTATGTAAAACAATAATACACCTAGTGCCAGATGTAGGTAAATCACATTTACCGATTTTGAAATACCGAATATTACCGAATTTTACCGATTCGGTATTTCAAAATCGGTAAATGGGATGTAAGTACCAACATCTGATTTATTACAGATTCCTTAAAAATTCGGTATTTACCGATTCGGTAAATACCGAATCGGTATTTGCTATTGAATCCTATGGGCCTTGAAGCCCATAGGATTCAATTCAAATACCGATTCAGTATTTACCGAATCGGTAAATACCGAATTTGTCAAGGGTGCAGGGGGTATCACTTTGACACCATCTAGCACCCCCAAAACGGGCATGTGTGCAATGTGGCACACAGACATGCCCTAAGGACACGTCTGTCTGTCACATGGCATATGTGTACATGCACAGATGTGCATGTACACAGGAATCAGTATTTTACCATGGATTTGTATTCCATGGTAAAATACCGATTCTGAAAGCCATGTGCCACTGGAAAATTGGCTACCCACATTTCAATCTTGCATTTTCGGTAAAATTACCGAATCGGTAAAATTACCGATTCGATAAAATTACCGAAAACGCAACATTTAAGGGCAAATTAATTAATTTTACACATGGGGGCGTATTTACAAGGGCCTTACACTACAAGGAAAATGACTTCAAATGACCAGACACACATGGGGACGTATTTACAAGGCCCTTGAACCCGGGGGAAGTGACTTGAAATTGCTAAGCGAGCATAGGAGAGTATCTACAATGCCCGTGCAACACTTATGCATCATTTTTTACATGTACACCATAACATTAACAACACAATTACATCATATATCTGTTCCGCAAAAGCGACACATTGCAGGAGTCACATCATTTTACCATCTAAAACAATTTCACCTTTTGGTGACTCTTCCATTCTGAATATTGTCCCACAATCCGTTTGACCTGAAACGATTACACAAATAAACCATTTGTGACTTTTAAATTTCCGGAGAAGTATAATTCACCAATACCTTAAGAAACATGGAAGTGGTGAAAAAAGCCAAGCTTGACGTTACGGTAGCCACGAGGTAGCTAGGCTCTGCCACCCCCCCTCTGCTCCAAGCATGTCTGTCCCACCACCCGCCACACCCATTAACGGTAACATGAAATAGATACAAATCAGCAGATACCTACCCCCATTCCGGAAACTCCCGAAGTGCAACAGGGCCACGGTTACGCCCATCCGGAAGATGAGGCCTCGACACGTGCAGGGCAGCCGTGGGGTGGATGGCCCGAAATGTACTGGTCTCCCGATTCCCTTCTTCTGCTGCCTTGCAGGCCACGGGGGGGATGTCTTGCTCCGCCTCCCACCCCCCCTCTTATCGCCTGGTCCGGACATCACGAATATCAACACCAGGTGTCGGCGTGGGGTGCGCTGGGAGGGAGAGGCGGCCTGAATGAGCCTCTCCCATCCCCCCAGGTGGGGGCCCCTCAGCTGCACCCCTAACGCTCCACTCACCCAACAAAAGGGTCGTCGCATAAGGTGGACCAGGAGAGGAGCCGAGGCCGACGGTATCTTCTTCTTTTTTCAATAATGGCTGGGACCACACTGGGGGGGGATGTCTTGCACATGCCACCGACCCCCCCCTCTCCCCTCGTATCTCCTGGTCTGGCCCCGGCTTGATATGAGCTCCCCGTTCAGTCCTGAAGCGGCGCCCTGCAGGCTACGGGGGGGATGTCTTGCCTCTGCCTCCGACCCCCCCCCTCTTATCGCCTGGTCCGGACATCACGGATATCAACGCCAGGTGTCGGCGTGGGGTGCGCTGGGAGGGAGAGGCGGCGCGAACGAGCCTCTCCCACCCCCACAGGGGGCCCCTCAGCTGCACCCCCAACGCTCCACTCACCCAACAAAAGGGTTCCTCCACTCTTGCGATGCAGCGGCGCTGCACTCACCCGACAAAAGGTCTCGTCCACTATTGCGAGGCAATGATGCTCCGCTCACCCAGCGGGGGTCTCGTCCACTGTTGCGGTGCAACGACGCTTCTAGTTTCCTGCGACCAGAAACGTTCTCCTCAACTTTGAAGATTCTATAAGAGCCACGGGGGCCCCCGACCCCCGATGGAGAATGACTGCCATGATCACCCACGGAACGACCACGACGTAGCCACGGAACGTCGGCGCGCTCATGCCGGCGCCGGCCTCAGTCTTGAAATCACCAAAATCCTGCAAGACTACCAACTTGATCAGTTCCGGTGGGACACCAGTATGACCCGGTAGGAGAGATTGTTTCCTCCCACCCCACTTTCACTGATGGTTCATTTCACCAGTCCCCTCTGCTACCCTTCAACGAAAACTTTTGGACTGCCGAAAGAGGTCCCGGTCCAACCACGAGTTGGTGGAGACATTTTGACTATACTTAGACCTTCCTGACCTCACCCAAAATGGCGCCGGTACAAATGAAACTCTCAACTCCTTGTTGTGCCCCGATTTCTCAGCCTTGATATCATGAGATATGTATGCAGTTTTTAGCACATGAATTGATATGGGATAAGACTGATTATATGTTCGGACAATGAATTGATCCAGGATGGGTATTGATTACACGTTCGAACAATGAATTGATATTAACTTCTAATGCATCATTGATTACTGTATTTATTATTGAAGGTTCGAATTGTCGACACTTTTGGTACTTGCTCACAATGAATTATCGATATGATTTTGTTGCACTTGTCGCACTTTTTACTATGAAATCAACGACCACTTACTCTGTTATGTGTTATGTTTTCCACAAATAAATACCCCCCAACCCACCCCCCATTTTCAGTTCCAGCCTGCTCCGTGGCCGGCCCACGGGGTTGTAAGCCCATATTTGGGCACCAACATTTTTATTAAAGGTTTTTGAAAAAGCAAACGTAGTTGTAACGCGTAGATTGGTAAGTTTCGAAGAAATGGCCACTGTTTCCGAATTTTTTTTTTTTTTTTTTAAAGTAGGTGAAATGAAGCAGCTCAATTAGTTAAGGGTTAAAAAGTATAGTACGCGGAAACATTGAAAATATGAATGGTCCAGGTTTGTTGTGTGTTTTTCATTTTTCTACAGCATAAAGCAATCGATAAAGATCCTGGTATTTAGCCTCTACTTTATATGATACCTGTATCAGGGAAGTTGTTTTAAAGGCCCCTAAGCCACCCCGAACGAATGTAACCTGGCCCCCCTAGTACGAACGAAAACGACCCCGTACCACTGTAGGTTATCTCTCTTCCTCAAAAATGACAAAAATTACTTTCTAGAACGTTTTGGACATTGATGATTTTCATATGATCTATTTATTAAAGTAATACTCATCTCTCCGCATGAAATTAATTTTCCACATGCTACACAAGTCAATCTCATCTGCCTAAAGTTCTTTTACAGATTTGGGACCGTTTCCCTTGCCTCTGACTCACTTATTGCTAAGTTATTGGTGGATGTTTTTGCCGGTCGGGGATTATCCACCAAATCTCGAAGTTGTGCTTTAGAATAATTAAGAGAGTGCCACCTCTCCATGTGCCGATGCATGGTATGATTACCATAGCTATATTTTTTTTCGGTCCCTCTCGAGAGTTTTTTTTTTGCAGATGAGGCAGGTAACGAACCTGGCATTAACTTTCTTTTCATGAGAAGGAAAAGAAAAAAATTGCCAGATAAAATTCACTTTCACATGGGACGTTCTTGGCATTTCTTTCAGAAACTTTTACATCACTGTGTCATTTCTTTGTCTATCCTGGTTAAAGCAATGTCATGTAAATAGTTGTTTAAAAAGTTTTTTTTAACGTGTTTACTTTGTTGGAGCGTTGTATATATTTATAAGTTATTAAAGTGTTATAATCCTACAACTTTGTTGGAGTGCTATATATTTTTATTGTGACACATAATTGTGAAGACTTTGATGTACAAAAAGGCATCCCTGAAATCTTCCGCTTCAGGCTCGGACCCACACACCCTCACAGTGAGAATCCCCTCCCCAAGCACAATACAGGATGGTTATCAGATAGTAGGAACGCGTGTGGTGTGACGGATCTCATCGGGTGGGGGCCTTGATCTACTGTAACTCCTTTGAAGAGGGGTGATTCTCTACAGCTGGGGCCATAAACTACATCTGCAGGGCTAGGTGATAGCCTGGGACCGGCCTGGACAATCGGACACAGAGGAAGAGGAGTGTCAGAGGGTGCGGTAGTGAATAGGGTGAAAAGGAGGTGTCCGGCGGGCACAGGGTGTGATTCTCAGGGAAGAGCAGCACAAATGGGGGGAGGTTTATGGCCCATGCATGAGAGAGAGAGCGGGGGTGACCAGTGTGTGGGGGAGATGCTTGCAAGGGTCGGGAGCCATGCTGAGGATCGGCGGTGTTCAGAGAGTGGGTCTGGTCAAGGCATCTAAAATGGCTGCCGTGCTCAACAAAAGTGTGGCATTGCAAAAAAGGCAAGATGGCGCAGACAATGTTTATCAATAAGGATTAATTTATAACAATTATTTTTAACAAAATATTCACTCACAGTGACAAAATGGCGGTCAACAGCTCCTGATTTCCATCGAATCGAACGTTAACAGAAGTCAAGCGGCAAAAAAAAAAAAACGCTCACGCACAGCCGCTGGAAGACATGTATCAACATATATGAGCCTCCTCAGCCACCCTCAGAAAACATAAGGGGTCAGGATATGTCTCCCGTACCCCCTTATACCTAGTAATTTAATTAAATCGAAACACAAAATGGCGAATTCACGTTTCGCTACCAGTTTGCGACCCAGTTCGCGAACCGAGAAGCGCTTCTACCGCGAAAAATCTATTTTTTATTATTTGCCCCACGGGACCCTTTAATAACCCCAACATCATTCCTAGGGGGTCAAGAAGGATCTACCTTGCCCCCTTTCATTAAATTCCCCCTTCGTTTTTCTCCTCCTCTTGTCTCTCGATCCTACCGAGAGACAAGATGGCGGCCGCAACGGACTGTTTAGAATGTTGACAGACACCGGAGAGCCAATCAGCTTCGCTACGCAAAGCTCCGTTACGCGAAAAGTACGCGATCTGGTGCGCTATCTAGGACGCTGTCACAGATATATCTGTTTTTTTAAATGTTAATTTCTCAAAATCCACTGGAGCACATATATTGAGACCCAGCAAAGGCACATCGGGCTAACAGTCCCTATAATTTTGCCAAGTTTCGTGTAAATCCATTCAGCCGTTCGAGCTAAAAGTGAGGCCAAAGGCCCTATGGAAAAATGAATGGGAAAATTGCGTTTTGGGACCCCCCTTTTTTCTCGGCCCCCCCTTGCTGGAACCCCCCCAAATTTTTAGGGGCTGCTCAGAAACAAAATGTGCCATTTTCCTGAAAATTTCAGCCGATTCCGTCCACAAACGCCAAAGTTATTAGACATAGAATTTTCAAAAGTTCCATAGAGAAAAAATCCTAACTATATATACCTACTGGCGACCGCCAGTAGGTAATATATATATATATATATATATATATATATATATATATATATATATATATATATATATATATATATATATATATATATATATATATATATATATATATATATATATATATATATATATATATATATATATATATATATATATATATATATATATACCACACGATTCCCAAGGTTAAAAATAAAACATTGTTTTTTTTTTTAAATTGCGGGATTATGAGTTGTGCATCCAGGGCATGAACAACAGGGGGCCGCAATGAGCTAGGTGCGTAACTTTTACTTTTCTGTTAAAAAATTAGCCTCTATCAGAACTTTCTAATATTTCTTGGGATCTTATCCTTCGGGTCTTATAAAAAATGTTGGGGACCGTGAAGGGAGCCACAATGCCCGCACAGTCTTGCCGGCTTCCCGCGTTCTGAATGTATCATATAACAACCCACGCACTCATCACGGATGCCTTTACCACCCATATGGTATGTGCTAAACTACTTATAGCGCTTAAACTTTCACTCTGGGCAGCTCTTCTACTCCCTCTCTACATTTCTGTTTATGAGTCAAACATGCACTTTCGCACCCGTACTCCCCTCTCTTTCCGATTCACCTACCCTTCACAGTGACATTCCCCATAGTTCCTGGTATGCTCCTCTATGGTCCATGTATAAACCTCCGAGATTGTTTCTTTCCGTTTTTTTTGTGCACCAGTTGTAGTCTCTACGCATGGGCAGCCTCGTTTCCAACACCACGCTTCTTTCTTTTTCTTCAAGTACGTAAAGCCACCCTCTCCTCATTTCAGGTATCAAATTGCCAATTTGTTCTCCCGGGCTGTGTGCCTCATCTGCTGCTACACTTTTCTAATATTTTAATATTAATAAAAATATTCTATCTATATTTTTTTTAACGTGTTGCCTGGTGCGCCAAATCTTGATTACATACTCCATCCTACGCCATTTTAGTAGATTTCCTCCGTCATTTTTATTATACCTGCCACTTTCATATTTATTTTACCTCCCGCCTACCTACTCTGTGAGCCATGAGATTTCCTGCCACAGACACCACGTTGTTTGTCCTATGCCTCCGATCCTATCAAACTTGGTCACACGCATATCTAATAACTAATTTGAAGCATGTAAGCCACAACCATTACAACAGGTGACCGTCACCACAAAGCCATTATTACGCTTATGCCTTTATCATGCATGGTTAATGCATACTCGTCGTAAAAGCATGCGTGGGAAAGGCATGCGTGGTAAAGGCATGCGTGGTAAAGCCATATGCGTGCTAATGGCTTCATGGTGACAGTCACGCATGGTTATGACCATGTTGTAATGGCTGTTTGCCCCCAGGACTCTGCAGGAACCGGGTCTGGGCGTGGCAGTCTCCGGGGCTCTCGAGGACACCAGGCGGAGGGCCACGCAGCCCCCCATCACATAATATAGACATCTCTGGGAAGTAAATGTTTCCGGGGTTGAAGGGGCGTCATTGAGGCCCACATACTTTTAATTTTGTAGGGGGGTGGCTTTGCACGCGAACGTGGCGCAACAAGGTTGTAAATCTGGTACACAGTGTTTTGTTTTAGTTTGCTTTCCTTTCTGTCTTGTAGAGGATCTAGAGTAAATATAACTTTTTGTACAGCCAGTACTTTTCAACCCTACTCTCGAAGGGCTTACCATACTACTTCAACTTATAAATATTATTTCTATTGTGGACCATCACCCCCCCCCAAAAAAAGATGTATATAGTTTTTTTGATAAACTTTTATTAAAACAACAATAACTGGAAACAATATTATAAACAAATTATGATATGGACTCCAATAGATGTACGATAGGTAATCTGCAAAACGAAAAAGAAAATTAGTGTTTAAAATTACGTTGATGTGACTAAATGAGGTCAAACATTACAAGTCAAGAAAACATTTTACGTGTGCTGTGTCCCTGGTACATTTCACTTCTGTTATACTCTCACGTTCAAGTGGTGTCTATATGGAAGTGCCTACTGCGTTAGTGCCTCAAAAGTGGCGCAACAGGATTGTAAATATGCCAATTCTTTTCTAATGCATTTAATTGGAGGCATAGTATATCTAGGTTGCTGTGCTTACCTTGTATAAACACTGCGGCCAACAGAAATCACAACTTGAATTTATCTCTGCTTCTACACGTCAAAGTAGACAGCAGTATCTATAACTTTAAAAGAGAAAGAGAAATGATGTCACAGAGAATGAGAGAGAGAAAGAGAGAGAAAACAACTTTAAAACTGTGGGAGATGGAGCAGTTAATACTGGAGAAAATACTCATAGCTCAGCTTTTACCTCCATTGTGTGTCCACGGATGTGCTGCTTCAGAGCGCACCCTCAAGTTTACTGATCTGAAAGATAGTATAAAGAGTTATTATAGCATAGTCCATACAACTGCACACATATCTTTTTGCGTTATTTTTATATATACTCAGGAATCTATATTAAAACAAGTTCCACTGTTAGGAGGTGTCTGTGTGTTGTTTTTCTTCCACAGTAGTATATCCCATACACTCCCACTGCTTAGCGGTGAGTTCTTAATATTGCGTACCGAGACTGTTGCACCGCATTGACTCGCAGAGTCTAGAGATGAGAGTTTTTCTTGGGAAGTCAGACGCAGATTAACAAGCTCCTTGCGCCACTTTTCCCATGTTAAAAGTGACACAAAAGTAGTGCAATAAGCTTGTAAATCTGTTCCTCAGATTGTTGTAACCTATCTGTTGTCACTACTAGGAGGTAATTGTATATTTCTACACAGTCAAGCTGCTGCACACTACCCACTCACTCCTTTCACAGATAACTTGTTGTTTCGGAAACAGGATTCTTTGCTCACCTAGTGCCATTGGCGTGATTCAAAGAGGGTGCACTGCGTGTCAAAGCAGGCTTCACTGTGGCCAACAAAGTTCACTACTTGAACTCAGCTAAGGTTATACATGGCAGAGTGGACACCAGCGTCCATAACTTTAAAAGAGGAAGAGAAATGATGTGAGAGAGAGAGAGAGAGATAAAGAGAGAAAACAACTTTAAAACTGTGAGAGAAAGTTATAGATGCAGCAGCTAATACTGGAGAAAATACTCTAATATTTTAATATTTCCTCAGATTGTTGTAACCTATCTATTCTCACTGCTCGGAGGTAATTGTATATTTCTACGCAGTCAAGATGCTGCACACTACCCACTCTCTCCTTTCACAGATAATTTGTTGTTGTTTCGAAAACAAGTTTCTTTGCTCACCTAGTGCCATAGGCATGATTAAAAGAGGGTGCTCTACGTCTCGAAGCAGGCTTCACTGTATTCAACAGAGTTCACCACTTAAACTCAGGTAAGGTTCTATACGGCACAGTGAAGACAGCAGCGTCCATAACTTTAAAAAGGAAAGAAAAACGATGTGAAAGACATTAAGAAAGAGAGAGAAAAAAGTACATTAAAATGTGGAAGAGTCACACACGACGGGTGGGGGGCTGAAGCCCCGTTAGGCTAATGGGTATTGCGCGCCTGCTGCGTACTACATATTCTCTCCTTTCACAGATAACTTGTCGTTGTTTCGTAAACAAGCTTCTTTGCTCATCTTGTGCCATTGGCATCATTCAAAGAGGGTGTACTATGTGTCGAAGCAGGCTTCTCAGTCGTTGTTACAGTGGCCACGCATCATCGCAGAATACAGGAACATAGAGCTTTCTAGGTTTTTTGGGCGCGGTAATGCCAATTTGTGAAACACAACCTATAAGATAAAAAGGAAGTTAACATTGTGTGTAATTTTTTTATGAAAGGAGATAGAAAGTGGGAGAGTGACTGAAAAGAATATTCGCAGCTCACCTTTCTGTCACTGGTGTGTTTTTCACCACGTGTCGGACATAATGCATCCTGAAGCTCTACATTTAAAAGATAGTAAAAGAAAAATGTTATGATTGGTAATTGTTTGTATCTTAATGTGGAGTTGGATAACATCGCCCTTTCATACACGCTGCTTCTCACATTTAAAATAACTATATGCATAGTTTATATTCCGGACGGTTGAGCGATTATAAAAACGTTCCTGCAATTGGAAAAAAAATATATGCATGTAATTTGATACACTATATAGGAGTGTGTTTGTCTAAATCGCTGCGTTGCCTTTATGTATCTAGTCTGCTACAGCCCTTTGACTCCCTCCGATGTGTACCCAGGCCTCACTGCTCACCTTTTTGCGAGCAGGACACCTTCTGCATCATGTAGTCCCAATCTGCCACAAAGAAGACTCACATATGGTGTTGAGTCTTGATATCTCTGTGGCTAAAGACATACTCGTGCTCCCATCATCATCATTCCAGGTTCCACAAACGCTCAGTGCTTTGGGTACCACTAACTCAGTGACCAAAGAGGCCACGCATGTGGTAATGAGCCTCCTTATTCAGTAGTTTGGGCCTACAAGAGGCGTTTGAACCACCAGGATGGGCCATCTCAGCGCTTGTGATGGGAGCAACTCTAAAATGGCATACAGCACGTGCGCCCCGTCTTTTTTATTGGTAGGGTCATGTGTGTTGTGATGAATGCCCTATATGGGTGGGGTGTGGGTGTATACCAGCCATAAGGGAGTGTGCGTGCTGTTCTGACAACTAGACCTAGAACTAAGAAATCACTACAATGGAAATCTGGGCCATGTAGTGTTGTTGTGTTTTCCTGGTTGCATAAACGGAGTGGGCTGTACTAACGTATTCAGTCTCGATTAATTTACCACCTACCCCCAGGGCTTTTAAATGTTGGGAGGGGGACTGCGCTGCTCCAGGACACTGCAGGAGCTGCTCCTGGGGCATGGCAGTCTTCAGGGCCTTCGAGGGCTCTGGGCACAGGGTCACGCAGTCTGCCTGACACAATACACTAAAAAAGAAGAGAAAGTGATAAGAGATGATTTCTGACGTGTTTAGGCTTCAGAGCCTGGATAATCATTAAATGGGGTCTTGCAGTGCAGCGCATACTTATTCTGGAAGAAGTCTTTTGGGATCTTCAAATATATCTGTTTTGCTCGTATGTTAAAAACAGAAACTTTCAACACCTCTTTTTGATTGATTGTGAAGCATTGAAAGAAGACGTATTAGCGACCAATCCCTTTCCTTGCGCAGATTTTGAAAATAATTTCATTGGCTGTTGTGTACTTACGTCTGCCTTCTGATGCTAATTTTGATTGGCTTTCTTTATTGCATGTGACGTTACGATACACTCACCATGTATGTAGTCCATTTTGTGACACACTTTATTTTACTATGGGTTTCAAAAACTAGTTGTGGTAGAGTGTTTTTAACTTAAACTGTGTACTCTACTTACGAGTTTGTTGACTGTAAAGGTATTTAAAAATATTATTATATTTTCTATTCTATCATAAGTGTGCTGAATTTTCTCCTTTAGCGTGGAGTACTATGTTCTTTTATAAAATGTATAATTCTTCAAACCATCCTTGAAAGAAAAATGTTCATGTTGTCAAAATATTTTTATTGAGTCTTTTATATTAATCAGAAGGGTGAAATGCAAAAATGATTTTACATTCATTGGTATCACGCGTTGTACCACATTTATTTAATTTTATAATAAGCACTCACTCCTTATGTTTACATTATATAAGTGTTGCCCCATCATCTTTTTATAAATGTTTGGGCTTTTTTTACTTTCAGATAAAGTAGAATAGAAGTGCTACAACAAACACTCCCTCACTACTTCATCTTTCTTTTTTTATGTACATTTCATGTCATTATTACATTTAAGAATCACACCATTTTGAGCCACAATTATATTACTTTTTTAAAAAAAATGCTTGCAGAGATAATCCTCCTATTCTTCACGAGTGAAAATTGGAAAAAGCACTACTTAATATAAACACTTTTAGTCCAATTTCACTCTAGAAGATAAAGAGGATTTTTTTAGTACATTTTTCAATCATAAAGAAATACTTGCATAATAAAATAATATCTTGGTTGAAAGTCATCCAACTCCAGTTGAAGGATCATTAAGTTATATATAAATTAAAATATACATTAACAATATGATCCCTCTGTGGAAATGAAAGCTAAATTAAAGATTATGACAGCGCTCCTAATCAATACTTTGCACGGACTAATTCGTTAAATAACCTATATTTCCAATTAGATAATTTACCTCTCTTCGATATTGTTTCCTTCCTCCATTGAAATTCAACCAACTCCTCTGGAAAGTACATACTGTTTTATGTATTTTTAAATATACATTAACAATATGTACTCTCTGAGGAAATGAAAGATAATGTGAAGATCTTTACGCAGTTCCGAATCATTCCTTTGCTCGTAATTTCTTCGACCAAATTGATTCTCTGAAATGAGACTAATCATCTCACGGGTGTGCTTTATATACTTTTTAGTTACATAACAGTCTATGGGATCAATTTATTGCTCCTCCCACTATTAAGTCACGTTTTTCAGTTGACAGGTGTTCTCATTTCCACTGTTGTAGAGTGTCACGTATTTATGTAAATGTGCCTCTTTCCATACTATTTAACTTTTGTATCATTTCTAAAATGTTTTATTTAAACTCGTTTTTATTAATAAAGCATTTCTATACGTACATTTTTTTAATAGGAGTATTAACATTAATTCCTCTTTTTTTAACTTATTCTAGTAACTTCCCTTTTTTTCAAACTTTTTTATTTCTAGTGTAATCATGCACTCAGAAAGCATGTACTCATGCAGTGAGTCAGGCTTTAGGAAATGCAGTGATTCAAAGTGCTATGTATTATGCATGTAGTGGTGTAATAACCTTTACATTTATGCTTGAGGACTACAATTCCCCACTCACTATATATACCAGGGGTCTCCAACTAGAAGCTCTTTAGCTACTGGTAGCTCACAAGCACCCTAAAAGTAGCTCTCAGAAGTGAAGCCAAACCAAGCCCATCTCAGAGATTCTGTGTATATTAAAGAATTTAGGCCCATATTATCAAGAAAGGGCGATACATTATTGCCGCTTTTATCTGCAGGAAACTGCCCTAAAGCAGCGATAATGGGCTTGATAATATCCCTTGTGAATTCCCATAGAAGCCCAGGTTAACACCAGAACCTGGGCTTCTATGGGAATTCACAAGGGCATATTACGAAGCCCATTATCGCCGCCTTAGCGGCAGTTTCCTGCCGATAAGAGCCGCGATAATGTATCGCCCTTTCTTGATATTATGGCCCTTAGTACTGCTCATTTCACTACCTTTAAGAGTTACAGACAGCCAAAGCAATGACAGGGCCTGTCATAACACTCAAATACAAACTGTGGTGGTGTATGAATTAATCAATTAGGGATGTATAAAGCTCACTATTCAACTGAGAGGGTTTCCAGGTGCTGGGGGAGTATGTGGAGGGATTTGTGCAGCTTTGGTCATTCGAAAAGGCAGGTGTGATGGCTCTTCCTGAATGCTTTCAGTGTGGGACTTTATCTGATACTGAGGGGGAGTTCTTTCCAGGTCTTGGCCATCATGTACGAGAATGGTGAGCATCTTGTCTGGTTATGTGAATACAGAGGATTTCGGAGAAGGCCTGGTCAGAGGAGTGGGTCCCCTCCGGGACCCCCATTTAAATAAAAACATTCCCCCCGGGATTTGGCCACCCTGGGGACTAATTAACAATAAAGCGGGGTTCGAGTTATTTTTCTTTTTCACGGCGTACGCTTCCCCCACGAGTATACCTCGACTTGGGTTTTTTTGTTTTTTTAAATGTTTTTTGCCTTGGGGGTACTTGTGGGACACCCTGAGCAGGCCTAGGAGCTCAGGGTGTTTCTACCCTGCCCTGTTTGCGTGTTTTTCACATTTCTTTTGCTGCTTCCTTGTGCCTCCGTTCTACCGAGGCACAAGATGGCTGCCAACACTTCCTGGTTTGAAGTGTTGACAGACAGTCGACAGCCAATTAGCATGCAGCTCGTGCTCGTAATGTTACGCTTACTATCCTTGGTCAGTACGGTATTCCGTCTATAGATATATCTATGATTTTACTTTTGATTTCCTCAGGAACTACTGAACAAATTTACACCATTTAACAAAAAGGGTAAACTGCGAACCGAAAATTTGGTGTAATTCCGTTCAGCAGTTCAGACTGTAGCCTCACTTAAAGGTCCCTATGGAAAATTGCATGGGGAAAACACGTTTTGGGACCCCCCCCCTTTTTTCTCAGCCCCCGCTTCATGAATCACCCCGAAACTTTCAGGGCAGGAGCGGAGCGCCCCATCTTCTTTGAGAATTTCACGAAGCTTCGTTAATTGGCGCCTAACTTATTCCAAATAGAATTTTTCAGATTTCCTATCGAAACTAGGTCCTAACTATAGCTACCTACTAGCGACCGCCAGTAGGTAATATATATTTTTGTCTCCACAAACTTTCTCCTTTGCTTGAAAACGCACTCAAACTGCAGGCATAATTATAAAAAAATGGCAATAAGTAACCAGAAATACTTTATTCCGCCTTATGTGTTTCAGAGCTACAAGCTCCTTGTTCACAGGCTTTTTCAGTTCTGGCAGAAACGCTGAAAGCACCACGTGTCCCCGTTGATCATCAACAATTTTGTAGCCCCCTGGTCGGCATTTGCTTTCGGGGACATGTAGTTTCTTCAAGTCAAATCTTCCCCTCTTGTGGGGGTCTGCAATGAACTTAGGGGCATATTAGCAAGGAATAGCGATATTTATCGCAAAATGCGCTTATCGCATATTTTTTATCGCTGCCTATCGCTGGATATGTTAGCAGAGAAAGCATGCGATTAGCAACGTTTTTCTCCATTGTGCTAAAATACCCAGCGATAGCGGCGAAATGCGTGAATATCGCTGGAAATCCAGCGAAATTCACGCATTAACGCCAATGGGTACTTAACCTGACAATCCACCCCCCATTGGATAAACAGGTAAGTAATGTTTTTAGCAGGCGTTAGATTATAGCGATAATCATGCTTAGCGTGATTTTTTTATCACTTTGCCAGCCTTGCTAATAGGCGATAGCTGTGTTATTGACTGCTTTCTGTTGCTGTTAGCGACAGCTTGCTGATAGGGTGATAGGGCTGCTACAGCGGCGATATGGTCCTTGCTAATATGCCACTGAGTTTGTTTAAAATGTCACTTAAGCCCTGCAGTGGGCATCTGGATAATATACTGCACAGTTACCTTTGATTTTCATCTGCAGCTCCACACTCGGTAATTGAAGTAATTCCGAACCGGCAGCCTCTTTCATATTTGTGTGAGTGGTGCAGCTTTCTCTGGCAGAAGAGGCCGGTAATATATGTCTCCATAAACTTTCTTCTTTGCTTGAAAGCACACTCAAACTGTAGGCCTAATTATAAATTGCAATTGATTATAATTATACATATATTTTTTATAATATATATTAGATGTGGGTTGTTGCGTGTTTAGGGAGATAGGGTGGGAAGTTATTTAAGTCCTAATTAATTAACAATTAATTATTCAAATATTATTAAATATATTATTTATTACCTAATGTGCTAATTGTGTTATACTCGTTTATTTGAATTATATTTTAATTGTGGGTTGCTAGGTATGTGAGAGTATAGTGTGGGGATTAAATTAAATCAATGAATAGCATTTTTTACACAAAATGCAGGCACAATTATAAAAAACCGGCACCTGAAAGAGTAGAAGAATATGTTTTGGGAAGAGATAGCACTGAATTAAATAACGCTATTGAGAGATATGTACCTAATCAATTTTTACCTCCTAACTCAAAACCTTTTGGTCATTGCTACCTTAACCTTACCTTCCCGCCTGTTCCAACCCAGGAGGCTGATCTGTCACCTCTAGGTTATGTAACTCTGCCAAAACCAGGAAAAAGACTTTAAAGGCAGCCACATTTGAGAATCTGAAAACAGCCTTTTTGGATTCTCTGCCAAAGTGATCTCATAATGTTGAAGAGTGTACATGTTGTGATGAAGTCCTGTCCGACCAGTAACACCAAGATGATGGTATGACTAATTTCTCTCAGGAAGACAAAACTGGTCCTGGGATCCAATGCCCGAGCGGCAAAGATTTGAAGACCAGGATTTGGTTGCAAGTCCTTCTAATTCGAGTTTTACCTCTGACCTATTAAAAGAACATTTGTTGCTGAGAAAATAGTGCATCCACCATTTTCAGACTCAGTTTCTGCAGCTAGGACAGCTCTCTATGTTCAGGCAACATTAAGAAAACCCTTCCTAAAAAATTACAGTGGGTGGTCATTTTGTAGATATTCTGGGAATTGATCCCAAACTGTCTACTTTTTTGGTTCAATATATTATACAATTTAAAATGGGAATTAACGTTGACAATTGCAGGTGGGCCTGTCAAGATAACCAAGATACTGGACCACTTTGAACATTTTAGACATTGCCTTTGAGATTGCTCTGGACATCCCATTGTTTTATCCTATGCACACACTGCCATCATTGACAGTAGTACTTGTCTGTAATTCGTAAGTCTTTATCACAATTGTGCAAATAAAAAACACAGTGAGATCAAATCTTTTAATGGTTATTCCAGAATTAAGGGCATCATTACGATGGCAGGTGGAGAAAGTCCGCCCGCCACTGTAACGGTACAGGTACACATCCTTTCATACGAGATATACACTCTGCATGTAAAGTTTATGAATGCATCAAACATTGTCTTTTGTGTCAATGTCATGTGAAAAAATATGTGACTGTCCACATAAATTATCGGCGTCATATGAGCACATCAAAAGTATAATGTGGGTATAGTCTCAATTGATATAATGAATTTCCTGCGACAAAAGGTTTTGTTTTTAGTCTGAATGGTAAATGGAAAGAGTTATTACTGCTTTTCCTATTCACCAAATGATATGCAAATCGCACTTATGTCTAAATGGATGACACAATTTTTTTGCTTGTATCGCTCTGATTACCCCGAAGTCTCTCATTTGCATGTGTATTTATTTACAATTCTATTACCTGCCTCTTAAACCTGTTAGGATTAATAGGAATACACACAGGAATTAAGTTTTGGTACTTTTATATCGTAACACAAATTTATATTGTGGTATACTCTTCCTCATCAATACCCTAAGACCTGCCTGTTTTTTTAACACTGAGTCTTTCCAATAATCACCACCATACATCTTGCAGATATTCATGGTCGTAAGGTTATTCTCAGGAATCGGATTTGTTGACATTAGGAATATTGCAGCTAAGTCACTTTAATTGACATATGCAGCTTAGAATAACAGAGATGGATACTAGTTTCAAAGGAATAGTGTCATTAAACTATTCAGCGCACAGAGGGAGGGGCGGACCAGATCACAATCCACAAGTTGTCGCTATAGTGTTTGTAGTCCGCTTAGGACCGCAAACACAATAAATAAACCGGAACTACTGACACAGCACTTCCGGGTCAAACTACACATGCAGGAAGCGGCAGAGAGAGCCAAAGCATGCACGCTTGGGTAACCAATGCTAGCCGAAACTGACTTATAATAAAAGGGAATGGGGGTTTCCTCTTCATACTGTAATCTAGAAGTAAAATGCCACCTTATAATTGACAGATACTCACAATTGGCAGGAAGTCGTTACGAATGATATTACATTGGAAAACAACGCACTAAACTAGAATTCACCATGTTAAAGTAACATTAGGTAAGAGCTGCGCATAATTTATTTGCACAATAAAAGAAACAATTACAGAGATCTTTTTAGCCATGAAGCCCTTGATAGCGATAACATGGAGACTATTTATTTAAAATTTTGGAAGAATAGTAAATCGAGATCACACGAAGGAACAGATATATACAGCCGGGACGGAAGTAGAACTGGTGGGGAGGCTACTAACACATCACTGGATCCTGTGGTACATATATAATTTGTTTTAAAGATACTAGGTCTACCATGGTATATACGGTACTCTAAAAATACCCCCTGAAATGTATCTTTTAGAATGGGACAAATTGCGTCCACTTTTGTTGTCAGGTAGGATCAACATTATCTTTTCAAAATTGCACTAGACTGGTACGAACATGAATACCACACCCAGATGCATCAAAGTACTTTTTTGCGATTCCTAATTTGCGAAAATTACCGAATCGCAAATTAGGAATCTCAAAATGGTATGCATCATTTTTTTCGCATTTTTTTTGTGATTCGGTAAAAATCGCAATTTTTACCGAATCGCATAAAAATGCGATTTTCAAATTGCGAATTCGCAATTCCCATTCATTCCTATGGGCTGAAATGCCCATAGGAATGAATGGGAATTGCTAATTCGCAATTTGAAATCGGAATTCAACAAAGCATTTCAAGGGTGGAGAGGGGGGTCCAAATGACCCCCCCCTGCACCCATGAAATGCACTTTTACCTGTAAGTTACAGACACACATGTCCTAAGGACATGTGTGTCTGTAGCTTAACAGTTTAAAAAATGCATTTTTGTGCGTTTTTAAATAATTTTGCAAATTACCACAAGGTTCAACTTCGTGGTAATTTGCACTTGCAATTTGTAAAATCGCAAATGTTTTGAGACTCCTTAAAAGCAATCGCATTTTTGGAATTCGCTAAAAATAGTGATTTTCCAAAAATGCTTGATGCATCCCAGAAACCAATTTAGGAAGTGCAAACGGACGATTTTTGCGATTCGCACCGTTTGCACTTCCTAAAAAGGTTGATGCATCTAGGCACAAGAGTATAATAAATTACACATGACCTTTGAGTCATATCCTTCCACCCCGTTATTGACAATCTTTTAATGCCACATGGATCTGTCTTCCTTAACAAATCTAAGGTCTTTGGGACAGAATATGATTGCAATAATATTCTTCAAATGTGAACAGGTCATGGAGACAATAGCACCAATATAATGCAGAGCACAATTGTGTTTAGCGAAAACTACCCACCTTTGGAGTTATAGTCAAATAAGAACACTCATTTTCACTATGATAATGCTTTAGAAAATTAATCACAATGTGATATGATATTTTCTCACCTAAACAGCCACTGGGTATTCATTTTCATAACATTTAAGTTGTGTATAAATGGTACTGGATCAGTTGAACCTATACATTATTTTCTTTTATGTAGCCCTGAAGAAGTCGATTAGGACAGTTACCATGACGACACACGTGTTGGCTGGGCAATATCGCATGAAATAAAAGAACAGAACATCAAACGACTTAATTCTGGAATAACATTTAAAAGATTTGATCTCACTGTGTTTTTTATTTGCACGATTGTGAGAAAGACTTATGAATTACAGACAGGCACTATTGTCTATGATATCAGCGTGTGCATAGGACAAGTGTTACAGTGAAATAGTGGATCAGATAGACGGTCCACTAGGAGGGTTCAGGGTGGGTATTTCCCTCACCTTTTGCACCACATAGAAAGTGAATAAGCAATTCCATACACTCACCTTTGTATTTACATCCCATTCTTTTGTAGCTGGAGACTAATCCTGTTAGAACTATTTATGGATGTTTTTCTTCAGGGGTAGAAAGGAAATAATTAGTTTTTCTCCCATTTGCTTCGATCCCCAGAGCCATAACAATTAGCAGAAGTACTTTTGATCACTGTATTGTGAGAACACAGTGTTGATGTATGATTTCAAGTGCTACTGAATCTTATCTTTGTGATCATCTCACCTTTTTCATGTTTTCTGAACATTCTTTTGGGCCTGGTAGGCCAACCTCAATATCTGGTCATCCACAACCAGCTTCAACTTTATAGAATGGAATGTTTTACGGCTCATTGGCAAGTGCCAGACATTTTAAGCAAAGCTCTCTTTTTTATCAACAGATCCTGGTCAGATTCTACCCACAAACACTATCAGTCAGCTCAGAACAGATGGACACAGTACTGCAATGAGTGGGATCTGGGTCCCGTGTGGGATGAGGTGAACTTTGTAGTCACCATTCTGTCCAGTCTGGAAGTGTACGGTCTCTCTTACCAAACAGTTAACAACTACCAATGTGCCATTTCATCAGGCTACATCACACTGGTGGAACACCCCACAGGGGAACACCCTCTGATATCCAAGATACTCCTAGTCTCAGATATGATGGTGTTTGGGACACTTCAACTGTACTAAGCCCCTTGTAAAACTGGCCACATAGTGACTCATTGTCTCCCAAACAATTGTAAGCAAAAAACAATACTTCTCTATTTTCTAATCAAAATGACGTCTCTGTCTTGAATCTTACTAGAGGATTTTAGATGTAAGAGCTTTGGATCTAGAGATTAGGTTCTTTACACCTGTGAGGCACTACCAATAGAAAAGGAAACCTTACCTGTGGAAAACACTGGAAAACACTGGTGATTCTGCTGTGACTTCCATCGTGGCTCGAAGGGTCATACAGAGCGACAACAGACTAGTAAACAATGAGACAAGGTAATTAAGTCAGGAAGAGAGGGGGAGGAGTCATGGACTTCAAGGATTCCTAAAACTTCTAATGGAAGACTCACCTAAGAAGGAGAAGGGGTGGGCCTGGAGGAGAAAGAACAGGGAGAGGAGTAGGGAGTGGAGATGCAGAGGGGACTAAGGGAGTAACGAAGAACCGGAAAGTGGAGGAAGAGATAAGGGGAGAGGAGACGGAGATCGAGCGGAGGAAAAGACTGTGACTACTTTGCCTAACCTACCAAGCCCAAAGATGGAGAACTTGATTGTAAGAGAGGTGGTGAAGGGTTAAAAAGAAGAAAATAGTTACTGGGGTAAATGTCTCTTTCATCAGGGGAACATTGGCTGAAAGTCCACGAAGATCTAGAAGGGAGAAAGAGAAAGCATTATCAACTTTTCCAACTTTTCCAAGACATTTAGATTTTTGTTTACTCCCTACTAGGCCAACTCTCATTTTTTCTGTTTATGTTATTTGAATTCAAATAACCATACGTGGAACCCCCATATAAAAAACCTCTGAAGCATTATTTCTGCCCATCCCTCCAAAACACCAGAAGGTGTTATTCTTGTCCAAAAGATCTTAGGGCCCGATTATGACTCTGGTGGTGCCAGCACAACACTGCCAAAGCAGCGCAAGGACCGCCTGCTTGAATAGGAGTTCAACTCATGCAGGCAGACCTCCTTTGCCTTTCCCACTGCGTTGCCCTTCAAAAGGGCACCGCAATAGGAGCAGCAAACAGTTTCCAGCACGGATTGGGCTGTGAAGTCTATGTCATGCTGGAACTGAGGGCACAACACCGAATACATACCCATAGCAGAGGGCATAGGGGCCCTGTAGGTCCCCCTTGGTTCCCCCACTGCCAGGCTTTTCGTGGGGGGCTCAGAGCCATGAAATGGCTGGCAGTGAGAGGACCTCGTAATATGCTCGCTGGGACTGTGCCAGTCCTGCTCAGCCTTTTGCATTGCCCCTCCACTGCACCACCACCAGGGAATGGCGGTTCCTTGGCACAGCTGTTGGTCCACTTCTGGAACGACTCAGAGAGTCATAATCCAGCGGACTGAACACCGCCACTGCAAGTCTGACGATCCATGGACCGCCACGCTCGTAATCAGGCCCAAAGACTTTTGTCAAGACAGATTTCATATTCATCTTTTCCAATATAGCCCAAATTATATATTGTTGATTGTCTTCATACTTTTGAATGCAGCACATGGGATCTCAGACAGTCTCAGTCAGGTCAACTCCTCATTTCTATTGTCATTTTTTATACTCTAGTATTATCGCCCAAGTTGGCATGGTAGGTAAAACTGAGTCTATCAGAAGCAGGCATTGACACCATCCTCTTTGGAGCCATCTCCACTAAATCCTACTGCCTATATACAAGCCTACAGGACATTATGAGCATGGCCAACCTATCTTGGAAATTGTTTTCAAGCAATTTTGATATAAACTATTAGGTAATATTATTTTCATTGTAATTCAAGAGTTTAAAATGTGCTTAATATGAAGCATTCAGCTCTCATAGAATCACAAATTGTATAGCTATTATGCAATATTTTGTTACTTTCCCACCCCTTTGTTTATTCATGTCTCCACTTTGGTTTACTGAATGTTCTCCTTTGATTACAGCGACAGATCAAAAGCCAGGTTAACATTTCAGGGAAGTACGCATTAATTGAGTTCTTAAAGCAAGAAGAGTTGGAGCTACACGTTTTAAGACTATTTATACTGTTGGCTTTAATGTTGCTGAAACTTAACCTTGTTTTTGGAACTTGTAGTTTTTTGTCAAAGAATCATGGTAGTTATAGTTATTTGCTATGCTTTGAACTTAGAGATAGATGTACAAATCCTTTTGGCATTCCTAAAAGGTGATATTTTCAGAAACTGGCTGTTTGCGAACCCAAAAAAGCCCTTTGGAATTCAACAAACCCAAAGTCCTATTCAGTACCATGATACCGAATCGCAATTTGAGTTTGCGACCAAATACCAAATCGCTATTTGGAAGTGGCATGTTTAGGATGTCTCTTCCAAATACCATTTTGGAAAGGTATGTATTAATATTCTGCAACTCAAATCCAGTAGCAAAACAGCAATCCTTTACCGACTATACAAATGTAGTGGTAAGCCATTAGCAAACAGGTAGAGAGAATGTTGACAATTTGACAAAACATTTTCCACAGCCTATTCTTAAAGAACGTTACTTAACCTTTTCTTTTTTTTAAATGCATCCCCTTTTCCTTTAAAAAAAACTGCTTTATTTAAAAACAATCACAGACATGGTGGTCTACTGACATCAGCAGGGCACCATTCCTCTAATGAATGCATTTCATAATGGGTTGCAATGTTTGGCCTACCTCAATAATAAAAAAATAAAAAAACTGGTCGTAACTGGGATGGCAAATTGAGCTAAAGAATGATGATGGATTCAACCCAGATCTGTGACTGGGTATGAGTGTCTGAATAGTTTAAGCGCTCCATCCAACATCTCCTTGTGTTTGCTTTGATCGCCCTAAGTTGGTAGGGTATGCCCAGACGTGGGTTCCTTGCTCACTTTGCCACTGGATTGAACCTAGCCTGGCTGATGAGGGATGTTACCCCCAAATCGGTCCCAGGATGCTTGTTTCCAGTCCACATAAGAACAGCTTAGACCCAGCATATAGCTGGGTCTGAACTGGGTTGTTGAAGTGAGCTAGAGAATGATGATGGATTTAACCCAGATCTGTGAATGGGGTGAGTGTCTGAAAAGTTTTAGCGCTCTGTCAATCATCTCCTTGTGTTTCCTACCTCATTAATATTCATGAAGTAGGTCGAATTGCAACCCAAGACAAATATTTTTTTCAAACTGACCTATTAGTATGCAGAATGGATTTGGGGAAGTTTGGTTTGCAATGCTTTATTGCATCCATTTTTAACATATCTGGCTTTTGGTTTTTTACTAACTGAACATTGCTACTGTAGAACTAAAGCGTTAAAAATGATGCATAATCCTTCCCTTTGTGGCGTTAATAGAACAGAAACATTTTATATGGGATAAAATGTTGGATTCCTGCAAAATTGTCAGGATAATTTCATAACATAGCAGTAGGTCCTCTGTTTGCTTTAATAATCAACCGAAAACTGTGTTGATAGCTCTAAACACTTTTTTAACACTTTTTCTCAGATTTCTTTATGTGGTTTCTGTTTTCGATTTATGTTGCAGAAGAGAAAACTACATTTTCCTAGAATCTTCTTACTGGCGAGCACTTAAAACACAGACCAGGCAGGTAAAAAAACGGCCAGATGGCAACCATTCTTAGAAAGAAAGCATTAAGTATTAATTGCCTTCATTTTAATCCTTTGTAAGTCAAAAATATGCTGTGTGGACAGATGGTGGCATAATAGCCTGCTGTGAAGTGATGAATTAATGGTGGAGTGTACAGATGCTAATATTTATTTAGTAATACATGGTGTTTTCTGCATCACCTCGTAAGTTCCTTTGTGACTACTCGAAAACTATGCTGGAGGGTAGACACACATCTCTGCAGATCTAATACCAGATATAGTATTATTTCAGTATTTTTCCACATTGTCAAAAAGTCCTCTTGCATAAATCCTGGTTCAGTCCATCATGGTGGTTTGAGTATTGTAGTAGTTGCTTTAATATTTAAACACTGGACCATGATCATTGTGAGTCTGATAATTTCGCTTTATTCTGAGGCAGCATCATCAGTGTACTTATTTGAAAAATCGGACTCCCCCTGCTTAACTGATTTTCTGCCTGCAGACTCGGGGGCTTATTTAACAAGCCCCTTGCGCCTGCGGTGCGTCACTTTTTATACGGGAAACCGGCTGCGCAAGTGGCTTGTAAATAAGCCCCTCATTGCCTAAGAAATTTTTAGTTGTGCTGTCAACCCGTTTACATCCCTTTCGAGTTCTTCCTTTGCCTGCCCGATAGTAGTAAAAGTTGCCCCTTTCAGAGATTTCCATTGCGTGGTGGTGCTGAGTCAGATTACCTTCATTTTACTACCCTTTTAACTATATTATGAGAAGCTTCGCCTTTAATTTCCATTTTATGATTTCTTGAAATTAGATCAGCAAAAAAAAGAAAGCGCTATGCATAGCTTTCGCTGTACCTTCCTTTTGGAGACGCACAAAAGTGTGCTAAACTTCACAGCACGAGACATATTTTGGAATTTGTATTGAGTCTGAAAAAAGTAAAAAATTATACTCAACCACGTTTGGGCAGAAACCGTCACTGACTCAAAAAGCCTGAAATCCATCCACCTGAAGACCCGTCTATTGAACTGGCTCACAGCCCAAATTTCTGTGCTCCCTTTTCTTAATGTCCAAATTTCCAATCGTCGTCTTAGGAAGTCTTCAGGCTTTCTATATAGTTTCAAGTTTAGTTTATTATGTTTCGGCTCTCAACAGAGGGCCACATAAAACACATACAATTATACAGAAATAGTTACAAAGGAAAACATAGGTTACAAAATTAAAGAACCACAGCTTTATCACTGGGTAAGCAGTCAACTAGCACTTCTCCAGGAAATATTTAATAAATATCTAAAAACCCCCTGAAAAAGTTAAAAATTCTAAAACAGAACATTTCATTTGGCGGACAGTAAAGTGCATGGAAAAAAGTTTTAACATTTAAAATTCCCAGTTGTAAACAAATTGGTTTTAACCACTTAGAACGCAGAGGGCGCAATGCTGGACAAATAAACAAGGCATGATTACGATCCTGTATGGCATTACTACAAAGATTACATATCGGGGATACACCATACCATTTCGCAATGAGGTAATTAAGGGGGAGCAAATCATGTCTTAGAAGGTACCACAGTCTACGGACTCTATGGGGAATATTCCACGTAAGGTATTGTTGGGCCAGTTTTGGTGTATATGTACTTAGCAATAACTGCCTTTCTTTATTCCCTTGTTTAGCAAGCATATCCATCTTAAAACTGAGTTCCCATGAGGCGCATTTTAATTTTGACTTTAGTTCGGCAGGAGTAAGCAAAAACAGTGAGCTCTCATCCAACTCCAATAGATTTACAGCTTTTCTAAAGTTCTTAACCAACATTGAGAACTCATTAAAGTGGCCCAAAAGTTCTTTTTTAATAGCATCCCGTAGGGTATCAGGGTTACTTCTTGCTAAACAGGCTACCCACCTTACGAGGGCCATTAACCCCTGTACCCAACAGCTACGAAGTCCGAATTCCAGCCTGCATGCGGAGACTGAGCAGGCTGTATTTAGGGAAGAAAAACTTCTTAACACCTTTCCTTCTATTTTATGCAGGAATCCCCAATAATTTAGCTTCACTAGTTCTAATTCATAAAGTAACGTGGCAGGGATCTTTGCTCTAAATACCTCTAGAAATAGCGTGAAGTGTCTCTTCCCTGTAGCATTATACAGAGACCCTAACCCCATACCATGAGCCAAAGCTTTATGAGCAATGTGCTCAATGTGGGGTTTCTCACTTAAGTTTGATGAAATGATCTTACCCAAGAAGGTATAAGTTTTAACCACTTCAAGTTTTTGTCTTCCTATGGCCCAACCATAATTTTCAGACCTACATTTTTTCTTTCCAAAAATACACATTATTTTACTTTTCGAGACGTTAATCTTCATATAATGTGTTTCTGCAAATTGATTTAATGCCTGCAGACGGTTGGACAAGCCCTTTGGTGTTAAATCTAGGACAAGGATATCGTCCGCATACATTAAGACAGATATCTCTAATTCTCCTATTTTTGGGGCTTGCCCCTCACAAGCTGTGATAACCTTTGGAAGGTCTGCCGTATATAAAGAGAATAATGTTGGGGCCAATATACACCCTTGTTTCAAACCATTTGGGGAAGGAATGGATTGTGAGAGACCTCTCTCCCCACCATATAACACCTTGCACCATGTGTTCGAATGAAGGGCTTTCACAAGTTCAAGGAGCTGTGTTGGCATGCCTAAAGCTGCAAGCTTTCTCCACAGCGTTGGACGATCCACTTTGTCGAACGCTGTGGAGAAGTCTATAAATGCCGCGTATATTCCACTACCTCGAACACGTACGTATTTATCGGTAAGCACCTGCAAGGCAGTTAAATTATCTAAAGTTCCATGATCTTTACGAAATCCAGTTTGTTCCAAAGGTAAAATACAATTGAGTTCTATCCAGTCATTAATCAAAGTTAAAAGATATTTAGCAAACACTTTTCCTATTGCATCCAATAAGGCTATTAGACAGTAGTTTGCTGGATTCTCCCGTTCTCCCTTTTTAAATAGGGGAATTAATATACTTCCTCTCCATGAGTCTGGAACGGATCTAGAGAGGAGACATGCATGAAATATTGGGAGAAGAATTTTACTCCAGGAGGTGATGTCTTGTTTCAATATGGACATGGGTAGTTCATCAGGACCCATAGCTCCTGAAGAGCGCATACTCTTTAACACGGAAGCTATGGTTTTCTCAGTTGGGAGCTCTATGCTATTTTTACTATTCAGAACTAGATCCCCATTTTCACCTACTATACCATTGGAAGCATATAAACCAGTTATGAATTTTATCCAGATATCTTCAGCAATAGCAATGGGAATGGTGGTAGTTCTTACACCACATCCCTTCCCTATTATTGACCAAAATTCTCTGGAATTATTAAAGGCTAATGCTTCTCTTAACCTAATCCAGAGAGAATCTTCCTTTTCTCTTTTTAATTTTAATTTCAGTCTAGTCCTCCTTCTCTGAAGTAGGGCTAATTGCTGTGCAGTTTCCTTGGATCTACTCAAGTACTGTAGCCTCACAAGTTTATTTATCTCCCTATTTAAGGGTACTAGTATATTCGGAAGGGAATACGACTTTTTGGTATTTTTTGTTTTCTTGGCTAATGTGGTAACCTTATTCTTAAACTTTTCAAAGTTGAGAAATTCCCTACCCTGCCGTTCTTCTAATTCCAGAATGGTTTGAGGTAGTATATTTTGGACATCCTTCATGCTGATGGGGTCCCAAAAGCACCTACCAGATTTGATATGAATAGAGACTCCTTTGTTAGTTATAGACCAGGAGTCTGTGTCTGGAGGTTGCAAAGAAACAGTTAAGTTAATCATATTATGGTCACTTAAGGAGGACTGAGAAATCATTATATCTTGAATGAAGGAAAACGAATCATAGTCCGTAATCACAAAGTCCAAGATAGATTCACCCCTAAATGACCTATGTGTAAACTTGGCGGGAATGTCAGAAGGCATCCTACCATTTACGATTAAACCCTCAAAGTAGCTGAGTTCTTCAAGTAATATTTTTCCTCTTTTGTTAGATTTTATGTTACTAGGAAAAATTGCTTGAGGGATGTTATACGCTTCTTCCTTGTAAGTATTTCTAAACATATCTAAACTTACATTGGAAACTTTACTATTTAGGTCACCCATAAGCAAAATATAAGGAGGCTGATCCTGCTCTAGTAGTTGCTTTACATAAGAAAACATTCGCTTCAAAACAACATTAAAAGTGTCTTCAGGGGGAATATATGCATTTAAAAGAACAAGAGAAGAACGATTTCCTACTGTCCCTATATTCTTAATAGCTATGGACTGGAAAAGATTACTGCTATCCTTATAGTGAGAAATCTGCCATTGTAATGTATTTAATAAAAAGCAGGCAATTCCACCTTTTGCATGGCCTTTCTTCACAGATGTGGCGGCAGCTTCAAGCACAATATAGTCTTTTCCTCCATATATACTATTTTTGCACCATGTTTCCTGAATACATAATACATCAACATGCAAAGATAATAAAAATTCTAATTTCTCTGAACAATTATGTAAGCCTGCGGCATTCCAGGATACTATTTTTAAATGACTGTTAAAGATGTTGAAACAGTCTTGGATTGTTCGATGTATTGTTAGACAGAACTCCTGGTAGCCAATTCCATAACTGATTATCTTCTGTAGGGGGCTTATCCAATTTCACAGAAAGAGGGAGTACCTCAGAAACCATACGTTTACCTCTGGGCACCCAAATTTTTTAATCTTTACTGTGAGAATAATGTTCATCCTTCGCACAACCCATTTTAGAGGCTTCTTCCCTGGGAGCGAAACGCTTTCCGTCGTTAATAAAAGGTAACACATCGATCCCTTTACACTGAAAAGTTTCTGCTTGTTGGAGAAATAAATTAGCAATAATTTTGGAGCAAAATTTTACTCGTGCTCGTTGTTCACAACCAACCCTTATTATAGAGACCAGGTCAATATCACTAGACAGAATCAGTTTTAAACTTTCAATGTCTTTAAAGGAATTAATCAACCATGATCTATTTAAGTTTAGGTCAGAGTCAAATAAGGGAAGGAAATCCAGAGTCAAAGTATCAATACAGAGGTTAGAAATTTTTAACGGGACACTAGAGATATTCGTCGGTTCCTCAGCAATGGGACAATAATTGGGAGCAAATGGGTTAAGTACTTTTTTTCCAGTCTTAGGATTGCTTTTAATAGCCTCTTTTGCTGGTTCCATGGGAATTGTAACGACAACTTTAGAGTTTAATGCACCCTCATCCAGGATACTGACAACAGGTTGATCTTCTACAACAGAGTTAATAGCAGAAGCAGCAACCACATTAGGGGAAGTATCCAATAAAGAGCCATCTACAATATCTATTACGTCCCGAACTTCTGTATCAATATGCTTTTGAAAAATAATTTGCCTCTGTTTTTTCTTATTATGCTTTCGAGTAGGTTTCCTATTTTTTCCCTTATGCTTTCTACTTTTTACTTTTACCATCCCTTTAGACAGAGCAGATCCTTCAGAGTCTTTTACATCCTGATTAAAAATAGGAAAAAGATCGATCACGACAGAATGGTTGACCTCTGCCGAGTTTGTTTCCTTCAGTGATGGGTCAGAGTCTTTTCTCCTTTGTGAGGGAAGTAAGTGCGTAGCCACAGAGGGCTCATGAATATCAACCTTTACCAACTTCTCCAATTGTATATTTTTACTCGATATCGGATTACTGACCAAGTCCTTCTGGTCAGCTGTTTCAATATGATCAGTAACCCCAATTTCAGTATTTCTAGCAAGCAATACTTTCAGTATTTCTGTAACCGAGTGCAAAATGCAATCTGAGCTCCCAACAAATTTGCCTAATAGAAGAAGTATGGAGGCAAGTAAATGTTCAAGAGCTATCAAAGATTCAGAGATAGGTTTTTCACTTTTTTGTTGTTCTGATGCAATAAGAGAACAAATCCCAGATAAATTAATCTGCGGAGAATTCAAATGGCTCTGCAACGAAAAAATGTCTTGTGAATTCATAGATGGAGTGCTACTGTAAAGCAATAAACCCGATGGCGTTGCTCCATTTGGAGTTTTACTGATTTTTGATTGTTCCGGAATTTTCTCGTCCAAATAGCGACCACAAAGTTCAAGATCGATACTGGATGGAATGGAGAGATCATTAATGTTCATTTCCTCGTTTTCAGTGTGATTATGAGTCATGGACTGAGGAACTTTAGAAAGAGCTGGGGCAAGATCAGAATTAAAGCTTTTAGATATCCCTACTAAGGGCGTAGAATTAATATTTGGAAGAGAAGTAGATATATTTCTTTCTGTATTCAACTCCGTTTTGGTAATCTTCACTGCTTCGAAATGTTTATCAGCCATAGTTGACGATGGACCGTTAGAAATAATTGACACTTCCGTAGATTTATTCACTGATTTTTCCCAGATTTCCAACAATTGCTTCTGACCTTTCAATAGGACGCTCTTTTCAGAATTGTTCTTTAATGTATTAGATTTAGATTTTATACTAGACCTTCCACCTAATACTCTGCCAGAGGGTAATGTTCTTGATGTCATAGTATCAGTGCAAGATACAAGTAGCACAACTGAAAAACAAGTACTAGTTTTTTAATGGAACATCAAAATAACGGGGCCCAGCCCAGCCTACCTCAGCCACTGAGGGCCACAGAGGACCCGCCCTTTGCCCGGGCTTAGCCCGGCGTCGCCCGCGCGCGTCGCGCGATGCGCGATCTTCCAGCGAAAATAAAGGTAGGTGAGGGGGGCGTGGCGGTGAGGTGCTCCAGGCCCAGATGGCTTGTGGGCAATGTTGTTTCTTTCAGCCACAATCCGCCTACAGTCCCGCAATCACGAGTGTTTCCCGCAGAGCGGGAAACACGAGAAGTTAGACACCAGCGCAGCCAGATAGCGCTTTCAGGGTAACGGCGCTCAAACACCAGCGCTGCCAGATAGCGCTTTCAGGGTAGCGGCGCTTAGGATTGGATTCCAAGCGTTTTCACCTCGAGCAGTGTTCACAGCAAAACCGATGCAGCAGCAACAGGATTATTCTCCGCTCCACAGCGGGCTTCCAGCGAAATTAAAGGCAGGTGAGGGGGGCGTGGCGGTGAGGTGCTCCAGGCCCAGATGGCTTGTGGGCAATGTTGTTTCTTTCAGCCACAATCCGCCTACAGTCCCGCAATCACGAGTGTTTCCCGCGGAGCGGGAAACGCGAGAAGTTAGACACCAGCGCAGCCAGATAGCGATTTCAGGGTAACGGCGCTCAAACACCAGCGCTGCCAGATAGCGCTTTCAGGGTAGCGGCGCTTAGGATTGGATTCCAAGCGTTTTCACCTCGAGCAGTGTTCACAGCAAAACCAATGCAGCAGCAACAGGATTATTCTCCGCATAGACTTTCTATATAGGCAAACTGAAAAAGGGTAAAGACAATGGGGCCATATGTCGGTAGCCCAATTGAGATCGCAACTGCAAAAATTCACAGAATTTTTGTGTTTGCGATCGCAATTTAGGCAGTGTGCTATGTGGCACAGAAACACCCACACGCAAAATAAGGAATCGCGAAAATTTACGATTCCTTATTTTGCGAAATGCATTTAAGGAATCCCGAATTGCAATTCCTTAAATGCAATGTAGGTAGCACCCAAGTTGTGCAAATTTATGCTTAAGGAATCTCAAATTACCACCAACCTTAGGTTGGTGGTAATTTGCGATTTAAGTGAAAAATTCACTTTTTTGTATTTTTCAAAGTGGCACTTATACATGCCCTTAGTGCATTTATGTGCGCCACATGTGCACACATGTTAATTTCAGGGGTGCAAAAGGTTGTCCTATTGACACCCTTGCAACCTTGAAACTGCATTCTCAATTTGTGATTCTCTATTTGAGAATCGCAAATTGAGAATGTCTTCCTATTCATTCGTATGGGCCTTCCAGCCCATAGAAATGAATGGGAAGGTATTCCTTATTTGCGAATCTCAATTTTCGATTCGCAAATACGGAATAGGTGGGATACGCAAAATATTTTGCTAATCCTACCTACATTGCATTTTGCGATTCTCTAATTGCGATTCCCTAAAAATCACAATTTGAGAATCGCAAAATATGTATTACCTTCATATGGTCCAATATGCATAGAAGGTGTACTAAAGAGTTTTTAAGAAAAGGAAATAAAAGAGAAAACAGAATTATATGTAGAAGTACAGAAAACGTGGAATCAAGCTGCTACCTTCATATATCTTCTTCATGGATGTTCAAGCCTTGACTGAAAAACGTGTTGCGCACCTATATGTCATTTAAATTGAAAACAATTAATTTGAATCAAAATTTTGGGAGTGGAGACAATGGCAGGACATTGAGCATGACACAGCTTTATTTCACATCAGTGGGGCTGAGAATTGTTTCCATAAAGAGCGTGTCAGATCTGGCCTCCTGCCAGGGAAAACCCGAGAGGTCTTTACAGTGCAGAGCACCAGTGGCAGCTACTCGGAATCTGAAGTGGTGAGGCAGCGAGGGTGGGGTACCAAATTAAGAACAGACAAAAAAAAAATAAAGAACTTACCTGCCACTGCGGTTGCCCCATTGCTCCGATCCCAGTCCTGGTCCAGTCCCAGGCTGGTCACACTGCACAGGCTCCCAGATGCCAATTCCTGGTGCTTCTCTCATGCTGGAAATACCATTCCCGCAAAACACACAAGATGATGGACGGTATGTTGCACAATGGCAAAACATTCACCCCCAGTCACAGATCTGGGTTTAATCCATCGTTATTTTGTTCACCATGCTACCCCAGTTCAGACATGGCCATATGCAAATCAGTCTTGACCCTGTGCCTCATGGGAACAGTCCAGACTGAACTGCCAAGCCATGTCTTCCCTGGAACGGAATCAAGCATCCTAGGACTGGTTTCTGGCTATCAGCCTTCATCAGCCAGGATAGCTTGACTCCAGTGGCGTAGTGAGCACGGGACCTATGTCTGGGCATACCCTTTCCACATAGGGTGAACAGCAAAACACACAAGATGATGGACGGAATTTTGCACAATGGCAAAACATTCACCCCCAGTCACAGATCTGGGTTTAATCAATCGTTATTCTGTTCACCAAGCCACCCCAGTTCAGACATGGCCATATGCAAATAAGTCTTGACCCTGTGCCTCATGGGAACAGTCCAGACCGAACTGCCAAGCCATGTCTTCCCTGTACCGGAATCAAGCATTCTAGGACCGGTTTCTGGCTATCAGCCTTCATCAGCCAGGATAGCTTGACTCCAGTGGTGTAGTGAGCACAGGACCCACGTCTGTGTAACACAGCCAGGTGGAGAAATGCTTAGTGTGCATGATGGTTTGGCTGGCTTAAGATGGCTGGCCAAACCATCAAGGGCATCATGCGCATTTAGTAGTGCCCATCACCCCTCCTTCCCCACTGTTGTTGCACATAGAGTGCATAGCCCTGCCCCCCTAAGACACGCTCTAAAATGATAATAAAATTGGTTTATTATCATTTTATTTTTCATTGCTTAACTTTGCTACCACCTAGTGGGGTGACACTCCACCATAACGGAGGAGAGAACGTAAGGCATATTTATACATTGTTTTTGAACCTGTGGTGCAGGGACCCCTGGATGTCCACGAAAGCTTCTCAGGGGGGTCTGTGACTACTTAGAAAACTAACTAATAGTAGCAGACAAACAGACTTTATATAAGTAAAGAAACAATGTTAAAATTGTGAAGTAAATTGAAATTTGTAGCAAAAAATTAAGTTGGAAGCCTCCGATCGATACATGGCAGCAGTGCAAATGCAACAAACAGAATATAGTATGACGATGAGTGGCCTAAGTTAAACTTAGAGAAGCTCCAACCTTCCAATAAAAATTCAAAATGTATTCCTGCTTTACATTTGTTTGTAAATTAAATTAAATATTTCCTCAATTGCATATTTGTTTGATGAATGCTTGTTTCTGAATTATTTTTTTTTATTCCAATCATTGAAATTTCTTACGCTGGGCTCCCCGGCTTCCAGTAATAACTCAGTAGTGTCCCTAGAACCAAATAATGATTAATTAGCAGTCCCGGGTTCCAGTAATGATCAACTAGGGGTCCACAGACGACAAAAGCTTAGGAACCACTGCTATAGACACTTACATCAGAGAGACACTGGGACATCTTGGCACAAGATAAAGCATGACAGACCCTGTTATGAGAGAGAACCTGATAAGCACTCCTGTAGAGTGAGCATGGGTTGCAGCTGTGACCCTTCCTGTACTACAGGATAATTGGCTGAACCTTGTGAGGCCTTACATTGTGAGATTTGTAGGACATGTAGGAGCACCCCTCTATACAGGAGTTAATACATATGAAATATGCATAACCTGAACTTTGCCTTGCTGTGTGAGGCATGAGCCAATAATCAAGTCTGATAGCTCAACGATGGCTAATTCTGCCGCCTAGGTTCAACAGCTGTTTGTCTTTGTGCCATAATAATAGTATTCTGCCTGTGAACTTAAAATGTCATATCTGAGTTACCTTAGCTACAGCATCTGCCTCTTGACTGCATATGCATTGTATACATGCATCTATACATACCTGACAACTTACAGTCTCCATAACAAAGAACATATTCACCTAAAATAGCCATGCCCTATTGGCTTTGACAGTGACTGTTGAATTTTGTATTCAGCATTCCGCAGTAGTGCATGTGTTTCCTTTCTGTGTCCACTGGATTTTTTTATTTGCATGCTATTGTTTTACTACTCACCCCATCTGGGAATGGGTTTTCCTTCATAGAAAACCTATTCAAATCAAATGAAATCAAATCAAATTTATAAAGCGCATGGCTGCACTAGCTAGTGAGTCCCCGGGCTGCGATAAAAACCTGAGTCAGGCAGATGATAAACCACAGAAATGATCAAACAGTAGTGTTACCAAATGGGAAAAACCATGTCTTGAGCTTTTTCCGAAAAAAGGTCTTCGATGATTCCAGCCGGAGCCCGACCGGTAGCTTATTCCAATGAGAGACCGCTAAAAAGCTAAAAGAGGGCCTGCCCAACCTGGCTCTTTTGATCATCGGGATATTGTATGATTGCTGACTTTGTCATGCGTGCACACAGGTGTGATTGGTAAAACGAATTGGCAAAGCCAATATCTAGGCATATTACTGCTCAGACCTATTAACTTTGCCAATGCTTGTTTTTCTTTTCATACTCTTGAAGCTAATTTTATGTTTACGCAGCTGTAACCATTTTCTTACTAGTCAATTGTGACTTGGGGGGCATGTATTTTATTTTTTATTTTTTTGAAAAACTTTATTGACAAGTAGACATAGAAGTTATTTTCGTCATCATCATTTTAGCATTCGTTACATAGTATCGCATTATGCCTGCATAGATGGTTAATTCACAAGACAGACTGGTGTTCACGACAAAGTTTCATAACGTACAATGAGGGAAGAATTGCATATAAGTCCTCACAGAATTGTATAGATCAATATTCCATACTCAGTTCCATGTTGTATTTCGCCCACCTATCAAAACTGCAGTTAGTTCTCAGTGATTCCTACGTATGGAAGGAAAATGACTTCTACAAAAAAGAAAAAACTCAACTAATGTCATCACCACCGTACAGAGTTGTGCCCTTTCAGAGACAGGTGTCATCCATTGCATAGAATCCTCACATTTGTTCAGAGTCCACAGCGCCGCACCCTCCACCCCCTCACAATCCAGAGTGTCTCACACCAGTCCGCTCTCCTCAATCGTCTTCCTCCTCTGACTCCAGGTCTTCATCCTCTGGCAATGGGTCACATGGTTCTCCCCTATATTTATTCCACGGTGACCACACTTTATTCCATTTACGCGGACAGGCCCGCAACACATACACTGCCCTTTCCCTTACCATGAGGAGGTCCATATTTCTAATCCAGCCCGACACTGTCGGCAAGTCTGGAGCACCCCATTTTTGCGCTATGTCTCTTTTTGCCACTGTCATAGCTAACGTGGCCCACAACTGTTCATATTTGTTTAGGTCAGTAGGGTCCCAAATGTTTAATATACACTTACGGGGCTCAGGCAGGAGTGACATCTCAAGGGCCTGGGAGACTGTTCGCATAATCTGTTTCCAGACCTCTTGGATTAACGGGCAGTTCCACAGTGTGTGGAGTAGGGTTCCCTCCTCCCCGCAACCCCTCAGACAGAAGGGGTGTGGTGTCCGCTGTATCCTGTGCAAAAGTGTCCTGGTATAGTAGGTGCGGTGTAGGATCTTGAGCTGGACCAGCCTAAACCTCGCTGAGATGCCCACCTCCCTCGGTGAGGCCAGCGCCTCGTTCCATTCTGAGTCGTCCATATCCCCCAGTTCCCCCACCCATCTCTCTCTGAGCTTCTGTGTGGGGTCCGGCAGGTTATTAATTAGTTTTTTGTATGTGAGGGAGGTTGCCTTCTGTTCCATAAAGTCAGTTAGCAACCTGTCCTCCAGTGGAGATGATTCCGGGAGCGTTGTGTCAGGGGGGATTGCATGCAGCAGGGCGTGCCGGATTTGCACATATCTGTACGTTTCATTGGGGCCCATACCATACTGTTGCCGCAGCTGTGAGAACGCGACCACCGAGCCCTTGTCCCAAAGGTCTCCCACTACCGAAATCCCTATCTGGTCCCATTGTGCGAAACCCTTACTGGCTCTTAAGTTCCCTAGTGATTTCGTGTCCCACAATGGCGTCATTTTAGTAATTTTCCCCTGCCACCCGAGTCGGGATTGTGCTGCATGCCACAGGGATACCGTGTGTAGCGTCGGTCCGATCAGTTTCCGGGCCCGTTCGCGATTGTACAGCACAGCGAGCATGCCGTCTGTCCCCAATTGTGACCAGTCCGCTTTGTATGCGGGGTCCCCTCGCGGGATGTGGATCCAGTGATTTATTATCTTAAGCTGGGAGGCCCAATAATATATTTGAAGGTTGGGTAGTGCAATCCCCCCTTCATACCAGCTTTTAACTAATTTGTTGTGAGCTATACGTGCTGGGCCATTATTCCACAGCAGAGCAGATATAAGTGCGGCGACCTGTTGGAAGTAGCGTGGTGCCACCACATGAGGGGTATTCTCCAACACATAAAGAAACCTAGGGAGAGCCATCATTTTATATAATGCCGCTCGCCCAAGGAGGGTTAAAGGCAGGGTAGCCCAGTATTTAACGTCTGCACGGAGACGCGTCAGAGGTGGCACCAGGTTTGCGTTATAGAAGTCCGCCGCATTAGCGGTGATAAAAATGCCCAGGTATTTAAATGAGCCGGACGCCAACTGTAGGGGGCAGTCATCCCGCAGTGCCGGCTCTGGGCCCCTAAGTACAAATATTATAGATTTGGACCAGTTCAGGGTGTAGCCGGACGCCTTCCCGTGTGTGTCGCACAGGGTCAATAGGGCAGGGATACCTTCGTTGGGATCGGTCATATAGATCAGCATGTCATCTGCATATAGTGACACTTTATCTTCCCACCCGTCCTCCCATGTGAGCCCCCGAAACAGTGGCGTTGCTCTGAGCAGGATGGCCAGTGGCTCAAGCACCAGCGCAAATAGCAGGGGCGATAGCGGGCATCCTTGTCTCGTTCCACGTCCTAATGGGAAGGGCTCCGAGATGTGACCATTTGCGACCACCTGTGCCATTGGGGACTTGTACAGTAGCCGGACCCATGCTATGTATTTCGGGCCGAAGCCCATACGAGCAAGGACCGCAAATAGGTACTCCCACTCCACAAGATCAAACGCCATTTTGGCGTCCAGGGATAGGATGACTGCCTGGCTGGAAAGGAGATGCGCTCTCGCCAGGACCCCATGCACCCTCCTCAGATTCAGCGCTGTGCTCCTATGTGGCATGAAACCTGATTGGTCTGGGTGTATCAGGGTGTCCAGGTGCTTTGTCAGGCGGCTAGCTAGGAGTTTCGCGAGGACCTTTGCCTCCACGTTGAGCAGGGATATAGGTCGGTATGAGGAGCACAGCGTCTGTGGCTTGTCAGGTTTGGGAATAGCCACTATGGTGGCCGTGCGCTGATCCAGAGGGAGTTCAGTCCTAACGAAACTTTCTTCATACATATCTAGCATGGGTTTGCTCAATAGGGAGGCTGATGCTTTGTACCATTCTACAGGTATCCCGTTAGGACCAAGTGCCTTGCCAGATTGCAACGATTGTATTGCCAGTTGGATTTCAGTTTCTGTGAGGTCAGTGTCCAATTCCTGTTGTGCATCTGGGGAGAGTGCTGGGACAGTAATTTGGTCGAGTGATGCAAACGCCTCCTGCTCCGTGACAGCCCGAGTCGGTGTGTATATTTCCTGATAGTGTTGTGCCAATGTGTGTATGATTTGTTCAGGGTGAGTCAGCAGCTGGCCCTCTCGAGTGTATAGCCTCTGAATGCCTCTGTTGCAACCACCCCTCCTGTCCAACCATGCTAGCATTCTTCCGGCTTTGTCCCCCACATCATATATCCTGCTGGCTGTGCTCGCCAAATGACCCTTGGTCACCGTTGTGAGGTGAGCTAAGTGTTGTTGTTGTTTGAGATGTAGCGCATGCGCGGTGTCGGGGGTGGGATTGGCCATGTGGGTAACATTCGCGGTGTGGAGAGCCAGTTCTAATTGAGCGAGTTCATTTCTGGAGTCTCGCTTGTGCCCCGTGATAGCCGCTATTGCCGCGCCGCGCAGGACTGTTTTGTACGCCTCCCAGAGTGTTGACGGTGAGGAGACCGTCCCTGTATTTTCTGCAAAATATTGCGACGAGGCCAGTTTAAGCTTCTTTCTGACACCTGGGATCTGCAAATAGTTGGGGTATATGGGATAGAGCCTGGCACGTTTCCGCTCCTTGGACGTGATGTGGAGGGACACCGGGTAGTGATCAGATATACCCCTAGGTAGGATCTCGAGTTTGTCCACTGAACCTAGCCCTACCCCCAAGAAGAAGAGGTAGTCAATGCGTGAGAGACTGTTGTGCGTAGATGAGTAGTGCGTGTATTGTTTTGCCGTTGGGTTCAATTGACGCCAAACATCCGTGAGGCCCAATGCGGACAGAAAACCAGGAAGCGTGGCGGTTCCTCGCTGTCGGTCCCGTATGGGAAAGGTGTCTAATAGTGGGTCAGTTATGGCGTTAAAGTCCCCGCCAATGATCATGTCACCCTCTGGAAGGTCAATGAGAAACTGACCCAGCGCCGGCAGTGCTGTGGAGTGTAGCGCCGGGGGGATGTATACTGACACCACAGTGAGGGGCTTCCCCTCCCATTGACCGTGTAGTGCCGCAAATCGACCCTGGTCGTCCGCCTTGCGGCTGTCAATCATAAAAGAGGAGTTTTTCTTGAGGAGTATCCCAGTGCCCCTAGACCCCGTGGTGAACTCTGCATGTACCGCCATGCTATATCCGCGCCTGTCAAGTGCTTTGCAGGTGGACCCGGCCAGGTGCGTCTCTTGTAACATCACCAAGTCTGGCCCGTGACGTTTAATGGTCTGAAGAACCAATCCCCTCTTAATTTTGTCCCCCAGTCCCCTAACATTCCATGTGAACAGCTTTAAAGGGGGCACCGCCGTTAGTCGCGAGTCGCCATCAGCGGGCGTGTTTCTGTGTCGTTGAGCCATTTGGAGGTAAGAATAGTGCTACTGAAGCATGAAGGTGGAGCATAGCGCATGTGGGATGACCTGTGATAGCAAACCAGGAGTGTACGGTCTGCAGTGGGACCATGGCCCGTACCAAAGCGGTGATGACTGAGAACAATATCAACCATAACAATACAACTCCCCCCCCCCCGCCCCCTCCCTGCTCCCCTGCACCACGGACGAGAACCCGCCCGCATCCCCAACTTGGCAGAGTGCTTAATCCCGTCCCCGCCCATCTTACTTGCTCGTGGGGTTGGTGATACCCCTACAGGCACCGGCCGATGCCCGCCCTACTCGGCTCCATCAGCGTCAAGGTCCCAAGGGTTCATAAACATGTTGTCCCTCATGCAGATCACCCAGATTAGCCCCTAGAAGGTTGTCCAGAGTCAAGTGGGTCTCTTTCTAGATCCGAATCCAATGCCGTTGCACCTCTTTCGTTTGTGGGAGTACCTGATGGGTGTTCCGTCTGTTCCCCGTTGCGATAGTGCTGTCGGTCTCTATGCTGGCGCTGTGGCTGTCCCACCTGCCTCCATCCATCCAGCCACCTTCTAGCCACCTCCGGCGTATCAAAGAACCACGTCTTACCTTCGGCCACTATGCGTAACTTGGCGGGGAAAAGCATGGAGTATGGCAGGCCTCTGTCCCGCAGCGCTTTTTTTACCTCCATGAATGATTTTCTGCGCCTGGCCACCTCCGCCGTGTAGTCTGGAAAGAAGGCCAAGGTGGAGTTGTGAATTTTCACAGGTGGGGAGTTCCTTGCCGCTTGCAGGATTGCGTCTCTGTCCCTAAAATTGAAGAGTCTGGCCAGTACAGGCCGCGGGGCGGCGCCCGGTTTGGCAGCTCCACCAGGAACTCGGTGCGCCCTCTCAACAGAAAAGAAATGGGACAGACCTTTAGGCTTCAGCTGGGTTTTGATCAGGTCTTCAACGTATAAGTCCATTGCAGCTTTACCTTCCGATTCTGGCAGGCCTAGGATGCGGACGTTGTTCCTTCTGGAGCGCCCTTCCTGATCGTCGAGCTTTTCCTGTAGCTGTTTAGTGACTCTCTCCATGCGTTCCATGGCTACCTGCAGGTCCGAGGTGTCCTCAACAAGAGATTTCGTGACTACCTCCACTTGGGAGACCCTTTCCGCCATTTTGTGAAAGTCTGCTCGAAGTAGCGTGACTTCGGAGGAGATGGAGCCCACCGTCGTCTGCACCTCGTTGAGGGTCTTCATTACGTCTTCAAGGGTCACTTTCGGAGTGCCACCCGTTTCTGGAGGAGAACCAATGGAGTGGCGGCCGCCATTCTGGGAATGTCCATGCTGGCCATATGTGAATTTGTCAAGCTTTGCCTGTGTCGATGAGCTCCGCGTACCCTTTCCGGCCATGATTTCGCGTTGCTGATGGAGGTATGTGTGCTCCGCTTCTGGGTAGGCTTTTATCTTTCGGGTCACTCAAGGCCTTTGGGTGTCCGACTGGTAAACTTGCGTCCCCCTGATTTCAAGGACCACTCAGGGCCAGGGGTGTCGCAGCCGGCCTCTGAAATAGTCTGTCCGGCGCCCCCTGGAAGGTGCTCGTGCGGCCCACAACGTGGCTGTACACGAAGGCTCCTCGTAGTGTGGTGCCACCAAGCGCGACGACAGGAGTGTTCCCAATGGGGGGGGTCCCCCTTGCTTAGTGCCTCCAAACCCCTTCGTGCTCCCCTGCAGCGGTTACCTTGCGGGACCGTCCGCGCCCAGAAGGCGCCTACACCAGGCTGGCCGGACTGTGGATGGCCCCACACCACGTCGCCTCTACGTCAGGATGCCGGTGCCTCCATGCGCCTCTCCGTGAAGCTGGGGTGAGTCTTAGACCGGCTGCAGCGCAGTGAGGCAGTTGGGTCTTGTTGCAGATCGCCTCACCCTGGTGCGCAATCGGCGTCCCTGGTCACTTGGATCCTCAAATATGGCGCAGTCTTTGGCGCAGGGAGGCTCCTGTCGGTCTTTGCATCGTCACCATGCGGCGCCTGCCGCTAGTTCTGGCTCTCTTGGACCCCTCGGTACATGCAGGGGTGGGCGCTGGAAAGGCAGCGCGTCTGCAGGGCTTCACTGGCAGATCGGAGCAACTTCCGGCCGGTGTCAGGGCGCCCGGGCCGGGGAGGGTGAACTTCCGCCCAGGTCCGCTAATCACCTGAGGTCGGTGCTGTCAGGCTGGCGCAGGCCCCGTCTCGCTGCTTCCGATAGGAGCTGTTCCCGGCGTCCGATGACCGCCGGGGTTGCAGCAATTAACGCCGCTCGGGTTCCTGAGCCGATGTAACCCCTTCGGGCGGGCGGTGTGAAGGATGGAAGTGCGGATAGTCAGTGCGGGCCGGTTTGCCTGACGGAGCTCCCGCTTCAAGCTGCCGCCATGCTCGGCAGTTGGCCACGCCCCCCCGGGCATGTATTTTATTTGTGCATGTTTCCATAAGCAGGAGGCTTTAGGAAGGGAAATGTTTTTTACTGACAATTTTTTCACCCTACAGCTTAAAGTTCAAACAAAAATAACTCAAAATCAGCGAGGTCAGGAAAAGCATACCATTAAATTAGGTAAATGTAACATCTGGTAACTACTGCATGATTAGCATAACTGCAGTATCAGGAGGTAGATTCATGAGAATCCCTTTTAATTGCAAATCCTCAAGTTTTGTACGAGTTTGCCTCTTGTCCTCGTTCCTAAGAGTTGATTCAATTCAAGGTAGTCATATCCTTGTTTCAGAGGCTCCCTGGCATTTTCAGATTAGATGATCTGTTTCAAGAGGCTTCAGCAACTGAACTCTAAAGAAATATCCAAACCAGACACCAGGGACCTGATGTCCTAAGAAGCAGGTGGGGAAAAGTTGTCTCCGATTTTGTGATGTGACATCTGTACTTATCTTTGGGGTGGCTTCCTACTCAGCACCAAGAGACCTTTGGTGTACGTGTGCTGATAAATTCCCTATAACATAACAAATAACATAACTATTAGGTTGCACCACGAAATCTCCAGTTGTGGGTGTAAGGGGTGTCATAAAATGACCTGCCTAATTAACATTAATTAGGCAGGTCAATATTTGCGATCCCCGATAAATGGCGACAAACACAAGGAGGGTGGATTGCAAGAACGGCGTGCCACAATCAATGTGTTTGTATTCCCAAACCAATCAGAATTCTGTTTTTTAAAGCATCCCAAGTTCCTTAAAGGACCAGTGCTTGGTCTCCCTTAAGTTGTCGGGCAGGTTTTACATGATGTACTGGCAGAGCCACACGGCCCCTCCACTTAGGCAGGCACGCACGCACACAGCCCGGGGGCGGAGTAGCCCTCGGGTATAAATAAACGGGCGCGAGACCGCTCGTGGTCTTCGGCCCCTAAATCATAGCTAGTGTCTGAGTATCATTGTACCACTCTAATAGGTAGGCCCCACTCTGAGGCCTAGGCACCCTTGCCCTGTTTCCAGATACTACATTGGCGACGAAGCGGGTCCTTGCCCACGCCTCGCCCCCGCGGACACACCTGCTGTGTCCCGCGGTGCCGCCTGGGCCGCGCTCACGCTGCCTGCTTTGGAGCCTGCGGCCGGCGACGTGATCAATCGCGGGTGCCGACCCGCTGTGCTGCCTCGCCCGGCCCTGCCTTATGCCGGGGGGTGCTTCGCGCCTGTCGTGGTGCGAGAGGTGAGCCCCCCGGAGGGAATACTGTACTGGCTGTGAGCCCGCGCGGCAGCGCCTCAGCCTTCGAGGCCTAACCCGGCTTGGCCGACGCCCCAGTGCCCTGGCCTGCTAGCGCGTGGGAGGATAGTCACCGCGTGCAGCGCTTGTTGGAGGGACTGGTTCGGCCCTCACCACACCCCGCGGTTGCTCACGCGCCTCGTGGGAGCGGCAAAACGAGCGTGCAGTTTACGCGCCCAGCATGAGCCAGCTAGCACCAGGAGGGACCGCGTCCACGGGACCGCCCCAGCGGCATCCCACTCCACCACCCCGGTCGCCACTGAATACCGGGCCTGTTCAAGTGAGACCACCTACTCAAGCGCCTACTTCCAACGTCACACCCACGACACAGGGTCATGCCATGGCGGCCCCGATTCCGCCGTTCAGCAAACTATCGGACCCTACCACAGCAGCCGCAAGATGGCGCCTCTGGCTTGGACGCCTAGAACATTACTTTGTGGGCGTCAGGGAAACCGACAGCAAGGTCAAGCGTTCACTCCTGATGTGCTATGGGGGCGACGAGCTCTACGAGCTATTCCAGACACTGCCAAACAGAGGGGACGACAACGATTACACGTCTGCGGTCACGGCCCTCAACCGCCATTTTGACCCCCGCGCCAACCCGGATTTTGAATGGTTCAAGTTGCGCCAAGCTCAACAGGCGGAGGGCGAATCAATTGACATTTTCTATGTGCGGCTGCGCAAACTAGCTACGTCATGCGAGCTTCCAGACAGCACCCTAGAGATCAGAGCACAACTGATCCAAGGATGTCGGTCTGTTCAACTGCGACGCCTAATCCTGCGGCAGCCACACATCAGCTTGGACGAAATCCTCGTGCTGGCGAGGTCACATGAGCTATCTAACGCAAGAGGGGACGAGATGCAGGCCGCGCTGGACGGACCTGTGGCGCCAGCGAGACACGTGTCGGTGAAGGAAGAACACGTGGACATGATTCGGAGAAGGCCTCAATTCCCCACTCAAAAAGATCAGCCAGCAGCAGCCTCTCAGTCCACATGCGGCAACTGCGGGTTGGAACATCCCCCGAACGGACGGTGTTTCGCACGTGGGAAGGCATGCTCTAACTGTGGTAAGATGAACCACTTCGCTAAAGTGTGCCGCAGCAGCAGCCGCACTGGACCTGCTGGATGGAGCGCCGCCCAAGGAGTACGTCAACTTTCTCTAGAGGACCTGGAGCCAGGCAGCGACACGCATCAGACAGCGTTCCGGCTGGAAGAGGGCGAGGATGAGAACGTCTTCTTTGTCTCTTTTGTTGGTCGAGACGGGTCCCGGAAGAGGCCGCCGCCGATGTATGAAGTTGAGATTGAGGCTTCCCCAGTGAAGGCACTAATCGACACGGGGCGTCGGTGAATGTAATGGACAGTACCCAATACGAACGATTACACCCTCGCCCACCGCTCCTACCCTCAAAAGCCAGAATCTACACATACAACAGTGATGAACCCCTGCCACTGCATGGGGTGATCGACGTGAAGGTGTCTTGCAATGACCAAACAGTAAACACGAAGTTTCACGTGACCGGGGGCAAGCGGGGCACGCTGCTCAGCTGCCACACCGCGGAAGACCTACAACTGGTGTTCTTCGCCAACCAAGTCCACGAACGGCACGCAGATGCCATGTTGAGAGACTTCCCAACGCTTTTTCGAGGCCTAGGCTGCCTTAAAGGAAAAGTTTTTAAGCTACACATTGATCAGACAGTGAGACCAACTGCACTAAACCACCGGAGGGTGCCGTTCCACCTGCGGCCGCAGGTGGAAGAGGGGCTGAAGAAGCTTGAGAAATTGGGAGTGATCGAGAAGGTATCAGGGCCCACACCCTGGGTCTCGCCGCTCGTTGTGGCACCAAAACCCAAGCAGCCTGGCGCCATAAGACTGTGCGTTGACATGCGCCTCCCGACCAAAGCAGTCAAACGGGAACGTCATCTCACGCCCACTATGGCCGACATAGTAGCTGATTTGAACGGGGCCAAATGGTTCTCTAAACTGGACCTAAACGCAGGATACCACCAGCTTGAACTCCATCCCGATAGCCGTAACATCACGACGTTCTCAACACATGTCGGACTCCGCAGGTTCAAACGTCTGAGCTTCGGCGTGTCCTCGGCCGCCGAAGTGTTCCAGAATGTGATCAGGGAGACGTTGTCGGGATTGCCCGGAGTTATCAATTTAAGTGATGACATTCTGGTCTTCTCCAAGACCCTGGAGGAACACCATGGACACTTGAGGGCTGCTCTTCAGCGCCTGGCAGACCATGGACTCACGTCACACCGAGAAAAGTGTTAGTTCTACAAAGAAACGGTAGAGTTCTTGGGCTATATCTTTTCGCGCGACGGACTGAAGGTGGACCCAAAAAAAGCGGAGGCCATCCGGTCTGCACCGAAGCCGACGTCCGCGACCGAGGTCCGCAGCTTCCTAGGGATGGCGACATATTGTGGCCGGTTCATCCCCAACCCGGCGTCCCTATCGGAACCCCTGCGCGCACTCACCAAAGCTGGACAGCCATGGACGTGGTCTGTGAAGGAGGACGACGCGTTCTGAGCTGTGAAGGAGGCCCTGATTGATGACAAGGTCATGGCATATTTCAGGCCACATCGGCAGACGGAGCTTGTCGTGGACGCGAGCCCAGTGGGGCTAGGTGCGGTCCTGTTGCAAAAGACGGAAGATCACACGTGGGTACCCACAGCATACGCCAGTCGGGAGCTGACGGCCACGGAAATGCGCTACGCACAGATTGAGAGGGAGGCCCTCGCCATAAAGTGGGCATGCCAATACTTTCACCTGTACCTCTTCGGCCACGAGTTCACGGTCGTGACGGACCACAAGCCGCTGGTTCCGCTGTTTGCAGGGACAGCAAGACTCGCGCTGCCCAGTATTGAAAGGTGGGCCATTCAGCTCCTGAAGTACAGATTCGAAGTCATATTTCCCCCCCCCCCGTGGTGGACAACCCCGCGGATTACCTTTCACGCCACCCAGAGCACGCTCCCAGAACAGGAGAACACCAGGACCTGGAGGAGGTGGAAGAGTTTGTCTGGATCCTGTCGCAAGAGGCCTGCCCTAAGGCCCTCACGCTAGAAGAAATTGGCACTGCTACCCACCAGGATGAGTGTCTCCGGAGGGTGAAACGCACCTTAGAGGATCGCAGCTGAAAACACTTCCTGGATGGTGACAGCACTCTCACGACAGCGGAGCAGACATTTCGCCGGCAGATGTGGCGTGCGCAAAGTGAACTGAGCACAGGACCCCACGGAGTGGTTTTGCAAGGAGCCACTATCGTCATACCCTCAAGCCTGCAGACAGAGGTGGTACGCCTCGCCAATCAAGGACATCAGGGCATAGCAAAGACAAAGGCCCGACTGCGGGGAAGGGTGTTGTTCCTGGGCATTGACGGCGCAGTAGAGGAGGAGATCTGCAACTGCCATTCATGTGTAATCACAAGTCAGGAACCTGCGCCACACCCAGTCATCACTGAAGACTCGTGTGACATCCCCTGGTCCAAGATCAGCATCGACTCTGGGTCTTTCCTGGATGGAGGCCAAGCCATGGTACTGATTGACTCATGTTCCCGGTTTCCAGTGGTGGAGGTGATCCCGTACACCGCGTTCAGCCATGTCAAGCCAGCCCTGGACAGGGTTTTCGCAATGCTAGGTTACCCGGATGAATTACGATCGGACAATGGACCGCCGTTTCAGGGCTCCGAGTTTAAGGCGTATCTAACCAGACGAGGGATACATCATCGGAAGATCACACCGCAATGGCCGCAGGCCAACGGAGAGGTCGAGCGGTTTATGAGGACAATGAACCGAGCCTTAAAGATCGGTGTGGAGAAGGGAGAAATGGCTGAGGAATGTCTGTCGCAGTTCCTAAATGCCTATAGACAGACACCACATTGTACCACCAAGTGCGCCCCAGCGCACGTCATGTTCAAGAGACCCCCACGAGACTCTGTGCCGGTGAGCCCAGCATGGCAGGCACCAGAACTAGATCATGAAGAGACACAGGACCGGAGACGACGCACGAATGAGAGAGCAAGCCGAACGAGAAGAGCCGGAGTCCGGCCTCTGGCTGTCGGCGATCGGGTGGTTATCTAGACTCGCCACCATCAATGGAAGTATCAGACAATATTTGAGCCAGAGATATGGGAGGTCATGAGCATCCATGGCACTATGGTGTCAACGTCCGACGGATCCAGAGTGGTGACGCGAAACGTATCATGGTTCAAACGAGTGCCGATGAATGAAGCAATCCAGGAACAGGTGGAGGAAGAAATGGAGATTGCAGCGGACCAACCGGCTACCCCAGAGGCAGCCGCCAACCCTCGGGACAGAGAACCATCATCAGCCCGAAGGGGCGTGCAGTCAAACACCATTCTGCCAGGTCCTGTGCGTGAACCAGCAGAACCGGCAGGCGCACCCGAGGTCGAAGGGCAGCGAAGCCAAAGGTACAACCTCCGACCTAACCCAACTCCCAGTCAGCGGCTCCGGGGCTATGCCTGGAGACTACGTACTGCAAAGAACTCTAAGTAAGACTGGACTATTCATCTGTGAGTTCGGAGGGATGTACTGGCGGAGCTACACGGCCCGTCCACTTAGGCACGCACGCACACAGCCCGGGGGCGGAGTAGCCCTCGGGTATAAATAAAGGGGCGCGAGACCGCTCGTGGTCTTCGGCCCCTAAATCATAGCTAGTGTCTGAGTATCATTGTACCACTGTAATAGGTAGGCCCCACTCTGAGGCCTAGGCCACCCTTGCCCTGTTTCCAGATATTGCACATAGCAGAAGGTGTGACAAGGGGACTCCTTCCCCTTTCAGAATCACTTACCACCTCTTCGAGGTGTGAGTAACTGATCAATAGTTTTTAAACTGATACAAACAGTTGTGATATATAAATAGGAAGGGATACCTTTCCCTTTCAGAATCACTTACCACCTCCTTTGAGGTGTGAGTTACTGATCAATAGTTTTTAACAGCAATTGCCGTTGCAAACCATTGATACAAACCATAGTGATACACAAGTAGGAAGGGGCGCCGCTGTTCTGCCCCATCCTCCTTGCAATTCAAAATAGTTTGCAAAACCCTTTTGCGAGTCGGAAAGGCTTTTCCCACTTGCAAAATGAGCGTAGTGGCGTTTGCAAAGCCTGTGAGTTTGAGAATCATTTGCTTTGGCTGGGTTTGTTAACTCAAAGGTGTTTAGTGCATTATTTGGATTCAAATATAACTTTAACTTGCTTGCCTTGCCTCATTATTATGCAGTACAAACATGACCTTTGTGCAAAGGAAGTATTTGCTGGCCCATTCCCTGAGCTGGCATAACTGCGGGTTTTTTACAGCATTGTCTACAATATCTAAGGACACTTGGCTTACATTAGGAATTGAAATACTGCCACAAATATATATATATTTTTAAGAGTCTGTCATAATCATAACATTAAAATATCAACAGACTCGTAAAAAGCTCTATTGCTACTTCACGTTTACAAGAATGTGACCTTTACCTTGACTGCACACAAAAACATACATAGGCAAAGACATTCAGTGTATGCTGCGTTATTGAACACGTTCTTATATTATATTAATAAACTGTCCTGATAACGAAAGGCCAATATAGCCATTCCCACAGCTGCGGTTTGGTTTGCTTTTGGCGAGCTCTGAGGTCTTTTCCATTCCCTTACATGGGCCCGAGGCCTCGCCGCCATCGCAGCCCGAGTGTGGCGAGGAAAGGCCTCTCGCGTCGTGCACGCATTCCAGCGCGATGCTTACAATTTCTGGTATTTCTCAAGGTTTGGACATTGTCTTGCAACAGCGTCATTAAAACCACTTGACCAAGTACCAATGGGAAAGGAAACCGTTTTCAGAGGAGAGGTCTGTGTGGCCCCGGGATTCACCGTTTACGTGAAAACAACCACGGCTGTTAAGAATTATGGAGGTACCCAAAATTCCGACATGACATTTGTGTGTCGTTGATGGTCTGCAGGAGCCTACCCTTCCCCAGTCCTTGCAGTTCTTCGATTTCCTCCTCTGCTCCGGCGGCGTCAGTGACATTTTATTTGTTGCTTTATCTTTGGGTCCAAGTTTTCACATTTTATGTTGTTTGGTTCTTGTCGTACACATTACCTACACATCACTGTAGATGCTTGTTATTTAGGGCCACATGTAGTGTAGCTTTTTTTTGGTCGCAAATGACTTATTCGCCGAGTCGAGCCGTTTGTGAACAAAAACATGTTTTCCCCCAATATACAAACCCCCTATTTAGCGAGTCTGGGTATTAGTAAGGGGTGTGTTAAGGGCGTCCCACCCTAATAGTGGCTTGGAGGGCTGTGTACGAGTGTTTTGCGACCGAAATACAGTCGCAAAACATTCGCTATTTAACACCAATTTCATTTTGGTGCTAAAGCATTCTCAAAAGAGAAGGGGTCCACAGGGGACACCTTCCCCTTTGTGAATGTATGCGAAAACGGTTTTTAAGAGCAGGCTGTGGTCCGATAAACCATTGTCTAATCTTTAAAATATGAAAGGAATACTTATCATTTTTATTTTTTTTAATGCATTAAGGAAAACAGACTGCATTAAAAAGAAATAATCCTTTTCTATATTCTTAAAGCAAACACGGACATGGTGGTCTGCTGTTTCCAGCAGGCTGCCATCACTGTGTTTTTTAGAGATTCCCAGTGGGTTGCAAATTGTGATCCTCATGAATAATAATGAGGTAGGTCATTTGAGACCCACTGGCAATCGCAAATAAAACTCAATGAAGTTTCATACATTTGGAATTGCGACTTCCTAGTTGCCATTCGCATGGAATTGCAATTATGAACTCACAAATTCAAACATTAGTACATGTAGCCCTTAATATTTTAGCATTGCGGAAGAAGTTAAAAAATGTTGAATGCCATTTGCAATCAAGCAAACTGTGCACAGAAATGTGATTTTATTATTTTAGCAGATATTAAGTTAATGGAGCGTTGCTTGTAAGCACATTTATAAATGGCAAAATATTTGAAAGAAAGTCAATTAGGTGTTATAAAGGGCCATGTGAAGATGGAAGCTTTACCAATTTTTTAAAAAGTTTACGAGCTTGGGGCCTCGTTTACAAAGGTCCCTTACACTTTTTTTTTGCTATTCACAAACTGCGAGTTAACAGTAAGAGTTTGATTTTGACTTTTGGTGCAGCGGGAGATACGCCAATACCAAGGTCATGCACCCGCTGCGCCAAAGCCTTGGTCAGGCTTCCCACTGATTAGAAGTTTCCTCCTGCATGGTGTGTTTTTTTTTGCGTTCCCATGGCAGTGCCTCTCAAAATGGGCACCGCAATAGAAATGCCAAAAACAGTTCCTACACCGCATTGACCATTAAGTCAATGCTGTGTAGGAACTGGTGTGCATGGCAGACAGAGGGGCACATGTTGTGCTCCCCTGTTGGCATCCACATTGCTTGAGGCACGAGGGCCATGTAGCGCCCCCTTTGTTTCCTCTGAACCGCCATGAACACCGCGGCGGATGGGAAACTCGTAATATGCTTCGTGGGACCATGCCCTCAGGACCACCAAACCACTTGCAGGGAATAGCGGTTACAAGGCAGATACCCGATGGTGGTCTGACCACCGAGTCTTAATGTGACGGTCGGAACGCTGATGTGGTGGTGGCTGGACCACCACCTCTACACCACCACGAGTCTGGTCTCGTAATCTAGCACTAAGTTTGTGACTGCGGAGATTCCAAAGTCATAAACGTACTAACAACTCACAGTTTGTGAATTAGCAAACAAATAGGATACTTACACAAATGTTTAAGTTTATCTTTGTGAATCAGGCCCTTCATGAACATTAAAAAAGATGGTCGATGTTTAACCGGCTATTAGTGAAATCGTTAATTTTCTCTGCAATTTACTCAACCGCTGGATAAATAGTAGTAATTATTTACTGTTTGACTGGAGGCTATTACAAAGTCAGAAAAAAAACACTTTTTATGCTGCAACTAGATAAGTAGTAGAGATTCAGCACTGGCTAAATATTTTTTTATTTAATTTATAAAGCGCATGAATCACCCCGGGAGGGGTGGGGGGGGGTATCGCTATAGGTAGCATAGCAGACAGTGCAAACTCAGAAGAGTTCTGTTTTGAGGAGCTTCCTTTAGAGAACATAGTCTGAACATTTTCGAAGATGTACAGGTAGCTGATTCCAGTACTGGGGGGCCAAATAGAAGAAGACTTTACCCTCTGTACGGGCTTTGCTGCAGTGAGGAATGGCAAGTATGGATTTTTCTCCTGATCAAAGGGATCTATTCGGCTGGTAGGGGATACGTTTTTCTGTTAAATAGACAGGACCTCTGCCATTCAAAGCTTTGTGTACAATACAACACATCTTGCATTTGACTCTCTTGCGTATCCGCAGTCAATGGAGTTGATGCAGGAGGGGTTGGAGGGGGGAGCTGGTACATTCTTAACAAGGCGGTCAGCAGTGCTTTTTACCACCTGGAGTCTATTTAAATAAGATCATTTTGCAGCAATCAGAAGGGCATTGCAATAGTACAGACAGCTTGTCACAAGTGCCTTAATGAGTGTTTTATGCACAGAGAGGGAAAACTCTGTGCAAGAGGCTCAGCATATTGAAAAAAGAGCCAACGGTAGCCATCACCTGATCCTTCATGGTGAGTTTCTGGTCAAGACGTATGCCCAAGTTCTTAACTACCGTCTTAGGGGTGGGGGATGTGTCCATTTCAGAAGGACACTGTTAGACCTGGCACCATTGGTGTGGGTCTCCCGTCCATTGATACTGTTGCCTCATGTATTTTTGCTGGTATTAGATGCTTTGGGCACTGTGCCACTGCTATTCAGTGCTCCCTATTGTAATTTGATGTATTAATCAGTGGTTCCATGTTTGGCTATTTGGTTTACTTGTCAGACCCTAGTCTAGTGCACTGAGTGTGCCCAGGGCGCATAAATCCAAATGCTCCTGGTGGGCCTGAAGCACTGGTTGTGCCACCCACAGAAGCAGCCTTGTAAAATGTGTCTAAGGTCTGCCATGATATAGGGCTGTGCCTGCCTTCCACAATGGTGGCTCCACCCCCTGGTGAGAAGCTGATGTCTCTGCCCTGCACACTGAAAGAAGAGAAGGAGTCCTGTAAACAAAGTACTCCAGGACTGTACTTGCCTTCCACAATGCTGGCTCCACCTCCTGTGGGGCGTCTGATGTGCTTGCCCTGCACTGTGAAAGAAAAGGAGAAGTCTGACAAAACAGAGTGCTTCAGAACTGGTTTGGACTGGGGAAAGCCCCCTCTCCCCTCAGGGAACAAAGGATTTTGGGGTATAAATATTGGGACCCTGATCCCATGAGATTAGATCACTTTGGACTACAAGAAGAAACCTTTACTGAGGAGAGGAAGCTGAAGAAACTGAGGAGAGACTATTCCAAAGCTGAAGTGGGGGATTGGCCTGCGGTTGTTGCCTTACTGCCAAAGGAAGGAGAAAGGAACGTTGTGTACTTTGCTTTCAACTTGTGAAGGATCTCCAAGGGCTTGGAAAAGAACTTGCCTCCTCCTGAAGTCTCAGGGACAACAGACTTCACCCCCCATCTCCTCAGAGTTCTTTCGAAGTGCCTGCTGCTGTTTTGGGCATGTCGCAAGGAGCTGGAAGCGCGACTCAACGAGAAGAAGAGTGTCGACGTCGCTGTGCTTGCCGTCGCAACTCCGAAGGCGGGTGTCGCCGCTGGAACTGTCGCACTGCACCACATCGGAGAGAAGCGTGCCGCAACGAAGAGGAAGCGTATCACTATTGCTGCTGCTGCCATCGCTAGGGAGGGTGTCGCTGTTGTAGTTGTCGCACTGCACCGCATCAGGAGAAGAATCTTGCAACAAGGTCGGAGCGTGTCGTCGTCGCTGTGCATGCCGTCGCAACTCCGAAGGAGGGTGTCGCTGCTGGAACTGTCGCATTGTACCGCATCGACCAAGAGCACCTCGCATCCCCAAAAAGCTCGCTGCTGTTGGAGCTGCTGCTGTCGCATCTTGGATGTTGCTGCTTTAGTTGTCGCATCGAGCGGAAGCTTCATGCATCGTGGGAGAAGAGCATTGCCGCTGGAATTGTTGTCTTCGCATCGTAAGGGTGTCGCCACTACAGTCCACGCATTGAACCGAGAACTTCTCGCATCCCCGAGAAGCGTGCCGCATCTGAAAGATTTTCACGTCTTTATTTCTTTGCATCTGAACTTTGCCGCATTTCCCATTGCTGCGACATTGCTTGTCGTGGAAGCGCACTGCAACCTAAGGTACATTGACGCAGAGTGTCGCATCTAAGAACTGAATTAAACTAAGCTTAAATCTACCTTCTTAAAGTAATCTTATTGTGTATTTTTGTCGTTTATGGTCTTGTGGTAACTCTAAATAAAGTCTACTTATTTTTTATATAAAACCTTTGTGGTGTCCATTTGTAGTGCTGTCACTGGGTTACTGTATGTGGTCACAACTGTTAACTTACAACGCCTCTGAAGTAAAGCCCTTCTGCTCGTGCTGAGCTACCAAGGGGGTGAGCAGGGGTTATTTGGGAGTGTAATCCCTTTATCCTTACTAGAGGAGAGGGTCCCTATTTGTCACAAGTACCTACCTGTGCCAACTCGAGACCCCAAATCTAAATGACACCATTTGGGGGACCAGAGCGAAAGGGCATCCCCGAAGAGCATGATCTCGGTTTTCCCAGCATTCAGCTGGGGAAAATTGTCCATCATCCAAGAAGCGATTGGTTTCATACCCTCAGAGAAACGAGACTGGGTACTCGGGGTATTTCTGTTGAATGATCGTAGGAGCTGACTAACGTCGGCATATGAGATCGGAATTGTTAGAAATGGGGGCCTCTAGTTGGCACAGGTAGGTACCTTTTACCAAATATGGACCCTTCTTCCCAGTCAGGATAAGGGAGTTACACTCCTAAAATAACCCCAGCTAACCCCCTAGGCAGCTAGGCACGAGCAGTCAGGCTTATCTTAGAGGGAGTGTGTAAAGCATTTGTACAAAACCAACAGTGATACATTGTAGGCACTACAAAAGGACACCACACCAGTTTTGAAAAATAACTAATGTTTTTATATATTCAAGACAAGACCAAAAATGATAAAAATCAACAATACAGTACTTAGAAATCTTCAGTTAGCAAAAATACCCTTCAAATACAGTTTGTTGAAGTCGATAGCTCTGCCTGGGGCTATCATGGCATTGTGAACAAACAAATCCAAACAATTCTGGCTGACCGCAGTGTCGCGGGCCAGCTATGGTGTCAGGAAGACCAGCAAAACAGTGCCTTTAGAAATGCAGGGCGTCGGCAACCTCTCGTTGATCTTCCAAAAACACGGCATTCGCAGGCGTTGGTCCCGGAGGTCGGTGCAGGAGTCGTCGGGCCCTTGAAGTCATGCACGTTGCAGATCAAACTCCTCACGGTTGAAGTCAGGAGCTCTGGCAAAGGCGGATGTCAGGTGCTGCAATGAGAAGTGCAGCGGTGCAGAGACCGATGTCTTCAGGTGGCGGTGCGAGCAGCGGATTGATGGTGGGGTCAGATGACATCTTCAGTGGGACCAGGGTCGCGGTGCGATGTGATGTGGTGCTCGTCGCAAAGCTAGCAGGTCACAGTGCAAGCTGCAGAGTCGTTGTTGCTGAAGCGCTGTCGTTGACTGACAAACTGGAGTTGAATGCTCCTGTGACGGTAGGCCAAGTTTGCAGTGTGGAATGAGGGTGATGCGTCATGTAACTTTAAGAGCAGTGCCCTCGAACCACGGTGCAAGCAAGGGTGTCAATTTCGGCATGGAGTGGCATAGTCGGGGATACCAAGGCGGTGGCGTGAAGCGAGGCGATGTGGAGTGCAGTGCTCCCAGGTCGGGGCATGAGCAGCGGCTTGGTAGCGGTGTCAGCATGCGTCGTCGGCGGTGCCCTCTGCGGTGCCTTCAGGACATGGAGTCAATATCGGCATCGCAGACGGCGTTGGGTTGCTTTTTCTTATGTTTCAGCACAAAAACCACAGTCCCCAGTGCTGAGGGCAGAAGAACTTGAAGTCTGCTGTTCCTGAGACTCCTCAACAAGGGGCAAGCTCTACCTCAAGCCCCTGGAGAAACTCACAAAAGTAGATTGCAGAAAGTTCAGTCCAGTCCTTTCACTGCCCCAGACAGAAGCAGCCACTGCAGGTCAACACCGCAAAGCACTCAGCAAACTGGTAGTTTTTCCTTACAGCTTCTCCAGCTCCTCTTCTTATCAGTCTTCTTGGTCCAAAGAAGTTCTAAAATTCAGGGTTTTGGGCCCCTCTTTTTATAGCCCAAAATCCTTGGTCCTCTCAGGCAGAGTGTCTGTGCTCAGCCAGAACTAGTTCTGCCCTCTCCGTTCTGGCTTCCTGGCAGGAGCTGAAAATGGCAGACCAGGCTCATTCAGGTGAAAAGAAATCTCCTCTCCCTACTCGAAATGCAGCCCAGGTCTATTCAGCCCTTTCATGACCTACCTAGACTATCTGGAGCTACTGCCCCTCTCCAGCCCCTGTCATCCAGAAACAAGACAGTCAATACACAAACCCAACAGAGAGCTACTTGGATGGCATAGCAAGAAAATACCTACTTTCTAAAAGTGGCATTTTCAAACACAGAATATAAAAATCACTTTTATTAAAAGATGTATCTTTATATTCTGAGTTCAGGCATAATACATTTTATTTCTCTATCTAGTTCTCATGGCCAGTTATGTTTATAAGATGTTATAAACAAACTCCCCACGCTGTTATATGAGAACAGGTAGCCTTGCAATAGTGATAAACAAAATTATCTGTAATTCACTATCAGTACATGACACACACACCAGGGCATTTCCTACCTTTCACATACCCTGCATCCTGCCCACAGGGGTACCCTGGGCCTACCTTAGGGGTGACTATCATGTAGAAAAGAGAAGGTTTAGGGCCTGGCAAGTAGGTGCACTTGCCAGGTTGACATGGCAGTTACAAACTGCATGCAGAGTCTGCGGTGGCAGGTCTGGGTTACCTTTTTACCGGCTACTTATGTGGGCCCTGGCACTCTCAGTGCACTTTACTATAGATTTACTATTAAATCCAATATGCCAGTCATGGAAACACCAATCCATTACACAATTTACAACAAGAGGACTTTTACTTTAAAACTGAACAGCAGTGAGAAAGTGCACAGAGGCACTAAACCAGCATAAACAGAGTCAAAACCAGGAGGTCAAAAAGCAAAAAGAGAGGAGAAAGACGCCAAAAGATGTCAAGTCTAACAGGAATAAAGCCAAATTCTCTGAGTATTTATGTGATAGTAGAGGTTAGGTACTATTTGGCTGGCAGCCATGCAAATAGCAAAGCAACTTTTACACAATCTGGTTCTGCCACCACAAGTCAATATTAGTACAGTCACAACAATTTGACATCATTCCATTCTCAATTGTGCAGTTGACAGTATCTCATGATCTGCACCACAAATCTTTAGCAGACAAGAAAAAGCATACAGCGTATGTTACACTTATCTCGTCTGATTATCTTCAACTCCTTTACAATATGCACATACATATCACCAATGTATGCAACACTCTTCTGCAACACATGACAATCTCAACTACAACTACATTTACAGGGCATAACCACATCCTCAACACAGCAACTGCCCTTGAAACCGCACCTTGAGAGTCTTCTATTTCTGGACTTTGGGCTATGGGATTTGGGCATTACTCGAACTCGGGTTACTTATTTATTGCTCATCTTCTCATAAAATAAACCATCTTCTTCTACCAAGTTCCATGGAGCGGTTCACCAGCATCAGGGCTACCACTCTGCCACTCGTTGTGTCTGTTTGAGATAGATCTTTGCCATTATTTTAGAGACGATCAGTAGCTGTACATCACATACATTATAATTACAATCACTCATCTGTTTTCAGACAATAATGAGAGTTTAGTATGAGCTAAAGGGTTTTATTAATCAAATCTTTTAGTAAATCATCTTTATTAAAGTCCCAAGTTAATTCATATTGATCTAAATCATCAATAAAGAAACAGAAATGGATCATCAATATTAGTTAATCAGATAATATAATAAATGCAATAAAAAACAAATGGCCTATGTAATAGTTCAAACATCAATATAATAAAATGAAAAAAACATTTATCACAGCAAATATATATTCTCTCGAAGAATGCTGCATCTTCATATATGAACTCTTCACTACCCCATTAAACAACTAATGGCCGCATGCATCAATAATCCATTTTGCATTCCTTAAATACCGAATTTTAGGTAATGGCTATTTAAGGAATGCAAAAAGATATTTAAGAAAATTGTGGTTATCTGATAGTGATTCTTACAGAGTTGCAATTGCAATTAATTAATCCCTATTAGGTAATACTACTTCATTTGTTACTGTGGGTCGAAAGGCCATAGTTGCAGATCATTTTGCATTACCTAATTTGCGATTGAAGGGGAATGGGAGCACACTGCTTCACCTTCCAGCACTGTTTGCCCCTTAGCATCTTAGTAAATGCAGTTCAGTTTAAATGCTTACTTGAATTTCTGTTGAAGTATTTCACCTATGTTGGTGCAGGTTAGTGCTGTGAATCTCTAGGCATATGTGTTTCTGGATATTATCCTGCATCAGTAGAGATAAAAAACGAAATTCATCTGGGGTTGCTAAGAAAGCTGCACAATCCTATCAGGTCTGCGTACCTCTCCCTGGTGCACAGGTGCATCTCCAAGAACTCGTCAGCTCTGTGGCTCAAGGGAGCATTTTTAAACAGAAGGGGGATGGGGGCACACTGCATCACCTCCCAGCACAGTTTCGTTTTTTATCCCTACAGTTGTAGGATAATATCCAGAAACACATGTCTAGAGATTCACAGACTAACCTGCACCAACTTTTTATGAAATACTTCAACAAAAATGAAAGTAAGCATTTAAACTGAACTGCATTTACCAGGATGCTAAGAGGCAAACTGTGCTGGGAGGTGAAGCAATGTGCTACCATCCCCCTTCTACCTAATTTGTGATGATCTAATTGGTAATTCCAAATGAGTAATGCAAAACCAAGGGTGCCCGGGGGCCTAAGGCCCCCCCTGAAGCACTCCCCCAAAAATGTGCACATATAAAATACACACATGCCCCAGGGGCATGTGTGCGCTACATGGCACTACATCCTTTTTTGAGCATTTTCAAAAACTGCAAATGGTAACCATCGACTTGGAGTCAATGGTAATAGCATTTCCTAGATGCACAGTTTGCATTTCATAAAATTATTGGTTCATGTGCTTAGAGAATCTTAAGTTACGATTCCCTATTTGTAGTCGCAATGTTATGTAATTGCAAAAAATTCGGATTACCTAAAATGTGCTGCCAAAGCCTTTCATACATCTTGAAAGGTTATTTTGCATTTACAAACTGTCAAATTGTACGATTTGCACCGTTAGTGAATATTAACAGTGATCTTTGTGTAGATAGAAACTTTCTGTGGAAATATATGAAAACATTTATGCAAATTTTGTTTATTATGAAAAACATGTTAATGGAAACGTGAAGAAATACACATTTTATGCACATTTAACGTTTCTAGTTAAGTCAACATGTGAAGCAATGTTTCTTTAGCCATTTGCTTACTACAATTTCATGCAATGAAGGCATTTTATTTTCACCAAGGCCTTTTATTGAGACGTTTAAAATGTGCCTACATTTTCAAATATATTATACAAGCAGCACAGCATGAGGGGAGTTTAAGTTACAGCAGAAAGGGAGAGGAGTGTGGATTGTTGGGGTTACTTAAAACTCATCATTTTGTAAAGTAACCAACAGATTTTAAGACTTTCTTATCAGAGATGAGAAAAAGTGTGTTGAGTGCTTTTGTCTGTATATGTATGCAAAGATTCCAGGTGAAATCCAACAGACACATCCTCATACCAGACTGATAGCACCTGTACCAAACTATTTATTAGAGAAAAAATGTAGCAGGGCGTGCAACATCCCAACCCCTCTCCCCCTCAAGCTAGGCCCTTGTTAAGCCTGTGTTGTTGGATGTTTCACCACTCGTCCTTAACTGTATAGGACAATGCATTATTGCAATCGATATTTCTGATGTTATCACTGTTGTGAAATACACCTTTTAGTTTGAGTACTGAGTCAACCTCCTTTGGACACTTTATGCCTGCCGTTAACATTAATCAAGGCCACTTGAATAATGGGATTTTGTGGTTCTTTTCATTCACACAGTTATAGATTTACTGTCTGTGACACATTATCCCTCATCTGCTGCATATTCTGCAAATTTTCAAGAAAAAAATATGGGTTGCTGCACAGTGGAAGGCCATTAATAAAGGTTGATTGGTCATCTGTCTATTGTGTATTGCTATATTTGTGTATTAAACTAATACTAAAGAGGTGAAACTTTACCAGGACAATGTTAGCTAGTGAAAAAGTTATGAAATAATGAAGCAATGTTATTACAAAATGTAGCCCGTTGCATTGCATAATTTGCCTTTTTTGCTGTATAATTTGAAAAAGACTGCTGCATAATTTGGCCTTCTCCTGCCGCATAATTCTGGTGGCCCTGATAAATAATTTATGAATAGAATACATTTTGTTCACAGACAGACTCGTCTGCATCATTCAATGAATATCACCATTGAATAATTGCATTTTGTCAACTAAAAAAGTGAATATCAATTAAATAGTTATCATTAACAAGTGGAGTCACTGTTGTTCACTACTGTACCAAATCAATGACATGCCAGAAGATGAAAATGATAAAATGTACAGGCCGGGCCGTGCCATCAAATCTTAAATAGTAATTATGATGGCAAGACCACAATTAGACATAGATTGTTTGTAAGCCAACACTATTTCTGTGCATTTCTGTCTCTGTCCTTGGTCACTTCAAGATATGTGTGGCCACAAATTATTTTTCTGAGATCTATGACTACCTTTAAAAATCACACCTATTGACCCCATTGATGGAGAGATGAAGTACATCCAGGTGCCCATCACAAAAGCCCTGTGGAGTATGCTTTTTAGGTTCCTCAAATGAAGCTTCAGATCATGGATGAGTGTGGTGGTGCCTCAGTGTACGTATGTGGAATGTTTGCAGAACTGTGGTGATGTGCTGCACAATGCTCAGAATTGTTTTGCTCTGATGGATTAATTTCACACATGGTGTGGATATATATAGAGAGAGGACCAGATGCACTCCTTGATGCTAGGAAACATCAGGGATAAGATGATGAGCAACAGGATGCACCAGTTGCATGAATTGATCTGATAGAACATCATTTTCAGTGGTGGTAAGTATCTTTTGTGTGAAGTGTGGAATATCTTCTGTTTTGTTCGTGATACATGATTTGTCCTCGTGTAACTTACACAGGTACCTTGCTCTTGGGTGATGTAACTCTAGGCTGCTACTCAAGTCAAATGTTTTCTGGTGATGTAATTTGATGCGAGGCTGCACATATGCACTCAGCAATGCATGTGATACGTATGATAGCTGATCATCTATATCTATACTACTATTATAAAGAGAGAACTTGCACCTTTTGGCCAGGTAAACTCGGGAACCACAGCGCCAATCTACACACCCGATACATCTATGAAAATGTCAGGGTGTGTAGATAGACATAGGCTATATAAATAAAAAAAAAGTAAATTAAAAAAATTAAGTTTGTAAACAAAGTAGTCCCCTGAAAGTAGCACCGGCCGGGACCTAGCGCTGGCCGCGACGCGACGTGCGTGATCACGACGAAGGAGGAGTGGCGGTGCAGTGATGAGCGGCTGTGCAGTGAGGAGCGGCAGCACAGGTAAGGAAAGGGCAAGTGAGACTGTGTGATTCAGGGGGAGGCAAGAAGGAGGCAGCAGTAAATGAAAATGTCGGAGCGCGAGTGAGTCGGGGCGGGCGCGAGTGAGTTGGGGCGGGAGGGGGGCCCGAGTGAGTCAGGGCGGGAGGGGGGCGCGAGTGAGTTGGGGCAGGAGGGGGACGGGAGTGAGTCGGGGCGGGAGAGAGTCGGTGCAGGAGGGGGTCGGGGCGGGAGCGGGTGTACTGCCTCCAGCCCCTTTCTGCCCCAGGCAACGCTGGGGCGGGCTGCTAGTTGCTGTATATATGCATGTTCCATTCCAACCATATACCTCATAGGCTGTGTCTCATTGAATCATGTTTGCATCTCACAAATGTTGGTAGAGCACAGACCGCCATCAAACACAGCCTTGATATTGATGGATGGAAATTGATTTCTGTTGCATAGCCATGGGTCACGTTATTTGCGTGGCATGAATATCTACAAATGCATGGCATATGGCAGAAAAGTTCTTTGAAATAAACCTTCACTCTGATGTTTATTGCATTCATGGGAAATAGGTGTTGTCACTTACCTGGAAATAGCCTTGTTGCACACGATGGCAGCACTGACAGTAGTGTGACTAATGTTGGTATTGTTGTAATGATGTTCTCAGATTGAATGATTGATAATGAGCTGTCTGTCACTTTATAAATTGACACTGCATTAGACTCTGCAAGCCACTATCATCCCTTCATGAATTAGCAAGGACAAGCAATCAAAGGAAAGGTTAGTTGTTCTTTATCAGGTGAAATAGAAAATAAAGATAGGAAACAACATTGTGACCATGGGCACCTTTTGACACGTGTCTGTGGGGATGATGTAAGATGGATAGTACACACATTTCTGATGACTGGGTGGGGAAGTTTGCGCTGCTACTCACTGTGCAATAACTGTGTTATGTGTAGGGAGATTCAGAGTTTGCATGACTGCTGTCTGTAAAATACCTGTTCTGTGTGTTTGAAGGATTGTTGTGCTAAGGATGCTCTTGTGGCACCTGTCCTGTTTATTATGTTTGAGATAGTCTTTTCTCTACACAAGAGCCAAAACTGCATATACATATTATTAACATTTGTTTATCTTGTGGCTCCACTTCTTTGTGCCCAAACAGGCATATAGTAAAATGTAGCTATAAAGTTATCCTCAGAAAACAAAATTCTGAACACTGAGGGTCCAAGTCTAGATTTACCTTTTGTGAATTGGGCCCTTAGACTTTAGGTCTAAACTTAAACTTCAGGTCTAAGTTTACTTTTGTGAATGCAATATGCTGTGATGCTAAGTTGAGTTGCATCATGCTGTGTCAGTTCACATGGAACCTACAGTTGGGCCAGGAGGAGAACACTCTCATGCCAGCCATGGGTCCAGGATCTAGGGAACACCTCTTGAGGGCCAGGACCCGCTCCAGCAGAAGGGCAGCAGCAGGGCACAGGCAGGTCCAGTTGAGTCTAGGCAGCTAGGCAGATGTAAAACAGATCTTTGGAGCTTGTTATGTCAGTGTAGCTCAGAACTGGAGGTAATGCAGAAGCTCTTGGAGTCACTCTGGTGAGTATGGGTTCAAGGAGCAGGTGCAGTCTTTCTTTGACATGCATCAGTGCAGTCCCTCTTGCACCATCCAATGGGGCAGTCCTTCCAGCAGCAGGGCAGCATAGCAGTCCATATTCTGAGTCTTACACAGGTCCAGAAGTTATTGGAAGTGTTGGTCTGAGGGTCCAATTTTATTCCTGGTGTTAGCTTTGAAATGGGTGAAACTTCTAGAATTTCCCTAACATCTGTTTCTGGAATTTGCTTCCTTCCCCTGCCCTGGTCCTGAGGGTACTGGGTGACAATAGATTACTGTGGAGTTTTTGTGGGTGTGCTGAGGCAGTCCCTTTGAAGTGCAAGTGCATTAGTCACCTTTTGTTTCACTGTCTGAGAGGAATAAACAAAGGCTAGCTGTCAACTACACTTAGTCATGTGCCCCAGGGTACAGACTACAAGTGCCAAATGAGTAGAAAAAAAAATAGCAACTTTCTAAAAGTGCTAATTTAATACTTTTGACTTAAAATCCAACTTTACCATTAAAGAGGGCTTTAAATTTCAATTAATTTGAAACCAAACTTGAAATTCATACTTGCTTGCAATGAAACCTTATCACTTCTTAAAATTATTGAGATGACCAAATGTTAACCAATGGGAGAGGTAGGCTTTGCAGTAGTGAAAAACGTATTAAAGAGTTTTTCATCACCAGGACATGTAAAACTTAAAAGTACATATACAATGTTTTTAATGCACTACGCCATGCCCTAAGGGCTGTTTAGGACCTACTTTACAGATTACTTTTATATATTAAAAAGGACATTTGAGGCAGGGTAATAAAAGGATGTTTTGCCAGGTTGAACTGGCAGTTTAAAGCTGCACATAGGCTGCTATTGAAGGTCTGAGATATGTTTAAATTGGCTTTTTAAGTGGGTGGCACAATTAGCACTGCAGGTCCACTAGTAGCATCTACATTCCAAACTCTGGATACATGTAGTGCTACTTTACTAGGGACTAACAAGTAAATTGAATGTGCTAAGCTAATTGTACCATGTTTTAGGGTGAGAGCACAAGCATTTTAGCACTTGGTAGCTGTGGTGAAGGCACACAGTCGTAAAGCCAACATAAGCGAATTCAACAACACAGGAAGGATAAGGCAAAAATCTGAGGGTGACCCTGCAAAGAGGGCCAAGTCCAACACTTTGTGCAACATCAATATCTTCACCCTAATGCTTTAAATCATAAAAGCAAAAAAGCAAAAGGAAATGTTTTTATAGCAAAGAAGACAACAATACGTGACTGGTGAGTAAAAAAGTACACAGACACATTTAAACTGATCCTTTCAGCACCAAGCAAATAATTTCCATACAATGCATTGTGTAAATTTTTACATTCACTCATTCATTCTTTTGCAGAAAAACGTTTTTAATAAGGTTGGAGCCCTGTTGCAAAGGTCATCCTACAAACATAGAAAGCAATGATCCAATAAAAGGTGCAAAATATTTATTATCTTTGTGTACATCTTCCCTATCCAGTCCTCACATGCAAGATGAAATTTCAATCCTGCAAAACCTGTTCCCTAGCTGACAAAATAATTCTTCCCCCATATGGCTGCCATTATCCAGCAACCAGTAGGAAAGTGAGGAACTTTAAAATCACTTCCTGTCTTTTTTTTGCATCCTTACTCTCACTAGCTGATGCAGGTAATATTTTAAAAGTTGTTTATTGTATGTTTTGATAAATTGGTTTCTTGTGGAGATTTTCTCTTGCAATATATTTTGTATTTCAGTTCATAACACCTTGCTCTCGCAGACTGGACTTATAGTAATCACTAGCACTAACTCTTGACCAAGACTTGCCCTATCAGTCCTTATGATCAGGCCTTTTTATATCTGCATTTCACTTGTTTAGTGATTTGCAATTGAATAGCTTATCTTTTTTTAAGAACACTATTATTACCTTTAGCGCTCAGTGCTATTCAATAGATTTCGTCTTTACAGAGTGCCCGATCCAAGATGGCATGCTTCGGTCCACTCTCTGGCTGGATAGACAGAGAGAGTTGGGTTGCTTAGAAAAAGCAACCAGTCAGTTTCTGCTCTGACAGTGCCTGCAAGAATTGAAGTTGTTAGAGTCTGTATTAGGTAAAAATGTATGGAACACTACCAGCCTCTGGTGACAGCATGGAGTGAGACTCCATCAAAGGCATCAATTCAACATATAACAGGGAGGGCAATGGAAGCTGCTTTCAGAGTCATAAAATTCCTACAATGAAGGAACCTGGCAATCCTGGACCAAATATAGAGATGGGGATGAAAGACTTTTTTTTGCAATTACAGAAAACAGCACCTCCTGTTGCATGGAGCCATTGGGTGGGTCTTTGCACATGAACAGTAAGAAGTAGACAGGTCTTGTTTTTCAATATTTTGGGCCATACGGAACCCATTAGCTACATTTCAATTTTTGGTCATAAACTTATAACAGCCCTCTCCTCTCAGAGAAATGTGATTTCTGAAGATGCATTGCCTCTAGATTCCATCATCAATAAAGTGGAAAGTGCATTAAAAGCATCCTATTCTGTTTCTAATTGTTCTTTAAGGGCACATGCATTCACAACATACATCGCTCCTGAAGGATTTTCAGACCTTGTGGAATGCATGAATGTGGGCGTAGGCTTTTCATCCCTACTTAGCTTCATTGAACAAAAAATCCTCTTTTTATCTGATTTATCCTTTGATAACTTGTGTGCCTCAGCAGTCGCTTCAGGAGCAGCAATTTCTGTTTATCAACATCTTTGGATGCAGTCTTGGAGGGCTGATGAGATTGCCTTTTGCGGGTTCCAAGCTATGTGGTCAACCGTTGAAAGATACAATAAGGAAAACAATTGCAAATAATAACCTGCTGACTTCGGTGAACCCCTTTTCCAGAGGTAGAGGCTTTGGATGCAAGAGGGCCTTTATTACCATTGGTTCAAGGGGGTGCTTCACAGCCCTTGAGAGGAAAGGGTCTTGGCCAGTGGGGCTGCAAATCCTGAAATGTCCCAGTTCCACTCTGCTGGCAGAACCCTATTTGCAGGAGCTCCCAATGGGAGATGCCATCTATTGTTTTTTCTGGGACATTCAATGTGGTAACATTCTCAGAGACTCTGTGCTTTTGCTACAAGCCAACCCCTCTTCTAAGAGACCCTCAATGACAGTGAACTCTTTTGGATGAGAGCCACAAGTTTCTCCTCAAAGCAGCCCTTGTTCCAATTCTGCCCCCACAAGCAAGGCCAAGAATATTATTCAATTATTTTCTTGGTGAAAAATGCTTTTGAGACTTTTGCCCATTACTAGATCTCATAGGGCTCAACCGTTATCTAGAACATGAGACTTTCAAGATTGTAACTCTAGAATGCATATTTTCGTTGTGGAAGAAGGGGATTATCTGGCTTCTCTGGATATGAATGATGCATATCATCATATATCCTCCTTCAGATCTATAGGCTCCTCAAACATTTCCAAAAATAGCACCTTTATCCAATGCAGATGCTGAAGTTCATCAGGACCCTCTTTTGCATGGATGTGGTAGAGATGCTCCTCTCTTCTGAGAGAATGGACAGGCTAGTTCTTCATTTATCAAGACTTCAGGAAATCTTTTGCGAAACTGGAGTACAGAAGCCAAGGGGAGTTGATTTCTGCGCTGGCAATTGTTCCCTGAAGCTGACTCCCCCCAGTATCCATTAGTCCATCATTTCTGAGTCATTGGAACAATCTCTCACAGGATTACGAGATTTTGATTTCAATAACCCTGCAAAAATAAAACCAGATCTGCAGTGGTGTTTTTTTCCAGCCAGCCTGTGGAAGGGGACCAGTTTAATCAGCCTTTCCATCTCAACATTTCTTTAGATGCTAGCAAGAAGGGATGGGGCAGTCGTATGAGCAGCTAAGGCTCAGGGCAGTTGGAAGAAACACAAACATCCATTGCTCTTCCAACTGGAAGAAGTTGGCTGCAGTTCAAGAGGGTCTGTCGTTATTGCTTCCCATGAACAGCAACCAACCTGTCTGTATTCACACAGAAAACTAGTTGGTGAGAGCCTACTTGAATAGCATAGTGAGGGATGATTTGCTGTCTCTTTCTTCTTCCCAGGTTGATATGTTCTTGCTTGAAGCAGAATCTCCACTCCCTGAAGGCAGTGTATCTTCTGGGAAGTTGACTCAGAGGTTTGGTCTTTGATGGCTGAACTTCTTTACCACATAGAGAAATTTGCATCTCCTTCAGTTCTTCTGCCTGATTCTTTCTGCTGTAGCTTGGGTGATAGATGTCTTATCAATGACTTTGCCTAAGGATCTTCTTTATTGCTTTCCACCTTTTCCAGGAATACCTCAGGTCCTACAGAAGATTTGTGAGGATCAAGAGAGGGTCCTGTTGGTGGTACCAAGATGGTCAAAAACACTGTGGTTTCCCTCCTGCTTCAGTTAGCAAGATCCCTAACTTGGATTTTCTTGGATTTTCTCCCTCGAGCCTGCCAATCCCCTCTCAGGAGTCTCTCAGCTGACTGGGTCTGGGTCTTTGGCTGCTGAATGGATGATTGTCTTGTATTGAGCTGTTCAGCAAAGTTTGCTGAGCATGTTGAACTTTAACATTGTGTTGCCATCCCTATGTCATTGAGTAAATATTTGCACAATTTTGAAAACTGGTGTTTATCTAAAATTCTGCAGCAGATAGTTTGTGAACCAGTTAATATCCTCACCTTTTTCCTGTAGGGCTTGGTTTTGGGTTTGGATATTTCCACTATTAGATGGGCAGCAATTCAAAGTTTCTGGGTGGAGGGAGTGTCTGTAATTTCTCCATTGGCATCCTTTTTATTATGCAGTTTTTTTCTTCTACAGCTATCAATTCACTCAGATATTCCAGCTTAGGAGTTACCCTTGGTTCTTCTGGTGGTGACTGGTCTTCCTTTTAAGCTACTTTATTCAGTAGATTTGAAATATGTGACCGATAGCTAACAGAATATCAAATCCAACAATATTGTGTAACACAAATATTGTGTCAAAAATATGGTTTATAAAATGTGGTGTCCATATCCTTATGATGGTAAGTACAGAAATATAGAAACATATGTATTGTTTCACATTAATATTGTTAAAAAACATACACAAATATTGTTTCTTACTATATATATATATATAGTTTAAAGTAGTACATCTTAAATATTTTGATAGAGACCAATGTTATAACATTAATTATAAGGGTGGGCGTAAAATCCGTTTCGCGGGCGAATTTGCGGATTTTCCGCGATTTCGCGATCCGCGAATCTCGCGAAATCGCGGTGAAATCCGCGAATCAGCGGGGACGAATTTTCAGCCAAGCAAGGGTCACAGCAGCAGGTGCAAAAGTTGAACCTAATTTCTTTGTAACCTTTTACAAAAGGGTTACAAACAAATTAACTTCAACTTGGACACCTGCTGCTAATTGTTTCCTGGCGCCTCGTTGCCTACTTGCAACTATTCTCTGACCCTGCTCTGACCCTTGAAGCAGGGTCAGAGAATAGTTACAAGTAGGCAACGAGGCACCTGTCCAAGGAATTAAACCTCATCAGGAAGCACTTACAGATATAAAAAACAGGAAGAAGGGAGAGGATGGCAAATACACCCATTTTGAGTTGTCAGGAGGGGTTAAACTAAAAGAGACCTTTACAGCACAATTTTCATATGCATTTTGCTAAAAATAAAAAGCTGTATGTTCTGTAGGGGCAACTCAGGAATCTGGCCCTTCAGAGATCCGGCCTCTCTTTCTTTCTCTCGTTCTCTCTCTCCCTCTCTCTTTCCCTCTCTTTCTCTCTCTATCTATCTATCTATCTATCTATCTATCTATCTATCTATCTATCTATCTATCTATCTATCTCTCTCTCCCTCTCCCATAAACGACTGCATGGGTAACTTCGCTATGCAAGCGGCTCGTGAAGACGCAAAAATCCCCGCGAACACGCAAAAAACCCAGGGAACACGCAAAAAACAAAAAACCGCGAATTCGCACAAATTCACGAATTTTGCGGATCGCGAATTCACAAATCCGCAAATTCGCGGATCGCGAATTTGCAAAATTCGCCCATGCTTAATTAATTATTAAATCACTATATAATACTATATATAAATACACACATATAAAAACACATACTAATATATATGTATGGATGTTTATGCTTATATATATTTATATTAAAAATAAATATTTTACATTGAATTATTATTTTGTTTTACATGAAACATAAATAGCAAATCTAATCCAAAACATTAAATACATTTACCTCACAATTAAAATAGAAAACATAAAACACATTTACAAAAAATATTATAAAAGTTTAATAAGAAATACAAATATAAACACATACTATAAAATGTAAATTATAAACAAACTATAATAATAAATATATTTAACCGTTATTTAAAAAAAATTGGAATCTGGGAATAATAGATACACTATTCCCACTCCTATTTATGCAACAGTAGAGAAAGTGTAGGACTTCAGAGGGGTTACATATATTATTCTCACTTCAAATAGCAAAACTGTAGGGAAAGCATTGGACTTCAGTGGGGTTACATTTAATATTCTCACTCCAGTCTGTGTAACAGTAAGGAAAGCATTATACTTTGGAGGGATTACATTTTCCACTCCCACTACAGTCAGTGCAAAAGTAGGCAATGCATTGAATTTCCGAGAGGGAAGATAAATATTCCCGCTCCAGTTTGTGCAAGAGTAGGAAAAGTGTTGGACTGCAGTAGGGTTAAGATTTACTATTCCCAGTCCAGTTTGTGCATCAGTAGGGAAAGTATTGAAATTTGAAGGGGTATGATGCACTGTTCCCACTCCAGTCTGTGAAACAGTTTGGAAAATGTAGGACTTGGCGTAGTTAAATATATTATTCCCACCCCAAACAGAACAACAGCAGGAAACTGCTGCTAAAATGGCAGTAATGGGCTTGCTAGTATGCGGTATAGAATTCCAATGGATGCCCAGGTAGATGTGCAGGACATCTAACCTGGGCTTCTATTGGAATTCTATAATGCATATTCGCAAGCCCATTATTGCCGTTTTAGTGGGAGTTTCATGCCGCTAAAACGGAGATAATTTTAACAAGGTACTTCCTTGGGGCATCATGTGCTACTTTCTTTTAAAGAGGGGTAATTATAGTTTTTTTTCTGAAAAAATATCATTTTTAATGATTTATAGGAGAATGTATCCTTTGTTCCCTCATTAAACTTTGTGTTGCATTTAGCATGCAATGTTTATGAGGACTGGGTAGTGGAAGATTTTTGTCTGCTAGGAATAAGTTCTTCAGGACGCAGATTTCATCCTGCATGTGAAGAAAGTATCAGGGAACAACTGGACTTAGGGTAATACCTATTATTTAAATAAAAATACTTAGTGGATATATGAAGTAGGTTCCGAAATATTGCATGGAACTCTCCAGATGCAAAAAGGTTCCCCTTTAACGACATGTTACAAGTGGACAAGGGCTACTTCTGTCACTGGGATGTACACATTTTCCAACATTCAATCTCATCAAACACACTTCTGGAAAGCAACAGAACTATGAGAACCAAGAGAAAACTAGTAATTGCTTTTTAGATTACAAATAACTTGTCATGAATAGTGGTAACACACAATTAAACCTTGCCACAAAATGCCTATTAAAGTTAGGTTACTATGGCTAGGATGAAGGTAAAAATATTTTCAACAGCTGTCATACTGTTTGCTGAAGTTCATTGTGCAAAACCCTCATTTAAATTCTGCAAATGAAGCAGGACTCCCAATGGAATTCTCTGATTACTATTCATGATAGAATCACCATTGAATATATAAGGTCTCCAAATGACAGAGTTGAAATTTATCTCACACATTATATGCCAGAGGCATCTCATATCTGCAATTCAAAACTGTCAATGAAAGACGAAATCAATACAAATTGATCTCTGTCCACAAAATAACATCATGAAACACTAACCAAAATTACAGAGTGGTGAAAGGAAGTTGTGAGTGGTCTGAGAGAATACATATCTTTTGCAATATGCTTAAATAACATGCTGACTATCATAATTTCTAAGTCACGGCTCTAGAATTGTGATTTAAGGGTCCAAATGGGCGGTAGTACTTTCGATGCAGTTTTGTTCTATTAGTTATTGACCAATAGTTAAAAGGACTAATTGTTTAGAGGTTTGTACTGACACCAGTGAAGTAGAATACAAACAAAATACAATTTTACAGTGAAGAATTTCTGCAAGCACATTCAGTCTGCCTACATACTTAGGGGTAGATTTACAAGAAAGTGATGCATCTCTAGAGATACGTCACTTTCCCTGTGCCACCTTGAGAAACCCTTGCGCCACCATGGATGTGCCGTTATTTACAATAAGGCGGAAAGAAGGAGTTAGGTCCTGATTGGGACTGAGGAGGGGCTGGACCATAATCTAATGAAGGAAAAAAGAGAAGATGCCCACACCTCAAAATAGTACACAATTATTCGAAGAAGGCACGTGTACATGAATTGCACATGTGAAGGTACATTTATTTATACCAATTACTACTATTTTTTGAAATTTTTGGCAAAATGTTTTTTTCAAAAGCAGAAAAAGGGGGGGAACCCACACAATCAACACAATGGTTATACAAATACAAACAATAATTATACACAATGACAATTGATGAGATACATAAGAACACAGAGGGAATATTAACACATTTAGTAATTCATGGTTAAATATGAATGCCTGTTTTGAAACCACCAAAGCGAAGTGAAAAAGGGGGCAAGAGCTTGCACAATGTCCATTAACATAGATACAATTAATGTATTACTGTACTCTTGCGAAATGCATTTCGCAAGAGTACAGTAATACATTAATTGTATCTATGTTAATGGACATTGTGCAAGCTCTTGCCCCCTTTTTCACTTCGCTTTGGTGGTTTCAAAACAGGCATTCATATTTAACCATGAATTACTAAATGTGTTAATATTCCCTCTGTGTTCTTATGTATCTCATCAATTGTCATTGTGTATAATTATTGTTTGTATTTGTATAACCATTGTGTTGATTGTGTGGGTTCCCCCCCTTTTTCTGCTTTTGAAAAAAACATTTTGCCAAAAATTTCAAAAAATAGTAGTAATTGGTATAAATAAATGTACCTTCACATGTGCAATTCATGTACACGTGCCTTCTTCGAATAATTGTGTACTATTTTGAGGTGTGGGCATCTTCTCTTTTTTCCTTCGTTATTTACAATAAGGCACACCATGGCGCAATGATTGACAGATGCGTCAGAAATTCTGACGCAATTGTTTTGGGAAAAAGTCATGCATTGCTGGACTATTGACGCAAGCACAACGCAACTCGAGCAATGCATTTTGAGACCTATTCCCACCATACTCAGTCACTCCTTACACCTGCTTCAAGCAGGAGTAAGGTTTTGATGCAGTGGTGCCCTAGAATTGACGCAGTGCAGTCTTGTCGATTTCGCTGCATCACTTTTACAAGGCTCTCCTGTGTGGGAACACCCACTCTGCATACATTATAGCTGACACCGGTATAATGTGACGCAGGGCTTTACAATGTGACCCATCTCCGTTGATGCATCACGTTCTAAATTGGCCGCATTATTTACTCTGCAGCTGCATCACAAAAGTGATGCTACGGTGGCGGGCGCAAAAGGGTCGCAAGGGGCTTGTAAATCTGCCCCTTAGTGCTGTATGCAGTCAGGTCCAATTTGGGGCTGATGTATTGTTTGCCAATTTGCATTGCAGTGCTTCATCAGCAGTTCTTTTCTCCGGGTCAATTGCAAGAAGCGGGTACAGCACAAAGAGGATGGTTGCCACCAATTCTTAGCAAACCAGGCTTATACAATGATACTTTTTGTGAATCCTTAGAACCAACTCTGAATACAGCGATGGAGGACTGAAATGGACAGAATACCTCAATTCTACATTTTCATTTGCAACCCTTGTCGCTTAATTAGTGCTGCACCAGCCATGTTGAGCACTAGGCATTTCCCTGGGAGGCTAGAGGTCTGTACAATTCACTCTGCAATGAATAAATCAAGACTGAATTCAAATTGTGAGCCCTGCTGACTGCAGTGTAGGCGCATGGAACAAAAGATGAAATATGTATGGAATACATTGTCGGAATTTGTAGGTTTCAGGGACGTAATAGTTAGTTGCATATTGGACTCTGAAATTAATAAATCAAGACTGAATTTGAATTGTGAACCCTTCTGACTACAGTGTAGGCGAGAGGCAGCGGTAAACAAGGGCCCACAGCCACGTGGCATTGACTTGAGCTGCACAGAGTCAATGGTACCTGAAGAGCTCAGCGTGTGCGCAGCCTGGGATGATGCATGGTCTGGGCGGGCTGCACTGGTAGCAATGTCTGTTGCCTACTGGACTGCATCATCTGCTGTCGCGACTCTATCTGAATTGTTAGCCCTGCTGACCGCAGTGTGGGCCGGAGGCAGCTGTTAGCAAGGGCCCACAGGCATGTGGCATTGAGTTCAGTTGCACAGTTAGTGGCAAGACAAGCATTCAGCGTGCGCGCAGCCTGCGATGATGCGTGGTCTGGGCAGGCTACACTGGTAGCAATGTCTTTTGCCTAATGAATTCTGCCTTAATAAGGCTATTTGGCGATAACTTTTGGTGCACTGAGATAGTGGTACCTGAAGCACTCAGCGTGTGCACAGCCAGCGCTGATGCGTGGTCCGGGTGGGCCGCACTGGGAGCAATGTCTGTTGCCTACTGGACTGCGTCATCTATAATGGTGACTCAATGTGAATTGTGAGCCCTGCTGTTCGCAGTGTAGGCCAGAGACAGCAGTCAGCAAGGGCCCACACCCACGTGGTATTGAGTTCAGATGCACAGTTTGTTACGCCAGAAGCATTCAGCGTGTGCGCAGCCTGCGCTGATGTGTGGTCTGGTCGGGCTGCAATGATAGCAATGTAATTTGCCTCATGAATTCTGCCTTAATAAGGCTAAGTGGCAATGACTTGTGGTGCACTGAGTTAGTGGCACCTGAAGCACTCAGAGTGTGCGCAGCCTGCGATTATACGTGGTCCGGGCTGGCCACACTGGGAGCAATGTCTGTTGCCTACTGGACTGTGTCATCTGCAATCCCGATTCGATCTGAATTGTGAGCCCTGCTGTCTGCAGTGTACATTGAAGGCAGTAATCTGTACAGACATAACACTGCGGTGCTGTGCCGCTGGGTTCGCAGGGGATCTGTGTCGAGGAGGCCGGCGGTTTCGGCAGCGGTCTCGTGGCTGGGTGAGGTCCACATGTCTGTCAGATGCGTTGGCCTTCCCAGAAGTGAACCACGCCCAGAGGCCCGGTCTATTTATTCACACTTCTATGTTGGAGGGGACGACACAGCTACATTACCGAGATCTTCCCCACTGCCTGAGGTACTATGGTTTCGCCCACTGTCCACAACAGTACAAGCACCAGCAGTATATGTACACAAGGAGAGGTCTGTGCTCTGCATAGTGAATTCTGTCGAGCACATCACCGCTACACTTGGCTGTGTGTGCATTGTTTTTGATTGGTGACTTGCCTCCTTCACACATACTTGATTCCCACGTCTCCCAACATTCAGCTATTGTGTGGGTGAGGAGCCATACTGCTTTGCGAAGGTCCACTGTTCTGTTCCGTGCTGCCTCAGTGGCAGTGGGAGGGATCTGGGGAGAGGTCCTGGGGTGGTGGCGGTGGGTCTTGTGGCCTTCTTGGGAATATTTTTTTTCTCTAGAATTTTGTGAGTGTGTGTGCACCTAGAAAGCATTCTGAAATAAGCGTTTGTGTATTTTATGTGTTTGCAGACAGATAACCATGTTGTTCTCATGTTTTGGTAGAATTAGAAACCAGTTATTTTTAATTTATTTGCAAAAATGACTCACGTTTCTACATTAAAATGCAGTACTCATTCTAGAGCATGACATGTATTTTGGTAAAATGCAATGGATAGTGTTGTTAGTCTAGACTCTCACAGTGAGTCTTGTGTGCATTTAGGAATTATTCTGATAGAAGCTCTCTATACTAATGTGTAGTAAAACATTTTGTGCAATGTGTAGAGTCACCTAAAGTCTTGTTGAGTGGTAAATGTGTTTTGGTAAAATGCAAGGGATAGAGTTGCTTGAGTAGAATCACTCAGTGAGTCTGTGCATTTAGGTAGTTCATGTGTTTCCTGACATGTAATTGATTAAAACGTATTTTGCTCTCAAATGTTGGTAGAATTAGAAAATACTCTTTGATTATGTGTTTCTAAAGTGAGTTCAGCATTAATAGTAAAATGCAGTTCTGAAATATATGGAATGCATGCTTGATGTTTTTGCAGACAAATAAGTACATGTAGTCTTGAAGTGATAGTACCCACAGTATGATTTCCTACACTACCCAAACACCACTGTACTACTGTAAACCCTTAATCTACCTGCAGTACGGCCTACATTACCCATTCACCACTTTACTACCCTAAACCTTAAATCTATCCTAGCACAACCTCCTGCAATACCCACACACCACTTTATTTCCGAGAATACTACCCTACCATGACCCCCTACACTACACAAACACCACTGCACTACCTTAAACACTAAAACACTATCCCTAGCATGACCCTGTGCAGTACATACATACCACTGCACTATTCTAGAACACTACCCCAGCATGATTCCCTACACTACCTACACACCATTCCACTACCCTAAAGCTTAAATCTATCACAGCAGGACCCCGAACACTACCCAAACTCTACTATACTACCCTACCATTGCATTTATAAGCAATATTGTTATTTGTCTAGAATCGCACTAGGAGTCAGTGTCCATTTGGTGAAATTGAGAGACAATGATTTGGTTGGTTTGTGTTTGCAGACTTATAAATACATGTACTCTTGCAGTGACACTAAACCTAGCAGGGTTCCCTACACTGCACAAAGACCAGTGCACTACCCTAACCCCTTAATCTACCTCCAGCATGATCACCTACATTACCCATTCACTAATGCAGTGCCCTAAACCCTAAAACACTACTCCAGCACAACTGCCTACACTACTCAAACACCATTGCACTACTCTAAACCTTAAATCTACCCTAGCAAAACCTCCTAGACTACCCGAACACCACTGTACTTTCCTAGAACACTACCCTACCACGACCCCTACACTACACAAACACCACTGCACTACCTTAAACCCTAAAACACTATCCCTAGCAAGACACTGTACAGTACATAAACACCACTGTACTATTCTAGAACACTACCTCAGCATGCCTCCCTACACTACCAAAACACCATTGCGCTACCCTAAACTTCAAACCTACCCTAACATGACCCCTTACACTACCCAAACACCACTATACTACTGTACTAATCTATTTATAAGAAATATTGTTATTTGTCTAGAATCACACCGTGAGTCAGTGTCCATTTGGGAAAATTTAGAGACAATGATTTGATTGGTTTATGTGTTTGCAGACATATAAATACATGTACTTTTGCAGTGACACTATCCGTAGCAGGATTCCCTATACTACACAAAGACCAGTGCACTACCCTAATCCCTTAATCTACCTCCAGCACGATCACCTACACTACCCATTCACTACTGCAGTACTCTAAGCCCTAAAACACTACTCTAGCATGACTGCCTATACTACTCAAACACCATGGTAGTACCGTAAACCTCTTACACTACCCAAACACCACTGTATTTTCCTAGAAGACTACCCTAGTACGACCTCCTACACTACACAAACAGCGATGTACTATCTTAAACCCTAAAACAGTATCTCTAGCATGAGCCTGACCAATACATAAACACCACTGCACTATGCTAGAAGACTATCCCAGCATGACCCCCTACACTACCCAAACACCATTGCAGTACCCTAAAGCTGAAATCTATCACAGCACAACCTCTTACACTACCCAAACACCACTGTAGCACCCTAAACCCTAAAACTCTACCCCAGCACGACCCTCTATACTACTCAAACACCATTGCACTATTCTAAATCTTAAATCCACCCCAGCACGACCTCCTACAGTACCCAAACACCAATGTACTTTCCTAGAACATTACCCAAGCACAACCCCTACACTTCACAAACACCACTGCAGTACCTTCAACTTCAAAACACCATCCCTAGCATTACCCTGTACACTACATAAACACCACTGCACTACCTTAGAACACTACCCCTGCTCAACCCCCTACACTACCAAAACACCATTCCACTATCCTAAATGGCAAATCTATCACAGCATGACCTCTTACACTACCCAAATACCACTGTACTACCTTAGAACACTGTCCCAGTACGCCCTCCTACTCTACCCAAACACCATTGCACTACCCTAAACCTTAAACCTACCCCAGCATGACCCCTTACACTACCCAAACACCACTATACTACCCTAGTACACCATTTGGGAAAATTGAGAGACAATGATTTGTTTGGTTTATGTGTTTGCAGACATATAAATACATGTACTCTAGCAGTGATTCTATTTGTACCACAATTTCCTACATTACACAAAGACCAGTGCACTACCCCAACCCTTTCATCTACCTCCAGCATTATCCCCTCACGACCCATTCACTACTGCAGTACCCTAAACTCTAAAATGCTACTCCAGCACGACCCCCTGCACTACCCAAATACCATTGCACTTCCCTAAATCTTAAAACTACCCCAGCATGACCTCTTACACTAGAAAAACACCACTGTACTATCCTAAAAGAGTAATTCAGCACGATCCCTTACACTACATAAATACCATTGCAACTGCAAACACTAAATCTACCTCCAGCATGACCCCCTAGATTACCCATTCACCGCTGCACTAACCTAAACGCTAAAACAGTTCCCCAGCACGACCTCCTATGCTACTTAAACTCCACTGTGCTACCTAGAATAGTACTCCACATCGACCCCCTCCACTACACAAATACCACTGCAGTACTCTAAACTCTAAATCTGTTCTATTGGTAAACGTTATTGACTGTTTATGTACCATGTAGTAATCTATTTACTAAAGTAAAAGTGAACTAATTATGAATTCACTTAGTGTCTCTCCTTATAGTATTATGATCATTTTCTTAATATGCATGTACTCATAAAGTGCTTTAGGTTTTAGTTTTATGGAGTGCTTCAAACTGGTATGTGCTATGTATGTACTGCTGTTACCAACTTTACCGGGGTGCTTTAGGCCAAAATTTCTTAGGTAGAATTTATATGGAATGTGTTTGTATAGTAATAAAAAAGTATAATTTTAAAGTTATTAATAAATATTATGATTATTTTTTTACAGATACTGTTTAACATCATTAAAAAAAGTTATCATGCTGGAGAAAAACAGAAGAAAAGCTCAGAAGAAGGATACTTACTTGAAAAAGACTCAACCATAAGTATTGGAAGACCAACATAACGTTTCAAAAAAGAGAAACATTTCTGGTAAGATCAAAAAGGATTTCATAAAAAATATTACTAGATTCCAAAAAAATAATGTTCAAAGCAGTGAAAATGTTGCAAACACAAAAAAAGTGCAAAGATTAGGAAAGAAAAAAAAGTCAATGTATGTACAAAGGATACAACTTATAGTAAAAGAAGAGAAAATCAATATAAAGAAATGCGCATACAATTTTTTACAACAGAGTAGTCCATAATTTACTGAAACATACAAAGAAATGCAGAAAGAGAACACTATTTTATAAAATGAAGAAGCATATCGAATCCATTGTTGAAAAGGCTTTTGAAGTAAAGAAGAAATTATTCATTTTAGTATTAAAGAGAATTTCATCACTAGATAAACCAACCAATCCATTTAATGAAGGCCTAAAGTAAGAGGAAAAGAGTAATTAACAAAAGTAATTTTTGTTATTATTTTTGGGGGCAATGGAAACACAGTTCAAGTTCTGAGCCTTTTTAAATGAAGAGAGTTATTTACAGAGCAATGATTTGTTGCATGCAGGTGACACCAGTGGTCGAGCTTATGAGGTTAGAAATAGTTGTCCAATTGGGAAAGAGCAAATGGTTTCTTAGAAATGCAGAAGAAGTGACAGCTGATGAAGTTCTAGGCAGACGTCCTAAAGCCCCAGTGTACACTTGGGATTGCAGTGGTATTTGTAGTGAACAACAAGTATCTATTGATAACTTATGCAATATCTTACAAGCACATAGTAAAAAAAGTGTTAAACAAAAGATTAGGGACTAGACCCTTGCAGAGTGAGAAAACATACTGGTTTGGAAGGTCATTCTCTGGCTTGTCTTTTTAGGAAAGTATGGCAAAGTGTTTTTCACCATTTCAGGATGTTGTCAGTACATTGTACTCAAATACGGAAGTTAGTGAGAAGATTGTATTATGCAAAAAGTCCAGCACTAAAGTTAAATGAGTTAAACAATGCTCTTTTGTGAGGGTCAGTATCAGATGTGAAAAAGGTTTGTGATGATATTGAGTTTTGTTACTTTGGTCCTGAAGAAGAGAGTGAAGAAACTCAAACATTAATAGAAGAAAATGTTGTAGAGAATGTTAAACATAGTTGTACAAAAAATGTTGAAAAAGAAATTACAAAGATTAAGTTGATTTCAGTTGACTAACGACTGGGAATTAGACGTCTGCTCCTCCAGGGCACAACAAATACTGCAGGGCAGCCTTCAAGTTCCACTTCAGAGCCAGAGAGCAGTGCAATTGGCTCACAGCCACCAAAACCACCAACAAACCTGGCAAGCAATATGGGACGAGATTAGCAGTGGGCAGTGAATATTATAGTATCCAATATCAAAATAATTCTACAAAGAGCTGCAGTTCCACTAGTCGTTACTAGGTGTCCCTCACAAGTCAAATGCAAAAGCATTGAAATTATAACATAAAGCTTTTGCATTTGACTCATGGGGGACATCTAGTAATGACAAGTGGACCTGCAGCTTCATGAAAGGGTTTTAATGCTTTTTCATTTGACTCGTGAGGGACACCGAGTAACGACTGGTTGAACTGCAGCTCTTTGTAGAATTATTTTGACATTGGATTCTATAATATTCACTGCCCAATGCAAATCTTGTCCCATAATGCTTAGCAGGGCTTTGGTTGGGATTGTAGTTTTTGTGCATAACTTTGCTTGGGGTGGTTATAAGAGGTTGGGACTACCACTGAATCGTTCAGCAGGATGTGCTCTTTCTTTTCAAGGCATCTGCTTGGTTCTCTCCTTAGGTTAGGGAGGATCCCTAAAACATCACCTCTCTCACTGCTTGCTCAATTTTTATTTTCACTTTTGTGGAATGACTTTATGCATTTCAGCATGTAAAGACAGAGATAATTGTTACTTTGCCAAAAGTATATGATGTTTCTGTTTCATTTGGGAGTCTAACGGAGCGAAGTTGTGGAATTCACTGAGTTTTTGTTCAACTTCATGAAATTCCGAGTAGTAGTACGTCAACTTTGCCCACCCTTAAAGAGAAGGAGCTCTACTTCCCTGACAACTAGAAGTTGAAGTTGGGGGAATTTATAGAGTGCGCGTTTACCAGAAAGGTTTCATGGCGCTGAACGGTTCGGCACAGAACGGGCAGCAGATAGACCTCAAATGCTCTGAAGAATAACCAGGTCTTCAACCCTTTACGCAACTCAGAATATGATTGAGAAAATCGAAGGTTGTCAGGGAGGGTATTCCAAAACCTAGGAGCCAAAAAGGAAAAACTTGATCCCCCATGTTTTTTCCTGACAAAACGTGGGACAACCAGAAGGTTCTTAGAGGAAGACTGTAAATTTCTGGAAGGAGTGTAGGTTAAGAGCCTGGATGCTACATAATGGGGAGCTAAGCCCGCCAATGATTTGAAAATGAGACACCCGAGTTTAAATTGGCATCTATGGGCAACCGGCAACCAATGCAGTTGCCTCAAAAGCGGAAGGGCTTGATAGAATCTGGACCGACTATAGATCAGCCTGGCAGCCTGATTTTGAATAAGCTGTAGTCGGCGTAGTTCGTAAGCAGGGATGCCAATATATAGAGAATTGGCGTAGTCAACCTGAGAGATAACAAGGGCAAGAAGGATAGAATTCAGAGCATCAATGGTAAAAAAAACGGGAAACCCTCCGGATGGTATAAGACATAGGAAACAGGAAGAGACAATCATGCTAATCTAGGTGTGCATCGAAACGCCGTCGCTAATTTTAATGCCCAAACTTTTCACAGATTTAGCTGCAGAAGGGCCTGGTCCAAGAGAGAAGTAGGCCAGAAGTTAAAGCACCAGGGGTTGGGTGAGCCTCCGATCAGGACTAACTCTGTCTTATCAGGATTTAACTTCAGGTGGTTCATGCTCATCCAATCCTGGATAAATATCATAGTATTCTAAAAATGGGAAACAGAGTCAGGGGAAGAAGAAAGAGAGAATATAAGTTGAAGGTCATCAGCGTAGTTAAACACGGTGACCTCCCGGTGATGCAAAGCAAAAAGTAAAGGAAAGATATAAAGATTGAAAAGAAGGGGGGAGAGGGCGGAACCTTGGGGGACACCACAGGTTACCACTCGGGGAGTTGAAGAGAAGGAGGAGAGCTGAACCGCCTGTTGGCGGTTCTCCAAGAAGGAGGAGACCCAACTCAGGGCCACATCCGAAATGCCAGCACATTTGACTCGGTCGACCAAAAGGAGATGGTCGACCGTGTCAAAGGCGGCCGATAGATTTAAAAGTATCAGGGCCTGAGCAGATTCATGATTAGCACTCACTCTCAAATCATCCAAGACCGAGAGGATAACTTATTCTGTGGAGTGGGAAGGACAAAAACCAGACTGATAGGGATCCAGATAATTGGAGTCCTCAATGAAAGAAATCAGGCAATGAGTAACATATCTCTCTAACACCTTGTTCAAGAATGGAAGCAGGGAGATGGGACGGAAATTAGAAGGGATAGTAGGGTCAGCCCCTGCCTTCTTCAAAACAGGAACGATCTTAGCTGACTTGAAGAGATTAGGGACGACACCCAAAGCCAAAGATTTATTGAGGAGGGCAAGAGGTGGATCATAGCTAACGGGGAAAATCTCACGAAGGATGTGTGACGGGCAACTGTCAGTGGGAGAGCCAGATTTCGTGGAGCTCACCAGACTGAGAAAGATCTCTGTCGAGATGGGGGGAAATGCGTGGGAAAATGTATACTTGGGGGAGGTAAAGGAGGATCAAAGGAAAGAGAGGGAGAAGATATGTGAAGTTTAATTGTAGAAATTTTAGTGAAAAATTTATCTTGAAGAGAATCACACAGATCAAGGGACGGGAGCGGTTTAGCAGTCACTTCATCGGGTTTGGACAAACTGTTAAGAATAGAAAAGATCTCCTTAGATTTATTATAAGAGGATAGAATCAGTGCAGAAAAGTATTGTTCTTTAGCGGCGAGAATGTCATTTTTATATTCCCTAAGAGTAGTGGAATAAGTCATTTTAACAGGTAGATCATAGCAGCGACGCCACCTGCGCTCGGCCTGTCTGAGCTGGAGTTTCTTAGCTTGCAGGGAGGGAGAGAACCATCTTAGCGCATCATGTGAACGCTTAAGTCGAATTGATCTCCAAGGGACCAACTCGTCACAAGATGAGGTAAGCCAGGTGTTGATAACCAAAGCCTGATCATGAAGGGAAGAATTTGAATCGGTCCCTTTAAACAGACTAGAGGAGGAGAGCGAGGCACACAAAGAATTAATGTTAACTCTCACCCAGTTACTTACTTTAATATTCGTTGGTAGAGGGGTGTTGACCGAGGGTTTTAATGATAAAGCAAAAGAGACCAAAAAATGGTCGGACCACAAATAAGGGAGCACCGAGAGTAAAGAAATATCTAAATTAGCCGACCAAATTTGGTCAAAAATATGGCCAGACTTATGAGTGGGTGACTCAGCCAATTGTGTCAAATTCAGGTGAGTAAGTAAATCCAAAAATTCCTTGGAGTGAGAATCCTCCAAGGGGTCGCCAGGCCAATTGTTAAAATCACCTAGGATCATTATACGTGCATTGTTTACTGTCAGATTGGCAAGGATCTCCCCTACCAAGGTCGAGAAAGCAGGCATAGACTGGGGAGGGCGGTAAAACAAAACACACCAGCGGCGCAGAGACCAACAGAGTGTTCATGACCAAATAGTCTACTGCCGAAATCGCCGGAGAGGGCAATAAGGTGAATGACCACCTTGAGTGAATAATGGCAGCCACCCCACCCCCATTCTTACCTGGCACACGATCTGAATGCAGAACATAATTATTATCGGGAATGGCCGCTATAATATCAGGGGAAGATGCGGGAGTGAGCCAGGTTTCGGTGAGAAATAAGCAGTCAGGCTGGACTTGGTCAAGTAAACTAAACGTCTCTAATTAATGTTTAGCTAATGATCGAGTATTAAGCAGGCATGTCGAGAAAGCCACAGGATGGCAGACCGAGGGAGGGGCCGTTGGTAAAATCCAACTGTCTTTAAGGACAGTAACCTCCTCAGCTGCGGGTACCGGTAAGGAGGGGCCAGGACTAGTAAATAGACCCAATGAAGCGAACTTGGCCTGTTTGTGTTTAGGAATAGGCTACTTGCCTGGAACGCCTAGAGCTCAGAGGAGGAATAGTTAAAAATCCGGGCAGTATCATCAAAACTAAACTAGACTTTAGTTGCTCTAGTTACTTTCTTTCTTTCTTTCTTTGATGTCCAAAAACAACCCTAAAAAACATAGCTAAGGAACATTATTTACTTTATCATTTATGTCTGTCTGTCTCTGGTTCATAAATCTATTCCCACCGCCTTACTCTTTTGTTGCTGGGTTGGAGTTGCAACTATGTGCACTGTGCAGTCAGTAAAAAAGTAAGTCCCAACTCCAGAGTCCAGACTTGCCCTAAAGCTATTTCCCTCAAGGCAGACATTGGATGGAGAATAAAAGCAAACAAATGTGTGCCTGCTTCCAACCCTGGGCCCTGACTTTCCATCTACCCTTACCGAGCCTAGAAGGACTGCCCCAAGAGAGCAGGTAAATGATGGCATGCATTGCATGCTGAGTTATTATTCTTTGTTGTGAATGATGTCTACTATTCAAGTCAAGTCAAGTCAAATGATACTTTATTTGACAGCTAAGAGTCATAAAAGCACAGTTCATTGCAAAACATAAGTACATGAAACATTAAAAACCATAAAAAATTGTGTTCTGGATATACTATGCACAAAGCAGATAAAAGCTCCTCCCAATTTACACAGTCCACGAACATCTATGGGTATAGATACAGTATGACAATACAAGGTGCAAACATGCAATCAATAAAATATTCAGTGGGTATTGGATCTGTCTCATTTAATACACATTGAGTTACCAAACGCACTGACACTGAAGCCGGCAGCCTTTTCCACCTTCTGATGGCCGATATTAAAAAGCTTGCAATCGCCAAAAAAACCATGGGGGAAGATAACATTTGGAGATAAATCAGAGCCAGCCTCACTTGAGCAAACTGACGATCTTTAAATAGTGGTTAGATGTGGGACCTACGCTGAGAGTCAGAATAACTGCAGAAAAACATAGAATTTAGTGTATCCTGGTCTGAAAAGTTATCACAGGGGCAGGGTTTGAACGAGTCAGGCTTCGAGTAGCCTAGAGGAAATGCCAATAGCCAAGGGACCAAATTCAAACAAAATCTAATCAGTATGAAGCAGTGATATGGCTTATTTACGCAGGCTAGATAAGGCTGCATCTTAGGGCCCATGCTCAATATAACATAACTCCTCACAGATGGTTTTACTACTACCACCTCCTCCCTCAGCATCTGCTGTTTGTCCAAAAACTGCTTTTTCAGTGCTCTAATAGCAGTTTTGCTCAATACCCCTGGGTTCAAGAACAGTGCCAGGCGACCAAACCAGCTGGCTTGTTCTTTTATGTCGTTCAGCCAGGGGATATGCAAAGCTCCATCCAGACTAGTGCAGTTTCCAATTATGAGCTGGCCTAGATTTGGTGCTGGAGATGCCCAAATTCTGAGCCAGCGCAGCAATGGAGCAACCTCGACATCGTCTGAGATGTAACCGGCTCCCAGTTCTTCATGCAGATTAAAAACAGGTGTTGTAGTGGGGACTGTAAGTAGTTTCCGCATAAAGTTATTCCTAGATACCTGGATTCCCCTCAAATCCTTATATCCCCAGATGTCGCTCCCGTACGTGGCCATCGGGATGCATTTTGCTTTATAAATCTTTAACAGAGCAGGGAGTGGTTTAGACCTGAATCTTTTTGCAAAATTCAAAGCAGCCCCCGCTGCTCTGGCCAGAGTGTTCCTTTTAAGTAAAATCTGCGGGCCCCAGGAGCCCTTTTTATCAAAAAGTACCCCTAGATAGGGGAAAGTGGGCACCTTAGTCAATTCTTCCCTGTTACAGTAGATTTTGTCCTTGACCGCCTTTCCTGAGCCTATGGTCATACTGTGCGATTTCTTATAGTTTGTGGTTACATCTAAGGACTCCATAAAACTTATAAAACAGTAAAAAGACGTTGCAGCCCCAGTGCAGTCCTCGCCAACAGAACTGCATCCTCTCACAATAGTGCAGGAATTATTTGGGAACCGGCTCTGGGAATGTCTTCACAACTAGCTAGCGATTAGGGCTTCGCCTAGTCTATTAATGTAAAGTGTGAACAGCAGGGGCGCCAGAATGCACCCCTATCTATTTACTTCCCAGGAATTAGTCAAGCTGCCATCTTTGTTATACCTTACTGCTGCTGTGGTGTTTTCATGGGCAGCATGTCTACTATTCTCATTCTACACACAGAAAAGTGACTCCACTCACTCAAGTCAATCTTTCCCTTCTTGTTGTTCAATACCAAAATTGTACTACTACAGGCCGATTCATTATATGTTGATTCAATTCAATATTGCTTTATTCGATTTTGGTTGTAAACCATAAAAGCATACATTACAAATATACATGTTTCATAAATACAAATTATCAATTAAACATTATTTATACATTTAAAATACATTATTTACAAGCTAAAAAATATAATTTGATTGGCAACCTGCAAATTGAACTTAAATATCTAAGCATTATTTGTTAAATCTATAAAATTAGGGTTTCAGTTTGTTCTAGTGATTGCTCAAGGGTTAAGCGATGGCGAACAACAGATTTAAGAAAGTTTGCCACTAGGAAAACCAAACGTTCACCTTGTAGCAATTGTAAAAACAACAATGCTGGCCGATATTGTTTAAAACCAGTAGTCCTTAGAAAAGGTACAAGCCATTTTTTTCTAAGGTTATAGTAAAATATACAAAAAAATAAAATATGGGAAGTAGTTTGCAGCGAGTGACCATCACATGGACAGGGGGGAAGTGCTTTTGCCCAATTGTTTCTTGTAGGGTGTGTAACCAATCTATGAAATGAATTCATCCTAAACCTTACGAGGAGATGTCGTTCGTAACTCGTGGTATTGTAGGTGAGGTATGGTTGTATTGAAGGTTCTGTTTGTATAAGGAGGGCATGAGTAACAGAAGGTTTCATAATTTCATTAGTTAGTCTTAGAGCCTCTAGGTGAGCCAAACATTTCTTTTTTAGAACCTTTCTCGGTACCTCACTAATTAGAGAAGGATTAGAATAGTACTGGGACCAGCCCAAATCTCGAAAAAATCTCGCTACATATCGTAGCCACCTTGATTTAGTAGCGTCATCCATTTTTATACAATCGGAAAGGATTTGTTGGGTGAAAATTGTTTTTTCTGAGGTCCATATCCTGTGCCACAATAACAATGGTTCAATTCTTGCTAGGTCCGTGATGTATGAGAGGCCTAGCTCAATGTGGCAGGCAAGAGTGCCCGTGCTACCAGGTACACCAAGTAAATATCTGAGAAACGTGTTTTCCACCCGTTGAATACTGTTGAGTGCAACAAACCCCCAAAGGCCCGCTCCATACAGAGCCACAGAAAGGCATTTGGCTCTGTAAATCTTTAACATTTCCAATGGTGCTCTCTTCCCCAGCTTTCTAGCAAAATTAGTTAGGGCTGCTGTGGTTCTTAGGAAGAGCAATTTGCGAGTATCAACAGCTGCTCTCCAAGAGAGTTTATGGTCAATGGTTATGCCTAGATAGCAGTATTTGTCAGTGGTCGCTATCTTTTCTTTATTAAGGTAAATCCCCCTCATCTTGTTTTTGCGACTTGAACCCACCCTCATAACGAAGGTTTTGCTAATATTTATTTTTAGATCCAGACCTGCCATAAACTTTGAATACCTATCCAGGTTCTTTTGTAACTCAATTGGAGTGCGAGCTAGTATTACTGTATCGTCCGCATATAGTAGTGCGGGGATTGGACGATTTTTCACCATTGGTAGATCTTGGGAGTTTTCCAGCATCTCTCTTTCTAATCCATTGGTGTATAGGGTAAAAAGGAGGGGAGCCAGGACGCATCCCTGCCTCACGCCTCTTTCTATAGGGAAATCCTCCGTCAACTCTCCTCCTACTCCATAGCGGACTTTCGCTGTGGCATTAGAATAGAGTTCCCTCAGGAATTTCACTTCGTTTGGTGGTGCCCCCATATCGGTCAACAAAGACCATAGTTTAGAATGGGAGACACAATCAAACGCAGATGATAAATCCACGTAGATCATATACAAATCTCCGCCTTTAATGAAGACATATTTGTCAATTAGGAGGGAAAGATTCAAGGCCTGTTCCGTAGTCCCTAGCCCATGACGAAACCCATATTGTAGGTCTGAGATGATTCTTCCTTCCTCCGCCCAATCTTGCAATAATTCCAAAATGACTCGCCCTGCCACTTTACCAAGTGAGTCTAGGAGCGAGATTGGGCGGTAGCAGGTTACAGACCCCCTATCCCCTTTTTTAAATATGGGAACTAGGATAGAGCGTGACCAGGATTCCAATAAACCAGCGTTACAAGTGGCATTCAGGACTCTAGTAAGAAGGGGAGTCCATAAGTCCATTTGGGCTTTGAATAAGTCAATTGGAACGCCATCAGGACCTGGCGCCTTCCCACTTTTACTGGCTTTTAGGGCCTGGGCGACCTCCACCATTGAGAATTGCAGGTTGATAGGATAAGGACTAGGTATGTCATTAGATGGAGATTCTCCAGGATACTGGAAGTCCGAGCTATTTGAAAAGATCTTGGTAAAATGCTGAACCCAGTCTTTCTCTTGTATCGCTATCTCGATGTTCGGGAGATTATTGTTGTTATTTAAAAAAGGAGATTTAACCACCTGCCAGAAAACGGCTGCACTCCCTGAACCGCAACTATCATGTAGTTGGTCCCAAAGTTGATTTTTTAGCTCGCTCTTCCTTGTTTTTAGAGCTAAGTTATATATCTTCCGTAACGTTTTTATCTCATGAGGAATCCTGGTCGTCTTTCTAAGGGCGCTTTTTAAGTTAGAATAGGCCACCGTGCATGCGTGATTAAACCACCCTTTCTTCTGCCTTGGTTTTTGTTTTATTTCAGTCCAAAGGGCTTCTTTTACCGTTTTAAGAATTGCCTCAAAGTTGGAAAGGATTTCTTGATCAGATGTCTCCATGCTGAGGCATTGTACGAAGTGTGGAAGGGCCTTTTCTACCACCTGCTTTGTTATTTGTACAGGGTCTACTTTCCCCCACTTTAGGGCATAACCATTTGTCCTACTTAGAACCAAGTTATTCTGTGTTAAAAGAGAACTATATCCACTCCTTCTATTTTGAGACAACAGGATAAAAATACTAATTGGAGTATGATCACTCAATGGGATTTCGTGTTGGGTGAACTTTGCTTCTGCCGAGTTAGCACTGGAAGAGACCAGAATGAAATCTATAACTGACTGGTATCCCCTCCCGTGGAATGTTGGGGCAAGTAACAAATCCTTCTTGTAGGTGTTGTTTGCTATTTTTAAATCTAGGTCAAACAGCACTTCATTGATAAGGTTACCTAAAGAGCAGTGCCTAAAGTGCATGATTGAATTGCCATCTTCATCTATTATACCACAGGTACCTTTACCTTTGGAAGTACAAGGACCCAAATTGAAATCCCCCCCCCAAATGATTGTCACATCCTTGTCAGTCTTTCTTTTGCACATTTGTAAAGTGGATCGGATCATTGTTCCCACATTTAATGCCTCAAGAACTGTAAGATTATTATAAAAATTAACCAAAAGAAGACTTTCCTTGTTGTTGAGGCATATCCATAAGATCTGGAAATTTAGGTCTAGCTTGATGGGTACTATTTTGGTCGTGTTAAGAAGGTTAGAAATGTAGGTTGTTAGTCCCCCTTTCGCTCTGCCACAGGTGGATGGTTTAGCAGGCGAGAAGTAGGTCTTGTATCCCTCCATGTGTATCACCTCGCATGCCCACGTCTCCTGAAATGCTACAATCTCAAAGTTTGGGATGAACTCTATCCACTTGTCATTAGTCACCTTTGCCCGCTGCCCAGCAACATTCCAAAATAAAGCAGAAATTCGGTGTTTGGGCTCTGTTACATCGTGCCCCCCAATGCCTGTCTTTAGAGTATTATCGGTTCTGGAAGGACAGTTCCGGTTTTATTTGGGAGTAGGTAAAAAATCGTTTTGGCCTATAGTCCTAATTTTTGGAGGAGTCACAGAGTCTTTCGGGCTGGGTCGCTTAAGGTGATGTGTGGGCGTGATGTTATTTAAAGATTGTTGGCCAATAATCATGGGGAGAACCGTTTGCGGGCTGGCAAGGCTATTTACAAGTGTATTTTCCACTGTCATCCCTCCATCAAGTCAGTCAATTCCCTCCATGTCTGACATTGGTGCATAGCGGTTGTAAAGTGGGATTGGATACTTGGGATACTGGTATGTCGGGTACCTGGGGTATTCAACAAAATTCAGCGAAGGATCCCTGGGCCAATCAGTTTGTCTGCATGTCAGCGGATCTCTAAAACTACTAGGTTGCCGGGGCATTGGTCGGAATCTAGGTGCTAAAGGCCTAGAATAGCCTTCCAGCTCTAAAGATGAATATCCATACCATCCCTCCTGATTTTGAAATGGAGGTTCTGAATAGTTCACAGCGGGGTGAAGCAGTGATTGGACGTTGGATGCTAGGGTCGTTGGAATTCTAGGATAAAAATATGTGAGGTCACATGTATTTATTGTGTTGTTTACATTTTGCGGGATCCAGTTGATGATGTGTCCAACTGCCCTTTTATCTTTAAAATTTATTATTATTATGTCACCCTTTATATCTTTTTTCCTATGCCCTATCCAGGGAAGGCGTCTGGCATACAAGATTTTGCCATTTAGGTTTGGAGGGAGAGGACGATTTTGTTTTAGCCAATATATTACTTTATTCCTTAGTTGGTATTCGGCTTCGTTAGTCCCCACCGTCAGAGATGGTACTCCAGTTAATACCACCACGAATGGAACCGCTTCAGGCGGGAGCTCCACTGTGAGCTTTTTTGATGGGAACTCCCTCATACTCTCTTTTGCTTTCACTTTAGGCGCACCCCCAGGAGGGATCGAATTCGCTGTTATCGGGCCTTCCTTATCATTCAGCTTCATGGTCGTTTTATTTACTACTGGTTTAGGGGGGGCCAATTTAGCAGCTTTAATTTTAGTTTTAGGTGAATTCGCAGTTTTAGTTAAATCTTTGTCTGCTTTAGTTGGGGCTGGAACCGGTTTCAAAAGGGTGTGGACAGGCTTTTTTAGATCTTTTGTAGCCTCTTTAATTTCCCCCATAACTTGCTCCAAAATTCCCAGTTGTGAGCCTAATCTTTTTAACCTTTCTGCTATTGGTAGTATAAGAGATTTGATTAAGTGTTCCATATTACTCATTAGGTCGGTAGTGGACGCATCTTTTGGTGGTATGTGCGGCGGTGTAACAGCTACTGAAACCAATGGTGGATCTTCCACTACGACTTTATTACTCCCAGAAGAAATGGTGGAGTTTTTTTTGTTATTTTTTTTCTGGGCACTACCTCTTTTCCGTCTTTTCTTCGGAGGTGGTCCCGGAATAGGGGTTGACTTAGTTGTCTTTTTTGCCTTATGCTGGGTTTTCCTTCTTGGTGGTGTGATATCTAAAAACAATTCTTCTTCAGGGGTTGAATTAACAGAAATTGTTGAGACATGTAATATGGGAGAACTAACTACTGGGAGAGTGGGAGATCTGACCTGGAAAATTAGAGGGATCCTATCTACAGGGGATGTAACGGGGCCCTCTTTATCATGGATAGAATTGGAGACTGGGGAGATGGCCTGTGATAGCGCGCCCATAGACGAGCGTTTATTTTTCATAAGCTCCACTGAGCGGCGTCGTGCTGCCCGACGCTCAGCGAGCATTATTTCCCTGTCAGTATCATTACCAATCCTAAATATGTAGTTGTCTAATGGGCCTCGATTGGTACCTTCTAAAGGAGCTGTTGCTTCTGTTTGTGTTGCTGGCATTGTTTGTGGGTTGATACACGTAACCATGTTAACTTCCGTTAGGCAATGGGAACGGTGTAAACGCGGCCAATATCAAAGCTGGCCTTTATGGCATGACAACAGAGTTATTGTTGTAATGAAATAGTCTTACTTTATGCAAGTGATGACAGTCCCAGTACTTCTTGAAGGTGTGTTAGGCAATCCGAAAAGGAACAAAAAAAAGAGAAGGGGCCCAGCCCAACCTCCCTCGGCCTAAGAGGGCCCGCCCTTTGCCCGGGCTTAGCCCGGCGCCCGCCCGCGCGCGTCCAGTGGTGATTTAAATCACCTGGTACTCTATGCTGGGCGTGGCTGTGCCTCCTGGGACTCGTAGTCCTTTTCCAATATTCCGCCCGATGTCCTTGGTCCTACGAGCGTTTCCCACGAAGCGGGAAACGCGAGGAGTGGTGCACAAGTTCGTTAACTGCAAAGTTCTTCCAAAGGGGTTCTCAAATCAGCCCCAGTCCGTTTCCTCGCTCTGCTCAGTGACTCAAACCCCGCTACACAGGTGCACAAGTTCGTTAACTGCAAAGTTCTTCCAAAGGGGTTCTCAAATCAGCCCCAGTCCGTTTCCTCTGCCCTGCTCAGTGACTCAAACCTCGCTACAAGGTTTCCTATATTATTTCTCTGTCTCTTATGCACTTAAGCTCAACTCAGCCCAGAGAGTTCAGGCACATGCGGGGCTCTCACTGCGCTGATGTGATCAGGAGCCAGAGAGCTCAGGCGCATGTAGGGCTCTCACTGCTCTCACTGCCGCGACGCCCCCGGGCTCCCAGCTCCTGGCAGCTCCCGGCAGCTCTCAGTAGCTCTCACCTTCGGTTCCGTGGCCGCGCCTTCCGTGATCTCCAGCTCCAGCGCTCGCAACCAGCAGGTCAGCGGGGTCGTGTCTAGGCGTTGGGACGCCCGGCACTGCGCAAGGGGATCAGAATGGGACGAGTGCACCGACCCCCCCACGGCGCCCTTTCCAGCGGTTTCGCGGCAGTTTCCAGCACCCCCAGCTGCGGCTCTGACGCGGCTCCAGCGGCTCTATATGTTGAGTCGGGACGCGTCTGGACTAACTCAGAACACTGTTGGTATGGAGTTAGACACCATATTCCGAGTCAGAGTCAGGAGGCTCAGAATTGATTGATGGAATAACTCAGGGCATGGGCATGAGTGTGACTACTTTGATAAATGCCCCCAGAAGAAGGTGGGAGTTTTCAAATTCACTGAAGCCAACCGATTGGGATGATGATGATGACTTTGAAGTGTCCGAAAGGCAAACGACAACCTAAATGTCTCTGTAGAGGTGGTGGTGATGATGAGTGTGGTATGACTGACAGCGGTGCATTGGTTTAATTTTAACTTAACTGCGGTCTGGCTCAAATTTGAAGCTAAGTGGAGGTTGGGGGTTGTTGTTCGGGGTAACTTCTGGAAAGGTTCATGATTTAGACATGCTGCTTATGAAACTCTTCTTGTTGTTGCACTCCTTATGCCTTTTTACATGTTTATTTTCCTCCTTGACTTTTCAATATCCTTTTGTTTTTCCATCTACAGTACCTTTACCCTGCACCATAGTGGAAAAACAACTCATACTTACCTTACCAAACCGCATCCACAAGGCACCCAGGATTGACGGCCAGAAAGTTCGAGAGGAATGCAGAGATGCAACTCCGAATTTGGCAACACATACAGTATCTTTTTTTTACTCTTCAATCATTACGACTGTGCTGTATTGTTTATGTTTGCTTATTTGAATCCTACAGATATTTAAATTGTATTTGCTATCTTTCAAAGCCTGGTAAAACAAAAGATAATGTATGTAACTTGGGTCTCTGGGGGGCAGATAGATAATCGGATAATTGATATACTGCCTTGCCTGTACTAGCCTACCACTACTCATCATTTCCTTTTCTTCCCATGACAGATTCATGATGGTCAGCTTCCAACATGAATGGTTGTCCATAGGTTGTCTTTGCCAAAACGTTCCCTAAAATCCCCCTTTTCATCCATTCATTGAACTCCTAACCCTCTTCCCCCAAACTGTGTGATTTAGTTGATCCCACACTTGTTGGGGTGGATATGGTGAAAGCAACATCAATTCAAGGACAGGCAAGGCGAGAAGCTTAAGTTCTGCTCTATGTACTGTATAAGTAACTATAGCCCACACTGCCATACATTATATTGCAGTCAGTATTCGATATTCAAATGTTTTTCAGAGGAACATCATCCATCATAATTGCCAGCATCATCATCCTTCCAGTACGAAGGTTATTCTTGACAACTTCGAAAGTTCATATCTCGAGTCAGCTTCAGTTTGTAACTTGTATTAGGCTAGCCCACTATTCTGTTTCAGTTTATTTGTTTTATTGCTTATCATGGTTTCCCGTTTGACAGTCTTCTTCTTGTGTACTGTACTTCTAGTAGTCATTCTCTAGTCTCCCTCGACTTTTTCATTTTCTTTTTTCTCAACTGCTACTGTCTCTACTACTACCATCTATCACCACCATGGCACTTTGGGAAACGAAACCATCACCATGCAGCCATTTCTTCGCCTAATCATCAATCAAAGGTAAGGGAAGTTTTGGGATGCAATAATACATATACTATGGAAATTAATTAATTCACGCACCCACACCCTTTCCAAGTCTATAGGGGTTTTAGTTGCAGACTGCATAGACTAGGAGGAGAGGAGAAGGACAAGTGAGAGTACTGCATCTATCTATTGGTGATCAGCAGATTTCAGAAACTGGCAATGGCCCTACAGCAAAGGAAACAATATGAAGTAAGAGTAACCCCAAAAAAGATTTACATCATATGTAAAACTATAAATAATTTATTCCCAAACAAATATAAACTAGAAGAAAACCCACAACACCTGACCCACCCCTCTCCCTAACCCCAACCAATGTCCATAAAGCAAGTCTCCATAAATTGTACATAAAAGCAAATGTCCACAAAAAAAGAACAGAACCCCAACTCCCACATTTTCACCCTCTTCCCAACATGTCTCACCCAACAAAAAAATTATTAAAGAAAGGGGCAAGGGTGAAGGCTGAGTTCTAGTGGCGGGCTTGCCAGATCTTGGGCTCTAGTGCATGGAAGCACCCCTCCACCCTGGCCACAAGTCATGCCATCCAGAGGAGCATGCAGCGCTGACATTTTTTACAGGAACAACAGGGGTGGGCAGCAGTGTTTGAATTGCGGCGGGCAGTTGCCAGACCATGGCGCCATACCACAAAATGCAATGGGGGGCCTGGCTAGGGCCCAGGGCATTGGTGGCTGCAGCTCTTGCCTTTTCTTCCGCCAGAGCCACCTGCTGCCGATATTTGTCCCGGGGGCCTCCAACTTCTGTTGCTCGGGTCCTGGCTGCTAAATCCTGCCTGTAGGGTTAGGAAGGAGTAGCTATATCAAGAAAACAGTGAAAAAAAATTATACACATAAATTAATAGTGGTACAATAGCACTAGCAGTACATAACATTTGTGGTATCCTCACTTCCTCGACTCCAAAGATTTGGATGTGATTAGAGTTTCAGTCATTAAGCACTATGGAGTAGACAAGTATTCTTCTTCTCTCTCTTGTTCAGCTAAATTATTCATGTAGGCATGCCAGCTCAGTCAGCTTGCACCCTAGACAGACATACATGTGCGGCAGACTCAGGTCACATTACTTTGCTACTGTCTGCAGGTGGGGCAGCTGTACTACACAATTATCTGTTTTTCTATTCTGGCCATACTCTGTTAAATCAATGCCAAATGTTCAATTTCACTTTCAACCTGACTACTACAACAAGGCAGATGATTTGATTACTAATATGAATGATGATATACGTCACGTGATCATATGAGGTACTACTATTGTTTGATTGTTGTATCCATGCAGCCGATGGGCCACCCATGGCTGACACAGTCGCAATGACATGGGTAGAGAGAGGTAGTCAGCCTAAGAGTCAGAGGGAGGCAATTGATGATGGATGGGTACAAACAAAATGTATATGTTGTGCTTGCAAACTACTGTGAGTCAAGGGAGTATTATGAAATACAACATCCCACGTTGAATCAAAAACCTTGAAAAAAACTGTCCTGTTTATTCTTCTTCCCAGGGAGTTTCCCATTTATCATTGCATTGCTCTTCTAGCATTATTGTTATTCTTCACCCTTTGCTTTGCAACTTTGGCATTGTTTAATTTTCTTTTACATTCTCTTCATCCAATCTCCATCTAGAAGGATTGAGTACCATTCATGCATCCCTCCATCGAAACATGGCTATCATTCTCAATCTCTGAACAGACCTTTCACCAACAACATACATTTGACATTTAACCGCCACCCATGTGTCCTTGCTTGCCTTTGAGTTTAACCCATCAAACCCCCTGGAGGATTCCTTTCACCCATACAGTTTTAGCCCAGGCCAGGCAAGCATCCTTACTTTCACCTTTCATCCATCCTTCAACCACCCATGCATCCTATCAGCCACATATATATGAATCCTAGGCCCCCTTCCTTCACCCATGCATCCTTCTCTGCCAGTAATATATTACAAGTCACCCGTCCTTTCTCCTTCCATCCTTCTTTCCCTTTTCTATCAACCCATCAAGGTCGTCTGACTCTTAGTCTTCTTCATAAACTTTCTCTGCTGAATTGAAGACAGAAGAGGCCATTAGTTACTGTCTCACAATAATGCTAATGCTAAGTAAAGGGTGTCTTCTTTAACTGTTGAGACAACTTATTCTCAACAGTACAGTGAACACCCTTGCAGTGAGTGTATTGTCAATAAGTAAGGAATATGATTTACCACCGCCTGCCACTGCTGCTGGCACATCCCCTGCAGATGCCGCATCAGCTACCTCCTGACAGGTGTCGCCTTAGCCGCTGGCCCTGGCCCTGGTGGTCGGTACACCTAAAAAAAAACGTTCTCACTTTTTAGATGCCGGATATGCCTCCCCTATTTTTTTTCTCTAGCAAGATGAAACTAAAATACATGCACCGCACACATCATTAGAATTCAGGTGCTAGATTAGAGTAGACAGTACGCCCTATCAAAAATAATAAAATATTCGGTTGGGCATTTTCTTGGTGGAAATATTTGAAAAACCTCTCAAGAATAGGACAACCCAAAGGACTGGACTCAATGGTTAGAGCTATTGGTGAATCTGAGTTTTTTTTAAAGAAAAAGAGTGGCCAACTAGGCTGACAATCAGACATGAGGTCTCTCTTGGTTGAGCAATATAATGGGCCACCCCCTCCTCCTCATACTTCCTTCCAGCCATGGTGAACAATAATCAGTTGTTCACCATGAACTGCTGCTAATAAAAATAGTACTAAGCCTAGACGAGAAAAAGTAGAATACACCACTCTGGGTGGGTCCAATGTAACTATCATTTACTGATTAAGCATAGGAAAGTAACACAAAGTAAAAGAAAGCCTTCTCATCTCAACAAACATGCGTAGAATACCTTACTTGGGCATCCAATCAGCACAGCAGAGTAGCAGTACTAGTACTAGTAAAAGTAAGGACCAATGGGTTCTCTGAGTCTTACAGTACAAAATAATTAGGGAGAGGGGGAAGCTGACAGAAAAACCATATGAAAGAAAGCTACAGGCAGACTAAAACAGAGTCAGAGGCAGTTTGATTTGAAGTAGAAAAAAAATAGACACAAGAAATATAAATAACTAAGCCGTTAGGTAATGCAGGGATAACAAGAATGTAAAGATAGATTTGAAGAGGATTTGGTAAAAAATAAAATTAAGAAATAGAAATAATAGTTCTAAAGTAGGTGCGGTAGATGTTAGGTAAATATATATTAATATTAAGAGCAGGAGAACTTACTGGGGCCAGCAGAGCCATCTGCAGAGGACCACTCCTGCTGGGAGGCACATCCAGGTCCCGCACCCGCCTCGGCAGACCCCGTCTTCTTCTTGCCACTGGATGCTGATCATATAAGACATAATTAAAGAGAAAACAATTGATTGTTGTTAAATAAATTAAAAAAAAATTCTCCAAAAAGACTTTTTGACAGGAAACAGCAGTTGCAATAACATTGACCTATCCTAAATCAGATCGACTAGTAAAAGACTAGTATCGAGGTTGCAGACCGTCCTATCTTTATTATTCCACAGTTCCATTTCCGATCCATGAATACTAAACCTATGTAGCCCCTAATTTGGAATGAATTGCAAACAAATTATATTTGCTTCTAAGTTCTGATCTCATTTGCAATCACCTCAACCCTCAAGCCAGGACCATAGGTACTCTGGAGAGTCATAGAAATGGGTTGCCCCATCCAGAGTTACCTGTAGTTTAGCTGAGAACAGCAAGGAATACTGAATTCCCTCTTCTTGCAGTGCATTCTTGGCCTCCAAGAAAGGAAGCCCTCCGGGTTTGATTTTTTGCCGTGAAGTATGGGAAAATGGACACTTTACTATTACCAATTACATAAGGCCCATATTACAAGCGCTATAGATTAAGATGTCACGCTTCTTATAGTGCAACAGGCTTGCCCCCACTGGGTGAAGGGGTGCCCCTGCACCAGCGGGCATGAGGGCACTCTGTGTGCTCTTTCCGGTGCAAAGAACTGAGTGAGCAGGCCTGGAGCCACCATATTCCATAGCCACTTTTCAAGAAGTGCCCTCTGGAATTCCCATCATGTCGGTTTTGTCCTTCAGTGTCTTCTGCTCACCTTTCAAGGGTCGACACCCTTGCAGTTAGGTCATTCAATTTGTGAGAAGATTCAGGGTCCAGCTGCAGGACCTCAATTGCTTGTTTCACTTCCTTCATTCTGTCCACCAACTTATGGTGCTCTGCCTGTAACAGGCCCAGGCCGACAGACACAGCTCCTTTATCCTGCTGAAGTGACGTCCTTCTGTTTGGGTTACCCTACATTAGTCCTCTACTGTCTAGCTGACTGCCCCTTCCACTTCTGTGCAGCGGGCTCATGGGGCTCCCGCACCCCGGTGACTTCTCGTGTCGGATGCGGGAGCCGTCTGCTTACTGCCAGCCTCTCGGATTGAAATGTCCGTCCCTTTGCGGGGCAAGCTGCCGGTCAGTGGTGGTAGTCTCCCTCCAGCCACCTCCGTTCCCCCCAGCAGTAGCCAACTCATGCAAGGGCACAGGCCAGCATCCGGGCCAAAGGCCAGAACAGCAGGGCCCGCTGTCATCTGAGGCGCCACTGTCTTGGAAATAGTGGCAATATTGGCAAAACACCCCATCTCTCCCACAGCAATATCCTGGAGAAATAATCAGATAAGATACATTATTTGTGGGGAAAATTGCTGCAGGTTTATTTGCAAAACAAATATGCCAACATGGTGGGTTATCTTACAGGCGATCCCAGGGCAGGCAGCCTCTCGCCGTCTGCCCACCTGATGAGCCGAATGACACTGTGGCCCTAGAAACCTGTGTTTACCAGATTGGTGGGAGGGGATAGCCCCTCCCTCCGGTGAACCGCCAGTCCACGCCCTCACTCACACCCCCCAGAAAGGGGGCAGAGCATTGCAGGCAACCCCCGGTGGCTCAGGTCCACAACTACCCGAGGGACTAACGGGGCACTGTCGCTCCTCCAGGTTCCAACACAAGGACCTCCTTTGGAATATTTGGCCTTTACACTCTTGTGGTGCTCGTGCAGAGGGTACCCTTCTGTACCTTACAGCCTCTGGATCACCCTGTAACTTCTCCTGCAACATAAAAAAATAATAAGTTTGATAAAGACCCCCCCCCCGTAAGCAGGGTAAGCAGTGGGGAGGGAGACAAAGAGGGCAACCAGTGGGCAGGAGAGGTATAAGTACCTCACCCCAGCCCCCATCCTGCCTGGAAGTGACGAGGGCATGGGGAACCTCGAGGGTCCAAAAACACTGGGTGGCTGACTTGTGTGCCATCCTGTGGCATGAAGGGGTGCCCCCTCCTAGGAGGGCCCCCTTCGTGGGCCCGGGGAAGTCCTGCATGGTGCCAATATCAGCAACTCTCCCCATCCCTCCCACAGCAATATCCTGGAGAAATAATCAGACAAGATACATTTTTTGTGAAGAAAACTGCTGTAGGTTTCTTTGCATAACAAATATGCCAATATGGTGGGTTATCTTACGGGTGATCCCAGGGCAAGCAGCCCCTCACCACCTGCCACCTGATGAGCCAAATGACACCATGGTCCTAGCCAACCAGTGTTTGCCTGATTAGGGGGAGGGGAGAACCCCTCCCTCCAGTTGACCACCAGTCCATCCCCTTACTCGCACCCCCCAGAAAGGGGGCAGAATGTTGCAGGCAACCCCGGGGCACCATCGGTCCTCCAGGGTCCAACGCGAGGACATCCCTGGGGATATTTGGCCTTTGCACTCTTGTGGTGTCGTGCAGAGGATACCTCTCTGTACCTTACAGCCTCTTGATCACCCTGTAACTCTGCCACAGAACTGGGTGTGGCCACCGTCACCCCAGTGCCCCCACCACGATATGCCTAGTTACTTACACCCTGCTGATTCCAAGGCCTCCCCAGATCAAGCAAGAACAGGTCCATTCCCACTGGCCGGGCCCCTCCCATACTTCATTGAGATATCCCTGACCATCAAACTCACATGCCCACCAATGGCTGCATAACTTACAACAGGAGGAATTCAATTCTGGCAGCAGTACTCTCCTACCAAGTCAAATCATTGCCTCCCAGGTGTCAGACCACAGTGACGAAGGGGAAACAAACCACCCCGCCAGTGCCGCTGCTTCTACAGAAGCTGTTCCAGGGCCTGCACAATAACCTACCCCTCCCCAAGTTTGGCTTATGGCCAGCTGTATCCTTTAACGACTTGGGTTTCCTATCACCTCACCTGCAAGCATGTCCTTCCCAGTATGAAACTCAAAGGCGAACCCAGTATCCGGGGCACTCGCCTTGCCCAGCCCTTCAGTGCTGCCCTGAAAAGGAGAGACATAGTAGGATCGACCTAGCCCCCCCATTGCAACTGCCAACCGGTGCTGTGTTGCCACATTAGTGTCCCTACCCCTGCGAGTGTAAATGCACCCAGGATGGCCTAAAACCATTAGTTTGGTGTTGGCAAGATGTTAACATTGCTTGGTTGAAGAACAATACCTTTCACAAGCAACTTCTGATAAGATGTTCCAATGTGGGTAGAAGGCACAATTATCAAGCCTGCCTTACTTCCTCTCACCCAGTTATCTGTGTATAGCGCTTGTTGGAGCATGTGCATCGAATTAGGCCAGTCACCACCCTAGGTAACGCCTTGCCCTCTCAAACCTCTGGTATTATAACAGGGGGCAGGCATGACAGTGTGACCAGGAGGGGAACCATATGTATAAATACCTGCCCTTTTTTTAATACTGGGATTGCCAAATGTTCTTTAATACTTTGTAGCCCATTTGTGCTACAACCCAGAGTTTCCACAATCTTTGGGACATAGCACACTTGTTGGATGAAAACTTCCACAACCTGCATGGCTGCCAGCTAATGCTATAGGGCGGGAAAATTTACACGTTTATTGTTACTTAACTCAATGGTACTCGTTTTATTGACCTCAGAAGGATGAAATGGTAAGTGGACCTACCAGGATCGGAACCTGGGACCAAGAGGTCAAACACAAGCTCTATCAGTTCTGCCGCTCAACAGGCCTGTGAACTTGTATACCAAGGCCGACTTCTGGCCTCTTAACCCTTACTTGGACATGCCTGAGCTATAAACCCACATCTAAAAAGCCTGCCAACGGGCTGACCACCAGAATGCAGCCCCAAGGTTAACTGACAACTCCCAAGGAAAATTTGCTTAACTGAAGCAACTGGTAACATGCCATTCCTTTTGATCAGGGGACATTGAGCAAACCTATGAGTAATGTACCTGCACTCTCCTAGCTATGATTCAAGTCAAGTCAAAATATTTATATAGCGCACTACATACCCAGAGGGTCTCAAGGTGCTTGAAGAAGGGTGGGGAATTACTTGTCAAATATCCAAGTTTTAAGTTGCTTTCTGAATGCTAGGTGGTTCTGAGTGAGGCGAAGGTGGGTAGGAAGTGAGTTCCAGGTTTTAGCTGCCAGGTAGGAGAAGGATCTACCTCCCATGGTGGTTTTGTTGATGCGAGGTACAGTAGCAAGGGCTTGGTTGGAGGATCGTAGCTGGCGAGAGGGGGTGTAGAAGGAGAGTCGTGCGTTGAGGCATTCAGGTCCCAGTTCGTAAAGTGCTTTGTGTGCGTGGGTTAGGAGGCGGAAAGTGATCCTCTTATTGACGGGGAGCCAGTGAAGGTTTTTCAGGTGACCAGAGATGTGGTCTTTACGCGGGATGTCTAGTATGAGTCTGGCTGAAGCGTTCTGGATGCGTTGGAGTTTTTTCTGGAGTTTTGCGGTGGTACCGGCGTATAGGGTGTTTCGGTAGTCCAGGCGGCTCGTGACCAGTGCGTGGGTGACTGTTTTTCTAGTTTCGGTGGGGATCCAGAGAAATGTTTTTTTGAGCATGCGAAGAATGTTGAAGCAGGGTGATGAAACGGCGTTGACTTGTCTGATCATGGAGAGTGAGGAGTCCAGGATGACGCCCAGGTTCCGTGCGTGGTCCGTCGGGATAGGTCCTTTTCCAAGGGCCTCTGGCCACCAAGAGTCATCCCAGGCGGAGGGGGAGGTACCTAAGATAAGGACTTCTGTTTTGTCTGAATTCAGTTTCAGACGTCTGTGCTTCATCCACTCGGCTACTTCTTTCATTCCTTCATGTAGGTTGGTTTTGGCGGTGTTAGGGTCTTTGGTGAGTGAGAGGATCAGTTGAGTGTCGTCAGCGTAGGAGATGATGTTGAGGTTGTGTTGGCGTGCAATGGCTGCGAGGGGGCTCATGTATACGTTGAAGAGGGTGGGGCTGAGTGAAGATCCTTGTGGTACACCGCAGATGACTTCAGTGGCCTCAGACTTGAATGGTGGGAGGCGGGCTCTCTGGGTTCTTCCGGTGAGGAACGAGGTGATCCATTCCAGTGCTTTTCCTTGGATTCCGATGTTTCTGAGGCGCTGTAGAAGGGTGCTATGACAGACTGTGTCGAAGGCTGCGGAGAGGTCGAGGAGGATGAGGGCGACTGTGTCTCCATTGTCCAGTAGAGTTCAAATGTCGTCTGTTGCTGCGATGAGGGCGGTCTCAGTGCTGTGTTTGGCTCAGAAGCCGGACTGTGAGGAGTCGAGGGATTTGTTGGTTTCGAGGAAGGCGGCGAGCTGGTTGTTGACAGCTTTCTCGATGACTTTGGCCGGGAATGGAAGGAGCGAGATGGGGCGGTAGTTTTTGAGTTCGGTGGGTTCAGCTGTGGGTTTTTTCAGAAGGGCGCTGAGTTCGGCGTGTTTCCAGCATTTCCGGGAAGGTGGCGGAGTTGAGGGAGCAGTTGATGACGTCTCAGAGGTGTGGTGCTATGATGGAATCTGCTTTGTTGAAGATGTGGTGAGGGCATGGGTCTGTGGGGGATCCTGAGTGGATGGAGTTCATCAGGCGGATGGTGTCCTCAGTGGAGATTGGGTTCCAGTCATGAAGGATGTTCAAGGGGGGTGAAGGTCCTGCAGAAGGTTGGGTAGGTTCAGCCGTCTGAGAAAGGGAGTCTTCTGAGCTTTTAGACGATTACTAATTAGTCCAAGGATCGAGTGATACTTCAGGTTAACAGTACCCAGAGACCTTGTTGATACCTGAGCAGCCGGTATGAACAACTTGGCTGACTCTTGCAATTTTTAGAACTAGTGTCCAAAAGAGTGAAGTGGCAGCAATCGAGTGTAGCCCTGATGAAACTACTAAACGTAATATAGCAGTGAACATGTTGGTACTGGCAATAGGTAATGGTATGCATGACTAGCTACCAGCCTTTTTATCATTTAAGAGCACACTTTCACCGCCCTATGAATAAAATTGGTTAAGGGACTGGTGTGCAGTGTGTGTTTTTAGCACTTTGTTACTTGTGTTTGTTTGTCACCAGCAGAATTTTCTGCACTTCACTTTTTGTCACTTTATATGTTGTTTGTTTTGGACACTACTTTTCTTTCCTCTCATTTTTCTTTGAGAAGCAAGTGATCACTGATGATGAGACAGGGGCCTGTCTGGAAATTTCATACCAGTTACCCCGATGGTGGTGTTTCCGTGAGGGGTCATTTGCTTCTCACACATATTTTCTCAATATTATGAGGAATGTCTAATTTTTGTAGTGGACGTATGTGATCAACTACTTTGTTGTTGGCTCTCTGAGAGTGGATGTTCTGAGGTGTTGCCTGGGAGAACAGGTCTTTTCTTTCAAGCGTAGCATTAGTGCAGTACCTCCTTATAAAGTTTATGAGAGCGTAGTGGGGATAAGGTTTCCATTAGACTCCCCTTGTTGTCACTATTATAATAGCACACTATCAGACTGGGTCTTTGTTTTGAATTATAGTCCTATTTACTCACCAACTCCTTGCTGCCTGGCAGCCCTCCCTACTGCAGGTGTCTTGTTGCAACCCCTACTTGCCCCTCTTGACCCGAAATGATTGACATCGCTGAAGATGCGTGGTTACCTCTCATCAGGGTCGGTAGAGCGTATAACATGTGTCCTGAATTTACAATATATGTGATGTTGTGCAGGAGTGGAGGAATCAGAACCTAAGAGTAACTGTGCATAGGACGTGTGGTAATATTCAAAATTGTGACGGATAGATTATGCACATGTGCTAGTATTCAAAACTTTGACCTATAGATTATGCACAGTGCTTTGCAGTGCAACTTGGCACATCTCATCAACTTTACAAATCCAGGAAGCAAACCTTTGCTGGTTACTCCCAGATCCTTGCCGTGCATGCCTTAACCCACAGAGCTCTCTTACTACCAGAGCATTTGTCCAAACAGAACTGACACATCTGTATTCCCCTTTCCGGATCGCCTCTATGTGCTTCATGTTTGCCGGTTTATTGCTAAGTATCCCAGATCATGCACTGCTATATCCAACCAGCTTATCTACTTCCTCTGACCGCAAGTGAAAGGATAATGTAATCACCAAACCCAATGTAAACCAAATTGAAAGCCGAAATTGTCAGGAGACATTCAACCTCTGTCCTTGAAGCACAGCAAATGTGGTACTCGAAATTACAGAGCTGACATACCTCTATTTAACTTGAACTCAAAGTGTGACAAATGAGGCAATCCAGGCCCCCAAGGCTAAAAGGGTGCTTTGGCAGAAGGCAATAGTCAACCATGATCTTTACTTACTCAGTGCCTGTTTTAGTAGTCCTCTCTAAAAGCCAGACAGTGTCACCTAGTGGCAGACTGTCAGAAGTGCCAGTGGTAACAATTAAGAGATGGTGCTGCGCATCAGAAAAAAAAAACAGTCAGATTTAAGGTGAACTTGCTGCTGAAAATAGCAGCGGTAGGCCAATGCCGCACTTTCGGAAGTCCAGACTCGACTTTCTCACCTTGTGGGCTTAAACAAGGTACAAATTTGACAAGTGCGTACCCTGTGACTAACAAGAAGGGGAGAAAATGTCAGGCCCCCCCTGCCTTGTGCAAAACCAATCGTGAGTCACATATACTGATCTACCAATGACTTCAGAAAAAAGTCCTCAATGCACCCCACAATGAGGACCAGACAAGCCTTCTACCATTCTACCCATGTGGTTACTCATCCTGTCACCTAGGAGCTGTGGCAAGCCAGGACTATTGGTTTTGTCGCTGTTTGGTAGTTGCAAAAGTTAATTAAGGAACATCGGTGGCTATCGTGTAAGAATATCAAAATTCCACTATTCTGAACTGATCAGACAGAGCCAAGGAAGTAGTAGCGTCATGCGATTTTCAAATATGTTACACTTTTCTGTGCATCTACCCTTCCTTCAGTGGATGGGGCCTCATTCATTCATAAATGCAATTGAAATTAGAGAGGACAAACAGCACAGTCCAAACAGTACATATTCCACACTGATCCTGTCCCGGTCCAAGAGTCATGAATGCATTGTGCCCAATATTGTGTAAGTTAGGCCCCCTTTAATGTGAATGACATTGATATAAGTGGTATCTTGCAGCCTCTGACAATATGTGCCCCCAGTCAGTCGAAAAGTAGGTGGTATTGAGAAAATTGTCCCAAACCATGGTGATGCATCCCCTGCACGTGCCCCAAGCTGAGAGCAGCACAGTTGCACATGTAAATTCAGTTGCACCCCCACTTCTATTTGCCTCATGCTGTGTGGACAACAAGGACTACTGGTGCAGCCAATGGGAATTCTCCCCTATCCTACGCCTTGTATCTACACTTGTGACCATCAGTTGCGTGACCCAGGGACACACCCCTTACCTATCATCCTGCTCGTAAACTCATCTTTACGAGTGATAACCACATGCATTCAAGCTATGTCCCACAGCATTTAATCGCCTGTTCTGCTACCCAGCTGGCAACAACGTTTAAGTCTCCTCAGGTAAACTCCTGTTCCCTTTTCTGGCTGTAGTTCAGTGGGTAGTAATGCCCACCGCTTGTAAGAGTTACTAGACGCATGACTACTTTTGAGAAATGTTAAACAGGCTGCAACATGTCCACTTGCACATTTACCATCTAACACCATCAGGATGCAACATGTCCACTTGCACATTTACCATCTAACACAAGCAGGTGCTTGACACCCCACCACAGAGTTGTTCAAGATGGCCAATAGCACCAAAGTGCATACAGATATCCACTCCTTCCAGCAGCAGCTGAAGACGTGTTCCTCTCCCCTGCTGTTCTTTCATTTTGTTACAGGGGTGTTGTAGTGGGCATGTGAGCTTGCATTCTCAGTTTGTCAGGGCAGGATGCATAGCTAACAGCCAGGTGGCTTGATTTATTGTCCACGTGGCTGACCGAGCAACGCATCCCCTCACTGCACGCATCCCCCCTCTGCCGACAATGGATTGCCTGAAAACCTGCGACTCCGTCAGCCTGCCCACACACACACTGCCCAGGGCTCTACTTGCCTCAACAGGCAAGCCACAGAAGCCAAATTCAGATGACCCATTCTGTGCTCTGCCTGCAACTCATATTATGGGCCACTCAGAGGCGGTGGAGCCGAACCCCAGTCACCCAAACTAATATGGCTTTTGTGCAGAGGCCGGTCCCGAGCTCGGGTCTCAGCCATCCAGCTGTGTAACCTCCCTCGGGTGGGCAACGACAGTCAAAGGATCCATGACTAATCATTACAGAATGGATCACTGTCCAAACATATTACTAGTAGGTTGTGCTGTGTAAGAATGCCTGCAGCACATTCCACCAAATATCCTTACCATGCTCGCTACGTGCAAGCAACCGTAACGGTACCCACTGGATAACCCTTACCAAAAGAGAGGGGATAAGGCTCCCTATGAGGTATCAGCGAAACCAGTCAGAGCAAGAAACAGCTTCAGGAAAAACCTATTTGCCAGAGACGGGAGTGTTGCACCTACTTGCAGTAAGTGGTCAGCTGAAGTCATGGAGGGATGCCTCCTGAGCCGATCAGCATACTAGCTCCGACACGGGACAGAGACACCGCACAACAGCACCCTGGGTGTGCTGCTGACTGTCTCCAGGCCTCAAAGTATGCGCCCAGTCCACCTTCTTGTGAATATGGCAATAGGCCCCAGGAGCCCCTGACTGACCATAAGCAACGATACCACTGGAACCACCGGACCAGGAAGGCGACGAAACAGACCAGAAAAAAATATAGACAGTCAAAATATCAAGTTTTTTAAAATATCTTAAAAGTAAATTAAAACTAATATAATAATAATTATAATTAATTTAAGCACACTTAAAATACTTGAATAAACGTAAAGTTTTTTTTTTTGTTTATTTTTTTTTTTTGGTGTAAGACATTTATTGTGAACAAATGAGATAGAAGATTCACACTGCGTCACGCCAACAACCCGGAGGCAGGCCGCTATCAGGTATAGAATGCACAAAGACCAGGAAAACAGAATAGGGGCCGTCATCCGGCCGGTTCAAACATCCCAAGGTAGACAGTCAACACAATAACATCTTAAATGTACGCAGTGCAACTTCAGCGAGTAAACGGTCTTACTTTTCTCTCAGTGCTGTTGACATTTAAAGGCATCAGGAATCAATTAAGCCGCCCCTGGGCAAACAGCGGTCAACAACCAGCTGCAGCGGCATGTGGAAAGGATGCGTCTACTAGCACCGCTTTTCCCCCAACATGTCCCACCAACAAACAAAAACCAAAAACATCAATCATAGGTGCAAGTACGTAGAGAAAACAGCCATATAACACCTCAGCCATCAATAAGGTCTCATGGACCCGCGCCGGATCGTCCCGAAGGAGGGCGAGCCACAGTTAGGGCGGGTGTGTGGCGACATCTATTCTGTGCACGTATAGGCCAGGGGGCGGGTGGGGGGGGGGGGAGGGGGGGAGGGGCGGAAATGAGGCCGCAAGAGGGCCAGTGGGAGAGGGGGGCCAGTGTCATACCAGGGGGCAGTGGGGGCCACAAGCGCAGAGCGTGCGTCAGAGCAGGGCCGGTCTGCGCCAGCGCAGGTCCATGGGACGACAGTCACTCAGCCACGCAGTGTACACATTCAGCCCATATCATCTGAAACACTCGTATCAGGTGAGGTACCCAGGTGTCCGAACTCGCGCGTTCCCTAGTCCACTGTATAAATGGGTCCCATATATCAGTAGGTCTGGAAGCGGTGGGCATGGTCTCCCAGTAGTGCGTCAGTTGAGTGTGGCCGTATGTCACATCCCTAATCCAGCCCTTGAAAGAGGGGAGAGCCGTCCTGCCCCAATGCAGTGCGATCTGTTGTTTGGCGTATAGAAGGAGTAATGCATGCAGTTTCCTGTCGCAGGGTTCAGTGTCTTTAACGTATCCTAGCAGACCCAGTAGTGGGGTCGGCGTGTCATTCCTATGTGTGATTTGATTGATGGCTGTGAAGACCTCCGACCAGTAAGCACCCAGCTTGGGGCAACTCCAAGCCACATGGATAAAGGACGCACCCTCCCCTCCACACTTCCAGCAAGAGGCGTCCGCACGGATGCCCATACGGTGTAATAGTGTCGGCGTGCGATAATACCGGTGCAGGAATTTGAAGTGGATGAGCCGCAGCCGATAGTTCGGAGATAGGGCCGTGAGTTGCTTACAGCAGTACTCCCATGTGTCGTCCGACAACTGATCTTCCAGGTCCGCAGCCCAAGCTTGCTTGGCAGTGGCCACCGTCAGCGGGGCCTGTTCCTGTATGCAGTTATACAGTCTAGACACCAGCTTTTTGGGGGAAGGTCGTGAAAGCAAGTTTTGGAGGGCGGACAGTATGCACGGCTCCTCCGGGAATCGTGGACCTAACTTTTTGCAGGACTCCCTAAGGGAATGATACAGTAACATGTCTGCAAAAGAGTCGGGCTGGTTGTCCCCGCTTGCGGCCATCTCGAAAAAAGTGCCATCAGGATATAGGTCAGCAAAGGTGAGAAGTCGATTTCCACGGATCGTGAGGACGTCGCCTCTGGCTGTCAAACAAGGTAGCATCGGGTTACCCCTCAGGGGGATAGCCGGCGCATAAAGTAAGGAGAGCCCGGCTCTTTTCTGAAGCTCGCGCCAGGTCCAGCGGACCATTTCCACTGTGTCTACCTCTCGCGACGGGCATGTAACTTTCCCGTATAGTGCCACTCGTAGTGGCAAGGGGGCAACCACTGCTAGTTCCACCGCCGCATGCGGCTGGTAGGGAGTGGGGTAGGCCCAGAAATGCAGGAACTGAGCTTGCGCACAGAGGGAGTAGAGCTTCAAGACAGGGGCACCCAGGCCCCCTTGTCGGAGCGGAAGTGTGAGTAGGTCCCAGGAGACTCTGGCCTGCCCACCGGCCCACACCAACTTCAGCAGCAGCGAGCGGACGCGAGCGTGGAAGTGTGTTGTCATTGGCAGTGGTATGTTTACGAACAAATACAAGAATTTGGGGAGAACCACCATTTTCGCCAGTGCAATCCTCGCAACCAGGGATAGAGGTAATTTGTTCCAGACCTCGATCTTCCCTTCCAGCCAGTCCACCGCCCTCCCGAAATTCAGCGACCACAACTCTTGCACATCCCGGCTGATCCAGACACCCAAATACTTGACCGCTTCCGTCTCCCACCTAAGGGGGTAGTCCGGAGCAGGGCGATTAGTGCTCTCCGTCAGGGGGAAGGCTACCGACTTTGACCAGTTGATGGATACCCCCGCCAGGCCCTCAAATCTCACAAATTCTCGGAGTAGCGGACTCATGTTGTCTTTGGGATTTAGGACGTATAAGGTGACATCATCCGCGTATAGCGAAATTAGCAAGCTCCTAGCGCTGAATCCAATGCCCCTGGCAGTATGGTGTTGCCTTATGCGAGCCGCAAGCGGCTCCATCGCAATTGCAAAGAGGAGCGGGGACAGAGGGCATCCCTGTCTGGTACCCCTTGAGACACTAAATGGCTTGGAAACGAGCCCGTTAACACTCACCCTGGCTCTGGGTTCCGTGTATAGGAGCTTGATCAGGGTCATGAAGTTTTGACTGAAGCCCATCCGCCCCAGAACACTAAAAAGGTAAGGCCACTCTAAGGAGTCGAAGGCTTTGGTGGCGTCCAGGAACACCACCGCCGCCTGTACTGATGGGTGCAAGTAGTGAAGGACAGAAAAAATAGTTATGAGATTATGTGATGTCGCGCGGCCAGGGATGAATCCCGATTGATCTGGGAGCGCAATCATAGGCAACATCGGTTGTAATCTATCTGCAATTACCTTCGCGTAGATTCTAGCATCCACGTTTATAAGAGAAAGGGGCCTGTAGGAGTCCAGTTGTTGTTCATCTTTATCCGCTAGATTTCCGGATCTATCATAAATCGTGTGGATATAGTTGGATTGTGTGCGAGGAGCTATCAGCCTAGCAAGGGTCCTGCTCGGCCTGTCCCCCTCCCCGTATCTGCGCGCCTCAGCTTGTTTCCCCAGGAATCGCACCTCCCGCTCCGCTTCCTCATTAAAGGCCAGCAACTTGGTTTTCAGATTACCAGCAATTTCCAACGACGGGTCAGAGCTAAAAGCGATATCAAGGTCTCTCAGTTCCCCCTCCAGTTTAGCTAACGTGTCCCTGATGGTGCGTAGGACCCCTGCTTTCCGTGCTATACATTGGCCTCTGATTACAGCTTTAAAGGCATCCCATACAATGGCCTCAGAGGAGACAGACCCAGCATTTTCAGTAAAGTATTTAATGATGTCTCCCCTCTACAAACACCGGGTCTGTGAGCGCGTGTGGGGGAAGGCGCCACTGGAACGCCCTGTTTATAGTGTCGGGGGGGGCGCAGCTCCAACATACACGGAGCATGGTCCGGCAATGATCTAGCCATGATATCAACATTTGACACCCATGTCGCAACTTCAGGAGACACCAGCCAGAAGTCTAATCTGGACCAGGCAGCTTTATGACAAGTGTAGCAGGTCCCCACTTTGACCCCCGGATTCCTGGCTCTCCACACATCAGAAAGCATACCCTCACTCATGACATCCAAGATCGCCTGGCGCGCTTTAGCATGCTGTGGTCTGCTCACACCTCTACGATCCATGTCATCATTCAATACAATGTTGAAATCACCCCCCAGTACGACCGTCTGGCAGTCCAGCAACGCAATCTCCGCCCAAACACTTCTGAAAAAGTCAGGATCGTCTACATTGGGGCCATAGATTGCAGCCAGCACAATGGGTCGTCCTTGCAAAGAACCATGCAGCAAGACATACCTCCCTTCTGCATCGCGCACTTGAGAGTGCTCTCGCCAATCCAACCCTCTGCGAATGAGTATGGCTACGCCTCTCGCATAGTTGGAGTAGATGGAAGAGTAGACGTGAGCCCATCGGGAATTTTTCAAACGGGGTGAGGGGGTCACGTGGAGATGTGTTTCTTATAAGAAGCAAATGTCTACATTGTGTCTAGACAATATACCATGCATCAAACTGGCTTTCTTGAAGTCCCCAAGGCCTCTAATGTTCCAAGTCCAGAGCTTGATACCCCCATCTAGAATGTTTGATAGTGTCGAAACCCTCCCTCGTACCCCCACCCCCAAAAGCCAGAAGGCCGCCTAGATGCCATGGCTACAAGCACAGTGCGCAAACAGATAGGCATGTGTAGCAGTACATTGCACCAGTTCAAAACTAAAACTCGCAACTTATGAAACCCCCCCCACCACCTCCCTCCCTCAGCAACCCCCCAATCAGGTCGTGACATATCCCAGAAGCAGGCACGCATAGCGTGGAAAAACTCCAACATCAACAACAAAGGGAGGCACCCCATGAGGCGTGGTGTGCCCAGCAAACACCCCCGTATACGCGGGGTGGCTACAGTCAAACTTTAGAGTTCCTGGGCTCTAACAGTGTCCCCATCCCGGGGTCCACAAATTCCGTAAGTAACCAAAGTCTCAAAGAAAGCGCGGAGGTAGCAGCTACAGTTTGGCGCTCGAGAGCGTCTCAGTGACTTACCCCCAGTGAGTCAGTTCGGAAGTAACAGACCTGTGTCCAAGGCTGACTCGGGCTCCCAACTGTGAGTCAAAGAGGCAAATTTGCAGCCGTACAGGGTGAAAGCCGTAGTCTCCTCAGTCATTGTCACTGAGGTGGTCTGAAGCTTCCTCAAGTCTTGGCGATTTTCTTCTGGCTCCAGCACAGATGTGTTTAGCGAACTTGAGTGCAGACTTGGCGTCAGTGAAGAAGTGTGAGGTGTTTTCGTGTTGAATCTTCAATTTCGCCGGGTAAAGGAGAGAGTAGGGCACACCAGCTTGCAGCAAAATTCTCTTCGCCGGCAGGAATTCCTTACGGGCTGCTTGCACTAGTGGGGTGAAGTCCGGGTAGAAGGAGATGTGGTTTCCCTGGTGTGTGATCTTACCCTTCTCTCTCGCCAAACGCAGGATGATGTCTCTATCTTGGTAGTTGAGCAGTTTAGCCAGGATGGGACGCGGAGGGGCGCCTGGCGGAGGTTTTTTCCCAAGGGACCTGTGCGCTCTTTCCACCGTGAAAACCGGGGACAGATCTGGGTCGAACAGTTCATGTAGGAGGTCCGATACAAACGATTCCATCTTGCCTATGTTTGTAGTCTCCGGAATGCCTGTAATGCGGATGTTGGACCTTCTGGAACGTGCTTCCAAATCGTCCGACTTGGCGCGCATATTGTCGATTTCCCGCTCCAACGACGTGATATGTTGCTTGGCCTGATGCTGGAACTCGCAACATTCAGTCTGCCTATTTTCAAGACAATCCAGTCTCGTCTCGTGGGCGTCCACCTTAGTTTTCACGGATTCGAGTTGTGTGGCCATGTTATCAAGCTTAGCGTCAATGCTCTTCAAGCTGGTCCTCACCTCCATAATGAGGGCCCCAAAGTCAATGTCCGGAGTTGTACCTTGCGACGACGATGCGCCACTATCCGACTCCGTCGCCGGGTTTTTCGGGGGTCTCCTGTTGTCAAAGCTTATCTTAGATTGCTTGGCTTCGTTCTTCCCCATCTCTGCAGTCGGATGAGTTCCGCTGATTGCGCAAAGGGGCAGCGCCTATCTAGCGCCTCGTTCAGAAAGTGCACAGCCCACGTGTAACTGTCCAGGTGGCGCCAGGGCGCACCAGGCGTAGCTGTGAGTCTTCGGTGCCCCAGTCCAGCCGTGTGTAAGATAGGCGCAGGTGCCCAGTGACTCCTCTGAGCTGCAGCGCACAGAGCGGGCCTCGTCAGGGTTCAAAATGGCTGGCGCCCGTATTTCAATGGCGAGTCCGCGCGACAGGCGGGAAGACCGCAGCACCGGAGATCCCGGGGACCGGAGCCGCAAGGCACACAATTTGTATGAGCGGAGGTCCGCCCTGCACAGTGAGTGGCAGACGGTAGGTCCAGGCGTGGTGGCGAAGCGGGTGGATCTCCAAGCCGCCCCCGCCTCACCGCAGCTTCACTGCACACCCTCTCCGGCCCCCGCAGCAATGCAGGCGGTGTTGGCGCGACCCCCCCGTCTGCTGCCGGGGCTCCCCACAATCCAGCGCTACCTCAGGTGGACGTCGGATCTCCTCGTGGCGTCCCGGTCGGTTTCGCCAAGCTGCGCCGGTCTCCGCAAGTGTCACACAGCCTCTCACCCGCTCAATCTCTCGTCGGCTTCAACCGGGACTCACCGGTATGACATATGCGGCAGCTCCACGGCAGGTGACGTTCCTCCGCAAAATCCGCCAGATCAACAGAGGCCTCCACTGCCGCGGTCCACAGTGCCTCGCGACGCCCAGTGAGAGGCACTTCCGGCGAGGGGCAGGGCGGGCGCGCAGGTCGGCGAATATTCAGGCCGTCGCCGCTTCTAAGGGATGTTGCCTCCGCGCCCCAAACTCAGGCTTAAGGATCACCTGGGTGTTCTGAGCCGAACCCGGGAAGAACGGGGGTCTGCAGGCACCAGGAGCAGGATAAGTGGAGGATTAATTAGTGTAGCCGGCGGAGCTCACTCAGAGAGCGGCCATCTCGCTGCTCGGCTAGCCACGCCCCCCAAATAAACTTAAAGTTAATAAATAATTAATGAAACAAAAATATATATATTAACGTTCAAAATAAGATATATATCTGTAACAGCGCTCCGGGCTGCGCTCCGGTTCGCGTACTTTTCGCGAAACGGAACTTTGCGATGCGAAGCTGATTGGCTCTCCGGTGTCTGTCAACATTCTAAACAGTCCGGAGCGGCCGCCATCTTATCTCTCGGTAAGATCGAGAGAGAAGAAGAGGTGAAAAACGAAGGGGGAATTTTAAGAAAGGGGGCAAGGTAGACCCCTCTTGACCCCCTAGGAATGATGTTGGGGTTATTAAAGGGTCCCGTGGGGAAAATAAAAAAAAATTGATTTTTCACGGTAGAAGCGCTTCCCGGGCCGCGAACTGGGCCGCAAACTGGTAGCGAAACGGGAATTCGCCATTTTGTGTTTCGTTTTAATTAAATAACAAGGTATAAGGGGGTGCGGGAGACGTATCCTGATCCCTTATGTTTTCTGAGGGTGGCTGAGGAGGCTCATATATGTTGATACATGTCTTCCAGCGGCAGTGCGTGAGCGTTTTTTTTTTTGCTGCGTGACGTCTGTTAACGTTCGATTCGATGGAAATCAGGAAGTGTTGACCGCCAATTTGTCACTGCGATAAAATATTTTGTTATAAATGAATCCTTATTGATAAATATTGTCTGCGCCATCTTGCCTTTTTTCCAATGCCACAATTTTGTCGTGCACGGCAGCCATTTTAGATGCCTTGACCAGACCCACTCTCTGCACGCCGTCGATTCTCAGCACGGCTCCCCACCCTCGCAAGCATCTCCCCCACGCACTGGTCACCCCCGCTCTCTCTCTCATGCATGGGCCATAAACTTCCCCCTATCTGCGCTGCTCTTCCCTGAGAATCACACCCTGTGCCCGCCCGACACCTCCCTTTCACCCTATTCACTACCGCACCCTCTGACACTCCTCTTCCTCTGTGTCCGATTGTCCAGGCCGGTCCCAGGCTATCACCTAGCCCTGCGGATGTAGTTTGTGGCCCCAGCTGTAGAGAATCCAGACATGCCAACCCTCCTGATTCAGGCGTGAGACTACCGATTTCAGTGCTAGTCTCCCGCCTCCCGATTCCTGCAAGCAAAAACCCGATTCCTCGGGGGTTTCAGCTGACAGGGCTTGGTATTGTGTTACGTGCTAATTCTTCCAGGAAACGTCAGATGGCCGATGCAGGGGCTCTAGAAGGGGTGATAAACCATTTAAGCCTCATTAACAAGCGCATGGTCTTTTAAAGATCTGTGAAGTACTCGGGGCGGCGGTGTGTGTGTGCCCTCTTTCAGGAGCGGGCGGGGGGGACACTGCCAGCAACTTGCCAGGCCAGGCAGTGTTCAACACTTGCATCACCCTTTCTCTGCCTGCTATTGCACTCCATGCTTCGGAAAGGTAAGAAAAAGAACGTGCATTTGAGTTTGAAATGTCCGATCCTGTAGCAGCACACTTCCAAAGCCCACACATGACAATAACCCGATTCAAGGCCCCATTCACCCGATTTTTTAAAAATATATAGCACTCCAACATAGTAGTAGGATTATAAAACTTTATTAACTTATAAATATATAGAACGCAACAAAAACTGTAAATACATTTAAACATTTTTTTGAAAAAAGAAGCAACAATGGTTAGTAGCTGTCTTTTGTGCGAATAGTCCCAAGGCAGCACAACGTGCTGAGTTCTGGACGGCACCCAGGTGATGTCACCTGGGTGCCGCACTGGTTTTTGGTATCCTACAATGCAGCTCAGAAAAACAGCGTGGGGCGCCCCGGGGGGTGCGCGGGGAGGCCTCGTCAGTAGCGGTCTGTTGTGCGAATAGTTCCAAGGCAGTAGAACGCGCTGAGATGTGGATGGCACCCAGGTGATGTCCAGTAAACTGCCGCACTGGTTTTGGTATCCTACAATGCTGCTCCGAAAAACGGCATGGGGCGCCCCGGGGGGGGGCGTGGGGGAGGCGTCGTGAATGGGCCTCCCCAGGTGGCGGCCATCCAGCTGAGTTGCGCCCGCTCTTGAGGCTACAGCGTCTCGCTCACCATGTAGTTGAGTTGCGCCCACTCTTGCAGTGCAGCGATAGGCGGCTGCCACAGGACTCTTAAAATGGCGGACGGCTCTTCGGATTTGGGCCTGGTCCACTAAAATGGCCCTGGGACACCTTGGAACTCGGACGCTTGCCTGCTAGGGCTTGGGCTCCATTCTCGAAAGCGTCCCCTCAGCCGTGAAGATTCTACAAAAGTCTTGGGGGCCCGACTCCCGCAGGCTTCCGGTGGGGAGCGGCTGCCATGATTGCTCGCGGAATGACCACGACGGAGCCACGAGATGGTGGTGCTCTCATGCTGACGCCAGCTTCAGTCTGAAACATCCAGAAACAAGGTGGGGCTTTCATCGTTTGGGAAAAAAAAATGTTCTAAACCAATGAAAAGTGTTATTTTTAGGTCATATGACCAAGCCTTCCATCTTTAGGAAACCAAAAGTAAAATGAACCAATGAAAAGTTTTATAAACAAGTCACATGACCTGTTATGCGGCATAGGGCTACAAAAAGCGTAGAAAATCCGTTGGCACGTGAGGCGGCGTCAGTAGCGGACCGATGTGCGAATAGGCCGAAGGCAGCACAACGCGCCGAGATCCGGATGGCACCGAGTTGGTGTCCAGCAAATTGCTGCACTGGTGTGGCTATTCTACAATGCTGCGCTGAAAGTCGGCGTGGGGCGCCCCGTTGGCCTATGAAGTCGCGTCAGTCAGTGGGGGCTGTGCTTCTCCCCCAAGATGGAGGCTCCTCAGCTGCAGTGGGGCGCCCCTTAGCGTTTCACTCGCCGTCCAACTGAGTTGCGTCCGCACTTGCGGTTACAGTAGGCCGAAGGCAGCACAGCGCGCCGAGATCTGGATGGCACCGAGGTGGTGTCCAGCAAGTTGCTGCACTGGTGTGGTCATCCTACAATGCTGCGCCGAAAGACGGCGTGTCCAGCTGAGTTGCGGTCACTCTTGCGGTACAGTGACTCGAACGCGCCGAGATCCGGATGGCATCGAGGTTGTGTCCAGCAAGTTGCCGCACTGGTGTGGCCATCCTACAATGCTGCGCCGAAAGACGGAGTGTCCAGCTGAGTTCCGGTCACTCTTGCGGTACAGTGACTCGAACGCGCCGAGATCTGGATGGCACCGAGGTTGTGTCCAGCAAGTTGCCGCACTGGTGTGGCCATCCTACAATGCTGCGCCGAAAGTCGGCGTGGGGTGCCCCGTTGGCTTATGAGGTGATGTCAGTAGTGGACCGATGTGTGAATAGGTCGGAACCAGCACAAGGCGCCAAGATCCGGATGGCAAGTCCTGGATGTTGAGTGCCATAGTTGAGAGTTCTGAGCAGTGTTTGTAACACTGTCTGAAGCTTATTTGCACCTGCTGCAGCTTCACTATTGTCCTGGTGTGGCCAAAGATCGCCCATGACATAGGCGGCCGGCTCCCGAGGTCCGGCGGAACTTTTTTCCTTTTCCTTTCTGCATCTTGTCCCACAATCCGTTTGACCTGAAGACACGACCAGGTCCCTGAATGTGTGCAGGGGGACGTTATTGATTGAATCAAAATGGCGGCTTCACACAAAGCTGACTCAAGAGTTGCTGTTACTGCTATACAGACAAAAATTGGTTTTCAGTTTGTACATTCTTCAGGATTTTTTTTTCCATCCAAGGCTGATTGAGAGTTTGTAGAACAATGGCTTCAGATTTTCAACATACTACTCTTCAACATTCTTCCTAAATGTAACAATGTGAGACTCACTAGGTGAACGGCTGTTTATCTTTCCTTTCAAAATGCTGCCAACAATATTTTCTGAATGGAAGACACCATCTTGTAGCATAAAGGGCCGAAAGGGGTTCTGGTCTGGCCGATGGTTGGTGGAGACATTTTGACTATATCTTGGACCAGCCCGGCCTCGCCCAAAATGGCGCCGGTATAAATGGGACTCGTAACTCCTTGTTGTGTACTGGTTGAACAACCTTGATATCACGAGATATGAATGTAGTTTTGATGCTCATGGCGGGCGGGGACGAGAATTGATTGAATATTTCGACATCCCTATTGATATTAAGTTCTGATGTGTTATTGATTACTGTACTATTGAAGGTTCGAATTAACGTCACCCATGGTACTTGCCCGCAAATAATCTAGATAATTTTTTTGTAAGTGGCCCTATCGTATTTTAATTACAAAATGTATGTCCACCGATTCCGCAACTGTTAGACACATTAGTTCTTGCAACCTAATGGCCCGCTCGTTACGTTCCTCTACAATGTAAATGTCTCCTCATCATATACGAGTTCAGTTTGCTCCGTGGCCGGCCCACGTGGTTATAGGCCCGTATTTGTATACTGACATTTTCACAATAAATGTTTTTAAAACAAAACATGGTAGTAGTATTTACATTGGTAAAGTTTTTACTTTTAGTCACTGTTTTCGAATCAGTAAAAGGCAAGTGAAATAAAGCAGTCCAATTACATGACGGATAAAAGGTATAATACGTAGGAACGCAGTAAAGATAAATGGTCAAGGGCAGTTGTGTTTTCCACTCCTGCAACATAAAGTGATCGATAAGAATCTGATAATCAGGTGTATCGGCGACTAAGACAGCAGGCCGAGCCTCTTTTACTCAACGGCTCCGTCATGGGACGAAGAAACGCCCTTTTTCTCGAAAAAGGAATATATTTTACTTGCAGGACAGTTGTAAATTTTCCGGGAAAGTACATTAGCCTGGAACATTATAACATATATCTTTAAAAAAAAATAATGTTCGAAACCAATAAAAAGCGTAATTTTTAGGTCATATGACCAAGCTTTTCATCATTAAAATATCATAAGTAAAATGAACCAATGAAAAGTTTTATTAACAAGTCACATGACCTGTTATGCTTACGTTACGCGCTGCGCGCCGCGCCCCGGATCGCTTCCGGGAAGCTCCGCTTCGCGCATCGGAGCACTTCCGGGTGCGCTAACGCGGCGTGTCATATAACGCATTACGCGACTACGTAGGTCAAGAATATAGTCATAATGTCTCCACCAACCAGCGTTCGGAACACAACCCCTTTCAGCAGTCCAAAAAGTTCTGTTAAATGACAACAGAGGGGACAGGCAACAAGAACCATCAGTCAAAGAGGGGAGGGCAAGTTCTTCTCTACCGGGTCATTTTGGGGCGCTACCGGAACTGATCGAAGTGGTAGTCTACAGTGTTTGTGGATGTTTCAGACTGAAGCTGGCGTCAGCATGAGAGCACCACCATCTCGTAGCTCCGTCGTGGCCATTCCACGAGCAATCATGGCAGCCGCTCCCCACCAGAAGCCTGCGGGAGTCGGGGGCCCCCAAGACTTTTGTAGAATCTTCACGGCTGAGGGGACGCTTTCGAGAATGGGACCCAAGCCCTATCAGGCAAGCGTCCGAGTTCCAAGGTGTTCCAGGGCCATTTTAGTGGACCACGCCCAAATCTGAAGAGCCGGCCGCCATTTTGAGAGTCCTGTGGCAGCCGCCTATCGTTGCATCGCAAGAGCGGGAGCAACTCAACTACATGGTGAGCGAGACGCTGTAGTCGCAAGAGCGGGCGGGAAACAGCTGAATGGCGGAAGAGGCACAGTGTAGCAAAAGCGGGCGGAATGGCAACTAAAACGGTAAAGGGGCGCCCCACTACAGCGTGTCTTCAGGTCAAACAGATTGTGGGACAAGGTCCAGAATAGAAGAGTCATCGAAAGGCAAAAAGTGTCGCCGAACCCCGGGAGCCGGCCGCCTATGTCGGGGGCGATCTCAGGCTACACCAGTGCTATAAGACTTGGGGAGGGGGTCGGAGCCAAGCGTCTTCTCCGAGTCCGTGCCATCACACCGCCCCTCGGGGGCCTCCGTCAAGCGGTTTAGGGAGGTACCATATCACATTGTTTTCAAATGCAGTCAGGTCCACAAACGGCCCCCACTTACTTTGAGAATAGTGAAGCTGCAGTACGTGCAAATAAGCTTCAGACAGTGTTACAAGCGCTGCTCAGAACTCTGAACTATGGCACCCAACATCCAGAACTTATGCCATTTGAGAATGGCAGTGACATCGAAGCAACTCAGAGTCCAAAATCATGAACGTACTTTCACGTATGAAAATCTTACTTGGGGAGGGGGCAGGAGCCAAGCGCCCCCTCCCAGTCCGCGCCACCACACCGTATGTTTTTAAATCTGAAGCCATCGTTCTACAAACTCAACCAACCTTGGATGAAAAAAACTAGAAGAATGTACAAACTGAAAACCAGTTTTGGTCTGCATAGCATCAGCAACAACGCTTGCTATCAGAGTGCATGAGTTTCATGCTCGATCGATTGAGCTAGCCGGATCGGGCAACAAAAAGTATAAAATAGTTATGTAAATAGTTATTTAATAAAATGGTTTACCCTGTTACTTTGCTGGTGTGTTGTATATATTTTTAATATTTGCATAGGGTTTGTCGTTATTTTGGGCGGGGTGGGTGACGGAGCCGAGCTGTCTTGCAGCCCTCATGGTGTGGAGCTCAGTTCATCTCACTATTTTCGTATTTCTCATGAAGGGTTGTTCCTAATGTTTCTATTTTAGCGAGGTCAAAAAGAGATCCAATTAGTGGCCTACTGATTTTGCTCGATTACTTTTATTTTTTTACACGATTTTTCACTATTTGCAAAGACTAAACAGAGTATTGCGACTTTGTGCTTGTTTGTAAATAGAGAATGAACCAAAGAGAATCAATTGTAAAACAGTAAATGCTTGGATAACAATCAATCAAATGGAGAGACAAGCAGGCACGACGGATTACAACGGGGGTAAAGGCCTGCGTTAACTACCCTTCACTATCTGCAAAGAGAGAGTACTACTAAGAGAAAAGAGGGGAGGGGGGGGGGGGCAGCGTTCAAAGCACATCAGCGTGCATAAACACGAAAAAGTTTTTACCTATCACGTACTTGACATTTGACAGCTTTTGATATTTGCTATTAAAAAACCATTGAAATTCACAGAAAAAACCATAGGTTATAGACCATATATAGTTAGGAATTTGCATTTACAAAACCTTATTTTACTCACACAAAACCATTGAAATTCCATATATAGTTAGTTGCACTAACTATATATCGCGCACCCGCAATCCACTGCTGATGATGTCACATATTACATCATTCATGACATGGTTAGTGACATCACTGATGACATCACTGATGACATCTCAAATGACATCACTGATGACATCTCAAATGACATCACTGATGACATCACTGATGACATCTCAAATGACATCACTGATAAAATCACTGATAACATCTCATTTGACATTACTGATCACATCACTGATGATATCATTCATGTGATAATACCATGAACCTCTTCAGACTCTAATATAACCTTAGATACAATCAGTTTAAACAGACAGTCACAGACTGTCACTCATCCATGGAGTTACTCACACACCTAGTCAGTTATGCAAAAAATCAATCTTACCTCCATTTTCTCAACTATACAGTTATACACACCTTACTTATTCAAACATATACTAACACATATTTACTCTCTTATACAATCCCTGATACATGTTCACAATGATCCATACAGCCACTCATACATTCACTGGCTCTTATGCACAGTTATTTATATATGTCAACTCTCACATGTACTGTGTTTTACATATGTACTTACTTTGACATGTAGCACTGAGATATCCATTCACTCACCAATACACTCATGCACAGTCAACCGCCCATACAGCTGTTTCCACATGCAGTTTTGAACCCATACATATAGTGAATCAACTACTCACACATCTATGTACAGAGTCACACACCTCCCAGCCACCCATACACACACACTCAGTGTCCCATACAAATACTTGGACAACCAATCAACAACCCATACAGTTACTCATATAGCTACTGATCAACACATGCAGCAGTTTGTAGAACAACAGATATAATGATGCAGAAATTAAGACAGTTTAGTCACTAACCCATGCACTCAGTAAGACACATTTAATCATTCTCTCATACAGTCAGTCATGCACCTACTAAATCCTTCTTCCAGACACTTATACATCCACTCATTCTTCAATATGTAAGACATATTTTAACTTTACAGAAACATACAGTCACTGGATGTTGTCATCAGTGATGTCATCAGTGATGTCATTTGAGATGTCATCAGTGATGTCATCAGTGATGTCATTTGAGATGTCATCAGTGATGTCATTTGAGATGTCATAAGTGATGTCACTAACCATGTCATGAATGATGTAATATGTGACTTCATCAGCAGTGGATTGCGGGTGCGCGATATATAGTTAGTGCAACTAACTATATATGGAATTTCAATGGTTTTGTGTGAGTAAAATAAGGTTTTGTAAATGCAAATTCCTAACTATATATGGTCTATAACCTATGTTTTTTTCTGTGAATATATATATATATATATATATGTATATATATATATATATATATATATATATATATATATATATATATATATACAAGCAAGATCCCAACCGCTCCTGGTAGCGGTTCAAAAGGGCGCAGACCTCATAACCCTCGGAAAGCAATTGTTATGATGTTAAATCACCCAGCCAGCACAACAATCCAGTGTCAGCAGTGCATTTTATTATGCAGAAATGCAAGAGCAAGTGCCCTCCCTGACGCGTTTCGCTCCGTGGATGGAGCTTGGTCACAATATATATACATATTATTAACAAAACATATACAATATTTTTTCCGTAGGATAGCTAGAGGGTTAAATTTACTATTCACACTCCAGAGAGTGCAACAGTAGGGAAAGCGTTGGATAGCGTAGGGGTAAAAATGACTATTTCCACTCCAAAGAGCGCAACAGTAGGGAAATCGTTGGATAGCGTAGGGGTCAAAATGACCATTTCCACTCCAAAGAGCGCAACAGTAGGGAAAGCGTTGGATAGCATAAGGTTAAAAATTACTATTCCCACACCAGTGAGCGCAACAGTAGGGAAAGCGTTGGATAGCGTACGGGTAAAAATTACTATTCCCACTCCAGTGAGGTCAACAGTAGGGAAAGCATTGGATAGCGTAGGGGTAAAAATTACTATTCCAACTCCAGACACTGCAACAGTAGGGCAAGCGTTGGATAGTGAGAGGGTGAAATTACTATTACCACTCCAGAGAGAGCAACAGTAGGGAAAGCGTTGGATAGCGTAGGGGTAAAATTTACTATTCCCACTCCAGAGAGTGCAACAGTAGGGAAAGCATTGGATAGTGAGGGGGTAAAAATAACTATTCCCACTCCAGAGAGTGCAACAGAAGGGAAAGCGTTGGATAGCGTAGGAGTAAAAATTACTATTCCCACTCCAGTGAGTGCAACAGTAGGGAAAGTGTTGGATAGCGTAGGGGTAAAAATTACCATTCCCACTCCAGTAAGTGCAACAGTAGGGAAAGCGTTGGTTAGCGTAGGGGTAAAATTACTATTCCTACTCCACAGAGTACAACAGTAGGGAAAGCGTTGGATAGCGTAGGGATAAAAATTACTATTTCCACTCCAGTGAGTGCAACAGAAGGGAAAGCGTTGGATAGCGTAGGGGTAAAAATTACTATTCCCACTCCAGTGAGTGCAACAGTAGGGAAAGCGTTGGATAGTGTAGGGGTAAAAATTACCATTCCCTCTCCAGTGAGTGCAACAGTAGGGAAAGTGTTGGATAGCGTAGGGGTAAAAATTACTATTCACACTCCAGTGAGTACAATAGTAGGGAAAGTAAATACTTCATATATAAATATAAATAACATAAATATTATTACCAATTACAAAATAATTAAAATATTTTACAATTTTATAAAATATATTAATTAATCAATTAAAATTACAAATAAAAATTAACTAATAATAAAAATTACCTACTAATACTAATTATTTACCAATTACCAATAAACTAATTTACAATACGAAAATAAATACAAATTAAACGCAAAGAAAAATATTTTAAAAATGTAATTACTTACAATTAAATTACTTCCCAAGCTATTTCCCTATAAACACACAACCGACTACAGAAAATAATGTAATAAAAGTAAAATATTTACCAATTAATCAATTACAATAAATTACAAATTATATTTTAATTATTACCAATTAATAATTAATTAACAATGAATTCTTAATAAATACCAATAAATAAAATAACATATTTAATTAATTATAATTACATTACTTCCCACCCTATTCCTCTATAAACCCACAAACCGCTACAGAAAATAAACTACTAAAATTAACATATTTATCAATTAATCAATTAAAATTAATTACCAATTATATTTTAATTAATTACCAATTAATAATTAATTAACAATTAATTATAAATAAATACCAATAAATAAAATAACATATGTGATTAATTATAATTTAATTACTTACCACCCTATTCCCCTATAAACCCACAACCCGCTACAGAAAATAAATTACTAAAATTAACATATTTATCGATTAATCAATTAAAATAATTACCAATTATACATTAATTAATTACCAATTAATAATTAATTTTCAATTCATTCTAAATAAATAAAAATAAATAAAATAACATATTTAATTAATTATAATTAAATTACTTCCCACCCTATTCCCCTATAAACCCACAACCTGCTACAGAATTATATTACACAAAAATTTAAAATTAATATTAACTTACCTTAAATTCGATATTTTTGTTGTCTATATTACTCTCTAGTCGATATTATGTCCATTCTATATTTTTGATTCGATATTATGTCCATTCTTTTCGATATTAAAATTTTCTAGTCAATATTTTGGTAGTCTATATTGTGTCTAGTCGATATTATGTCTATTCTATATTTTTTACTCGATATTATGTCTAGTCGATATAAAAAACTCGATATTTTGACTCTATACCGACTCCTCCCACCACTCCCCCCTTCCTGATTAAGAGGAGATAAATTGAACAGGGAAGCCAGCCGCGCGGCAGTGTGTAGCGCGTGTTGGGAACCTTTGAGTGGGAATTTGTGTGACAATACTTTTTAATACTTTTAAACTGCGTTTTTGCACATGGTAAAAGCTTCCCCTACCTGCCATCGCCTCCCCGGTCCGTCACAGCTTTTTGGTGCCGCTTAAATGGAGGGACACGACTCCTCCCACCACTACCCCCTTCTTGATTAAGAGGAGATAATTTATTTATTTATTTATTTATTTTATTTGAGTCTTATATAGCGCGTGGTTACCCTTGGGCATCCCAGCGCTTGTCAAGGAGTCCGTCAGACCAATACGAAGCCAATCCAGCGTGTTAAGATGGGAAAAGGTGTGTTTTCAGAGACTTCCGAAAACGATGGATGCAAGTCCCACGACGCAGTTGCAAAGGGAGTGAATTCCAAAGGGTGGCTGTATGCACCGAAAATCTTCTGCCTCCAGTGCGAGCTTTGTGAACTCTGGGGACCTGTAGCAAAAGTTTTCGATCAGAGCGAAGAGCTCTGTTGGCATTATAGGGCACCACTAGCTTCCTCAAAGAAGGGGGTCCTTTCCCTTGAAGAATCTTGTGGGCCGTACAGAGAGCCTTAAACTTGATCCTCTCTCTCACCGGGAGCCAATGCAATGCTTCCAAGGCGGGCTTAGCTGATTGTCTCCTTGATGTATTAGTCAACAGCCTAGCTGCAGCATTTTGCACCTGCTGCAGCTTACTGAGCGTGGCTTCCGGAGCACCAAGGAATATGGCATTGCAGTAATCAAGCCTGGAGATAATTAGCCCCTGGATGAGTAACCTCCTCGATGGCAAGGGGAGGAGGGGCAAGACTTTACGGGCTGAAGGAAGAAGCCCGAAACAGACCCCTGCCGTTTTCTTGGGCTGAGTTTTAAAGGAGAGATCCTTCTCCAGCCATACTCCCAAGCTTTTGATCTCCTGCTTGGGGCTGGGGAGCTCCCCCAGGCAGCTGGGCCAGACGGTCAAGGGGAGAGAGGGAGTCTTGTGCCCTAACAGCATTATCTCCGTCTTGGAACCGTTTAGTTTAAGCGACGATTCACACATCCAGGTGTGTACATTGGTCAGGGAAGCCAGCCACGCGGCAGTGTGTAGCGCGTGACGGGAAACTTTGAGTGGGAATTTGTGTGACAATACTTTTTAATACTTTTAAACTGCGTTTTTGCACATGGTAAAAGCATCCCCTACCTACCATATCCACCCTGGTCCATCACAGCTTTTTGGTGCCGCTTGAACGGAGGGACTCGACTCCTCCCACCACTCCCCCTTCCTGATTATGAAGAGATAAATTGAACAGGGAAGCCAACCGCGCAGCAGTGTGTAGCGCGTGTTGGGAACCTTTGAGTGGGAATTTGTGTGACAATACTTTTTAATACTTTTAAACTGCATTTTTGCACATGGTAAAAGCCTCCCCTACCTGCCATCACCCCTCCGGTCCATCACAGCGTTTTGGTGCCGCTTGAACGGAGGGATGCGACTCCTCCCACCACTCCACCCATCCTGATTAAGAGGACTATAAACCTAGATGGCGGACCGGACGCGCAGCAGACATGCGCAGCGGGCGCGCCAAAGGCAAGCCTGTCTGCGCCCAACCGCGTCCGAATGGGTTCAGGGGTCACAACCCCCTCCCCTTGCGCCCCTCAGATGAAACAACAGATGAAAGTTTAGCAATGAAAAGTTATACTCGCTAGCCGGCCCAATACCCAGAGCATGTAAACACTCAGTTATTCCTTAGAGTGATGATTACATCTGCCTAGTCTGTATTTTCCACCCTGTAATAGATCCCCATCCAGTTCTTATCAATCCACAGAAATTTAAAATACTGCTCTTAAATTGTAGTCCACTGCCGAAAAGACAGCTGAAATATCCATTTTGCTAGAAGAGGAACAGCCTGAGATATTGTTCAGCACTGAAACATGGCTTAGCCCTAGCTCTGAACCTGACATTATTCAGGCTTTACCAACCTGCTATTCCATCTCAAGGGTTAGACCGACCTTCTAGGAAAGGTGGGGGGATAGCCATTATTTATAAGCAGGGTCTAACGTGCCGGCTGACCGGCAGCCCAGTCCCGGACTGTGAGAATACAGTCTTTACTATTGAGTTCTCGCCTGTCCTCACCTTTTCCGGCATGCTGATATACCGAACCCCTGGTCCCTCAGCCAATTTCTGTAATACTTTACCCGAACTAGCAGCCGATCTGGCCAGCTCACTCTCGAATTTTACCTTATTGGGTGATTTTAACCTCCACTTTGATGACCCTTTGCAGACCTCGGCCACTGAACTTACCAAAGATCTTTCAGTTTTTCATTTTTCTCATAAAATTACCGAACCTACCCACATAAAAGGGCATCTTTTATACCCTGTCTTTTTGAACTCGAAAGATCTATCTGGAGGAAAGCCCATCCCGATTCCTTGGTCAGACCACCTTCTTATACCCCTTATCTGGTCCCCTCCATGTTCACCAGCCCCCTCTTACTCAACCTACTCCGAGAATCGCCCTTGGTCTAAATTATCTATCGAACAATGGACATTATTACTGGAAAAAACCCTCCCAGAGCCATCTTTGGACGCAGTTACAACCAATGATAATTTCAATCTCTGGGTAAAGAGCTCCCTAGACTCCCTGGTCCCAGTAAAAAAAGATCAGAAACAACAAGGATGTCAATCATAAACCTTTTTACTCTACTTCTCTGCGGGGCCTAAAACAAAATTGTAAAAAACTTGAGAGAGCCTGGAGAAGAAATTTCTCCCCAGACAAGAAAAAACTTTAAAGGGAGAGTATCCATCACTACAAAGCTGAAATGAGAGCTGCACAGGCAGATTACTCCGGAAAGAAAATTTCAGCCGCGTCCAGCTCCCCGCCGGAGATCTTCAGTATAGTTAAAACTCTCTCTAAAGTTTCCATCCCTTTAGCTAGACCCTATCCCTCGGAGATCAGTGTGACAAGCAAGCAGAGTTTTTTGCAAATAAAATTGAAATTATCTCCTCTTCCTTTTCAAGTGCTAAAAGTGATTTCTCCGCTCCCTCAGACACTGGTAGTGCGATTTCCTTGGGTAATATTCCGGCTTTGGAAATGCCTACCCTAAAAAGTCTTTTCGCCAAACCAAAGAGCGCTCACCCAATAATCCTGCCCCTCTAGGAAAATTAAAACTGGAAGCTGATGTGGTCCTCCCAGTGATCCTAGACCTTATTAATGCTTCTCTTTCCTCAGGAACTGTTCCTCCCACGTGGAAGGAAGCAATGGTAAAGGCTCTTCTAAAGAAACCAAGCCTTGATCCGGCAGACCTAGGAAATTATCGACCAAAATCGCTGCTCCCTGGAATCAGTAAAATCACAGAGAAATACCTTAACCTAATCCTATCAGCTCACCTAGAGACTAACAACCTTCTCCACCCGACCTAAACTGGTTTCTGACCACAACAGGGTACGGAGACAGCTCTAATGTCAGTAGTGGAACAATCTAGAAAAATAATAGATGCGGGCGGCAATGCGGTGGTCCTGCTCCTTGACCTCAGCGTGGCCTTTGATACCGTAAGTCATCAGATTCTGATTCAAAGGCTTGCAACTTAGGTATCTCTGTAATAGCGCTGAAATGGCTAACCTCCTTCCTAGATAATAGATCCTTTCAAGTATTTAACAACCAAGCTACCTCCAAACGAACCTCCCTTCGTTGTGGAGTGCCGCAGGGATCCTCTTTAAGTCCCACTTTGTTCAATGCCTAAACCAGTACCTTAGCCGAGGCCATTCTACCTTTTGGAGTCAACTTATTTACCTATGCAGACGACTCACAATTGGTGATCGGGTTCAATAAAGTGGAAAGCTTTCCTTCCTGTCTTCCCCTTTGCCTGGAGGAAATTTCAAGGTGGATGAGGAACTCATTTTTAAAACGTAATGGAGAGAAGACAGAGATTATGATTCTGGGCAATCAATCTCCCCACGACATCAGGTAAAGATGGCCCGCCTCCATGGGTCCACTACCCCCACCCAAATCCAAATAAAGAGTCTGGGGTTTTGGTTGGATAGGGAATTAACATTTAAAACCCAGGCTCGGGAGACAGCAGCCATTTACTATGGGATATTAAAAATGATTTGGAAGGTTCTCCCCCTTCTCCCTTTTCAGGCCAGAAAATTAACAGTTCAGGCCCTTGTGCTCTCCAGGCTGGATTATGCCAATGCCCTCTATTTGGGTGCCCCGGCTGTCACCATATCCAAACTCCAAGTCACCCAAAGCCAGGCGGCAAGACTTCTTCTGGAAATTCCAAGCCATCAATCTGCCAGACCAGCTCTAAAAACTCTTTATTGGTTACCAGTCCAAGAGAGAGAGAAGTTCAAAAGCTTATGTACTGTTCATAAGCTGCTGTTCAAAGCCGGCCCCCCAATCCTCCAAGACATCATTAAGCCTTATGAACCTATAAAATCCCTTGGTTCTGAAAATCAGAACCTCGCCATTATCCCTAGGATTCGTAAGGCCAGAAGCGGAGGTCGATCTTTCTCTGCAAATGCCTCCACACTCTGGAATACACTTCCTCTTTCCCTACGATTTGAACCCAACCATTATCGATTTCGAAAAGCTTTGAAAACACATCTTATTCCCAACTAAGAGACCCCACTTCGCTGCCACTGTAAGCGCTGGGATGCCTCCGGGTAGCCATGCGCTATATAAGTGTATTTACAATTACAATTATAATAAGTGAACGGGTGGCAGTTTGTGACGCCACAGGATGGTTGCTCTACTGAGGATCAGGGTTTCATTAATTGTATACCTCCAGTATTTGGAACAAAGAAATATTCCAAACATCATCCATAGTACTCAATTTGGTCCATATATCCTGACATCAGTATTACGTCTAATTGAAGTAACTCGCAAAATTGTCAGACCACTTGGTAACATCATCATAGTCAAAGTTTATCATTTACAAAAAGAGCACATAAGGAAAGTGCTTAATGTCCATAAATAAATGGTATAAAAGGTTCTATAATGTTGTAATCTCAAACTCTAAAAGATTAAAGTCTTGGAGACGCTATATTTAGTTAGGTCAGGTAAGGAATTTTCCGCATTAAAGTGCATCAAGGAGCAATACCAACCTGCAAGAAAAGATACCCAAGTCTCACTTGCATATCATTTTTAAGAAGGGCTAAAATGTATGTTCTCCCTGGTTTGCAAACCAACACAATACTCAGGAGTCTAGAGTGATCCTTGCAATGCTGCTATGAACCACTTTTCAACCAATAAATAGTGTAGGTCTCAAGGACTTGCCATAAAAGTTAGGACAAGTGAAACACATGCATTCTCAGCTTATGAGCATTGTATTGATTTTCAAAGGGAATTAGTGATGTCAACCCCTGACCCTTCTTACTCATCTAATGAACAACATTTTGCACTGGTACACCTCTGCGCGAACTGGGCTCCAACCGCCTGACTAACTCAAGCCCAAATATTAGTCTCGGACCACGACATCCCCGGGTATCCCAAATGTTTTGCATGCAGTATCCCATCATGTCCCCCTGGAGAATTTGCGAATATCAAGGAGGACTGCACAGATTTCTGCGCAGCCCCCTTCTGCGCCTGGTGCTGCCTGCATGATCCGGCTCATGTGAACATCTCAGCACTATTTTCGCATAGCGGCATGGTCCACAAGGGACCCCGAGACACCATGCCACAGCACCCACCGCCAAAAAAAGACCCGACCTTCGCCGCAAAAAGTCCGGAGGCAAAAACCCTCTGTCTCAAGTAAAGGGAGGGAGCTGAAGGAAACCAGAGAAATTGCCCCAACAGGCCCCTGGACACGCCTCCTAAACCACCAACACTGCCAGCACCACCCGAGTGTGGCACGGTGCCAAGGTAAGACCCACCCAGTAGGCCCCCCACTTGCTGACTACACAGCGGCCGCCGAGCGAGCCGAACCAGCTGCCCAGTGGAAGGCGAGTCAGCCAGGACCCCCGTCTGCCACACCTCTCCCCAGTACCCAAGTTGCTCCCCAAGTGGACAAGGTGGGGGGCACGGAGCGCATGCAACTACACTTCATCGGAGTAGGGTGGGGGCGTACAGGGTACAACGGGAGATAGGCAGACAGGTGGGTGACTCACCGCAACGAGGCCACACGGTTGGCCACTGCTCGCTGTACAGGGGATGAAACCTGCACGACTTAAGACAAACAGTATCAGGGCAACAGACAAAGAGGGCAACCAGTGGGCGGGAGAGGTATAAACACCTCACCCCGCCCCACTCCTGCGCGGAAGTGATGCAGACATGGGGACCCTCGAGGGTCGCAAAACACTGGGCAGCTGACTTGTGTGCCATCCTGTGGCACAAAGGGGAGGCCACCCTCTAAGAAGGGCCTTCTTTGTGGGCCTGGGGCAGCCCTGCAGAGCTCATCTGGCTCTTTGCTATGTCCCCGGAGCCTCCTACCTCCGGACAGGGATCATAAAGCAACCAGATCCCTGCCAACACGTCAGTGTCGCAGGATTAAGGGTAGGCCAGTGCGGAGCTACTCGCTCACCTGACCACCATCTTCATAGTCCTATGCACCCCTTACTGGCAACAAATTAGAGACGGCTTTCTACAACCACTTGTTATAAGCTGACACTACTTCATTTGAGTCTCCTGGAAATAGTGGCGTTGAGGGTTCGAGACTATCCTCCAATTCTTTGTTATTTATTTTGCTCCAAGCACAGCTCATTTTAACTTTTTCCCTAACCCCCCTTTTACCCCTCCCTAAGCACTTCCCATTTAGTAAAAGGTTTTCTTCATTTTCCAGCTACTCCCATGGGTTCCCACCCACATTTACTACTGAAAGTTACACGTATGCATGCAGAGATGTACACAAACGTGGCAGAGACCTCCACATAGAAAAGATAGATGAGGCAGAAGTCTCCGCACATAGGTTTGTGAGCAGCATTTTGTAGCATGGAAGTAGTACAATTGTAGTACTTCTAAACGTACTGCAAAGTGCAGTTTTTGAATAGACCCCACTGTACGAAGAGGCCCTTCAACCACAAGGGTTCAAGGAGAAACAGTGCGATTAAATAGTTTGGTGGAAAGGAAAGTTACCAAGGGTGGAAAGGGAAGCATGTTCCCAAAAATACATTATTATAACAGTAACAGCATAGAGTTTATTTGTACATAGGCAATGAGTTGCTCTTTTCCTCCCCGACCCAGCCTTGCTGAAGCGATAGCCACTATGAAAATAATAAATTCAAAGGTTGTATTCATATTGTTATGTAAAACCAATGTTTTGAATTGTAAGATTTAAAAAACATTAGTTTGCAAGAAAAAAATACAAAAACAAACATTCACAAATCCAATAGATTTTCTTTTTTAAAAAGATAGTGGTGGTGGTTCTATGTTGTAATGGTCATATACTGTAAAATCAACACCAGTAGCAGTGTTTATGAATGGCCATCTTTTAAAACATGAAATAAATGCAATTTGATTGTGCAGTTTTGTAACCTAAGTAGATGTCGTTGCCATTTGATACGTTTGCTTTTTAATTTCACCAAATAAAGTGGATTTTTGCAACGAAGAACTCTAATTATGATCTTCGTCATTTGATGGATAGATACCTTAATGGAATATGTTGGTGCTGACATGTAGCATCTGATGAGTTTGGCCGAGGACCAAAGGCCTCTCTACATACATCAGCAAATTGCTGATCTGATGAAGTAGCTTCCGAGAATGGGTGTTGCCTTAGCAGAATTACAGCTCTTCATCTATTGATCTAGTGTCTTTGCAAAACATTGTTAAAAAAGATACTTCCACTCTAGGTAGTAACATATTACTCTGGGGTAGATTTACAAGCGGCCTGCGCCACCAGCACATCATTTTTTGTGACGTACTGGTGGCACATGTTAATGCTCCATATTAACAAGGGCAGGCAAAGCCAGCCTACGTGGATTTTCCTGTGCTTGTAAATATGACCCCTTTCCATGCAGCACTTTGCAGGAAAAGTCAACCATGGGTGTTGATGTGGGTGTTCCCACGCAACACCCCTGAAACAAGACACATTTCAAGATTTACGAGGAATTGTAAATCTGGAAATGCAACTGAAGGCTATGCCTCCTCAGGGGAGGTATAAGGAGGTGCAACAAGGGAAATTTTTTTCATTTCTCCTCGTTTTTTCCTCCGTCAATGTGTGCTGCATTCTACAGCATGCATTGAAAGAGGAAAATGCCTGTACTGATTGTTTTTGTGCATGAAGAGGCCATTTCCTGCACAAAAACAATGTCCCCATGGCTCAAGCATCCTTGCACCATGGTGCAAGGGTGTCTGCGCCAATGCAGCTGCATGGCAGCGGTTTTTGCACCAGCGTAGCGAAGAGCACACAACTGTGACATATTATTGTAAATATGTTGCATTCCTGTGCTTTGGAAGTGCTGCAGAGTGGCGCAGCCAAAGGGCTTGCGTTGCTGCACTGCTGCACTTCCCTGTAAATCTGCACCTATGTGACTAACCTTTGTAGCCATGCTGGTAAGACGATTTACTTCAGCCTGACTCCGGCCCTCGCAGGGAAGACATTTCTCAGTTACCAGCCTATTGTGTATAACACTTTGCTTAACGACAACCGCTCTGGACTTTTCTCGTAGGACAATTACCTTGTTGCTTGGAAAAAATTCTTTCAGAACTTGTGAATAGGACACATTGCTGTAGGAAACCCCTTACCCAGATGTGCAGTTCACATTGCTCATTGTCTCCCATCTGCTTAGGACTCTAAGAAAACCTGCAATGTTGTGCTCTATCTACCTGCCACACTTTCTGTTAGACTGACAACTCCCCATTCACCACACCAAGCTAATCCTGAGCAGCATCCCATGTCCCCATCTCACTGGCTTCTCATTACTGAGAATAAGAATGGGGGGTAAGGAGGTCAACAAGAATATCAAAAGAAATTAGTAGAATCATTTTCACAAACAAATCAAATCAGACAAAACACGCTGAATCAGAGATCAGAGAATGAGAAGTTTGAAAAACACAGAGGGAATGCAGGTACCGGGAAATGCGGTACTGGCAAACACTGGAACTGTGGGCATGAGACCCGGCATAATACTTTTCCAAACCCAGATGAGATCTAAGTATTAAACCGAGGTGTATAACACACCTAGGGGCATATTCACAATTGACACTCAGTGACATTGTGGTGGCGATAGGGGCCTTGTCTTATTCACAATGCAGCATTAAGCCATGTTGGCTGCCTTGTGAATAGACCCCCTTTCACACTGTGTTTAGCATGAAAGGGGCGTGCAGTGGGTGTTGTGGTGGGCTTTTCACCACAACACCCATTGATATTTACGCTGACCCCTATTTACAAGTGCAGCGTAAATAGGAGCTAACACCAAACTTAAGACAAGGAAAACCCTGGTCTTAAGTTGGCGATACGAGGAGAAATGCTTTATTTCTCCTAATTTTTGCATTTTCCTTGTGTGCTGCCTTGTGCAGCACACATGGAAAATGCTAAATGCCATGGTTTGTTCATGTACAGGAAGGTATCCCTTCCTGTACATAAACAAACCTTTTTTTTAAAAATGCTGTGTTGTAACTTACATGTGTGCTGCATGAAGCAGCACACATGTAAGTTACAAACTGGCATTTTAGGTTTGTTTATATGCAGGAAGGGACACCTTCCTGTACATAAACAAACCTTCCTGCTTGCAGACACCCTTGCACTCTGGTCCAAGGGTGCCTGCGTTGGCGCTAAGTTATAAAACTTAGCCCCATCTCAGGGGGAAACGCAAGGCTGCACCATATCCTTGTGAATATATGGTGCAGCCTTGCTTTTTCGAAGTGGCGGAGAGAGGCGTTAATCTAAGAAGGCTAATGCCTCTCCCCGCCACTTCCTTGTGAGTATCCCTCTTAATCTGTATATAAAGGAACGATGAAGACACTTAAGCAAAGCACCACATCTAGGCTGAACCGAACAACTGCATAAAATGGCTTTCTGCAGCTGACATCGCCGCTCCATCACCAATGCAAACAAACACTATGGCATAGGAAAGGCAGCATGGGGTCTAGTGAGGCTCTAAGTGGAGGCTGTACTTCCACATCTAGATTCAATGCTAGAAGGTTTACCACAAAGCGCCAAGAGGCCAACTCATTTGTGAATATGAGCTCTGAAGAACCCACATTACAGTGCTTCACTTTCAATGTCATTGGTGGATACATGATAGGAGACGCTATACCACAGAAGAAGCTTACCACAGTGTCATTCTTCCTGTCACGGCAAGCGCTAGTGTGGGTCACCCACCAAGAACTTCTTCAGGTTCTCCTATACCGTGGTAAGGTTCAGCTCCACGTCTACTTGCCACTAGCCCCTCTGCTTGCCCTGCTCCTTTAGCGCTGCCACCCGTTCTTCCAACGGCTTGTGATCCCAATATTTTTGCTATACCTTCTTGTTCGCCTGGTCCTGCGTTGGTAATGAGAAATATTATATCACCCACAATACAAAGAAAACAACACTGGAGTAGCTGGACTTACCGGGCGCATGTGGATAAAAGGGACACTCATAATGAAGGCCTATGCGCTTATTTGAGGGGCATCAGTGATGCTCCACTGGTGCACAAAACAATTTAGCTGGTGCACATCACCACGTGCTCATCGCATGTGCATCACGCTATACCAGGGATCTCCAACCTTTTCTGAAGTGAGAGCTAATTCTGCTCAAGGAAAGTCCTGCTGAGATACTAGCCTATTTTATCACTGTAATATGCTAATGATATGTATTAACCTTATACTATGACCACCCTAAGAACGATTTATCAGTAGTCACCACCCACACATTCCAGATTAAGTTATCAGCAGAATGCTAGGAAAGAGTTTTTCAATATTAAATGCTTGCAATCGAGTAAAATGCAAATCATCACATGCTGTGAGTCACAAAGGGTACTACCACAGCAGTAAGTCTCTCCAACTCAAATTGAATTATCATTCAGCTAAAAACTTTAAATGTGTTTTAGAATTGTAATATTTTGTCTTCATTAGCATATTAGTTTTTAAAAACACACATATTTTTCTATCAAAACCACACATCCAATCAAACTCAATTTTCCAAAAGAAAAACCTTTTCAGAAAAAGCATCATTTTTTTCGCTAAAAAACAAATCAGTTTTCATTGTTAGAAAATACACAGTCCCTAAACATCAGCTTTTCGTTTTCATTGAGTACCGCCATGTAAAAATGCCTCTGATGGACAAATTCCACTTAAAATACCCAGGAATTGGAATCATAGGCCATGCTTGCTCACCATAACACTAATAATGCATCTGTTATGCTAATAATGCCCCCCATTAAACCGGGGCTACCTCTGTGCCACAGCTGGATGCCCAACATATATCCGTTATGGACATGATTATGAGACAAGCTGTTGCCACTCTGTCAGGAATGGCTAAAAGCAAGCAAGTCAAGCTCCTAATATGTCAGTGATGGCAGCAAGTATGTAATTACTAGAAAACAAAGATGGGCGCGACCCTGCTGGCCTCTCCACCGGATCGCCCCTCTGCATCCTGGTATTTGTAGTGCGAGTAGCACAAAGAACCGGAAAGTTCAAAGTATATCACCTTGGTGGGTGCAAGTCTGTTCTAGAAATTTCAATCATCTCTAGACCCGAGACATGGCCCGGGTTTCGGGATATATATCCCTCATCAGTAGAGAAAGGTTAGGTGTGGTGAAGAAAGCCGCCTTAGATTCGTCAAGGGCTTCGTTGCCTGCTCGGCACGCAGGTGCGTTTCCCAAAAAGCTCGTCAGCTTTGGGGGCTTGCAAAAGCCCTTAAGTAAAAAACAAAGATGGGCACAACACTGCTGGCCTCTCCACCGGATCGCCCCTCTGCATCCTGGTATTTGTAGTGCGAGTAGCACAAAGAACTGGAAAGTTCAAAGTATATCACCTTGGTTGGTGCAAGTCTGTTCTAGAAAGTTCAATCATCTCTAGACCCGAGACATGGCCCGGGTTTCGGAATTTATATCCCTAATCAGTAGAGAAAGTTCAGGGGTGGTGAAGAAAGTAGATTCGTCAAGGCTTCATTGCCTGCTCGGCACGCAGGTGCGTTTCCCAAAAAGCTCGATAGCTTTGGGGGCTTGCAAAAGCCCTTAAGTAAAAAACAAAGATGGGCGCGACGCTGCTGGCCTCTCCACCGGATCGCCCCTCTGCATCCTGGTATCTGTAGTGCGAGTAGCACAAAGAACCGGAAAGTTGGTGAGGTCAGTAGTGAGCGACCCATTGACTCTATACTTATATTTGGTTCCCTTGAACTATTTGAGCTGACGAGCTCGGACACCGCGTGACTTGAGTGGTACTATACCTGTGAATACTTTGGCAGCCTGCCCAGCAAACCCTGAAGAAACCTAAACTTTGCTGATGAGGAACAATAATTCCGAAACACCGGGGTACAGAGTTGGTGCTGCAACTTTGCTTTTTACACTTCCAGAGCGACGAAAGGCGCACACGCCTAGAAGGACTGCATCTACCATGATGCTCTTGGGTCACACCCGCTGGTGAGGTCAGTAGTGAGCGACCCATTGACTATATACTTATATTTGGTTCCCTTGAACCATTTGAGCTGACGAGCTCGGACACCGCTCCTACGTGCCTTGAGGGGTACCATACCTGTGAATACTTTGGCAGCCTGCCCAGCAAACCCTGAAGAAACCTACACTCTGCTGATGAGGAACAATAATTCCGAAACACCGGTGTACAGAGTTGGTGCTGCTTTTTACACTTCCAGAGCGACGAAAGGCGCACACGCCTAGAAGGACTGCATCTACCGTGATGCTCTTGGGTCACACCCGCTGGTGAGGTCAGTAGTGAGCGACCCATTGACTATATGTAATTACTAGACTTGTATGCCCAAAATAGTCAAGGATGACAATATTATGGCAATGGCACAATTATACCACGAACTGGCACAATTGCGTCAGAGATAATACTCTTATGATGGGGACCAGCATACATATTTGGCAGCCCTTGACACTAGGAGTAGCTTTGAGGAACCAACACTATTTATTATGGAAGGACACAATGTCACTCACCCACACAAAAATGAATGTGATGCTTCTAATTTTCTCTGCACTGGATGCATACTCTCTTCCCTCAGCTCTTTGGTTGATCATGATCCCAACCAACACATTTTCACTCTAGTTCTTGCAGTCACACACTTTGGTGAGTCAGCCCTGGTTACTACTGCCACTATTCTTTGATGTCACACACGGTGTGACTGATAGAGCAGGGCATATAACATGGCCAATCTCCTTCTTAGGTAGATTTAAAGTGGATAAAGATTGTTCATGTGACAGACCAATAGGCCAACACTGTCGCCTCCACATGCTTCAACACCGTCTGCATACTTCGCAAGACCTTTAAATGGATCCCCTCGAATCCAGGAAGACCGTCACCCTTGAACTCATCACCAGCAGGCTGGACTACCGGAATGCCCTCTATGTGGGTCAACAAATCACTGCTCCACAAACTTCAGACCATCCAGAACGCTGCAGCCAGGCTCGTCCTCAGCATCCCATGACAAGACCACATCATCCAGAACCAACAAGACCTCCACTGGCTCCCCTTAAAAAAAAAAGAGTGACCTTCAAGCTGCTCACACACACCTACAAAGCCCTCCACCACACCAGACCCCAATACCTCAACAAAAGAATCTCCTTCTACGCCTCAAAGAGAAACCTCAGCTCTTCTGACCAGGCTTTAGCCGAAATCACCCACATTCAAAGAGCCAGAATAGGAATACAGATCCATCTCCTACATTGTGGTCAAGATCTGGAACAAACTCCCCACACTGAAAGCATTCAGGAAGAGCCTCAAGATCTGGCTTTCCGAATGATCAGAGCTGCCCAAATGCCCCCCCCCCCCAGCTCTTTAAACCCTCATGGGTGAGTAGTGCTCTCTATAAATCCCTGATTGATTGATTGATTGATAGGCCCACAGAGTGTGAGTTTGAGTGTTATCAAGAGGTCCTGCAATTGGTTTGGCTGTCTGTAACTCCTACAGGTAATGAAACAAGCAGTGCTGCCTTCTTTAATATACACAGAATCCCTGAGATCAGATTGGTTTGGCATCACCTCTGAGAGCTACTTTGAGGGTGCTGGTGAGCTACCAGTAGCTCCCGAGCTACTGGTGGTAGATGCCTGCGCTATACCTTCCCCAGATACACGTCACCCTCAGCCACAGACAGCCACGCCCCGTGGAGGGAGTACCAGTGGGGAAAAAAGGCGGGGCGAGGGAGGGCAGGGTGGGGGGTGCTAAAAACCGGAATATGGATAATTGGAGGTAAGTAAACAATTTAATTATTAAAATGAATTTCGTAGCGAGCGCTGCATTGCATTTTGCGATGCAGGGCGCGCTGCGAAATTCGTTTTATTGATTAAATTGTTTACTTATCTCTAATTATCCATATTCCGTTTTTTACCTCCCCACACCCTGCCCTTCCCTCGCCCCACCTTTCTGCCCCACCGGAACACCCTCCACGGGCCGGTGCTGGCCACAGATGCAAATCATCCTGTACATTGCTGTTGTACAACACCCTCTACCACAATCTGCACAGGATTATGAACAGCTGTTGAACTGTGCCACTTGGATGTCTGTTTTTCTGTTGCTATAGTGGGTGAATAGCGTGCCTCACAAAACATTTTGAGTTAGCTAGCAATCTAGAACTAAAGCCTTCATAAAAATCAAGTTCAAGCTTCTCCTTGCATATCAAATAACTAATAACTGCACCATATTACACGTTTAAACTTCTCAATAGTGTTCGTGGTTACAGTGCCTGTATCATGTTAAGTAGCTTTCTGTATTTTTCTGCTGAATAACTTTTGCTGGCGCTACAAAAAGATGAAAGGTCATGTGTACTTATTGTCTGCCTATCTGCTGGTAAAATCGCTTAATGATCCATTGAAAATCGCATGGAGCAATTACCTCTCTCTTTCATGTTTATATGGACAAACCATTTCATTCTCAGTATCGGTTGTGAGGGAACTCGTTGGAACATTTAAAACATTGAGCAAAGAACATTCAGAGAGCAGTTAGGCCTGTAAAGAAGGCAATAACACTGATAAAGGTAATATAAAAAGGTGACTGATTTGACTGAAACCTTATTAAATTTTGAGGAGATTGATTTAGGACGGAAAGGCAATGCATCAGCTCAGCAAATATAAATTCTATCTGAGGGACTCTTTACAAGTGCCCTGGAATAATATCTGTAATTTCCCCACCCTGAAATTAACTTTATCGGGAATCTTGGTACTTATGGGGCGCGGAAATAATGGGGACTACAAGCTGTTGGGGAAAACATGCAGAATTGCTGTTTTTGCATGGATTCCTATCTCTTTCCCCAGTTTTCTAACATGGATATTTCAGTCGCTTTCATCTGCTGAACTGTGTGTGATTACAACAACCTTTAATCCAAAGGCCACCACTAAATCCCATTTTTTAATGTATATTAATTAAACTGCATTTCTGTGTAGCACGCCATCTTGACTAAGATGGAAGTCATCTCTGTCACTCACCCTGTGCTCTCCCAGACACATTTCTCCTCACAAGCTCTGCACCATAGTCAAGCTGATTGTATAGGCTTTTTCCTTTGTTATACTTCTTCTGTTCACTGTGAATTTCCCTCGTTCAGATGTAACTCGCAAAATTCTGCCATGTCTTGTGTTACTTCACTGTGACATATTAATTCACAAAACGTGACACTGCAATGTATCTTGTTCTGTTTCAACATCTCTGGATGATACTAACACAGAGGGTGAAGAATAATGGGAAACATCCTTTACAACGCAACTTTTACCACGCAGTGCCTTTACCACGCAACTTTTACAACGCAAACCATTACAACGGCATTGCGCTGGGGGGCGCTCTAGGATAAGGAATACATTTAATTTACTAACCAACACCTTCCCTAGTGTCCACGGGGACTGGAGTTGGAAACTATCCAGCACCCCAAAGCGCTATGCGTTGTAAAGGTTTTCGTTGTAAAAACCGCGTTGTAAAGGCATACGTGGTAAAAGCATGCGTTGTAATGTCATACATCCCGGAATAATTATTCATATAGTGGGTTAGTGCATAGACTTTTATTTTTAATTTGCTGTGATTTGCTGAAGAAATTAGTCATTCTCTAACACCATGGTGATTCTGCAAAGGTTCTCATTTCCCATGCAAGAATGGTATGTAAAAATCCTTGATTTTGGGGGAGAGCCAGAAGAATTTCCTAATCTACTAGGGCATGGTCCTGATTCTTTTCAGATTTTGCTGCCCGTAGAGACTTAGATTAATTTCAGATTTTTTTGTATTCTGGATCAGCCCTCATTTGAAAGCCTTCATGGCATTGACTATGCCCGGGTCATGTTTAAGTTTTGTGATAAATTGCTTTAACTTTCCTGTACTCAAACAGATTGGAGGCTTAGATGGATATAAGGTGTAAAACAATGTATCACTGCAAACCATTTATCTCCTTGGACGCTCATGACGAGCTCAGCTCGTCATGATGTACACCTCCATACACTCATGACGAGCTGAGCTCGTCATGAACAATGGGGAATCTCAAGTGCCAGCACAGGAGGAAAATAACACTAGCATTGATGGTGTTAAGAAAAGACTGAAGGTGACTCTCTATGCTGGTGACAAAATACAAAGATCAACTTGGCTCGCTTGAATACCTAAACTGGGGCTTACCCTATTGAAATATATGAGTGTCACTCAATATGTGAATGTGCTAATGTGCGTGTTGGTGTATGCATGTGTGTGTGTATGCGCATACATGCACCCCCCTTTCTGTTATGTCAGTCAGTGGATGAAACTTAAAGAATAGAAACAAAAATTTGGAGCTCGCTGGACAACAGCAGCACAGCAACCAATGACGTAATATAGTCAAATTTAAGGTCAATCTGGTCAGCAGTGGCAAGAGCTCAGAGTGCTACTGAAGGTGTGTGTGACTGCTTAATTAACTAGTCTTCATTTCCGGTCAGCTATCAAATTCTAAGACTTGGTTCAAATACTGGAAACTCCCATCTTCTTCTAGACAACAACTGCAAAAAAGCTATGGAGTAGGTCATCTATACCGGAGATTAGGTAATTCACAGTTTGGAAGCGCAACCTCACAAGTGAGATCGCTGTGGGGCTTTGCTTACATAAATAATAACGGTATAGACACTTAACAATTGTGTCTTTATGTGTCTCTCTTTTTTCAGTATCTTGGACCATATTACAAACAGTGCTCCAGAGGTACATCATTCATATGCCATCAACGTTTTCACTCCCAGTGCATTTTAGTATTACAGAAGGGTCACAGAAACTTGTGCAGCCCCTTCTTTAAAAGAGAGATTGCAGGTTGTTCATATAGCACCAATGTTATGTTAATGTGGCACACAGGCGGCATGCATTCTAACAGCCTATTTTCCTTGGCACCCATGCCGGTAATACAGAGTGGATGGACACAGAGGCAAATATTGGCACAAAATATGCACCAGTGCAACCAGTATTTTAGATGTGACACACAAGCATCTGCAACTCCTCCTATAATTCCAAAGTGCCCCAGGGTGCAAGAAGTGGGCAAACACATTGATGCATGCCCCTTACCCCTCCATCCCTGCTCCGTGTGTTGCTATTGCCCCTGTGGTGACACCTCTATTGCTGTCAATTTCCCTGTCCTCCTCCCCAGTGCCCCCCTTGTTGTCCATGTGCATGCCCTTGCCATCCTTTCCCTTGTGGACTCTAGTCCTGCCACTGCCCATTTACTGCAATTGGCCTCCTTTTCTGCCCCTGCCCCACACCCCGCTCCTCCATTCCCCCTCCGTGTAATTATAGTTTCATATGGAAAAAATACCTTAACTTACATAAATAATTATAAATTCACTGAAAAAAAGCAAAAGTCAGGTAATAGGTAGCTATGGAAAAAAATCACTTAACCTACATAAGAAAACTTACATAAAATTCACATTCACACACAATGCATCCTTTAACATCAGAAAAAGCACTGGAATTAGCCCGTCATATTTCAGTGAGCTAACTACGACATCTCAAAAATGTGAGGGTTTTCGGTTTTCAAAGGCTATGTTTTGTGTGACTTTGTCACCGCACTATCGGGCTGATTCACAGAACTAATCTAAAACAAAATCCAAAACTTAATACTTTTGGTAATCACAGAAGACATTTAGTAGTAGTAAAGTTAGGATTTTGTCTTAAGTTAGGATTTTGTCTTAAGTTAAACTTAGGTTTGTCTTAAGTTTTGGTCTTAAGACAAAATCATAACTTAAGACAAAATCCTAACTTTACTACTTCTAAATGCCTTATGTGAATACCAAAAGTTGTAAGTTTAGGAGTTTGTCTCAAATTAGTTCTGTGAATCGACCCCTAAAATGTCAACTTAACCTTTCTTTATCAGTACACTTCTTAGAGATGTAACAGCTGGTGCACACAGTCTTCTTTGTTATGTAGAAATAGTCATGCAGCGACGATTCCATCTAATAAAGCAAGGCTTCTTACAATATTTAGGTAATCACCATTTACCAATTCTAAAATACCGAATTTTACCGATTCGTTATTTCAGAATTGGTAAATGGTAAGTAGATAAAAATTCAGTAAATATTACTGAATCGGTAATATTCAGTATTTAAGAATCAGTATTTACCGATACAGTAATTCCCATTCATTCCTATGGGCCTGGAGGCCCATAGGAATGGGGAGTGCTCCCTACATTAAGGATTTGGTAATTTACTGAATCGTTTTTTAAATTATCGTTCGGTAAATTACCGAATCCTTAAACCTGCCTCCTACATCTCAAACCCTAAATACCGGTCGGTAACGGACGAAATTCGGTAATTTCGGCCGTTACCGACCGATATTGGGCTACCTACATCTGGTCCTTAGAATATAGTATTTAGAATCTTTGCCCTGTTGGAAACCTATTCTGCAGAGCCAAAACCCTTGTGCACAACATGCTGAATGAAAGTTGTCAACTGTCACCTGCACGCAGAGTTACTCTTCAATGCAAAGATGTATAATGTTTCAATACCTCTACACAGAAATGATGTATTAGGAGCACATGCACTTTGTAAACACGTATACTTATCTCACAATGAGTGTGTTAGTTTGTTTTATAGTTTACATGGTGGTGGGCAACTACCATAGTACATCTCTGCCAAATGTTGTATAGCCCGAGTCCAGCTAATAAGTGTAGGTGTTTACAAAATTCATGGGCTCCTAAAACATCACAGCTGTGTAGAGGTATTGAGCACACATTAAATCTTCGCATTGAAGAGTAACTCTGTGTGCAGGTGACAATTGACATGTGTTCAGTATGTTCTACACAAGTGTTTTAGCTCTGCAGAATAGGTTTGCAACAAGGCAAACATTCTACATACTACTTACTAAGTATTGTAAGCAGCCTTGAGTTATTACATGGAATCGTAGCAGCATGACAATTTCTACACAACATAGAAAACTGCATGCACCAGGAATTAACCCATATACATGTGCTTCATTTGCTTCAGAAGAGGGGATGTTTGTAAAGTTTTCACCACAGGGTGAAGGCTGCAGGTAGTCTGATCTTTAGAACCTTCAGACCTTGGTTATTTTAAGTGAATAGCGCATTTTTTGCTAGGTGTGACAGAGAGTGTATACTGTTCTTAATAAATACTTTATAATCCTCTGTAATATATTTCTCATGAGAGTTTCACTGTCTGCAAACAGTGTGGTACAGATTTCTCAATTTAGGTTTGGTGAGTGTGAGGAGTTTTCTGCTCATATCAACTTCAGTTCGCAATGTAGTTTTGGTGACTGTGAGTGAGTAGAGACAGACAAAAGCTGTCCATAGTGGATGGAACATTAATTTTGGAACGGATGTTGAGAATCTTGAGGAAATACATCACATAGTAGTATAAAGTATCTACTAAGAACAGTGTACTCTCTATGCAACACCTTTGTCTGCGTCATGTCTAGCACAGGTTTTGTATTGGAAGCCCCCCTTTTCAGTACAAAAGACCATGCCTACACAAATTTTAACATTTTTCTCACTTTGAATGCATGCTGTACAGTCCAGCATCGATGCAAAGTAGGAAAAGATTCTTGAAATAAAAAACAAATCCTTGGTAATGCACATGTTAAAACAGCATTATTTTTTTATTCAAAGCCCTGTCTACCTTTTTTTAATAAATAGGGTTTTGCATGATAAAGATATAGATGATTGCATGGAAATGCCCACTTAGTGCCCATGGTACATCCCCATAATGCCAAGTAAAGCAAAACAGTGCTAGGCACTACCTTGTGTTACTTTCAGGCAACTTTCCATTCCAAAAGAAATTTTGGGATGAAAGTGAATTTTGAAAAAACATTTTGCACTAATTTGTTTCACTTTTGCAATGCAAAGCTGTGATGAAATGTTAGTAAATATATACTGCAACTGATAACTCATTGTGACTGTGTGCAGGAGTGTGTCTCATAAGAAAAACAAGTGTTTAGGCAGCAGTGGAACACTTCATGACACAACACTTTCTCCTGTGTATTTCAGAGTGGAATACCAACACCAGTACTGAAAGACTTCAGGTGAAGGTAAATGTAGGTATATTTTAGGCTGTCCAGGGCCTGGGGGGCACTAACAGTGACTGTGTTGGTATGAGACAATTTGGCCGATCAGGTTGAGTTGTGGTGAGTGAGCAGCCACCAATGACGAGATTGCTTTGAGGTTCCCCAGTGCTCACTGAGACAACCCATTTGGAAAAAAATGGAAGGACTATTTTTAGTATGCCCCAGTGGGCACCTGGTCATGCCATTTTATTATAAATAAAAGAAAATGCCTGCAGAGCCGTGGGGGCCCTGGGGCTCCACCTATGCCCCATAAAATACTAATGATGTGGGGTGCTCTGGGTGAGAACAGAGGCATCACTTGGATAAAAAAAATGGTAGCTCCTGTGTGGCCAACTGAAATAGGACCACTTTCAGGGAGCTGGTGATGCTGCGGGGGCCCTGGGCCCCCACAACCCACCCAGGAAACGTGCATTTGTTGGGTCATTGATACTATGACTCCAGGAGAACTTACTATATTTTTCTAAAGCATTTCCCAGGCTGGAGCTTTTGCTGGGATTACAATGCCACCTAGGGGCCAGTTGAATGTTATGTGTTAAAGATACATTAAATATATATTAAATAAAATACAAGCCATGCATCTGCTTATATTTATCACTAGGCCTGGGCGGAGCTCACAGAGCTTCACTCAACAGAATTCTGCAGAGTTACTGAAAAACTCTGTCAAATTCTGCAGAGTTGCTTGAGCGGGCGGAGTATTGCTTGGCCATCCCTAATGAAGTCCCTGTGGATGCCCCCTTTCTCCACCACTCTGCAAATGCACATCCTGATCCACTAATCATTTGGGTTTGAAGTCCCCTTGGATGCTCAGGGTCGTTGAGAGACAAGAATCTTTCTCGATACCACCAGTAAGTTCCTCACAGTGAGATTGCTGACAGCTTGTTGGCGGCCATGCCCCCTTTCTCAACCACTCTGCAAATGCACCTCCAGGTGCACTACAGGGTGGGTAATGAAGTCCCCTTGGCTTTTGATGGTTATTGTGAGCTAAGAACCATCGTTATTACCACCTGTAATTCCTAATCCGTCGGATTGCTGAAAGCTTATTGGAGGCCCGCTCCCTTTATCAACTACTCTGCATACACTCCTTCTGGTGCACTGCTGGTTGGGCGATGATGTCTCCTTGACTGCTGAGGCCAGTTGGGGCTAAGAACCCCTATTGATGCAACCAGTAAGTCTCCCACAGTGGGATTGCTGAGATCTCATCGGAGGTCCTTCCTCTTTCTCAACCACTCTGAAAACGTGCACCACTGGCTTGGAGGAAGAAGTCTCCTTGGCTGATGATGGTCATTGGGGGGCAAGAAACCCTACTGTTACCACTAGCAAGTTCCACACAGTGGGATGGGCTGGGAGATCGTCAGAAGAGGCGCCCCCTTTCTCAACCACTTTGCAAACTGCCCCTCCTGGTGCACTGCTCTTCGTGGAATTAAGTCCTTTAGGATGCTGAGGGTCACTGGGGGCCAAGAAGCCCTCCTGTTACCACCATTAATTTCAACACAGCGGGATTGCTGAGAGCTCGTCAAAGACCCTGCCCGCTTTCTCCATCAATCTGCAAATGCGCCTCCTGGCCCACTACTCATTGGGGTACATGAGCACACCGGTAAACTCTGTTCCTCTGGCGGTTGGCAGAGTTTTTGGGAACTCCGCACTCCAAGCAGAGCGCGGAATAGCAAAACCATTTGAACTCAGTGGAGTGGAGTTCACCGCATACCCCTATTTACCACTGCATTTTTAGAGGGTGAAATGTCAAAAGGTCGAAAAGAGATATTTTTGATTATTTTTTTTTCTTAAAGAAAAAATATTGTATCTCTGACTATTTATTTTCACAATTTTCGTCCCCAATGTGTAATAATGAATCCTTTGTAAAACGAAAGGATCACAGCCATGTAGTTCAATAAAACTCTATTAATTCATTATTGAAATATAGATTTCATTAAAATTATTGGTAATTTTGGGAGAAATATCTGCTTTATATCATGGGTGCTATATATAGGGTGGGTGTTGAGTGTGGAGTGTGGAGGGTGAGATGAGGAGGTCCGTCATCCTGTGAGAAGTTGGATGCAGGTCCTGAGTGGCCTTGTGCGGCAAGAGTTTGGCTTTTAAAAAAACGAACTAGAAATTCACTGAAAAATCTAAAGGTTAAAGTAACATCATAGTTAGGTGAAATGTTCAGTAATAATGCAACATTTTAAACTCCAAAAACTAAAGCAATTCACCAGTAATAGTTATGTTATGTAACACAACTCGTGTTTTAAGGTAACTAACTATAACACTCATGTTCTAATGTAACTAACTATAACTTGCATCCTCACTATGTATTGCTAATTGCCACATATATTACATCACTCATGACATAATCTATGACATCATTGTTAATACCATTGCAACATTTGCCATTAGTTTATTGATGAGAAAACTGTGCAAGGCTGGGGCATGATTTATAATGACCTTAGGTTATGAGTTATATGCAAGAAAAACACATTTTTTTAATTGAATGAGGGTCGCTGGTGTTATAGGGTGCTCTATACAAACCCACTAGGATATTGTAGCATGGATTAGCAAATTTAGCTGCACAAATATGGACATTTAGCGGCACGAATATGGAAATTTAGAGGCATTTTCGCTGCACTTTACTCATTACTCATAATCATTCATTTTCAGCATGAAATCAATGGAAACTGTCTTAGCAGGGTATTCCACTTTGCAATAGGCATCTTTAAAGTGTCTGCAGCTCTATAGAAGCACAGCTTCATGCCCTAACCTCTTGGGAGGGTTCTGTATTTCTCCCTGGGATATTCTAGTGCCTGTGAATGCACCCTGTCGGGGCACCTCAGTCTCCCGGATCTGTGAGGCAGGACACCCCTTCCTCGGACACCCTAGGGCACAGGATAGTAGTGGCTGATCCAAAGAAGTGAGACAGACTTCATAGGGAGGTCATCTCCTTCTTACTCACTGTTCAGACATGAGTAATCAGATATGGTAGAAAAAGGTAAGGAGGGAAACCATGCACTAATTGATGAATTGTGTCCAGAGTTTCATGGACTTCCAGTTCTATAAGATTAAATACATAACCTTTAATTATATGGGTGATCAGGTCCTCTCATATGTTTCGAAAGCTGGTTTAAGATCCCCCTTCAAGGTGAATACCTAATATTTAGCTCATCAAGATTCCATTTGGATGCAGGCAGGAGGAGTTTTTTCATGGGAGTGAAAAGTGTAAGGATTCTTCCGTGCATGGGGTCTTTCCCAGGAGTCAGACTCACCTTTTACCTCCCTTGATAACATCTTACCCAATCCTTCCCTCAGTAACATCTTACCCACCACCCCCTCAGTAATATCTTACCCAACACCCCCTCAGTAATATTTTATCCAATACCTATCTCAGTAACATGTCACGAAATACCAATTTCAGTAATATCTACAAAATACCCTCTCAGTAACATCTTGCCCAAAACCTCCCTCAGTAACATACCACCCAATACCAATTTCAGTAATACCACCCCCTAAGTAACACCTTACATCTCTCTGTAATATCTTACCCTATACCCCCCTCTGTAACACCTCACCCAATACCTCCCTCTGTAACATTTTACCCAATACACCCTAATTACCATCTTACCCCGTACCGCCCTCAGAAACATCTTACCCAGTACCTATCTGAGTAACATCGACACAATAACCCCCTCAGTAACATCTTATCAAGTACCTCTTTCTGTAACACCTCATTCAATACCCCCTCAGTCACAATTTTACTTATACCTCGTTTATTTTTATTCATTTTATTTTATGGATTTGTATAGCGCTTCAATGACCCCTAAAGGGGTATCTCGCCGCTCATGGACCCACAATAAGGAAGCTGTCACACAGGAGCTAGTCTAGAACGGGACAGTTTTCAAAGCCTTTCTAAACTGCATATGGTCTGGGCCTGCCTGAGATGGGGAGCTGATTCCAGTAGAGGGATGCCAGATATGAAAATGCTTTTCCCCCTGTCCTTATCTTCTTGACCTTAGGTATCTTGAGGAGGGATTTCGAACCAGAGCGGAGATCCCTACGTGACGGTTAAGTTTCTACGCAAGGCAAATAGGCACTTTACCCCACACTGCTTTGTGGGTAATGCAGCAAACCTTAAACTTTATTTGTTTGCGTACAGACAGCCAGTGGAGCTGTTGGAGACGGGGGAGTGAGGCTGTTCTGTAAGGGGCATTCAGTGTTAAACGAGCCGCAGTATTCTGCACTGCCTGTAGGTGGTCCAGATAGGACTTGTTGGCTACAATCAGAAAGGCATTGCAGTAGTCCAATCTGCTCAACAGTAAAGTCTGAATGACAGTCTCCCATGTAGCATCAAGAAGAAAGGGGAAGACTCTTCTCAGCAGGCTAAGTACATGGAAGTATGAACCAACCATGTGGGTTACATGCTCCTTCATGGTCAAGGCCTGCATAATACGAACACCTAGGTTTTTTACCATTGTCTTTGGTGCTGGAGCAATCCCTAGCTCTTTTGGCTACCACTCAGGGGTCCACAGCAATGGAGCCTCCCCAAAAAGGATGATCCCAGTCTTTCCAGCGATTAGTTTTCAAAAGTTACGCATCCATTAAGAAATTGCCAACATGCCGAAAGAGAAGGTGGCTTGAGCTGTCTGGAAAGATTTATTGAAAGAGAAGGTAAGTTGACTGTCATCTGCATATGATATCGGGATGCACCCGTAGTTTCTTAGAAGTGCGGCCAAGGGAGCGATATAGATGTTAAACAAGGTGGGGCTTAAGCAAGAGTCCTGAGGCACTCCCTTGGTCAGTTCTTTAGAATTAGAATGATGCGGCCCCATATTAACAGTCTGGGAGTGATTAGCAAGGAAACTTGTCAGCCACTGCAGTGCCACTCCACCAATACCGAATTCCTCCAGTCTCCTGAGCAACATTTGGTGTTCGACCGTATCAAATGCAGCAGAAAGATCTAATAACACCAGGAGAGTGTATTGGCCACTATCAAGTGCTAGCGTGATGTTATCTGTGACAGCCACTAGGGCGGTTTCAGTACTGTGTTTCGGCTGAAAGCTTTATTGCGATGGATCAAGGCAGCCTGCCAATTCGATATGGTCTGATAGGTGTTTATTAATGTGTTTTGCCAACAGTTTGCTCAAGAGAGGTAGAAGGGAGAATGGACGTAAATTAGAAAGATCATCCTTGGAGGATTTGGTATTTTTGCGGATCGGAATGATCTGTGCCGCCTTCCATGCCAATGGCAGCTGGCCTTCCTTCAATGATAAATTAAGTAGAGAGCAAATTGGAGCTGACAGTTGTTTAACAGGAGAGGAAGAGATTCTGGCAGGTATAGCATTAAGCGGCGAACCTGATTTCACTTAGCACATTAAGGTTTCCACCACCTCCTGAGTTGGAGGAGGGAAACTCACCAATGAGTTTACCTTCGAGCAAGGTGAGGATTCTACAGTAATGGCAAGCATCTGTGAACTGACAGCAGAGGAGATCTTATTATAGATAGTATCTATTTTCTGTATAAAATAGTCAGCTATTTTATCACATAGGGTTTGATACGAGGGTTCCTCCAGATCGCAGGCTTTAGGATTTGTAAAGGCTTTCAGAAGCTGGAACAAAGCTTTAGGTGTATTCTTTGCCTGGCTTAGCTGTTGGGCAATATAGGATTTGTGAGACAGATTTATATTTTTGCGATACTGGGTAAGGGCTGTTCTATATTTCTCTTTATAAGATAAGATGAGTCCATTGCCATCGCCTCTCCAATTTTTTGCAATTACTTTTTTTGTTATGGAGCTCAAGTGTAAACCAGGCCAACTGGGCTTGCCTGGATTTACTAGATCGAGTTCTTAGTGGGGCGATCTGATCAATGGCGGCTTTGGCCACCTCATTGAAATGAGCTAGGTGCTCCTCAACATTCCTGGGTTCAATATCCCATGGTGATGTAAAAACCGCTGAGAAGGAGTTGGGGGTAATTTTATGCCATTGCCTGTAGAGGGACTGGTAGTCTGGGCTAGATGACTCCTGTCCTCTGGGTCCCTGCACCTGGAAGTCAATGAGAGGTGGGGTGAGTTGGAGATGATAATGTCCAGGGATTGTCCAGCTTTATGGGTTGGACCGTCATTAATTTTAGTTAGGTCCAATGCAGCTAAATCAGCCAGGAAAAATGCTGTCTCCGCCTTGCCCTGACACTCACTATGTATGTTGAAGTCTCCCAGCAACATAAAGTTATTGGAGGAGATCACATGAGGTGCAATCATTTGCATTACTTGAAGTGAGAATTCAGCAATAGGACCCGGAGGCTGGTAAACTAGTGCACCTTTCCAACTGTACTGTGGGAGTAGATCCATCCAAAATATCAGGATTTCTATCTTATCATTACTACGTTGCGCCAAGTACAGTGACTTTCACTCTATCATTATAGATTATGGCTATCCCACCACCCACTTTAGTCTCACTATCCAGTATTTGAGTCGTGTAACCCTCCGGAATTGCTATTGTAATTGCAGGGTTGGAGCCAGGTATCAGCCAGGTCTCAGTTAAAAATCCTAGATTTGTTTTTTCTGAGTTGAGTATACCCCATCACTCGATTGCGTGTTTTGAGAGCGATCTAACTTTGCCCAGGAGACCCTTCCAGTGCTGCCTGGGGGAAGCAGGTGCCTGCCCTGAATCCTGTTTTATAGCTTTCATAACTGGGAAGTTTATCAGATTTATACAGGATTGACCCAATAGTGTAGGGCCGTCTGAGTTGTATGGCTCTTGATCAGGGCCAATACTCTGGTACCTACAGTATATTCATGAAAAAGGACCTTCCATGAAGTTGAGGTGCTTCACCCCATCAGGTGAATGAGATTGGCACCAGCATTGAGGTTTTTCCTTAAGGTACAGTAGATTTCTACTTGAATATCTTAGCCTGTCAAAATAAAATAAAAGAACACCTTGGCAAAATGTGCAAGCACTGCAAACGCAGTGTTACGCATATATAGTTGTCATGAGTAAACTACTGACTTGAGCTCAAATAGACAAAGCCTGAATGGGAAGTGTGCATTAAGTGTGATAAGAGTTGACAGAGGCTTCATGATGTACGGCAGTGTCTTTTCTTCTAAAAATGAGTCACATCTGACAGGCTCCGCTTACCTGCAGCTAAAACGTTGGTTCGTCAGATGCTCTGACTGTCTTCAAAAATCCTGCCACAACCACTCAACCAGGGACAGCAGGGCTCAAGATGAGAGGAGAACTGAAGATCTGTGGCCGTTACTTCCTCCAGCTTGATACCAAATATGTCATGTCTTTCACTGATTCAACCATAGTCGAAAGGTGATATAGAAGAAACTTCTCCAAGTTGATTTGTCAAGAAGAGGCCCACAACTGATAATTCGTTTCTTTTAACTGCCCCTTGGTTCCAGAACCTCAAGTGCAAGTTAAACTAAACATCAGAAGTACAAGTACGAGAGCACAAGCCCAAATACAACACAATAAAATACAGAAACCCAAGCTTGCAATGATGTGGTGATCATATAGGTGAGCTAACAAATAATTATTATACAATTCAAGATTAAAACAACAAAACATATCTTCTGGGAGAATTGGATTTACAACATTATTCTCTACAGTCGGGGGATCTACAGGTGGAATCAAAACGTGTGCCAGTGGTCACTGCATTGGGTGAGAGGACAAAAAATATGTGTGAGGGGTGCACGGGTTCAGATATGAGTAGGTCTGTGATGGGTTTCCACATCCAAGGAAGATGTTTGAAAATATTAGGCGAAAGGTAGACAGTGTGCCTGGGATCTGTGCATGAAGGGTTCTACAGTATGCTAGTATGCTATTTTGGCCTGATAAGCCAGCCGAGTGTTGGCAAAGCAAAACTGTGGAATAGGTGAGTGTCTTCATGAAAAAGTGTGTGTTTCAGGTGATCTGTGCAGAAAGAGGTAGAGTTTAGTGCAATGCAAAAAGTCTGCCTTTCCCCTTATGTTTTACTTTGTTGATTAATATGAGTTTAGTCAATATTGGGGACATCATAAAATGGCCACAAGAATTCCACGTTTCCCAAAAGTTGGAAATTGAGAGGTGAAAATATCTGTTGTGTTTTCACAGGCTCAACAAAAATGTTCCAAATTTCGCAGGCAGTTTTGTGAAAATCGAGGCATTTTTACAAAACTGCTGATTTTGTGATTATTTGGTAAATCGCAAAATCCTGGAGGGTCTGTCAATACAGCAGATGCTCTCCACCTAAACTTGGGGACTGCCCAAAGTTCTCTGCTTCCTTTTTGTATAATGAATGTGCCACTCTAAGCTTGAGTGGGTATAGTTTTGACTCATACTGGTTGCTTCCCTGTGTCTGGACAAAACTAAGCCTTTCTAAAGAGCTGTATTGATGGCAAAACACATGTCAAGTGAAGCTTTTATTCCTTTCAGGTTGGCTTTGATGCTATTTTACCAATCCAATGCTGTAATACTGTCACAGGAGGGTGAAAGCATTTGTCATTTTACAGCTTGGAGTGGATTGCACTTTGCTAATTCTATGCTTAAAGACTTTGCATAGAACCGACCACAAGTGGGCTATGTATTCCATGTGAAAAGCATAGACCTCCAGCAAGGAGTGCATCAAAAAAATATGGTAAGCTCTCGTGGGGACATTTATTTAATGACCCAGGAGAATTAATAGCCTTTTGTCAATCTTGCAGGTGGGCTGCTGCCCTCCCTGCAGTCACCCCACAGCATTATAAAATGCTTGGTTGGGCCCTTACTCCTATGAGCATCGCCATGCAGAAGAAACAATGTTTTAAAAGCCCTTGCAGGGCATTATGGGGTGGTCCTTGCGCTCATTTATTATTATTTTTTTCTTTTTTTTATGTTGGATGTCCCAGTGCCCAACTGGGGCACCTAAATGTTCACATTTTGTTGGGTGCCAATGGGTCCCAGAGCCCCCATAGCCCTGTCGGCTCCATTGTCAGCACCTATCCTGGGTGTTGGAGGGAGCTGGCATTTTTTTTTTACTTTTTTAACAAAGGGGAGGAAGCGTGTGGCTCCCTTCCTATAGCTAACACTGACCTTGACAACCCCATACCCAGGCCATATTCTTTAATAATGGGAGAGGGACATGTGGTCCCCCTCCTTGTGCCTCTATCGGCCCTGGGGATCCTATCCCCAAAAGCTATTTTCTTTTTTAAAGCAAGAAGGATGATTTGCCCTTTTTCCTGAGCCAACTGGGCCTATTGTGGGTTCCCCGGTGTCCACCTGAGGCATCCAGACCACACACCTTTGGAAGCCAAGAGGGGAACCCCAGGATGCAGCGGGAGCCAGCACTGCTCTACCCCCCCTCCCCGGGAGGACCACGTTTTTTCTCTGCCAGGAGCAATCTCTGCTTTCCTCCCTGCAAGATCACGAAAATAAATGTGTGCTGTCACCCGGTGGGAGCACTTATTCAGTTCCTGCAAGGTAGGAGTGCACACTTTTGCTAGAGCACTGGCAGATAAACCGAGATTGCTCTCGTTTAGCCCTTTTGTTGCTACATGTGTGTAAATAGTCATTGGAAAATGCATTAGTGGAAAATGCCTTTTGGGTCCCCCTTTTCCTTTGCACCCCTTTAACCAATCACCACAAGTCTTTACAGACAATTGTAGAGGAAGGAACAGGTCTGCAAAGTTTAGTGAAAATTTATCAAACAGTGACAAAGTTATTACCAAACACAAATTCAAGTAACTCCTATCTTTCAGAATCCTCACTATAACAACAGAGTAGCTACTGCCACTCTGTGATCCATATATTTATGAAATAATTGTTTAATACATCTACACTACTGTTATAAAGAGAGAACACAAACCTTTTGGCAAGGTAAACTCGGGAACCACAGCGCCAATCCACACACCCAATACATTGTTGTAATCCTCAGGGTGTGCAGATGGACATAGGCTATAGAAAAAAAAAAACGTAAATTAAAAATATATAATACAAAAAAAGTAGTGCCCTGAAAGTAGCGCCGGCTGCGACGCTGACGGCCACGACGTAGCGCTGGCCGCAACGTACGTGATGACGAGGAGGAGCGATGATGAAGTGAGGAGCTCGGGGAGGAGCGGCGGCTCAGGTAAGGCTCTTGGACACGGGACGGGAGGGAGCCGGTGCGGGAGGTTGGCCCGGAACAACTGCGGTAAGGCTCAGGGTCTAGGGGCAGCATTTCAGGGACACGGGACGGGAGGGAACCGGTGCGGGAGGTTGGCCCGGAACAACTGCGGTAAGGCTCAGGGTCTGGGGGCAGCATTTCAGGCTTGCGTGCACTCCCGCCCCGGACCCCGCCCGCCACGACATTGTCCAGGACACAGACAATGTCGTGGCGGGCGGGTGCCGGGGCGGGAGTGCACGCAAGCCTGAAATGCTGCCCCCAGCCCCCTTCTGCCCCAGGCAACGCTGGGGCGGGCTGCTAGTATATATATATATATATATATTCACAGAAAAAACCATAGGTTATAGTGGATATATAGTTAGGAATTTGCATTTACAAAACCTTGAAAATTCAATGAAAAAACCATTGGTTTTAGGCCATATATAGTTAGGAATTAGCATTTACAAAACCTTATTTTACTCGCATAAAACCATTGAAATTCCATATATAGTTAGAAGCGCTAACTATATATCGCGCACCCGCAATCCACTGCTGATGATGTCACATATTACATCATTCATGACATGGTCAGTGACATCACTGATGACATCACTGATGACATCTCAAATGACATCACTGATAACATCACTGATCACAACATCCAGTGATTGTATGTGTCTGTTAAGTTTAAATATGTTTTACATATTGAAGAATGAGTGGATGTATAAGTGTCTGGATGAAGAATTTAGTAGGTGCATCACTGACTGTATGAAAGAGTGATTAAATGTGTCTCACTGAGTGCATGGGTTAGTGACTAAACTGTCTTAATTTGTGCATCAGTATGTTTGTTGTTGTGTAAGCTGCTGCATGTGTTGATCAGTAGCTATAAGAGTGGCCATATGGGTTATTGATTGGTTGCCCAAGTATTTGAATGGGAGGCTGAGTGTGTGTGTGGGTGGCTGGGAGGTGCGTGACTCTGTGCATAGATGTGTAAGCAGTTGATTCACTAGGAGTATGAGTTCAAGAGTGCATGTGGAAACAGCTATATGGGCGGTTGACTGTGCATGGGTGTGTTGGTGAGTGAATGGATTTCTCATTGCTACATGTGCAAGTAAGTACGTATGTAAAACACAATACATGTGAGAGTTGAAATATATAAATAACTGAACATAAGAGCCAGTGAATGTGTGAGTGGCTGTATCGATCACTGTGAGCTTGTATCAGGGATTATATAAGAGAGTAAATATGTGTTATTATATGTTTGAATAAGTAAGATGTGTATAACTGTATAGTTGAGGAAATGGAGGTGTGATTGATTCTTTGCATGACTGACTAGGTGTGTGAGTAACTCCATGGATGAGTGACAGTCTGTGAGTGTCTGTTTATACTGAGTGTATGTAAGGTTATATTAGAGTCTGAAGAGGTTCATTGTATTATCACATGAGTGATGTGATCAGTGATGACAAATGAGATGTCATCAGTGATGTCATTTGAGTTGTCATCAGTGATATCATCAGTGATGTCATTTGAGATGTCATCAGTGATGTCATTTGAGTTGTCATCAGTGATGTCATCAGTGATGTCATTTGAGATGTCATCAGTGATGTCATCAGTGATGTCACTGACCATGTCATGAATGATGTAATATGTGACATCATCAGCAGTGGATTGCGGGTGCGCGATATATAGTTAGCGCTTCTAACTATATATGGAATTTCAATGGTTTTATGCGAGTAAAATAAGGTTTTGTAAATGCTAATTCCTAACTATATATGGCCTAAAACCAATGGTTTTTTCATTGAATTTTCAAGGTTTTGTAAATGCAAATTCCTAACTATATATCCACTATAACCTATGGTTTTTTCTGTGAATTTCATTGGTTTTTTAATAGCAAATATGAAAAGCTTTAAAATGTCAAGTACGTGATAGATAAAAACATTTTTGTATTTATGCACGCTGATGTGCTTTGAACGCTGCACCCCCCCCCCTCCCCTCTTTTGTCTTAGTAGTACTCTCTCTTTGCAGATACTGAAGGGTAGTTAACGCAGGCCTTTACCCCCGTTGTAATCCGTCGTGCCTCCTTGTCTCTCCATTTGATTGATTGTTGTCCAAGCATTTACTGTTTTAGAATTGGTTCTCTTTGGATCATTCTCTATTTACAAACAAGCACAAAGTCGCAATACTCTGTTTAGTCTTTGCAGATAGTGAAAAATCGTGTAAAAAAATAAAAGTAATCGAGCAAAATCAGTAGGCCACTAATTGGATCTCTTTTTGACCTCGCTAAAATAGAAATATTAGGAACAACCCTTCATGAGAAATACGAAAATAGTGAGATGAACTGAGCTCCACACCATGAGGGCTGCAAGACAGCTCGGCTCCATCACCCATCCCGCACAAAATAACGACAAACCCTATGCAAATATTAAAAATATAGACAACACACCAGCAAAGAAACAGGGTAAAACATTTTATTAAAAAACTATTTACATAACGTTGGTTTATAAGATGATGTCAGTAGTGGACCGATGTGTGAATAGATCGAAAACAGCACAAGGCTCCAAGATCCGGATGGCAAGCTCCTGGATGTTGGGTGCCATAGTTTAGAGTTCTGAATTTCAGCCTTTTTCAATGCCTGTGCTTTGTTGAATCAAAATGGCGGCTTGACACAAAGCTGACTCAAGCGTTGCTACTGATGCTATGCAGACCAAAACTGGTTTTCAGTTTGTACATTTTTCTAGATTTTTCAATCCAAGTTTGGTTGACTTTGTAGAACGATGGCTTCAGATTTTCAACATACGGTGTGGTGGCGCTGACTGGGAGGGGGCGCTTCGCTCCTGCCCCCTCCCCAAGTAAGATTTTCATACGTGAAAGTACGTTAATGGTTTTGGTCCCTGAGATGCTTCGATGTCACTGCCATTCTCAAATAGCATAAGTTCTGGATGTTGGGTGCCATAGTTAAGAGTTCTGAGCAGTGCTTGTAACACTGTCTGAAGCTTATTTCCACCTACTGCAGCTTCACTATTCTCAAAGTAAGTGAGTGTCGTTTGTGGACCTGACTGCATTAGAAAACAATGTGATATGTTACCTTCCTAAACAGCTTGACGGAGGCCCCTGAGGGGCGGTGTGATGGCCATGGACTCGGAGAAGACGCTTGGCTCCGACACCCTCCCCAAGTCTTATAGCACTGGTGTAGCCTGAGATCGCCCCCGACATAGGCGGCCGGCTCCCGGGGTCCGGCGGAACTTTTTGCCTTTTGATGACTCTTCAATTCTGGACCTTGTCCCACAATCCGTTTGACCTGAAGACAAGCTGTAGTGGGCCGCCCCTTTATCGTTTTAGTTGCCATTCCGTCCGCTTTTGCTACACTGTGCCTCTTCCGCCATTCAGCTGTTTACCGCCCGCTCTTGCGACTACAGCGTCTCGCTCACCATGTAGTTGAGATGCGCCCGCTCTTGCGGTGCAGCGATAGGCGGCTGCCACAGGACTCTCAAAATGGCGGCCGGCTCTTCGGTTTTGGGCCTGGTCCACTAAAATGGCCCTGGGACACCTTGGAACTCGGACGCTTGTCTGCTAGGGCTTGGGTCCCATTCTCGAAAAGCGTCCCCTCAGCCGTGAAGATTCTACAAAAGTCTTGGGGGCCTCCGACTCCCGCAGGCTTCTGGTGGGGAGCGGCTGCCATGATTTCTCGTGGAATGGCCACGACGGAGCTACGAGATGGTAGTGGTCTCATGCTGACGCCAGCTTTAGTCTGAAACATCCAGAAACACTATAGACTACCAATTCGATCAGTTCCGGTAGCGCCCCAACATGACCCGGAAGAGAAGAACTTGCCCTCCCCTCTTTGACTGATGGTTCTTGTTGCCTGTCCCCTCTGTTGTCATTTAACAGAACTTTTTGGACTGCTGAAAGGGGTTGTGTTCTGAACGCTGGTTGGTGGAGACATTTAGACTATATTCTTGACCTACGTTGTCGCGTAATGCGTTTTATGACACGCCGCGTTAGCGCACCCGGAATTGATCCGAGGCGCGGCGCGCAGCGCGTAACGTAAGCATAACAGGTCATGTGACTTGTTAATAAAACTTTTCATTGGTTCATTTTACTTTTGTTAATTTAATGATGAAAAGCTTGGTCATATGACCTAAAAATTACGCTTTTTATTATTTTCGAACAATATTTTTTTTTCAAACATATGTTATAATATTCCAGGCTAATGTACTTTCCCGGAAAATTTACAACTGTCTTGCAAGTAAAATATATTCCTTTTTCGAGAAAAAGGGCGTTTCTTCCTTCCATGACGGAGCCGTTGAGTAAAAGAGATTCGGCCTGCTGTCTTAGTCGCCGATACGCCTGATTATCCGATTCTTATCGATCACTTTATGTTGCAGACATGAAAAACACAACTGCCCTTGACCATTTATCTTTACTGCGTTCCTACATATTATACCTTTTATCCGTCATGTAATTGGACTGCTTTATTTCACTTGCCTTTTACTGATTCGAAAACAGTGACTAAAAGTAAAAACTTTACCAATGTAAATACTACTACCGTGTTTTGTTTTAAAAACCTTTATTGTGAAAATGTCAGTATACAAATACGGGCCTATAACCACGTGGGCCGGCCACGGAGCAAACTGAAATCGTATATGATGAGGAGACATTTACACTGTAGAGGAACGTAACGAGCGGGCCATTAGGTTGCAAGAACTAAGGTGTCTAACAGTTGCGGAATCGGTGGACATACATTTTGTAATTAAAATAGAACAGGGCCACTTACAATAACATTTTCTAGATATACATTTGCGGGCAAGGAGTTACGAGTCCCATTTATACCGGCGCCATTTTGGGCGAGGCCGGGCAGGTCCAAGATATAGTCAAAATGTCTCCACCAACCATCGGCCAGACCAGAACCCCTTTCGGCCCTTTATGCTACAAGATGGTGTCTTCCATTCAGAAAATATTGTTGGCAGCATTTTGAAAGGAAACAGAAACAGCCGTTCTCCTAGTGAGTTTCACATTGTTACATTTAGGAAGAATGTTGAAGAGTAGTATGTGGAAAATCTGAAGCCATTTTTCTACAAACTCTCAATCAGACTTGGATGGAAAAAAAAAACCTGAAGAATGTACAAACTGAAAACCAATTTTTGTCTGTATAGCACCAACAGTAACGCTTGAGTCAGCTTTGTGTCAAGCCGCCATTTTCATTCAATCAATAGCGTCCCCCTGCACACATTCAGGGACCTGGTCGTGTCTTCAGATGAAACGCATTGTAGGAAAAGAAGCAGAAAGGAAAAGGAAAAAAGTTCCGCCGGACCTAGTGAAGCTGCAGCAGGTGCAAATAAGCTTCAGACAGTCTTACAAGCACTGCTCAGAACTCTCAACTGAGGCACTCAACATCCAGGACTTGCCATTCGGATCTTGGTGCCTTGTGCTGGTTCCGACCTATTCACACATCGGTCCACTACTGACATCACCTCATAAGCCAACGGGGCACCCCACGCCGACTTTCGGCGCAGCATTGTAGGATGGCCACACCAGTGCGGCAACTTGCTGGACACAACATCGGGGCCATCCAGATCTCGGCGCGTTCGACTCACTGTACCGCAACAGTGACCGCAACTCAGCTGGACACGCCGTCTTTCGGCGCAGCATTGTAGGATGGCCACACCAGTGCGGCAATTTGCTGGACACCACCTCGGTGCCATCCGGATCTCGGCGCGCTCGAGTCACTGTACCGCAACAGTGACCGCAATTCAGCTGGACACGCCGTCTTTCGGCGCAGCATTGTAGGATGGCCACACCAGTGCGGCAATTTGCTGGACACCACCTCGGTGCCATCCGGATCTCGGCGCGTTCGAGTCACTGTACCGCAACAGTGACCGCAATTCAGCTGGACACGCCGTCTTTCGGCGCAGCATTGTAGGATGGCCACACCAGTGCGGCAATTTCCTGGACACCACCTCGGTGCCATCCGGATCTCGGCGCGTTCGAGTCACTGTACCGCAACAGTGACCGCAATTCAGCTGGACACGCCGTCTTTCGGCGCAGCATTGTAGGATGGCCACACCAGTGCGGCAATTTGCTGGACACCACCTCGGTGCCATCCGGATCTCGGCGCGTTCGAGTCACTGTACCGCAACAGTGACCGCAACTCAGCTGGACACGCCGTCTTTCGGCGCAGCATTGTAGGATGGCCACACCAGTGCGGCAATTTGCTGGACACCACCTCGGTACCATCCGGATCTCGGCCCGTTGTGCTGCCTTCGGCCTATTCGCACATCGGTCCGCTACTGACGCCGCCTCACGTGCCAACGGATTTTCTACGCTTTTTGTAGCCCTATGCCGCATAACAGGTCATGTGACTTGTTTATAAAACTTTTCATTGGTTCATTTTACTTTTGGTTTCCTAAAGATGGAAGGCTTGGTCATATGACCTAAAAATAACACTTTTCATTGGTTTAGAACATTTTTTTTTCCCAAACGATGAAAGCCCCACCTTGTTTCTGGATCATTCAGACTGAAGCTGGCGTCAGCATGAGAGCACCACCATCTCATGGCTCCGTCGTGGTCATTCCGCGAGCAATCATGGCAGCCGCTCCCCACCGGAAGCCTGCGGGAGTCGGGGGCCCCCAAGACTTTTATACAATCTTCACGGCTGAGGGGACGCTTTTCGAGAATGGAGCCCAAGCCCTAGCAGGCAAGCGTCCGAGTTCCAAAGTGTCCCAGGGCCATTTCAGTGGACCAGGCCTAAAACCGAGGAGCCGTCCGCCATTTTAAGAGCCATGTGGCAGCCGCCTATCGCTGCACTGCAAGAGTGGGAGCAACTCAACAACATGGTGAGCGAGACGCTGTAGCCGCAAGAGCGGGCGCAACTCAGCTAGATGGCCGCCACCTGGGGAGGCCCGTTCACGCCGGCTCCCCCACGCCCCCCCCCCCCCGGGCCGCCGCACGCCAATTTTCGGAGCAGCATTGTAGGATACCGAAACCAGTGCGGCAGTTTACTGGACATCACCTGGGTGCCTGTCGTACATGTTGTGTCAGCCATGTGACACTGGACACAGACCGCTACTGACGAGGCCTCCCCCCGCACCACCCGGGACGCCCCACGCTGTTTTTCTGTGCTGCATTGTAGGATCCCTAAACCAGTGCGGCACCCAGGCGACATCACCTGGGTGCCGTCCAGAACTCTGCACGTTGTGCTGCCTTGGGACTATTCGCACAAAAGACAGCTTCTAACCATTGTTGCTTTTTGTGTTGAGAAATGTTTAAATGTTTTTAGTTTTTGTTCCGTTCGTTAAAGTTAGTAGTTAATAAAGTTTTATAACCTTACTTTGTTGGAGTGTTATCTATTTTTTTTAAAACGGGTGAATGGGGCCTTGAATCGGGTTATTGTCATGTGTGGGCTTTGGAAGTGTGCTGCTGCAGGATCGGACATTTCAAACTCAAATGCACGTTCTTTTTCTTACCTTTCCGAAGCATGGAGCGCAATAGCAAGCAGAGAAAGGGTGATGCACGTGTTGAACACTACCTGACCTGGCAAGTTGCTGGCAGTGCCCCCCCGCCCGCTCCTGAAAGAGGGCACACACACACACCGCCGCTCCGAGTACTTCACAAATCTTTAAAAGACCATGCGCTTGGTCATGAGGCTTAAATGGTTTATCACCTCTTCTAGAACCCCTGCATCGACCCTCTGACGTTTCCTGGAAAAATTACCATGTAACCCAATACCAAGCCCTGTCAGCTGAAACCCCCAAGGAATCGTGGGGCATATTATCAAGGGGGTTTATCTCCGCTTTTTTGGCTTTAAAAGCCTTGAAAGCGGAGATAAAATTATCTCCCTATTACCAAGCTGTCGCTAACACCAGTTAGTGACAGCTAAAAGGAGATTGCGACCATCTTGGGCCCCGCTTTGCATGTCAGTGATACTTATCACTAATGACATGCAAAGTGGCGTGCCAAGATGTTAGCGACTAGAAACAGTCCCTAACATCGCTACCTTCTATTACCAACTTTTGGAGATATTCGCGCTAAGCGCGAATATCTCCAAAATCTAACACCTGCCCTGAGCAGTTCTTAGCCATGTTATCCAATGGGAGGTGGATAACATGGCTAAGAGCATTAGGTCGATAATACATGAATATCGCTGACTTTTCTGCGATAATAGCAAGGTTTATCTGCGATAAAAATCGCCGATGTGCGGCGATAATTTTTGTCTCTAAACAAGTTAGAGACAAAAATTATCGCTAGTTGTTCGTAATATGCCCCCGGGTTTTTGCTTGCAGAAATCGGGAGGCGGGAGACTAGCACTGAAACAGTAGTCACACGCCTGAATCAGGAGGATTGGCATGTCTGAATTCTCTACAGCTGGGGCCATAAACTACATCCGCAGGGTTAGGTGATAGCCTGGGACCAGCCTGGCATCTAAAATGGCTGCCGTGCACGACAAAATTGTGGCATTCGAAGAAAGGCAAGATGGCGCAGCCGCTGGAAGAGATGTATCAACATATATCAGCCTCCTCAGCCACCCTCAGGAAACATAGGGGATTAGGATACGTCTCCCGCACCCCCTTATACCTAGTACTTTAATTAACGAAGCACAAAATGGCGAATTCCCGTTTCGCTACCAGTTTGCGGCCCAGTTCGCGGCCCGTGAAGCGCTTCTACCGTGAAAAATCATTTTTTTTTTATTTTCCCCACGGGACCCTTTATTAACCCCAACAACATTCCTAGGGGGTCAAGAGGGGGATACCTTGCCCCCTTTCATTAAATTCCCCCTTAGTTTTTCACCTTTTCTTCTCTCTCGATCCTACCGAGAGACAAGATGGCGGCCGCTCCGGACTGACACCACCTCGGTGCCATCCGGATCTCGGCGCGTTCGAGTCACTGTACCGCAACAGTGACCGCAACTCAGCTGGACACGCCGTCTTTCGGCGCAGCATTGTAGGATGGCCACACCAGTGCGGCAATTTGCTGGACACCACCTCGGTACCATCCGGATCTCGGCCCGTTGTGCTGCCTTCGGCCTATTCGCACATCGGTCCGCTACTGACGCCGCCTCACGTGCCAACGGATTTTCTACGCTTTTTGTAGCCCTATGCCGCATAACAGGTCATGTGACTTGTTTATAAAACTTTTCATTGGTTCATTTTACTTTTGGTTTCCTAAAGATGGAAGGCTTGGTCATATGACCTAAAAATAACACTTTTCATTGGTTTAGAACATTTTTTTTTCCCAAACGATGAAAGCCCCACCTTGTTTCTGGATCATTCAGACTGAAGCTGGCGTCAGCATGAGAGCACCACCATCTCGTGGCTCCGTCGTGGTCATTCCGCGAGCAATCATGGCAGCCGCTCCCCACCGGAAGCCTGCGGGAGTCGGGGGCCCCCAAGACTTTTATACAATCTTCACGGCTGAGGGGACGCTTTTCGAGAATGGAGCCCAAGCCCTAGCAGGCAAGCGTCCGAGTTCCAAAGTGTCCCAGGGCCATTTCAGTGGACCAGGCCTAAAACCGAGGAGCCGTCCGCCATTTTAAGAGCCATGTGGCAGCCGCCTATCGCTGCACTGCAAGAGTGGGAGCAACTCAACAACATGGTGAGCGAGACGCTGTAGCCGCAAGAGCGGGCGCAACTCAGCTAGATGGCCGCCACCTGGGGAGGCCCGTTCACGCCGGCTCCCCCACGCCCCCCCCCCCGGGCCGCCGCACGCCAATTTTTGGAGCAGCATTGTAGGATACCGAAACCAGTGCGGCAGTTTACTGGACATCACCTAGGTGCCTGTCGTACATGTTGTGTCAGCCATGTGACACTGGACACAGACCGCTACTGACGAGGCCTCCCCCCGCACCACCCGGGACGCCCCACGCTGTTTTTCTGTGCTGCATTGTAGGATCCCTAAACCAGTGCGGCACCCAGGCGACATCACCTGGGTGCCGTCCAGAACTCTGCACGTTGTGCTGCCTTGGGACTATTCGCACAAAAGACAGCTTCTAACCATTGTTGCTTTTTGTGTTGAGAAATGTTTAAATGTTTTTAGTTTTTGTTCCGTTCGTTAAAGTTAGTAGTTAATAAAGTTTTATAACCTTACTTTGTTGGAGTGTTATCTATTTTTTTTAAAACGGGTGAATGGGGCCTTGAATCGGGTTATTGTCATGTGTGGGCTTTGGAAGTGTGCTGCTGCAGGATCGGACATTTCAAACTCAAATGCACGTTCTTTTTCTTACCTTTCCGAAGCATGGAGCGCAATAGCAAGCAGAGAAAGGGTGATGCACGTGTTGAACACTACCTGACCTGGCAAGTTGCTGGCAGTGCCCCCCCGCCCGCTCCTGAAAGAGGGCACACACACACACCGCCGCTCCGAGTACTTCACAAATCTTTAAAAGACCATGCGCTTGGTCATGAGGCTTAAATGGTTTATCACCTCTTCTAGAACCCCTGCATCGACCCTCTGACGTTTCCTGGAAAAATTACCATGTAACCCAATACCAAGCCCTGTCAGCTGAAACCCCCAAGGAATCGTGGGGCATATTATCAAGGGGGTTTATCTCCGCTTTTTTGGCTTTAAAAGCCTTGAAAGCGGAGATAAAATTATCTCCCTATTACCAAGCTGTCGCTAACACCAGTTAGTGACAGCTAAAAGGAGATTGCGACCATCTTGGGCCCCGCTTTGCATGTCAGTGATACTTATCACTAATGACATGCAAAGTGGCGTGCCAAGATGTTAGCGACTAGAAACAGTCCCTAACATCGCTACCTTCTATTACCAACTTTTGGAGATATTCGCGCTAAGCGCGAATATCTCCAAAATCTAACACCTGCCCTGAGCAGTTCTTAGCCATGTTATCCAATGGGAGGTGGATAACATGGCTAAGAGCATTAGGTCGATAATACATGAATATCGCTGACTTTTCTGCGATAATAGCAAGGTTTATCTGCGATAAAAATCGCCGATGTGCGGCGATAATTTTTGTCTCTAAACAAGTTAGAGACAAAAATTATCGCTAGTTGTTCGTAATATGCCCCCGGGTTTTTGCTTGCAGAAATCGGGAGGCGGGAGACTAGCACTGAAACAGTAGTCACACGCCTGAATCAGGAGGATTGGCATGTCTGAATTCTCTACAGCTGGGGCCATAAACTACATCCGCAGGGTTAGGTGATAGCCTGGGACCAGCCTGGCATCTAAAATGGCTGCCGTGCACGACAAAATTGTGGCATTCGAAGAAAGGCAAGATGGCGCAGCCGCTGGAAGAGATGTATCAACATATATCAGCCTCCTCAGCCACCCTCAGGAAACATAGGGGATTAGGATATGTCTCCCGCACCCCCTTATACCTAGTACTTTAATTAACGAAGCACAAAATGGCGAATTCCCGTTTCGCTACCAGTTTGCGGCCCAGTTCGCGGCCCGTGAAGCGCTTCTACCGTGAAAAATCATTTTTTTTTTATTTTCCCCACGGGACCCTTTATTAACCCCAACAACATTCCTAGGGGGTCAAGAGGGGGATACCTTGCCCCCTTTCATTAAATTCCCCCTTAGTTTTTCACCTTTTCTTCTCTCTCGATCCTACCGAGAGACAAGATGGCGGCCGCTCCGGACTGTCACGCAGCAAAAAAAAAAAAAAGCTCACGCACAGCCGCTGGAAGAGATGTATCAACATATATCAGCCTCCTCAGCCACCCTCAGGAAACATAGGGGATTAGGATACGTCTCCCGCACCCACTTATACCTAGTAATTTAATTAACGAAGCACAAAATGGCGAATTCCCGTTTCGCTACCAGTTCGCGGCCCGTGAAGCGCTTCTACCGTGAAAAATCATTTTTTTTTTATTTTCCCCACGGGACCCTTTAATAACCCCAACAACATTCCTAGGGGGTCAAGAGGGGGATACCTTGCCCCCTTTCATTAAATTCCCCTTTCGTTTTTCACCTCTTCTTCTCTCTCGATCCTACCGAGAGACAAGATGGCGGCCGCTCCGGACTGCTTAGAATGTTGACAGACACCGGAGAGCCAATCAGCTTTCTGCGCGCAAAGTTCCGATAAGCGAAAAGTAAGCGGACCGGATCGCTGCCCGGAGCGCTGTTACAGATATATATCTTGATTTAAACGTTAATTTCTCAAAATCCACTGAAGCACATATATTGAGACCTAGCAAAGGCACATCGGGCTAACAGTCCCTACAATTTTGCCAAGTTTCTTGCAAATCCATTCAGCCGTTCGAGCTAAAAGTGAGTCCAACCGCCCTATGGAAAAATGAATGGGAAAAACGCGTTTTGGGACCCCCCTTTTTTCTCAGCCCCCCCTTGACGAAACCCTACCAAATTTTCAGGGGCTGCTCAGAAACAAAATGTGCCATTTTCCTGAAAATTTCAGCCGATTCCGTCCACAAACGCCAAAGTTATTAGACATAGAATTTTCAAAAATCCCATAGGGAAAAAATCCTAACTATATATACCTACTGGCGAACGCCAGTAGGTAATATATATGTATATATATATAAATATATATATATATATATATATATATATATATATATATATATATATATATATATATTACATATATATATCTTGCATTGTTTAATGGTATATGTGTGGTTTTGAGCTCACACAGAAAGGGTAAAAGTATTGAGGATTGTTCTTGTGTTGGTAGGTCCTACACAAAACAATCCTGCCTTTAATGCAGGCACCCTTGCTCCATGGTGCAACGGTGCTTGAATGGGAGCTAGACAGCACTCTTTGACAGAGCAGAGAGAGAGATAAGGAATGCGCCATATCTTGGGAAATTACAAGTTGTCTTGCTATGTTACATTGCGTCAAATGTTAGTGAATCTGGGCCTAGATTTCTTGGAAAGGGAAGCTGACAGATGCAGAAAGATTCAGGAGAAGACGCTTAAAGATTTTGCGGGTGATGTTGTTAGGGTCTGAGGCAGCAGGGATGAGTACCGGGCAGGAGGAGGGGTTTTACTGTGCTAGCGGGCAGGGGCTTGGAATAAGCAAAACAGGGCTGCAAGTGGCATCAGTCTACCTAGTTCCCTGTGCATATCTTTGCAGCATCTGTAAAGATTTACCACTGCAGCTATTGCTCATTGAATCTCCCCTGTAAAAGGGACCTGTGTGAGCTTCAAGCTTAGGAAAGCTATCAAAGTTTGTTCTAAAACAAGTGAAATTGCGAATTTTTAGAATTTGTATTTTTTCACATCCCTACTTTGCAGCCCAATGCCATGTTTTCAAAATGTATGAAAAATCAACAGCTTCATATGGTTGTGGGTGCACAATGCTTTGCCATTCAGTGTGTGGGGGGGGTGTCTGTTATTAATGTCTGATGTTTGGCAGTCCCTTTAGAGCTCAGTGTATACCTGCGCCCACCTATAGACAATGACATTAAGGAGGGAGCATTTTTGTAAAATCGATTTTTATATTAGTTTGCTCTTTGACACCTTATGTTATCTTCAAAGAGCCTTATCCCTTATTCATTCTTTTTACACTTAAAATTCTTCATATTATTTTATTTACTTAGATTTTGTGCTTTGTTCCAAATATACATATTAAATCAAAATGTGTGGTGTCCCTACCTCACACACCTATGTTTCTTTGACTCCCATCAACGCATCAGTCAAACTTCAAAGGAAGATATCCTTTATGTCAAAGTGAAACAAATATTGGCAAAGCCAGCAGGTCTCCTTTAGCCAAAGCCTACATTGCTTGTGTCAATGCTTGTGCATTACAATTATTAGCAATGTTAATATCGAAGATGGTTGCCTTGGAAGTCTAATTCTTGTATTGTTTATTACAGTTATATGATTCCAAAAGGGCCACTATGTTGCAGTGATTCATGCTGCATGTAGAATGGTGTGAACATGATAAACAAGAAGAAATACAATTCCAATTGTTTGCTGTGTTGCTTAATGTTCCATCTAAGAAATGTGTTTTTCTTATTGTCCACTATAGTACTCAAAGTCAACCAACACATGATATATAAATCATCTTGACACAATGTGTTGGTGTGAGAAATTGGGTTGTTGGTTGAAGAGGGGGTGGGCTCGGCTCAAACAACAGCCACACTCCCTGTCAGGGTGATCCACTAAAGTCACTAAATTTGCCTGTGCTTACCCCCCTGGTAGCTTGGCACAAATGCAGTCAGGCTTAATTTAGAGGCAATGTCTAAAGTATTTATGGAGTACACAAACAGTAAAAAAGTGAAAAAACAAGCCAAGACAAATCCATAGTTGAATTTAGAAAAATAGTGTAAAATGTAATTAATTATTTGACACCAAAACAACAATAATTCAATCTGTAGAACCAGAGATACAACATTTTAATGATTTAGGTACAAATAGCACCTAAAAGCACAAAGCACCAAATGTGAATATATGTTTGTGCTGGACCGAGACAAAGTCACAAGTTCAGGCCAACCTCGAAGGAGCCCGGGCCATATACAAGGTCCAGGTCAGGCCTGCTGAGAATTGTAGCTCATGTCCTTGGTGTTTAGCGCCGGGAAGGCTCTTTGGAGACAGCTCTGCGCTTTATACATTTCTTATATAGTAATGTATTGATACTGGGCAATGAGCTGCAAAGTAGCAGTTCTGAGGAGCAATGTAAGTTCCTGCGTAGAGATGCATTGCACAGGATCAGTTACCATGTGCAATGCAGGCCCCACTTCGATTTGTGTTGTGTTGCCTCAGTTCCAATGACGAGATGTGAGGTCTGCGATGTGATATCTGTATCATGTTGCATCGTGCTGCATCATTTCCGATGAGGAGCTGCGAAGGTTACATCGAGCTGAGTTGTGCTATATCGGTTTTGATGGGGACCACAGCTACTCTGGCATAGCACCTGTAATCTCAATTCCAGGGGTCCATGACTGGGAAGGTACAAATTGGGGGGTCAGGACTCACTGCAGTCATAGTTCAGGTGCAGGATTCAAGGTGGTTAGAGCCTTTTATGTCAATGAGGCTTTGATCAGGAGGCCAGTCAACTAGCCCTTGGAGTCACTCTGGCAATCCTTGTTTCAAGTAGCATGTCCAGTCCTCCTTACTCAGGCAGTAAAGCAGTGAGACAGCAGAGTAGCCTTTGCAGCAGAGCAGTCCTTCTTCTGAGTCTTCCACAGCTCCAGAAGTAATCTGAGGAGTGATTCTGAGGATCCAATATTTATACCCGGTGCCCACTTTGAAGTGGGAGAAGCTGCTGAAGTTCCCTCCTATAGAGGTGTGTGGCATTTCCATCCTCCCTGCCCTGGTCCCAGTCTGCTTGGGGCGCAATAGGCTAGTGTGAAGTCTTTTGTATGTGAACTGAGCCAGTGTCTTTAAAGTACAAGTGTGACAGGCAACAGCTCTGCCACCCTATCAAATCAGAGATGGCCTATCCTGACAACACCCAGACTCTCTTGGTATGCTGTCTGGAAGGAATACACAAAGCCCAACTGCTAACTACATCTAGTCATGTGACCGAGGAACAAGATGCAGGCACCAAATGGTTAGGACTACAAAATGCCAACGTTTTAAAGTACTATTTTCAGAACTGTGGCTGAAAATCCAACTTTATCATTAAAGAGATGTTTAAAATACAATTCCTTGAACACCAAACTTGACTTTCCAACCTGCTTCCAATAAAAGGTTAGCACTTATTAAATGTAATAAGGTAAACCAATGTTATCATATTGGAGAGGTAGGCCTCATAGTAATTAAAAACAAATCTGTGAGTTTTTCACTACCAAGACATGTAAAACTAAAAAAATACATGTCCAGCCTTTTAATTGCAATGCAGCCTGCCATTTAGGCTGCTTAAGGCCAACATTAGGGTAGAAATATATGTATTAAGAAATGTGTTTTAGGTTAAGCAAAGGGGTTATTTTGCTGCTGGCAGGCTGCATGGGCAGGCTTGAGACGTGTTTTAAAGGGTTACTTAAGTGGGTAGCACAATAAGTGCTATAGGCTTACCAGTAGCATTTAATTTACAGTCCCTGAGTGTATTGTATAGCAATTTGCTAGGGACTTGTAAGTAAATAAAATTATGCCAACCAGATGCATGCCAATTTTATCATGTTTTAGTGACTGAGTACAAGCACTTTGTCTTTGGTTAGCAGATGTAAAGTGCACAGAGGCATAAGGCCAACCAAAACAATTTCAGAAAAATAGGATTGTAAATACAAAACATTTAGGGGAACCTAAGCCTGACAGGTCTAACAGTTGGTTATTTTGGAACTCTATCTTTCCTACTGTTTATTATAGTTAGATATGTGTAAGAGGGCCTCCATGGTCCATCTAGATGCAACATGACGCAACAAGTTGGTCATCTTACATTGATATAACTGTAAAGATAGAGATAAAAATAGAATTCCAAGATGAATGCCCGATTTTTTTAGTTTTGTAGTGCCTCTGCCACAACTCTACAAGTATGAAAAAAGCAAATAGTGGCAACAACAGCAAGAGTCAATGGATGTTGTTCTGTCCCAGATATGCTGCAGACCAATTAGTCCTTTTAGCAATTGCATCTCAGGTCGATGAGGCAGAGCAGTCCAAGACTGACTCAAAGAGGTGACATGCACTGGAAGCTGAAAACTGATCAACACACAAAAATAACAAAAAAACAATGCCCAGTCATGCTTTTTTAAAGTGGAAATGTTCGGTAATGAGCATATCTCTACATATTGTGCCCAAAATACAAAAAAAATACAAGATTTTGAATGACATTGAAACCCAGAAGAATCACAGTTTATACTTCGAATCATGTACTCCAAGAAATATCATGTGTGGCCAACTTACCCATTACATCTAGTCTCTTTCTGTAATATGTGTGGAACCAAGCCATGATTATCACACTAACAGGCTCTAAATCCAAAACCCAGCAAAGCCTCTTCATTTGCAATGCACAGAGCTTTGACTGATCAGCAAGGTTAGGTATACAGGCATTATTAAGTCATTCATAGTGTAAAATGAGAGCTCTAACTCTCATTGTCACCACATTTAAAAATCCCTAACTTAAGCATATTAGCTATAACATGAACATACATATAACCATGTTATCTCTGCCTAGAGAGACCCATTGAACATTTTAGGAAGACCAAAAGTATATATTGACAAAAACATTAAGTCTCCCTCTGAACGCACAAAGCTTTACCTGTGGCACATAGTTCAAAAAGTAAACCCCCTTCCTCTAGTATTAGTCAAGGCTTTCATGATGTAAAACCCATTCCTATCACATTTGACAGAGGGTTTACAGCATGAAACAACATGCTGTCGCTTCTGTCTCAGTGATCACCCTGTAAAACCCCATCCATACTGTATTTGAGAAATCGGGCTTAAGATGTCCCAGGCCATTCAGAAGGTACTATCCCCATTTGTGTCAGTGAGGGTCTTTCACTTCTGGTGTCCTGGGCCTGCAAATGTCAAACCCTCAAATGGGGTGCTCAGTGCCCCTTTTAACACTTGTCTCTAAGGGTAACTAGGCAGAGCAGTCCAAGGCTGACTTGGGAAGGTGCTGTGGGCAAGGACCTCAGAACACCACAATGCAAACATTAGGACTAAATGAATCCAAGTGCACTCAGTGTTTTTTTTTAAAGAAGGAAAATACTTTACAGCTCATACAACTAAATACTATAATCATCATAAAACTTTCTTTCGATTCAAAGTAAAGAATCATAAAAGTATACATTTTAAAACACACAATACAAAGACATTTTTCGAGTTTGTAGGTTCAGGTTATTATCATACCATAAATTTTGACCACATCTTCAACACATTACGAAGAAGGTTACCATAATTCATAGAAGCCAAGAAGAACAAAATATATGTGATAATAAAGTGCATTGTGCAGTTAAAAATTCAAAATCACATATGTAAGACAATTTAACCTTTCACACTAAACAGGGTCATATTTTCAATATCTGTTCCTGATAATAAGTGACAATCTAATGAAACTGAGCATAGCACTGCATATAACAGGAGTATGTAACGATTTTAGGTACTCATAACCTTCTTTGTAATCGCAAGGTCGAAAATCCATTATAATTGGTTTGATAAACCGGTTTCTAGGGATTTTATAGAGTGCAAAAAAGAACAAGGTGCAAGGTGCATTGTTGAGCTTTGTTATCACATGGGCAAGGGGGTAGCCTCTCACACCAGCCTACCTTGCTTCGGAAAAGGAAATAAGAAATGCAGTGCATTAGGTCGAAATCTCGTTAAATAAAAACGCCATTGTGTATGTTCAGTGAATGATAAATAAAATTGGAGCTGCAATTTACCAAAAGGAAGAGTTACTTGACCATCATTTTTTAACAAGCCCAAGGTGTTACGGTAAGCGTTATTAATTACCATCTAAGTATCCTGCTTAACGGATTCTGGTTTTTCATAAATATGTCCTAAACCAATTTTATGAAAAATTTCCTTCACATACAACAACCATGGGATCTGCATAGCATAATCCAGCTTTACACAATGTTTCAAAATTTCTTTCGAGAGCTGCAAATCCTCATATAGCCACATTTTTCTCCATAAAAGCAATGGAGAGCAATGGATGATGTCACTCACAAATCTATATCCATCTCTGTATGACAAAAGGTGTTTGGTGAGCTAGTTGGAATAGATAAGAGACGCTTTAAGAATTTTCTTCCATGACTTGTATTTGAGTGCATTTATGTGTCCCCCACACCCCTGCCCCATAAGTCGCGACAGGCAGGTATTTTGCTTTATACAAGGTCTTCAAATTGGCAATTGGTTTTTGTCCCAATTTACTCGAGAAGCGAAAAAGGGCCTCTATAGATCGCGTAGTCTTTTGTACTATTGCCGTAATTAATGGATCCTAGCTCAAGTTCTTATTAAAAATATTTCCCAAATAATTAACATTTACAACTTTTTCAATGACCAGATTATCTACGGCAAACCTACGGGTTTTAGTCCCTTTGGGACCACAAACCATTGCAAATGATTTTGTAAAATTGACCCTAAGGTCTATATCCTTCATGAAATCATTAAAACAATTCAAACAGGTTTGCCTGCTGTTGGCAGTTAGAGTCATTACCCCAGTGTCATCAGCATAGGATAACAAAGGTATTTGTTTACAATTTACTTTAGGGAAATCTGAACAATTCTCCAACAGGAATTTCTCTAGTCCATTTGTATAAACTAAAAACAAAAAAGGGGCCAGAATACAGCCCTGGCATACACCTTCAGTCGATGGGATAGATTTTGTCTTTTCACCCCCCCGGCCATCTCTAATGGTCACAGTGGTAGCAGCATGCGGTCTGTGAAGCAAGGTGTTCAAGGGTTCCTCAAACCCCATGGTCTCCATCTACCGCCATAACTTATCCCTACATACAGTGTCAAAGGGACTGGATAAGTCAATGAAGGTCAGGTGTATAGAAACACCCTTGGCCTTCATGTACTTACCCATAATCAGGCCCAGATTAAGACACTGCTCTGTTGTCCCCTTGCCTCTCCTAAATCCATACTGTGAGTCCACAATAAGGCCAGATGAGTCGGCCCATGTCTCCAAACGAGCTAATATAACTCTCACCATCAGTTTACAAGAAGCATCTATTAACGAAATAGGCCTATAACAGCATGGGTCGCGTTTGTCACCTTTTTTAAAAATTGGTACGACTACCGCCTCTTTCAATGATAAAGGGATACACCCGACCACAATCACCTTAAAAACATTAAGTAGTAATTGCGCCCATACATCAAGGTTATTTTTAAAAAGGTATAATGGCACTGCATCTGGGCCTGGGGCTTTTAGCGAAATACAGTTCCTTAGGGCCTCTTCAACCTAAAAAAGGGAAAGTGAGAGACTAAGTGATAAAGCCATTTCATAATGAAAATCCATATGTCCCTCATTATTAGTTGCCAGACTAACGCCCATGGGTTAAAAATTTTAGCATAATGAACCACCCACGTTTCCCCTGTTATATGGGTTATTATGTTTCTTTTTTCATCACTATTGAAAAAAAGGTGATTTATTACCTCCCAAAATAGTCTGCTATCTCTCAGGTCTGAGGCTTTCTCAAGATCATCCCATGCCTTTTTTTTAACTCTAGTTTCTGTTTATCAATAGTTTCCTTGTAAGTTTTTCTTATACTTTTGATCAGGTCCTTATCCCGAGGGACTTGGTGCAATGCCTTTTTTAATGATGTTTTTGCTGCAGAACATTCTGCGCCAAACCATTTATGCTCCCTGGGATCTCCCTTCCCTACCGGTATAAGAAGGTGCGTGGCCACATTCCCACAAAGAGCTTCAAAGTTTTGGCTTATCATTTCAGGGTCACAGGTGGACGTTAAACAGGTGTCTACCTCTAGGCGATTGGCTTTAAAAATCTTTTCCTCCAACTTTCTCGCATCAACCTTATCCCATTTTAAAGTTAAACATTGGTTTTGGCTGTATTTCATTGGTTGTTCAGAAGGCTGATCCTTCTCAAGCACAGGGCGCAACCTCAAAACAAGGGGGTTACTTCAATTTTAAATTCATCAACTAAATGGGTATACCTACTAGAAACCATAGCAAAGTCAATCACACTCGTTTGACCCCCCGTCCTTTGAAAGGTTGGTATTGGCGAGAATAAAGTAGAGGATGACATATCCAAAATACAGAGATCGTGTATCACAATGATACTGTTCAAAGCTTCTCCTTGGAAAGAGTGCTTAAAATGGGCCAGTGGTTGCTCATTAGTGTCAACCAAACCGCAGGCCCTAGTCCCACTAAGATTACATAAGGAACAATTAAAATCCCCTACCCAGATAATAAACAATGAAGATGAACTTTCAGTCACCTTAGTTATCTCCCCCTGTAGTTTATCAATAACAGATGTAGCGAGGGGGTCAATGATGTTGTAGTACCAATTAATCAAGAGCAAAGGGACTGGGAACAAATTTACAATCAAAAGTAATTGATACCAAGGAGAGCCCACTAATTTAAGTGTCATCACAGTATTATATTTTACAGGAATAGCGGTCATTAATCCACCCTTTGCCCTTCCAGCCAATGAAGGTTCAGCGTGTACATCGAAGGATTGGTATCCATCCAAGTCTTGATCATTTCTGCTCAAGGTTTCCTGGAGACAGATAATGTCAAAACTTTCTATATATTTTATCGATGCCTCATCCTGCAACCTACGTGAAAGGCCTGCTTTGTTCCATGAAATTAGGCGGAAAGCATGCCCGTCTGATTATTACTTAATGATACTGAGCGTGTACTTTTTGCACACAGTTTGGTACTTTGTCTCATTTCAATGTTTTTTTCTCTATCCTGATCATCATCAAAATCTATGCCCATAAACCGCATATTGTTGGTATTATGAATTGACTTTAATGCCTCAAGCTCCGCTTAGGAGTTATTATCTAAGCCATCTTTCTGATTAACTTTGTTATTTGGTGCTTCTGCCACCATTTCTTCATCATTACATGGTGTTACTAGGCCAACCTCCGAGACACCCCCAACCATATCAATAACGGACAATTCATCCACAAAAGAAGTGACACAGGGTTTTATTTTACTACCATCAACCTTTCTAGCCAATGCTTTTCCTGCCAAGGTGAGGTCCATTACCCATTTAGATGGAATTTTAGAAGGTGTCCTACTAATTGTCTTGATCACAATATTCCCACTAGAACTGTTCTGGAGTCAATCTACCCCCTCCAAGCCTGTAAGTAGCTCAAATTGATTTCTCAGGGGGAGATGCTGCACCGCCCAGTCAAGTGGGTTTTCACCATACGGTCCCCCCTACGACAATTATATAATGGCTGAGGTAGACCTTAATTCGCACAAGGGTAAAAATAATTTAGGCACAAGGATTGAACATCTTGGTTACTCTTCCAAACCCTGGTACTCGGCGAATATGATCAACTACCCATGGGTCTCTAAAATTCACGATAACACAATCACCTTCAAGATCCTTTACACTACCACCCACCCAACTCACCCTTCTAACATTTAAAATCTCTACATTAGAGGAGGGGGGTAGTGTTCTATTTTTATTGAGCTAATAAATAACTTTATTTTCAGCTCCCTATGTGATTCTACTTGCTCACGCTTGGTCCCCGGAACACCCGTCAGTATGATAGTATATGGTTCAGGTTCGGGGGGAAGGTTTACACAAGGCAACCGCTTTATAGAGCCCTCATTACCCGATGATGTGTGCCCTTTTGGCTGGCTTTCCGCTGATTTTACATGAAGAGCGGGCAGCGATCTAGCAACACCCCCACCCCCCTATTCCTTTCTTCAGTAGGCCGCGGAAGGTTACTGACTATAGAGTTCTTCTCTACACGGGGTTGTGGTGTTGGGTTTGTAGATCTTACAACGGTAACTGGTTGAACAGAGTTACTAGACCCTGGGGCTAATGAAGCAGGAGCTATGACATTTTTGCCCTCGATACCTTTTACTAACGTGCCCAGTGTACATGTGTTTGCAGTTACTAGCTTTTCTAGTTGGTCAAGTTTAGAATTATTTATTTTCATTCTTTCCAATAATGGTAGCATCAATGATTTAATAAGTATAAACCCCTAATTTGCATTACATGAGAAGTTAATTGGATAGGATCATGAGATGCCATAATCAAGCTAGGGGACTGGACAGCAGGTAAAGAGGTCAAGTTTTGTATTCTTGGATTTTTTGAAGAACCACCCTTCCAATGTCCACCCCCCTCTTTTGCTTTTGCTGGGTTTTGGTGTGACTGTAGAATGTTTCCTTGCTACTAGCACCTGATCTTGATCTTTTAAAGAGGATCTATGCGTCGAGCAAGATTTGGAAGTTGTACAGCTCAAGGGACTGGAAACGATGCTAGTTGATGTTGAGCTTAAAATGGAACAAGCCACCAATTTATCAGGCCCCACCGGCAATAAACTGGAGCTTGGGCTCAGAACCACTAAAGGGTCTATTGGTATGCAATGTTCTGGTGTGACCCCTGACCCAATAACACCCAAAGATGAGCGCTTCCCTGTTAAGAGGTCTATAGATAAAAGTTTCTCTGTAAGGGCTATTTCTTTTTCTAATACAACTGTTGCCCGTTTTATAAACTGATCAAGGGTACCAGTGACCATCCCACCATTAGTTGTGAGATTTACTTGTCTTCCCCTCCCTGAACGTAGTGCCATTATAATAATTTACCAGGTAACACTGGCACCAACGCAAAATGTATAATTGATAAATACACAAAAACGGTTGAAAAAAAGAGAGGGTAAGAACAACAACCCTTCTATGCCAGCGAGGGATATCCGCACAGTACCAAAATTCTTAGGGGGGAGGCCCAGCCCAGCCTCGATCGTCCTCGGATGGCCACAGACGGCCCGCCCTTTGCCTGGGCTTCGCCCGGCTCCAGCCGGCGCATCCCGCGTACCGCGGTTGTGGGTGTGTCTAAATAGATGAAGGAAGTTGCGTGAAGAGGCCCCAGCTGCCACAGATGACGAGCCGCAAAGCAAGCTGGTCTTCGCAGTCCCGCACCTGGAAGGTTGTCAGCAGAGCACTGCCCAAAGTCGGCAAAATGTCCCGTGCAGCGTGGAGCGTGAAGAAATCCCAGGCAGGTAATCAGAGACACAGAGTTCCCACAGTCTACGCCTGCGAGCGGCACCAATAATCAAAATGACAAATCTTTACAACATGTCAAATGGAATTATAAATTTGAACTCCTGCTATATGGGTCTTTGCCGATTAATCAGGGTGGAGAGCACATACCCTAAAGAAACATCATATGTGGCAAATAATCCTGTAAATATAACCTGATTTAATAATCTGTAAGGTACCATATGTGACAGTTTGCACACTAGGAGGTACTAATTGTAAAAACCCACAATGGTTCTATATGGGCTATTGATTGAAAAACATGAGTCGTTTCACAATCAAAATGGTTAAGTCTACAATCGTTGTCAAGTTGTTCACAATGTAAAAGGATGGGCCATTCTAACCATGTCACTGCATTAAAAAATCAAAAAAGTAAGCATCTTGACTTAGATGTGAAAATAAGCTTGACCATTTGGTGTTTGACTAGACTAGACAGACCAATCAAACATGTTACACAAACCCAAAGCATCCATTGATCTGAACACTTAGGGCCTGATTTAGAATTCGATAGACAGGTTCCTCCGCCACAAACGTGATGGATATCCCATCAGCAATATCACAAGTGCAATATATCTTATGGCATTTGTAATATGGGGGACAGGATATCAGTCATGTTTGTGACGGAGTGACCCACCTGCTGAACTGTAAATCAGGCCCTGCGTCTTTCTCTAAGCGCCAAAGGTTCACTGTGGTTTGGCCTAAAAAGAGACCAGCGTACTAGACCCCTCCAATTGTGTTTTTCAAGTTCGTAAAAGAATACACTTTTCTAGGGTTTATCATGAACTTCACAATTTAGAACCCTTCCCATTGTATTTGACAAAGGGCTCACAGCGTAAAACCCCTCCTGTTGCAGAGGGTTCACAATGTGAAGCCCCTGCCTTTGGATTTAGCAAGGAGTTCACAAAGGAAGATCTATCCTCCCATATGTGTCAGAGGTTCACAAGGTGCAAGCCTTTCCTTTTCTATTGGTCACGGGGTTACACCAAGCAAAGACCTTTCCTACTGTATTTGACCTGAACTCTGCAACAATGCAATACATAAGCAATGGAACTGCTGGGTTGCAGGCTTTAGCGCAATGTAATATTCCACTTGCAAAGGTCTAATGGATGTAACATACATTTTTCACAATAAATAAAGCGCTGTCAAGCCAGGCTTAAAAAGGCAGGTAATGCATATATCATAATAAAAGAGCTTGAAACCTTTGTACGGTCAAATTGCAGTGTTTACTTTTCTTTAGTTTTATTTTATTGGGTAGGAGGCTTTTGAAAAAGGAAACACAAGAGAGCAGAAAATGCCTCAACATGCTGTCTATGTACTTACATCTTCCAACTGCTAAAACAGTCTTCTGTGGTCGATGAGGCACCAAAGCAGAAGCACAGCACATAATAATTTATAAGCAGTTTGATGAATGTCTTTTAACACTTTAACTGACAGGCAAACATACAGGAATCAATGCTTAGATTGTTCTGTCTGGTACCATTTTTATCAACTTGCTATAAAGCTACATTTCAATCAAGTGAGGAAGAACCTGCAAACAGAGCATAAAAAACGGAAAATTGTATTTTTTGATAGTAGCTCGATGTTTTACAAAATGTTGAAAAACAGGTTTCAGCGAGTCCTAGGTTTCTGTAAAAAGATCTTGATGAATGTCAGTGTGGATTGTCGTCTAAAATACCCAGAGAGAAAAGGAAACATATCTCCTGTGTCCCCCAAAAATAATGCAGTAAATTTGACTAGGTTATCTTTGAGTTGTCTTTTACAAACATGATTAATGATGTTCAAAAAATGATCCCACTCCTGTAAGGCAGCTATAACAAATATCCAAATCATATATATATTGTCATTGATTATCATACTAGACAGAGAGATGAACTATGCATGCATTCTTCATCTACAGAAAGACAGGATGTTGATTTTATAAAGAAAATATTTGGTCAACAGATATAAAGTTCAACAGCCTTAGAGACAACCACTTACAAACACACTAACAAACACACCCAGACCAAAAAACGTACAGGGGTTGCGTTGCGTTGGTGCCGATCGGCGCAAAGACACTGCTGCGTCAACATCAAGGGTTAAGACAGCTGCAAACCCACTTCTGAGGCCCAGGACTTGAGGGGGCACTTAAGACACGGGTAGGACTCACACATTGCAGAGTCCAGCAGCACCAGGAGAGTTGTAAGAAGAATCTTTTGAATCCTTGCGACTTCAGAAAACAGGAGGCAAGCCAGCAAGCCTTTGGATAATCTTGAGTTCAAGGATGCTGAGAGCGGTCTCGCCTGTAGCACATCACTCAGCAGGCAGCGGGACAGCACAGCAGAGCAAGTAGTAAGGTGGCTGCCCTTACTAGAGGACAGCAGTTTTCTCACAGGCAGAATGTCCTTGGTTCCACTAGAGTTCTGATTTGGTGGTGTCAGGGGTCCAGTGCTTATACCCAAATGTGCATTTGAAGTGGGGGGCATCAAAGACCTTTGAAGATCGCAAGGTCCCTGACTTTCGTACACTGGCTCCAGACACACTACAGGGGCGTATGCAGGTCGTTGTGTGGGGACAGGCGCATGCATATTCGGGTGCAAGTGTTAGCTCCTCCCTCCCAATCTACCTCAGGTAATGACTATCATGATGCAAATGTCACACCCCTTCTCCCTTTGTGTGACTATCTAGAGGGAATGCCCAAAGCCCACCTGTCACCCAACCTAGATGTGTATTCAGAGACAGGCAAAGGCACCAAATGGTTAAAGTAAGAAAATGGCAATTTTCAAAAAGTGGCATTTTAGGCTTACAATTTAAAATCCGACTTCGCCATACGATGTGATTTTATATTGTGAGTTCAGACACACCAAACTCCAAAATTGGAAATTACACTTAAAAGGTGTTTAAGGTAACCCCAATGTTAACCTATGGGAGAGATAGGCCTTGCAGTAGTGAAAAATTAACATGAGTATTTCACTACCAGCACATGTAAAACCTAAATGTACATGACTTTCTTCTTAAATACAGTGCACCCTGCCTATAGGGATACCTAGGGCTTAACTTAGGGGCAATGTACATATAATAAAACAGAAGGTATGGGTCTGGCAAATAGTATAATTTGCCAGGTAGAAATGGCAGTTTAAAACTGCACTCAAAGGCTCTTCAATGGCAGGCCTGAAACATGTTTAAAGGCCACTGAAGTGGGTGGCACAATTAGTGCTACAGACCCACTAGTAGCATTTAATTTACAGGCCCTGGTCACATATATGGGATTTTATACAAGAGGCCTGCACCAACAGAGTGTCACTTTTTTTGAAGGTCCGGTGGCCCAGGCCTCTCTATCATATCTATGAGGCAACACAAAGAAACTCTGCATGGCTTTGTAAGGCCTCATTGATATGAAGTAAGGCAAGGCAGCACAAAGTGCTGTGTATGCCTTACTCTGCATCAAGGAGGTGTTTCATGGGCGTTGCTCTGGGTGTTCCCTCCCAAAACCCATTGATTTGAGGTTAACATAATCACGTAAAGCTAGGGCAGTGGCAAAAGCTTACATCTCCCCAGAACAAGAGTAATGGAAACATTATTTTGAGTTTCTCCTCGTTGTTTCCTCGTTGTTTCCTATTTCCATGTGTGCTGCATTCTTCAGCACACATAAAATGAGGAAAAATCTCTCTTGATTGTTTTTGTGCAGTAAGGTGTCCCGTCCTGCACAAAAACAATCATGTCAACAACACAGACACCCATGCACCATGGTGCAATGAACCTGCGTTGGTGCAAGGCAACGAAAATGGTGGCAGTGCAGTGGGAAAGGACACAAATGCGCTGTATATCAGGAATATGGTGCATTCCTGCCCTTTCAGACTTGCTGCACTGCCCTGTGCCAAAAAATTCCAAATGAGACCCATATAGTGCTCTTTACTAGGGGATTACAAGTAAATTAAATATGCCAATTGTGGATAAGCCTATGTACTACAGTTTAGGGAGAGAGCATATGCACATTAGCACTCGTTAGCAGTGGTAAAGTGCCCAGACTTCTAAAGCCAACAAAAACGAAGTCAGAAGAAAGATATGAGGAAGGCAAAACGCTTGGGGGTGACCCTGCAGAAAGGGCCATTGCCAACAAGTTGGATGAATTTATACATACAGAGTACTAGGGAAAATCACAATTATTCTTTAGTTCCAGTCAAGAGAAAATCATGTTTAAGGTGGAGAAAAACATGGAATGTCAATGCTCATTTAATAATTTGCATCTCTTTATAAACTTTAGTTTTACTGGTAACAAGCACCCAAGTTCGTATACACACAGACTGACAGGCATAATGACACCCATGCTCACAGACATACGCGTTTTGATGTAAATAGGGCGACAGAGCCACATGCACCCATCTACAAATACTCAGATTTATACTTAGACTGACAAAGGACCAAAACATGCAGGACCTCTCAAAAGATATATTCAAAGACAACAAATGGGGATAATCATAGACTAACAGACATAAGATGGGACAGAGTGGCTCATATGGGCTGGGAGATTGATGGAGATACCACAACTCCATACCCCCAGGAGCAAGCAGACCAACAGACATATAGACAAACATACACAAAGACTAACTAACAGATAAACATTCATGAACACAGACCAACCAGCACATATCAATAAACAGACGCACAAAGACACATTGTGCAAAAGTATCCCTTTACAGGCATGAACACATGCAAACATACACACCTCACATACAGACATATGCAATCACAGTGTACATGTACTGCCATCTGCATAGTCACAGACAATAGGAACAGAGAATTAGATGGAGGTAGCGATAGACAAAGAGACAGTGAATGTTAGAGGAATGAGCACGAGCTTCAGAGAGACTTAATATTTGACATTTGTGTAGAAAAGAATCAATTTGAGGTGGAGAACCACCGTTCAATCACATATATGTGAGCTGCAAACCAGTACCATTATCTCTCCAGTACTAGTGATGGAGCAAGGTGAAGAACAAAATTTTGTTCTAACTTGTGAAGTTAATCTCCCATAATGAATAATCAAACTAATAAGCATGTGGTGAAATTATTAATCAATTTAGTTTAAAAATGCAAACATCAGTACACGTGGGATAAACTAATGTGCTTTATGTTGCAAACGCGAAGAAGAAAAAAATAATAAACTAACCTTGTCTATTGTCTTTGTCAGTATTAAATGCGGCTGTTCAACTAATGGCATGTGCTTATTATGTGTGCTTATGTTATGTCTTTTTGTGACAAAAGCTCATGGAGTTCGCGCAGTTCCTGAAGGAAGAGTAAATATAAAGCTGCCTCACTGTGCTTCTGCTAGGTAACACAATTAACAGGATTAATTAGTAAAGGGGGAGGGTAACAGAATGGGTCTCAATTCTTTAATTAATTGATGTCTTGTGTTTGTTTAATAATAGTTTCCAAAGTGAGGCCTAAAAGGTGGCACAGAAATATGGCTGACAGCACAGCAGACGTGAAACATTGTCCAGAGTGAAGTATTGGCACATACGCAGCTGTGAGGATTTCTTGCTGCATTGACATTATTAATTGAAAAACAGTTTTTGGTCAAGTTGAACGTGCACATGAAGAATACGCTTCAAGGACAGGATTTGTAAAAGTCTGCCAAGGTTAGGAAGTGAAAAGTACAAGACTCGAAGAAAAGTTACTCTTTTGAGGAAGCCAAATATTGTGGAAATGAAAGACAATAGGGCTTATGTGAGGCCTGGATGTGGTCGAGGATCGGAGATGACATAATTTACTTTATCGTGGTCTGACACCGGTCAGCCAATGAGGAGCTTGGACTCGCTCCAAGGAATGTGAAATGTAGAAAGTTTAGCTAGAGAAAAAGGTATAAAACCTGACACTTGGGTCAGGGAAAAAACTTTCTCTTGCTTCCCGATTCCTGTATGACGTGACGTGCTGTTGGACTTTTGGCGCACGTAAGGACAGCAGACTTTTAAATGATATTTTCTATTTCAGGTGAAGTGAGAAATAGACAGGGAAATAGATTTAGGGTATGGAAACTGTTAATTGCTAATATTTCATGTTTCTGTTCTTGCTTTAATAATGTCAGTTTATTAATTCTTTTCCTAAAAAAATGCTGCTTTCTCATTTGCTTATAAAATAAAGATTCTAAAACGTAAATGCTTTTTCTTTATGAAAAATAAAGTTAATAAAAATTAGATTTGAAAAGACAAGCTGGTCTTGTTTATTCATGGTCTAGTTACTATCAGTTGATCCAATCTCCTTAAGTGGTCTGATTTAATAAATGACAAATGATTAAATCCATGGTAAAAGATGATCAACTGCGGTTGTATATAGTATTGTGAATATCATGTGAATAGTTTAATAAATCATACCACTAGACTCAGTTGCTCAAAAATTGTCTCATTGGTGTTATGGGCCTATATAAGTGTTTCATAATTAATGGTGAGTATTGAGGTGATAGGTAGCTTTTATGAGACAGTTTTTCTATAGGAGCACTGGATCACTAGCATACGACTCACTTAGGGTTCCCTGATCACTCCATGGTCACCAGACACTGCATATACAGTTATGGACTTTCCTTTTAATAGATAAATGACCTCAGATGGAGGGAGTGGAGAAGTGCAGCTCTTAGTAATCCTTCCAAGTTTAGTTTGTGACCATAATCGAGTACTAAGGCTTGTTAGGAAGAAAGGGAATGATCTACTCTCTCCTTTAGGTGGTATGAACTGAAAAGGTCTGACACTATTATGCCAATGTCGTTTTCTCAAAAAGGACGCAGAACCCTCACTCAGGCTAGGTGACATGATTCATCATATGGGTTGCCTCTCGCCAGCAAGAAATGTTGCCAGGTGGGATCACCAAGAGAAGAGCTTTTTTTGTGTGTGAATGACCTCCAGGGTTATATTAGTAAAATAACATTTTATATAGCAGGAATATCTTGTACTTTGATTCACATCTGTTCCTTACAACCACAAGATTATAAACCTACAGTATCAGATTAGTAGCACCTTCCCTTCCTAGTGAGTACTGGTCAACATCTTTCTTCCCCCTTCTAAGTGCCCATATGGTCACAGACATTTTTAGGTTGCAATCTAGCCAATCATTTCCTAATCCCCACCAGTTTGCATCAGTTTATGCGGGTAGAGTTTAAAGAACAGAAAGGAGTAGTTCGGTGTTGGGATAATTCATGCAAGAAAAACAAAGGTTCCATTCAGCTAGAAATCACAACACATAATTCATGTTATAATCAATGCTCGGAAAAGGAATCCTCTATTTTGGGTCCATATGTTGTCTCATTTTGGTCTTAAGTCAGCAGCACACTCACCTCATCCTACATCATGACTTAACATTATGTGCAGTGCTGCTAAAATAATTGTGTGCATTCCCAGTATGTGCTTACTTTATGTTTTGCGGTCTAGAGGTGGAGTATAGAAAGAATCATACATGCAGCCGATACCCTCACTAAAAAGAGGAAATCAGTATATTAAAGAGGCCAATTTTTTATACTGTAAGTTGTTCATCCTCAATTTGCCATATATTTCTTACCTGGTCGTCCCCTATTCTGAGTGTTCCACGTGCCCACATTGCTGCTATGTCAGACTGTGTATGTTCCCATCCCTGTCTCATTGTATTATAACTAAATTATTTATTGATGTGTACATTGGGGTGGAGCTCGTCATGAGCACGGAAGAGGCTAACATATTGTGAATATTGCAAATATCGTTTGAACCCATTAATGATGTTCGATGAACAATTGAAATTACATACATTGAAAAACAACGAGAAAAACAAAAAGAAAGAAAAATTATCAAAAGACATTGACACCACAACAGCAGAAAGTATCATTACATCTACCGATAGCTACAAAGGTACAAGAAGCTGCAAGAGGTCATGTCTGAAGACCCATGCTGAAAAGTTCGAACTGGGCCTGGCGTGGATCCTGTTGTTGCCCTCTAACTGGAATGAGTCCTAAACCAAAAGTGCTGTTCCTGAGGTCCTGGCACTCTTCGCTGCATCTGGCTAGACTTCTCCTACCACCTGTGACAACCTGAGACATGGAAACTATTTGGCTCTAAAGACCTCTGAAGGACATGGGCAAGCGTTCTGAGCTGGTCCAACCAATGAGCATTGTTGCTCAATTTAAGAGTCAGGTTTCTCCCTCGCAGAGATTGTTTGTGATGACAAATCCTCTGCAGTGGGACGTCATGGAAATGGCTTCCAGCTTCATGGAGCCCTCTTTGGCTGCTGCCTTAAGCCTTGCCCTGCTGGAAGAATCCAAGCTCTAAAAATAAATTTGAAAGTAGGAATCTTCACCAGGCATAGGCACGAAAAGTACCTGTCAAGAGAGGGTTCTTCTTTTCTGGACATGAAATTCAATTTTCTCCCACTTGGAGCTTTCCAGTCATAAACCAGCAGATTCACTGGGCCCATATCAAGTGGCTCTCTGACCTTGTTGAGCCCTCCTCATCTAGAGCCTACTGCCTTGCCCTGCTGACTTTGAGCATCAATTTTGGAGACTGGGGCCTGATTACGAGTTTGGCAGATGGATTACTCCATCACAAACACGACTGGTATCCTGTCCACCTTATTACAATTCCAATTTTTCCTATGGAATTTGTAATACGATGGACATGGTATGCAGCACATTTGTGATGGAGTATTCCATGCGCCAAACTCATAATTAGGCCCTAAGTCCCAAGGTAAATCTTTGACTGGGCTAAACCACGCTTGATCATGATCAAATTGTGCTTAGGTCCGATCTACTGCAATCGGTTGGCCACGGTTTTCGTTTTAACACTTTTTGCCTCCTTTTTTAATTTAAAACGTAAAAAAATCTTATCAATGGTTCCCTTTATTTGATTTTTTCATGTTGGTATCATTGTAGTAATTAAAATTTGCTCTATTTTCCTAAGTTGGTTTGAGATTAGTCTTGTCTTGTGTTTTGACTTCATCACTCTCTTGGTTCGGCATAAATGTTGTACACATTGCCTGTCTCTTCTGTGCCATACTTTCCAGGGAGCAGTCACTTTATTGGTTCACCCTGTCAAGGATTGTGGTTATTACTTAAAGTTGGTTGTCATCCCCTTAACCAAGACCTCAATTTCTTACATCTCTGTTAGGCTGTTCATGGAACTGTGTGATCATGTTATACCTCACAACTGAGAAACAGAGTAGCTGCTCTGCTTACGTGTTAACTTTCTTCCTCACTGCCTGGGGCATATTTATCAGTGACGCAACTGGTAGAATTGCACCACAGCCCTGTTTGGGAGCGGCCCAGTTTATTCAGCATATGCTGCTGCAATTTTAGAGGCTACCTTCTTCTATTTGTTCTAAAAAAACAGACGCTGCCTGTTGCCTATCTGTTTTTACTCTTCAGGGAAGGTGTGTGGTAAGGGTATGGACAGAGAAGAGGATAAGAGAGAAACAGCGAAGACAGAGGAAGGGCAAGGAAGAAAAGTGGAGGTTGAAAGATAGAATGGAGAAGAGGATACATAAATGTGACAGAATGGAAGAAAGACATGAGGATGTGAGAGAAGGAGAAAGGAAATAAGGACAAATAAAAGAGGCAAGGGGAGAGAAAGGAGTGAGAAATAGGAATGTCAGGGAGAGAAGAAGAGACAGAAGAGGGGACGAAAGAAACTAGAAGTGAATAGGCAAGAAGTGGAGTATTTTTTTATTAATAAACTGTGCTATTACTTAAAATCTTTACAGTATAAAATACGATGAACTACAGTAAAATACAATGAAATACCACCCCCTCGTGCCCAACTCCAAGTAAAACCGAGAGTGCAAAAATATAGTTACAAAACTGACTGTGTTAACTGCTTTTGTCCAATCAGGGTTCAATTAAAATAGTAAGAGTTTTGATTTCTCCATGAGTCCACGCCTACGAGAGTCTGAGAGATGTGTAGAAGTTCGGCATCTTCAGACATGCTGCGGAGCCAGTTGACAGTGGGTAGATTCTGCATCAGACCCTTAGCCGACCCAGATTAAATACCTTAGTCCGATGGTTCAAATAACTTTGTAACGTCTCCCTGGATTAACTGTAAGCTGGCAACTATGTGGCAGCAGGGAAAGCGCTAAGCCCACTGTCGGGGCCCTTCGGGTCAGTAGCCTTTAATTGGGAATCAAGTGCCATTTTAACTTGACGGATGAACTTGCTGACCCTAGCTAACAGGCAGGTCGTAGTTTCTGAGAAGCACCAGTCCGAGGCCTCTCTGCATGTTCTATGGCCCAGGTTCCGAAATGCCGGACGCAGCAATCGGTGTCGATCACTGGCCAACTTTGTGCAGCAACATAGCAGATGTAGCCAGGATTCTCTGCGATAGTTGCAAAGTAGGCAAGCAATGGCACCGTCTGTTTGTGCCCAATTTGGGTTGAAGTCCGTGATCCTGAGGGCCAAAAGGCGCAGAAACAGAATTTTCTGTCTTGCATGGGTTGTTAATGAATGTTGTAGGTATGGTTGGGGTTTGCCGGGAATGTAGGACTTGTCCAGAGCCAGAGTTAGTGGGTTGTGCCGGAGCGAAGAAAGGTCAAGCTCAAAAGAGATGGACTGGACTTGGCGCTTAACGGCTTGGGCCCAGGCAGAATATGGAATTCCGTGAAGATGCAGACTCCTTCCCTCGATTTTCAGAACATCAATGGCTAGTTCCACCTTGGAATGCCATGGGGAGCCTGCATCGCCAAAGATGGTTTTTAGGAAGTGCTTTAAGATGTTTTCAGGCGATTTAAGTACTCTAATATAATATTTTAGCAAATCCCCCAGTAGTGTCAGCTTTGGTGGTTTTAGGCCTATTTCTAGTCTTAGCCTGTTATTCCGTGCCTGTCTAGGGGCCCATAACACCATCTTATATGCTTTCGCCTAGGCCGCGTGGACCACTTTCTCGAATGCCCCTGGGTAGGCTTTATGGCCATACGTGATGGTGGGGATCAGTTTAGCCCTGAGTACTGTCAGCATTGGTTCTGCTGAGGGACTGGCCAGGCCATGGCTTAAGAGTCTTAAAGACAATACTATTTTGTCTATTTTTGGTTTAAGCTCCTTCAGATGTTTAACTGCGGTGGCCCTCTCAGATACCCATATGCCCAGATAGTTGTAAGATGGGGGCGTGGTGATTCAGTGCTCCCCCAGGGACCAAGGAGCTTTTTTTTTGTGATGGTATTTGCCAAAGATTACTATCTTGGCTTTGCACACATTGATACATAGATCATTCTCCTTGTTGTAGGTGGCAAGACTATTTAAGGCTCTTTGGAGCCCTACCCTGGTGTGGTCCATGATTACCGTATCATCTGCATGCTGGAGCGTTTCCAAGACCAGCTTCCCCAGTTTTGGAGGTGCTAGGTTGGCATCTTTCAGGGCTTGCACCATGTACGCTGTGTGAAGATTAAAAAGTAGGGGGGCCAAAACGCAGCCCTGCTTTAAACCAGAGTTGGTGGCAATTCTTGTTGTTGTGATTTTAGGGCTTAGTCTCACCTGGACCCTGGTCCCCTTGTAAAGTGCTTTCATGGCTTTTAGCAGGGCTTTGGGGAGCCCCCAGGACTCCCAAAGCGGCTTCTTTTCACTCGGTCAAAGCCGTAGAATAGTCTATGAAGCAACAGAACAGAGGCAACATATTCCTCGTTTTAGCCTTTTTCGCGAGGTAAGTAAGCGGTATGATATTATCCAGAGTGGCACTGTTAGCCCTAAAGCCGGTCTGTGAGGGTTGAAGAATGCCGTTCTTATCCACCCAGGTCTCCAGGTCCTTTAAGAGAAGGCGGGCATATACCTTAGCTTCGATGTCAAGAAGAGCTATGAGTCTGTAATTAGCCAGGTTCAAGTGGTTGCCTTTTTATGGATGGGAAATAGGATTGAGCCTTTCCAGGAAGTTGGCAAGATTGCGGTTGCGAATGAGTGGTTGTATAAAGGAGTAAGTGTGGTTGCAAAGAAGGCTGGGGCAGTCTTAAAAACCTGGGCGGAGATCCCGTTTCGGCCAGGGCCGCCGTCGGTTCTGATGTCCTTGATGTGCTTTACTATCTCCGCCTCCGAAAATTTTCCGGGTCGGGTCGGTCTTCGGTCTTCTGTCGAGGCGCTTTCAGTTTTGATGGTAGCGGCTGCCACCTTGGACCACGCGGTTATGCAGGGAGTTGGCCGGTTTGGCTCACAGGTATACAGCTCCTTTGCATACTGTTCCCACACTTTCCCTGCAACACTGTTTTCCTTGTGCGCGCCTCCAGGGGACAAGCTATTGATATAGCTCCAGAGCTTGCTGTTGTCTTTTTCTTTGATTAAGGAAAACACTGTCAGCCAGTTCTGTTTGGTCCGCTGTCTTTTCAATTCCCAGATTTTCTTTTTGTAGTTGGCTCGCAAAACGGCAATGGGGGGCCCCCCTGGCAGGTGGGAGCCTTTCTTTTTTGCCCTAGCTGCCTTGTTGAGTGCACGCTTAATCTGGCTCAGGTACTGCGTTTTTATGCGACTTGGCCTGGTGTTTTTTTAGCATCTTCTTGGTTGGTGAGTGCTACCCAGGCACTTCAATATATCCTTGGTCAGTGTTTCCAATAGTTGTATGATATTCTCATTGTCTTGTGGCCTTAGTACTACCACCCTGCTGGCTACATATGCCGAAAGTCTATGGCTGAGATTGGACGACCATTTTATTCTTTTGAGGACTAGATGATGTTCTTCGCCTGTGGTCGTACCAATGACTACGTGGGAGTCCACCTGTTCATGTGTCAGATTAAATATGGCACGGAGGGGCCTATGGTCGCTTTCGATGGTAAAATTGCAAAGTTTGTGAGCCAGTCCTTCGTTGGTAAATATATAATCTATAGTGGAGACGTTCCTAAAGGTCGGATTGGCGGTCCTTGCGGGGTGGCTCATTTTTTGTGTCCCGTGGGTGGATTGCAGATTATGGTTTGCGAGAAGTTCAGTCAGTGGGGCTGACTTCTTACTTGGGGGTGCCACAGGGATCAGGTCCAGGCCTCTCAGGTTGACCTCGCCCAGGTCTCCTGAATGCACAATATGACCCCCTGTGCAAGGTAATCGAGAATGGTCGTGTCCCTGAAAATATTCCGTAGCCCCGCGATGTTCCATGAGATGATAGTTAGATTGCGATCTTTGCCCCTTGATGGATTTACGCGTGCTCTGTTTTCATGGGTGTAGGCAGGGTTAGGTGCCCTGTCTCCATGTGTCGTCCGTGTGAGCCAGTCCTTGCTGAGGCCGCTGCACTCTACGCTTCTTTTCTTTTAGCAGAATTTTTATTTTTAGCGGGGTTCTTGGCCTCCCTGATTTCAATCACCCATCTGGACTGGTAGATTTAGTGCCTTTAAGAACAGAGATAGGTTCTTGAAGGCCGTAATGAGGTCTGAGGACATGTGGGTATTTTGGTACCCTGGGGGCGGTGACTTCGATGCCCCATTTTGCCACTTATGTTACTTCGTTAAGGACAGCCTGTTGGGCTTGCTGATTCGCAAATCTGACTATGGTGGAGTTGCCGTGGGTGTCTGTCTCCAGACTCTTAAACATCACCCATTCAATCATCTCCGAGGTGATATGTGCCAGGGAATCAATGTGGCGAAGAGTCGGACAATATTGGACCTGTTCAGAGTGTCAAAAGAGCCTATGGCTATGTATCTAGGAGTAAACAGCAGCTTGTGTATTTCTGATGGATTTTTATACTCCGTGGAGCACCGTTTTACCCCTTCTCCCAAGGACGTGTGCTTCTGATGAATTGAGGGTGGTGGGTTTTTATGGGTGTCTCCTGGCCGCTTTCTGTCTGACGCCACGATTGAAAATCCTACCTCTCTTGACGGTCCTTGCCAGTCGTCATTGCTTGCAAGGTTTTTGTACATAACTCCTTGCTGCTGACTGCCAGGTGCCTCGGTTGGTAATCCTACCAGACAGGACTGGCCCAACTGCGTCCCCTGGTTTAGTGAAAGATTTATTTCTGTCTTACGTTGAAGTGCCCAACCAGTTGGGCCGGTGGCGCTGGGTTGTGCATCGTTTACCACCTGTGACGACCTTAATTGAGCCTCCACATTGGATTGTTCCTCCAAGTGAGGGATTTGATGTCTGAGGGCCTCGCATGGGACGAGAGGTGCATCGCTAGGCTTGTCGGTCTTGGGTGCGTGTTTAGGGAGCAAAATGGGAAAGGGTTGTTTAAGGCTACTTTTAATTTCAGTGGTGCCACAGGTTAGTGTGGCTGGTGGTATGTCCCTGCTTTTGACTTTAGATTTCTTTAGTTGTTTCTTTAGTCTTTTTTGGCTCTCCTTGACAGCGGAGCATTCATACTGGCCGATGCACCTTTGGCCTTCTCCAAGAGAGGTATGGTGACGGATGAGTCGTCGCTTTCGGTGTCGTGGTCCAAGAACTCAAGGTCCCCATTCCCTTGTTCTGCCAAGATGAAATTACTGCATGGCCCTACCGGTGGATCTTTTGGTGAGCTGATAACCGCAGTGCAATGGTCGGTCATTTCGTCATGCACTTTCCTCAGAGCTGGTAACATTTGTGCGGCCTGTGCTTGAGGAGACCTCTCTCCCAGACCCTTAGCTAGTGCAAGCATGTCTTTCAGAACTTTGGGTAGACTTGCCCATTTTTCTATAATTGCGGCACAAGAGTTGATATTAACCGCTTGGGCGTAATGGGCATCGAATAGAGCCTCTAGCGTTGCCAATTTATCATCTTGGTGCACCAAGTGCTGGGCAATTGAATGCAGGAGATCGACTTGAACTTCCATCTTCGTAGACTGCCATAGTAAGGCCCTAGCCATTGTCTCTTGAACTTCTCTCCTTACGGTCAGGTTTAAATCTTTGACGGTGAGTCCGTCGATAGAGTCTTGATGTTGTGTCAGGCCCAAGGGGCTCCATTCCTCCTTCTGTGATGTTCTCATGGCATTGATTCTACCTGAGTTTATAGATGTGGCTTCAAGTGTGCGTTCTATTGACTGTTCTAATTTTTGTAGGAACGATGCCGTTAGCGCAACCATACCCGGAGAGGTCGACTTCCTTATTATCGGGGTGTCTCCATTGTGTTCGGTCGCTTCCCAGTGCTCTTTGGGCAGGGGGGTGCGGTAGCAATGATTTGCATTGCAATGTCTGTCTCCACGTTTGCCCCCGCAGTGGGTCTCGGTGAACGTCAGCTGTGATCTTTAACGGGCTCTTCACCCTGGCGACAGGCCGGGGTCGTGCTTCCGGGCTTCCGATTTTTTCGGTGTTGGCAAGCTCGCTGGATTGAAGGCCCATCTAATCTTGGTTGGGCTTGGTGACCCCGGTTTGGCACTGCCCTCGGGACCTGGTTGACTCGCGTCCAGGGCTGTTGGGCCACTGGGGGCCTGAAAGAATTGAGTAATGAGACCTTGTGGGAGGGAGTTGCCAGAGATTGAGTCCTGGGATTTTTGGGTGCTAGTGCTTCTAGTTACTCTTCTTTGTGCCGTGTTTTCAGGGTTCACCTCCACCCCCTCCTCCTCCGTGCTAGACTTGGTCTTTTTGAGGGTCATCCTTTAGGCGCCGTAATCTTGGGCTCTACGTGGTGGTGTTTGTTTACTTGTGGGCCTACTTGTAGGAGTATTTCACCTTTAAGGGCTTTATATTTCTTGTATATATCTAGTTTATAAGTCTGGCTCTCCACACAAACTGTATTGGTCTACGTCTCTACAGGGGGAGAGGGAGGTGGCAAGCGGTGCACATAGGGGGGCTGCAGGCTGTGGGACCTAGTCAAGCAGCCCCTTGGTCTGCACCCTCGGCTCTTACTTCACGGCCGCCTCTAATGGTGGCCGCGCTAGCCACCACCACTTGCCTCCCGCACTGGCTGCTCAGACGGCTCCAGGCTCCAGGTACTCCAAATGCTCCCGGCTCTAGGTATTCCAGATGCTCCAGTACCCAACAGTAAGCAGCACGGCTTGCAATTGCCTGAAGCTCTCGGGCGAAGCCAACGTGACTAAGCTGCTCAACCACCGTTCTGCTGTGGCAGCAGGGCCAAGCCGCCCCTCCACACGCCGCTCGCCACTCTCCGGAATACACTCCAGCGCCGCACTGTGCCCCGCGGTCGCGGGTTCCAGACGCCAGACCCCTGCGCAGCTTCTTGGCAGCCTCGGCGGACGCAGGGGGCTACGACCTCCGCCCCCCCTGATTTCTGACTTCGGAGACTGGCGGAAAGCCCTGAACCCCCGAGATTGGCAGGAAACGGCTGGACGAGGCTGCTGCAGCTCCGCACACACTGCACGCCGCTCTCTCTCGACTCACGGCTCACAGCTCGCTCTGCTCACTAGCGCCCTCCTAGTCAACAAGGGATCCTGTCGGCTTGGCAAGAAGTGTGAAAGCGAGAATGGAGATGAGAGGAAAGAACGATGGAGATAGCGTGGAGAATTTGCAGGAGGAATACAGAGTATTTTAAGTAGGGGAGCAGCTATCATTACTGCAGCGTGTGCAATATAACTGGGTTCCAAATATATATGTATTTTAGTACCAACCAGAGTCCATTGTGCCTGCTCGCATTAGACGCCCAAGCAAAGCCACTGGTCACTGCTTTTGCTGCCACAAACTTGCAAATCGATTGCATGATACTGAACTCTGAAATGGAAACTCACATGTCAGACGCCTCATCATTCTGCCAGCTATAGCCAATAAGCTGCAGGGACACAGATGTGAGTCAATCAGCTTAACGTTCATTAAATGTACAGCATCCGGCAGAGAGTTTCTTTAACTATTGCAAACGTTCCTACCTTGATCTTGCTATCTGATACAATAATGCAGAAGGCTGGCTCGAGGTTGCTCTCTAGTGAAGAGTCCAACTGTACGTCGATAGAATCTCACTGCCGTACTACAGCATATCTGGTCGAACATGCAGGGGTTGCGGGAGCTGTTGATTTGCTACTGTTACAATCTAATGGGAAGAATGGAGCTGATAGTTTTCTTACGGGATAAAAAAAATTCTATTTTTTGGTAAAATTGGTATTAGCAGATCAAATCTGTGGCTTGCACGTCATTAAGAGACTGAACAGCATATTCAGCATATCGAACATCAATATATAATCAGCATCTTAATACCCTAATGGTCCATCTAACAATGTGTTGCATAAGTCTTATGAATACCTTTTTCCAAAAGTTGATGCTTGCACTTTGTTTGCCTCCTATGTTTGATCGCACACAATATTTCATTCACACAGACACACCATCTACAGTCCAAAATGCTTATGAGGCATAGGAAAATATTCAAATAACCATCAGGAATGAACAGAATTCCATCGTGAGTATAAAGGTACCACGCTCCAAAATATTTTTCCCCAGCAGACTGCTGACACCCCTGTGCAAAAGGACCTTCTTCCAAAAGCCCTGAAATTGTATTTATTTATTTGAAGAGTTTTCTATAGCGCGAACATAACCCTTGGGTATCAGAGCGCTTAAATTTAATGAGGAAGATTAGAAACAAGTCTTGTATAGTATAACGATTCACAGTAACAGGATGTAGTTAAGTATATTTCCACAAAGGGATAACAAGGAATAAATGAAATAAAATACAATACAAGGTTAACAACCGAACATACAATGTCATGAGGTAGGTTTAGGAAATAACTATATATGGTGTACTAGGGCTTCCAGTATGTGATAGTCTTTAAGTGTCTTTTCCTGTGCATTCTATATTCTCCAGTCCTGGGTCAGGGGTAGTATCGTACAGACCGTTGATATCCTCGTAAAGCTGGTGATTTTCTCTTCACTTCCCTTATTGTTATATCTTGGTCACCTCTATGTCATGGTGCTAGTGATGAACTGTCTTGCCTACGGTTTAGATTTAGTTTATTGTTCAATTAATAAAAACTCACAATTTAAAAACGTACAAATATTTCAAAAAGGTAAATAGCTACTTATAAAACATAAAAGGAGCTGTGGCTCAAGTATTTAAGATCGTAAAAGTCTCAGTTTGGGTTACGTAGGGTCCTTTGGGGTTTACGTGACCATGGTACTTGCAGATTTCGGAAGCGAGGGTAATCAGAGAGGTTTACACTGTTCTTATTTTGCTAGTGCTTTGAGTAAACCCTCTGGATGTTTCATTTAGTCTAGTGGCCACTATGTCAAAGAATTTTGTTGTTCTGCAATTTAGCTGAGTTTCTTCGGGATTAAAACATAGCATCACAGCCTGCCTGCAGCTCGTTATGCCCTTCTGGTTCCATAGGGACTGAAGCAGAGAGCGCCTTATGTCCTAGAAGTTTGTGCAGATGCAGATAATGTGTATGAGGTCCTCTTTCCCAGAAAGACAGAGACGGCATTGATTTGTGGAGTTTTCCCTTTTCCATGGTGCAAGGTGGGGTGCTATAAGTATGTTGCCCAGACGCATGTTGAGGAACTTGTTTTTTGTATTCTGTGTGAGGCCCGTTGTTAAATACTCTTGTGGTTTTAGAGCACTGTAACCTTTTAACACGACCCATCCATGCGCTCTCTTGGCTAGGGTAGCTTTATCCTCAATTGATGAGACCATCTTAGTGACTTTCGACACCACTTTTTTGAAGGTGCCAGGGTCAGTTGACGACTCCCATAGGTTTGTTAATCCTAAGGTCTCGAGTGAATCAGTTAAATAGGTCCTTGCAGGTGAGTTATCTCTGATGGACAGTTTGGCCCAGAGGTGGGCATTTAAAGATCCGCGTTCGGCGTCTCTGATTTTCTGCCAGCTTTTTATGTATGTCCCTCTTCTCTCCACTGCTTGTTTCTGCAGTCCGAATTCGAGACGGATTTATGCGGGCGATGAGTTGATGGGGAGGTGAAATATTGCCCTGTATGCTCGAGCTGATGGTATTGTCTAGTGTTGTTGCGTCTTTGCCTCGCATGGATTCACTGCCGTAATTGAGCATGGGCTATAAGCGAGCTCTTAGTACCTGTAGGAGAGGGCCTAGTGACCGGTCGGGAAGAGCTTTCTGCAAAGGCTTTATCGATAGATGGAATGTCATGCCCTTTCGACGGATGGCCTCTAGTTGATGTTTGAAAGAGCCATTGCCGTCTATTATGACGCCTAGGTATTTGTAAGAGGCTACCTGGTCTAGCCTCTGTCCGTCCATGAACCATGCAAATTTCCGTTTTTTGTGGTAGTTTGTTATCATGACTTTTGTTTTGTTCAAGTTGATTGTTAGTGAGTTAGTTTTGGAAAATGCATTGGTTTTGTCCAGAAGGTGTTGGAGGCCGATGGGGGACCGGCTGATGAGGACTAGGTCATCTGCATAAAGGAGGTTTGAGAGCGTGATGTTGCCTAGCCGAGGAGCGTGAGATTTTACTGTCTCCAGCTCGCCAGGGAGATCTGCAAGGAAGAGATTGAACAACATGGGGGCTAGGACGCAGCCCTGTTTCAGACCTTTGCTGGTCTTGATTTGTCTCGAGAGGTGCGGGCCAGGTCCCAGTTTGATCCTTACCCAAGTGTTGGTGCGTAGCATAACCAGCTGCTGTAGGAGTGGGCCTGGAATTCCCCAGCTATTCAACTTCCGCCAGAGTTTGTGCCGGTCTACGTGATCGAATGCGGCACTGTAGTCGATGAAGCACAAAAAGAGGGAGCTCTTGGAGGCTTTTGCTGAGTCAGACAGAAGGGTTAGCGCCATGATGTTTGTCGAGGTGCCCTGGCCGATGTAGAATCCGGTTTGGGTTGCTAAGATGATGTTATTTGCTGTTGCCCAAGATGTTAAATCCTCCAAGATAAGGCCCGCGTAGTATTTTGCCTTGGTATCGATTAAGGCTATGAGGCGATAGCTGCTTGGGTCATTCTGGCACCCTTTTTGTAGATTGGGCTTATTATCGAGCCACTCCAGGATGTTGGTGTTTTTTCTGTTTCCCCTATTTCGTGGAATACTGGTGTCAAGATGTTGCTCCAGAAGACAGGGTCATGCTTGTATAGTATCGGCGGGAAACCGTTGGGACCAGGGGGCCCCTCAAGTTTTCCCTTTGAGATTTGTTTTCTAATCCTGTCTGCTGTGTCCAGGGTTGAATTTTCTTCTCCATTTGCGGATGGGTGAGGAGTTGTTAGTAGACCTTTATCCACAGTTGAAATATGGAGCTGGGTTGGTTTCCACCTGTGGACTTGGTTCTCATTGTTGTTGAGTGTGCCAATCTTGTTGGGGCTCTGGCGAGCTCCATCTAACCTGTCTCCCCCTATAGACTTGACCATTTCTTGATCAGCTGTGTTGAAGTGAGCTGATAGATAGATAGCCCAGTCGGATTCTGATATGTTGGAGTTGATGCCTTTGTGACCTGGCTGTTGGAGGCTGTGGATGGTCTTCCAAAAACAGGAGCTGTTCTTCTGTTTGGAGTTGTGAAGAATTTTTATCCAGAGATCTTCATTCAGATGCCTTTTTCTTTCCCAGGTCTTCTTTTTTAGCAGTGCTTTTAGCGTGCAGAGATTCTTTTGGGTGACCTCGTTATTTAGGTTCTATTCGGAGCTGCTAGAGAGTCTTTTTTATTTCTTGCTTTATATTTTTTGCCTCTGCAGTTGTTACTTTGCTGTGCGTAAACCGCGGGGTGTTCCCTTTTTGAATTTTTATCTCTGTAGTGTGTTTGGCTCCTAATTCTGTTGCAAAGTCTATCCAGGCATCAAGTGGGTTTTTGTTTGAGCTGGATATCTGGTGTATGATTATTTTTGCACTAGTTGATAGTTTCTCAGGCTCAGTGGTCTTGCACCTTATTCGTTTGTAGTTGGCGGTATGTTCATTGACAATGTATGTTCACGCAAGACAGTCCTAGATTGGCTTCTAGCGGAAAGTGGTCGCTTTGAGCACTGTCGCCTATCTTGAACGAGTTGATTTTCTCAAACAGTGGAAGTGACGCAAGCATGTAATCAAGGTGTGAAGAAGTGCTTGATGAGAAATATGTTGGTACTGGAGGGGTGTCTCCTGTGAATCGTCCATTGAGTACTCTCAGGTTTAGTTGCTCAAGTTCTTTTACTAGTTGGGTTGAGGTATTAGTGTGTTTGTTTCGGGAGGGGATGGATTGGCTTGGGATTTTCCAGATGGTGTCCATTCCTTTGTTATTTCATCTGTTGTTTTGTCTCCAAAGAGGTGGAGGTTGAAGTCTCCTGCCACAAGTATGTTCTCCATGTCCCCGTCTTCCATGAGCCTTGTAAATTCTTTGACGAGTTCCCTTGACCCAGATTGCTTGTGCTTTAGGTGTATGTATATGTTTATGACATATAGCTGTTGGGTGACCTGATTATTTTTTACTTCAAATGATGTTACCTGTATTGCATTCGGTGGGGTGATGTTTGCTCTTTTTGCTTTCGTTGTGCCAATAGTTGATATTGAGGTAAGTATCGCCAGGCCGCCTGAGCTGCGGCCATACTGAGAGCCTCTGGTTGCCGGATGGGTCAAGGTTGTATAGCCTTGTAGAGGTATATCGTTTGGTTCCCATGTTTCCTGGAGGAGGATCAGGTCAAACGATTTTAAATAGTTTAATGTGTCGGGGTCCTCCAGTTTGTCTGAGAGTCCATTGATATTCCAATTAAATATTTTGATTTTGTTTTTGAGGGGGATCACAGAGTTGGAAATTAAGGCTGATACTTTTTGTCAATTAGTATCACCTCCAGGTATGGTACGTGTTATTGTTAATCTGCGTGGTGCTAGTTGCTGAGAGATTGGATTATGAGAATGCAGTGAATATTTTTCCGGTCCTGGGGAGTAACTACGTGCTCCTTTCAGTATTGTTTTAGCCGATTGGGGGCGTTCTTGTTTCCTTTCTTCAAGTAGCAGAGTAGGATAAGCTGGCCTTTTTGCTGCTTCGAGCTTGATTCCCCACTTGGAGAATCTGGGTGATTCCTCCATGATTGAGTTTGCTACATCCCTTGTTATCCATGTGGTCTTTGTTGTTTCCTTTCCTTGTGGGTGAGGGGCTGGTCGGAATTCGATGGTAAGCAAGTCGGAGGTATTTATGTTTTTTAATTTGTCTATTGAATTGATTAGCTTTAATATATTGCCCCTGTTTAGAGTGTCGACTCTTCCTCTAGATTTAAATTCGGGAATGAATAAGTTTGTGTCCGAGTCCTTTTCCCCAGGGGGCAGTATTTGCTGGTGCGTTTGTTGCTCGGTTTAGATGGCCCGTGTCGCTGGTGGGTATTCAAAGTTGTTGATCTGCAGTTGGAAATCCTTTTTAGTTCGCTAATTGTGGTCTCAGTCTTATCGCAGGTGCATTTTTTTGAGAAATTATTTGTTGTAACTTCTGTTCGGATTGGTTTAGGCTCCTCTTGGAACTGCTTACTGGCTTCCGGGGTTGATTGCATTATTGCTACTTGGCAGACCCGTTGCCTTTTTTGTGCTAGTTCTGGTTGGTTGCTGGGTTGTTTATTTGGCCGGCGGGGTTCTGCTCTAAGAGTTTGCTGGGACCCTCATTTGAGAATGTGAGAGTTCCTGTTCCTGCTGCTGTTAGCATCTTTGCGTCCGATTAATTTATAAGTTGTGGGGAAGGATTTGTGTGCTCCCTTTGGTGCTTACTGTATCCTGGCGGCTCCTTGCCCCCCGGGGTGATTAGGTGGCAATTCTCTTCTCTGCTGTCCGCTTCTGCTAGCTTCCTATTCCGGCCCTTTCTTTTTTGCTTTCGTCGGGCCCGGGCATTAGGTGGGCTCCCCAGTGGCTCAATTCTTTCTCTTGTGAGGGTATTCTGGGAAGATTCTTCTGATAAGGTTGTGGTGATTGGAGGCTGCCACCACTGCGTGATTGATTTTTGTGGGTCGTTGCTGTTTCCTGATGCCCTTTTCTTGGGAGGACTATCAAACCTGGCCTCTGTTGGTGGGAGTTTTATTGTGTTTGATTTTGTGTCAGCCCTCTCAGACCAGTCCTTTGTTGGGGGAGGTTTTGTGGTGTTTGATTTTATGTCCTCCAAGCGGTTGCCCAACATCATGGGTAGAGATGATAGTTTGTCGATGATTGGCGAACAGACGCAGTTTATTCTTTCAATTTGGGTTAGTTTAACTGACTCTTGTCCTCTTTTTATGAGGCCTTTGAGATTTGGGAGTTTTCTGTCTATCCCCATGGTGGCCTCTGCTAGTCTTTGTAGGACTGTCAGTTGTAGGTCTAGCTTGTCTGATTGGTACTGAAGTGCTGTTGATGACAGCTGTATTGTATTGAGTAAGGTTACCCAAAAGGTATTAACGGGATCTCTAGTCCCCTCTGTGGGCAGGTGGAAGCTTTCTTTGCTGGAGCTGTTGGTAGATTGCTTGACGTTGTATGCTGCCACTAGATCACTCCATTCTTGTCTTGCCTATGGAAGGAACTTACTCATAAGGAAGATCTTAGTTTCCCTCTTAAATGTTGCTGTGTTTGGAATTTTTCTAATGTTCAGGGAAGTTGAGTTCCAGATTCTAGGGGCCGCTCCTGAGAAAGCTCTATCATAGGTTTTCTTCTTCCCGAAGATGGGTGGCCTCAGCACCAGTTCCTTGGCACTCCTGGCTGGTCTATTTCCTCCAGATATTTCAATTTTCTGGGCAAGGTATCTAGGTGTATTGTAGTGGAGCGCTTGTGGGTAATACATGCCATTTTTAGCTGAATTCTGGCTTTGTAAGGTAGCCAGTTTAATGCTTTCAGGTTTGTGGAGATATGGTCGAATTTCCTCGATCCAGTAATAAGTCTTGCCGCTGCATTGAGGCATGCTTTTAATGGTGCCGTGAAAATGTTTGGTAAACCTGCTAAAGTTGTACATCCATATTCAATCCTCAAAATAACCTGTGATTGCACAGCTAGTTTGAGATCCGCCTCAGATAAGAATGGTTTCATTTTTCAAATGAAAACGGGCACTTTTTGCCATTGATTTTATGTGGGCTTTCATGTCTAGGTTCTCACCACTGTCATTCCTAGTGATTTCGCTGAGTCAACAAGGGTGGTGGTGCAATTAAACGCCGTGATCATTTTGGACCATTCCTTCAATTCTGAGTGATTCTTTTGTGGTAAGATTAGTAAGAATTCTGTTTTATGTGCGTTTAGCTTCAGATGATTGTTTGTTAACCATTTTAGTGTCATTTTTAAGGCCTCATTCATTAACTTGATGTCTTCCAGAGACGCGATCTTGATGTACATCTGCGTGTCATCTGCGTACATGTGGTAAGATATTTTGGAATTTCTGAGAATTTCTGTAAGAGGTTCGACATACAGGTTAAACAGTGATCGAGATAATGTAGATCCTTGTGGGACTCCAATTGAGTTAGGGCATGAAGGTGAGAGTGATTGGTTGACCAGGAATCTTTGCATTCTATTCTGAAGGAAGGATTCAAACCATTTCAGCACATTACCAGACATTCCCATTCTGTCATGGAGCCTGTTCAGTAATTTTTCATGATTTAACGTGTTAAATGCATATGACAGGTCAAGGAGGATAAGCAGACAAGTTTGATTGTGATTTAGGGGCTGAAGAGCATCATTGACAATGTGCAAGATCGCCGTTTCCGTGCTGTTTCCAGTTCTGAATCCCAATTGGCAGTTATCCAATAGTGAGAAATTGTCGATGTGTTGGCTCAGTTGATTTTGCACACATTTCTCTATTAGTTTGGCAAGTAGAGGGATGTTGGTCACTGGGCGATAGTTATTAGGATCTGCCGGGTCCGCAGTAGGTTTTTTGATGATCTGGACTACTTGACCTGTTTTTAGGCATTGTGGAAGGATCCCCTGGGATAGAGAGGCATTTATTATTTCTGTCCATACTGGATTTACGATATGGCTAATTTCTTTCAGGCATTTTGATGGTAGTGGGTCGTTATAGTGATTATTAGGTTTGATATCTGATAGCGTTTTGGCGATGGTATTCTGGTCCAATAGATTGAAGGTGTCCCATTGTGCCTTGTTTTTTGTCACATTATCGACACTTTTTGAGTTGGTATTGTTCATTGAGGGTGTTTGGTAGTCAAGGTTGTCTGATGCACTTCTGAGCTCTCTTTCAAGTGTGTTGGCCTTGTCGGTGAAACAGTTTGAGAATTCTTCACAACTTAGTTGCGTTTTTGTGACTTCTTGGGCAAATTTGGCCAGATTAGTTGATTGTTTTTTTAAGATCTCAAATAGTTTCCGTGGTCTGTTTTTTGTGTTGTCCGGTTCTGATCTAATAAATTCCCTTTTGGAGTGGAGGATCTTTTTGTTGTATTTGTTTCTGATTTTTCTGAGGAATTTCAGTTCAGGGGATGATGGGTGTTGTCTCCATTTTCTTTCCGCAAGTCTCAGTTTCCGCCTGTCTTCATTCAGTGTCCCATTAAATCATGGGTTTTTAACCTTCTCTGTAACTCTTTTCGAATAGGGACTCCTCCCCCACCTCACGCGCCGGTTGGCGCATTGCAAGCTCTGTCCCCTGCCATCAGTTAGATGGACCATACGCGTACCGGCAGGATTTCCTGCATCTCCCTCTGACCCACGGAGGTGACGAAGACTGCGATCAGTGCCCAGACGAGGCGGCGAGGAGTGCGGAGGATCCCGACCAGAGCCTAGCCGAAAGAAACAAGGTCCGAGGTGTCAAGAGGCCCACCAGGTTTCCGAAGTTTTCCGAAATTTCCCGACGTTTTCCGAAGTTTTCCGAAGTGTCGAGTCGAGTCCGGTCGAGTTTTCCGAGGCCTTCTGTTTTCCGTGCTTCCCGGTGAGTACCATTGCTGGGACGTATCTAGACGGGTTTGGGTACACAAGTCCGGTCTGCACTGTTTTTAGGCAGTGTATCTGTACTGTTTAGCAGTATATCTAGTATTCCGAATTTCTGAATTTCTGCACTGTTACAACAGTGTATCTGTACTGTTTAGCAGTACATCCGGTATAGGGGGTAGTCAACTATGTCTCCAATGTCTTTTTCATGTGATTAATGTTGTGGTATGAATGTGAACGTTTTATGTGCATTATTGTGTTTTCTTGTTTAACCAGTTATATCCAGAGTTAAGTATCAAGGATCGCACATTCAGAATCAAGTAGGCAAAATGCAGTTTTTCAACAAGTTAAAGCAGATAGGAACTAGGAAAGGAATGTTAGAGGAAGCAATTCCTATTCCCCCTAGGGACACTCCAGGTAACTTTATGTATAACAAACATGGCATAGATGCCATATTGTATCTAGAATTATGGACCGATTATACAAAGCACCTAGACGAGAGACACAGATGGCCAGTTAATGGAACATGGGATGCCGAGTGCATCATGAAGGTAGAAGAGGCATTACGGAAAAAGAAAGCCAGACAATCTCAGAAAGACGCCATAGAATTCTGGCGTAAGGAATCACATAAACGTGCTGAAAGCGCACTCCGTAGAGAAGACAGACTTAAAGAATCAGATAGAGCTCAAGAAAATGAATTAGTCACTGAAGGAATCCGAGTAAAAACAGAACAAATAGATCGCATCCGAAATAGCCAAGTAAACGGCATGTATCTTATGGCCGAGGGTACACCTGACGCCATTTCAGAAATACCGAAAAATCTGCCGCCACCACTGGTTCCAACTAAAGTAACTCATAGGGCCACTAAAGATATATTCCTGAATTCCTACCTAGAAGATGTAGCACCAGCTTATACCAATCTGCCTGTTCGTGCCCTGCCTACTGACAGAGACGGGGATGGCACTCCGCCCCCAGGTCATGTTCCGACGGTACCGCAACAGACTTCCCCCGTTCCGCCAGCCCCGCCACTTCCTGCACCTAAAACAGATCTACCGAAACCACGTTTACCAGATCCTACTAAAAGACAAATTCAAATACAGACTGCACACAGAGATGATACCCAAGCCTCCGCTTCAGGGGGTGCGACCGCGGGTCCTCGGACCCCGCCATTGACACACAGATTAAATGTCAGGGACATACAAAGTCCCCTCACGTTCAGGTCCCCTCACTTATCCCGCTTAGACGCATTCAAAGAAAACATTTCAGTTTGTAGATACGATCCAGTACCCGGTAAAGACGACCTGATGATATTGGCATCACTACGGTTAAGATCCGCTACTGATATCTTGCTATGTTATGTAGGTATGAAGGAACGTTTAGATAGAATATATGAGTTTGTTCAGACAGGGAAAGACCCTGACAGCATCAAAGATGCCATGGAGAAACAGAAAGTTGACATACAAGCACAGATACTACGATTTTTCATAAACTGTCTAATAAGAGAGCGAGATAGGCCTGAGACAGATCAGGAGGAAATAGAGGCACTCCACAAGTGGGGTCAAAATATATCGGAAGGAAAACATGATAGACAGAATTGCATAGCTAGCATGTATAAGAAAATAAGAAAGACAGTAATAGAGATACACGAAAAAGAGAAAGACCAAGCTCCCTCCGAGGAGGAAGAAGAATCTGAAGAACCAGAAAAAGCTGCAGATACTATAGCATATGTAGGTAAGGGAAATTACCTTAGGAAGGGAATCCGTCCAGAAAGCAAGAGAGTTTTCCTCTCTGCCTTGACAAATCCGAATTCTGCTGAGCATCAGTTCCAGGAAACTGATAAAAGGCTTCGAGATCGAGTTGGGTACCACGTACTCAATTCTATGGATGAACAAGAACTAGCCCGATCAGCTGTATCATGGGCCGAAAATGCAGACATATATAATGATGACACGGTGGCGCAGACATTTCTGAACCTCTCCCCCGACGAACAGAAATTAGCAGGTGTATACATGATTCAGCACCTTCTTATCAAATACAGAAAACATTATTCTGATCCCGGTCCCTTACACGAGACACTAGAAGCACTACTCATGGATAGATGGAGAGGTTTCAGCACCAAATTAATTCAAATAATTCTAGAACAACGACACCGATATAATACCTTTGTAAGCTCTGAATATGTTCCCGCCCCGCCCCCAGAAAGGAAAATGTATCACATGCAACGCCTGAGTGGCATTGAAAGTCAGAATCCCTTACGAGAAGTACACCCTGTTATGGGTGAGGATCGTGTCTTGAAACGCGTGTATGTACACACGCCTCTGACTAAATTAGAACTGTTAGAAATGAAGAAACTAGTCCCGTGTCATGATAAAGACCCTGCAGGTTTTCACAGAGAGCTTAAAGACATGTTACTGATGGGGGATTACACATATGATGACATTATGAAAATGCTAAAGGTACTATTACCCATGGGTATCTTCGAGAAATTAAAGGAAAAGGAATGGGAGGTGGGGGAAACAAAGATTGCATGGGCAGAAATAGAGGACGAAGAAAGAAAACGGGTCCCAGGGTTAGGCCTTGGGGACAAAACTAAAGCATTACCAGGTTTGATAGTACAGGTCCTGCCCAGATTATTGACAACTAGAAAGGAAGATTGGGACGCCATCTCGTCCTGTAAACAGAAACATGATGAAGATACTAGTGACTTCTATTCAAGATTTGAGAAATGTTTTATTATTAATAGTGGCCTCAAACCAAGTAGCGAGTCGTACCCGCATCTTTTTGTATCAAAGTTAGTGGAGAATTCCCTACCGTTAGTCAAAAACCGTGTATACAAGGTCGAGAGTACATGGCAAGCAAACACGCCATCACAGATGTTACAGATGTTACAATATCACCAGAACAGAATTAGAGAAGAACAAGATCAGGAACAGAAACGTATGAAAGACACGAAGATGAAAATGTTAGTAGCACAGACGGTCCCAGCCGATAGTCACAGAAAAGGTACGACCCAGACAAGTCACACTTCAGCTCCTGTTAAAGGGACATGCAATTATTGCAAGCAGCCAGGTCATTACGTACATGAATGCCCAGTTCTGAAACATAACATAGCGACAGGTAAAACTAAAGAAAGACCGCAACCGCCTAGACAAGACCATAACCAGCATCAGTCTTCACAGAATACACAGAATACCCAGCCTATGCATGCTTCCTCAGCTCCAGCACAGACAGTAGCGGTACCACAGCCACAGCCCATTGCCGCGTCTCAGCAAGTCTCACAACAGATGTACCAGTATGCCCAGTCCGCATATCCAGATTATCCCCGATATACATGAAACAGCCTAGAGAGGGAAGGTGGCTTGCCTCTTATTGAGATTCCTGTAGATCAAGAAGGTCCTTATGTACACAGTCAAGTATTGGGAAAAGACAGAAAGTTTTTAATTGACACAGGGGCAAGTCGCACTACGATCAGCCATGATGAAGTCCCAGGGGCACCCCTCTCAGGCTCACAAAATGTTTCCCTTGGTTTTTCAGGTCAGCCTATTGTAAACGAGGTATCAGAACCAGTTCCCCTGGCTGTGGGTCCATTATCACGTGTTACAGACTTGTTACTTACGAAATCATGTCCAGAAAATCTGTTAGGAATTAAAACATTGAAAGCTCTAGGAGCTATAATCTGCTGTTCCCCGGAGGGAGTTAGACTCTTTCTACAGGATTTCAAGGGTCATTATGTTTTGCGAGAATTCGATGTCAGATTGAAGAATGTACCAGATTACTTGTGGGCAAAAGGCCCAACTGATGTAGGTTGTATGCACATTACACCATACCGTGTTACACTCAAAGCAGGTGTTGTATTACCTTGAATCAGACAATACAAGTTACCACCCGATGCTGTAGTGGCTTTACTGAAAATCATTGACGAGCTCATTGCCCAAGGAGTGGTCGTCGAGACCGACTCCAATGTCTGTAATTCACCGATCATTCCGATTCTTAAACGTACTGATCCCAATGCACCGCCAGTATATCGGCTGGTGATTGATCTTCGAGAATTAAATAAATGCATTATACCACAGTACCCTGTGGTCCCCGATATCTCATCCCTATTGACTGCCATTGATTCAGAAGCAACGTTCTTTACTGTAATTGACCTCAAGAACGCCTTCTTCAGCGTGCCTATTGATCCAGAGAGCCAATATCTCTTCGGATTCAGTTTAAATGGATGCAGCTTCAAATTTTCACGCGCACCTCAAGGATTCACAGAAAGCCCCAGCATCTATAGTCAAGCACTGAAAAGACAACTAGATTGTATTCAAATGCCAGTTAACACCGCTTTACTGCAATACGTCGATGATCTACTGATCACCGCACGAAGTGAGCCCGAATGTGAAAAAGCATCACTGACAGTTTTACATTTTCTGGCCGACAAGGGACACAAGGTGTCTCCTTCGAAGCTACAATTCTGTGTTCAGCAAGTTGTGTACTTGGGTCACTTGCTGTCCAAAGTGGGGAGACAGCTCACTCCCGATCGCATTCAGTTAATTGTAAATATGCCGCAACCCCAGACACAAAAGGAAGTGCGGGCCTTCATAGGCCTCACCTCATACTGCAGACAATGGATTCCTCAATATGCATTTCTAGCTAAAGCACTCATCCAGTTAACGACACAGGAGGCAGCGACTTCGACTGCCCTCCCTTGGACTCAGGAACACACACAAGCTTTTGAAGAATTAAAGAAAGCATTATGCCAAGCACCAGTTTTAGCAACACCGTGTTACAGCAAACCGTTTACACTTTTTGTTACAGAACGTGATGGTACAGCGTTGTCTGTCCTCACTCAAGATCAAGCAGGTTCGCATAAGCCTTGCGCTTATTTTTCTAGTACATTGGATTCAGTAGCCCAGGCACTCCCTGCATGCTTAAAGTCAGTAGCAGCAACAGCGTTAGCAATCAGACAAAGCGACTCAATTGTTTTAGGTCATCAGTTAACAGTTCAAGTACCACACTCTGTAGAGGTTTTGTTAAACAGAACCCAGACTCAACACTTGACCATAGCACGACTGACAGGTTATGAATTAACGTTGTTCCAGCCACACATAGAAATCTGACGCTGCAGTATCCTGAATCCCGCAACACTGTTACCTACAATTTTGACAGACCCAGCCCAGCATGATTGTATAGAAATAATTAATGCAGTAACAAAGCCACGACGAGACTTAACAGATGTCCCACTGACAAATCCAGACCTGACACTTTATGTGGACGGTTCATGCATGAGAACAAGTACCGGAGAATTAGTGGCCGCGTATGCCGTGACCACTGAAACTGAAGTTAAAGAAACACATCGTATTGACACACTGTCTGCTCAAGCTGCAGAGCTCATCGCTCTGACCCGAGCTTGTATTCTAGCCAAGAACAGAAATGTTAACATATACACTGATTCCCGTTATGCATTCGGAGTTGTACACGACTTCGGAGTCCTCTGGCAAGAACGAGGTTTCCTGACCTCTCATGGGGCCAATATACAACATGGTCCCCTCATTCAAGCACTGTTAGAAGCAATACATTTGCCCTCGGGCATATCAGTCATGAAGTGTAAAGCACATACTAAAGTTACAGATTCTGTTTCCCAGGGTAACGACCTGGCAGACCAGACAGCAAAACATACAGCACTGACTCACACCCAGATTACTGATGTGACAAAGACAATAGTACCGACAAAGTGTATGGCAGTTAAAGATCCCGCCCTAGATGTAATTGACATCCAGACGCATGCTACTGCAGATGAAATAAAGAAATGGATTGAACGAGGAGGGATTCAGACAGATCAAGGTTGGATGACGAAGGGAAAATCTACATGGTTTCTCCCCGACTCTATGGTTCAAGTCATGATTAATACAGCACATAGCCCGGCACATCTAGGAGAGAAAGCAATGTTAGACAGTTTACAAAATCTCTGGAGCAATAAACACTTACGAGCAGCAGCAAAACAGAAAGTGCGTACTTGCATGATCTGTTGTCAGTTCAATCCAGGTAAAAGCGTCCCTGTAGAGCAAGGTGGATTTCATCCTCCCGATCACCCTTTTGAAGTCCTCCAGATGGATTATATCCAGATGAACAGTTGTCGAGGATTCAAGTATGTCCTTGTAATTGTTTGTGCTCTGTCCCGTTGGACTGAAGCATACCCAGTTCCAGACTACACTGCTCCGACCACTGCCAGACAGTTGGTTCGTGAATTCTTCCCACGGTACGGTTTGCCCCGTGTCGTATACTCAGATAACGGACAGCCATTCTCGTCCGAGTTAATGAAGCAGGTTTCTTTACTGTTAGGTCACCAGTGGAAATTCCATTGTGTCCGACATCCTGAAGCCGCAGGCCTTGTAGAAAGGCATAACCAGACACTAAAAATACGTCTTGCCAAGATATGTCAGGAAAAAGGGGTCGACTGGATAGTCGCCCTGCCCGTGGCACTATTCTACATGAGGATGGTCGCCCACTCGAGATCAGGGCTATCCCCGTACGAAGTGGTTTTTGGCAGACCACCGAATATGTGGGGGACGCCCATTCCGAAGAAAATCACTGATGTTGATTGTAATATGTTGACAGATTACCTTGCCTCCTTGATGTCTGCACTCCAATCATGTCGTTCACAGGTTGCCGCAGCTTTCCCTGACAACACTGATGTAAAGCCGCACGAGGTCCGTCCTGGGGACCTGGTACTCGTCCGGAATTTCGACCGGAAAAATCCGCTGGAGCCCCGCTGGAAATCTCCGAAGACCGTCCTTCTTACCACTAGGACCGCCGTGAAGATTGAGGGGAGAAAGGGGTGGGTCCACACGAGTCATGTGAAGAAGTTTTTTGGACTGAAACCTGATCGAGACTCGTCCACCCCCACCAAAGACTGTGTAGAGAAAAAAGACTTTACAGTATCCGAACGAGAAAAAACTCCCCAAGAAGAATACCGCATGAAACTCCGATCTAGCAAGTCAGACAGTTTAATTGTTTAAGTCCTCCCCTAGGTGAATCGGTTAAATAGTTTCTGACATGTATCCCCTAGATCGAGATAGAGAGAGAGAGAGACAAGTTAAAAGACATACATACTGCAAATCACTGCGTAGTCACTGTATAGTGACGTTGTTAATAATGTTTTTCCTAAGTGTTCTAATTATTATTGCCAGTATTCTGCTACCTATCTACTGGCCTATTTTCAAGTGTGAACAATCTGTTTACAATGTCTCTGCTGAACACACTTTTAGTGAATTACCTGCACACGAACTCTCCTACAGACTTGCGCTGCGCAACAATACATTCATTAGTATGTTACACCACTCCCATCAGACGAACAATGCTACAGACTGCTGGATATGTGGCCGACTCCCTCCCTACCAGAATTACAAGGGAGCTCTGCCCCTCTTTCCGTACCCGTTCACTCACAATGGCTCCTGTGGGGCATGGTTTAAAATAATTAATTCCTTAGATCCTGATATTGCTGTTTTCGATGGGGGCTGGGTTTGGGGAAACTTGAACTTAGTCCTGCTCAACGTCTGTTACCCTAATAAGGAGGGACTCCCTACTCGAATAGGAACTGATCTAGAAAATGAAGTATATGGATTAGGTAACTACACAATTAGCCTCATGATCCTTACTGTTGAATCCGAAGCCGCACCAGTTCTGCCCCATATGCTAGTATTACCAGTCACTGGTGAATTATGAGTCCGAAAGAAAGGTTCAGTACACTTAGGTCATAGTAAATGCACTACTGTGGTCGAATTCAGTGACCATGGTAAATCGTCCTTTAAAGCTATCAGCCATTCCTATTTTGTTTGTGGTCATACCGCATACATACGTTTGCCTCCAGATTGGGATGGTACCTGTTATATTGCATTCCTTCTGCCACCTGTTTTTCTGGCTCCCCCTGATTATCATAGAAATACGAATCTAGTAAAGAATAGACCCAGAAGAGATATTCCACTTGTCGACTACACAGAAACGGCATGGGAACAGTACACTGATTTCAATAAAGGATTCTTTTTCTTTCTAGGACCTGTCCAAAACAGTAAATTAATACGTAGATTAACTAGAACACTTGAAGCTGTAGTACATGAAACTGCCTCTGCCTTAGGTAACTTAACAGAGGAGCAATCTGCTATGCGGGTTGTTGTCCTTCAAAATCGTCTTGTTATTGACGTCATCTTGGCAGATAGAGGTGGAGCCTGTAAGGTCATCGGGTCAAGTTGCTGTGTTTTCATTCCACAAAATGCACCATCTGTCTATCAAGCTATTACCCGTCTGCATAAAATTGCAAATCAGATACATCAGAATCCAGGCACCTGGACTTGGTCCGGTTGGTTCTGGACAACGTTAACAGCCTGGGGATGGAAGATCCTATCCTTCCTAGGTTTCGGCCTGGTCATAGTATTCAGCTGCTGCCTGTGCCTACAGTGTGGGCCGGCGATATGTGGACTGTGTGCCACATCATGCATTGAACATTCCAGTTTTCTCTCAAACAGTCAAAGAAAGAAAGATGAACAAATAATGTTACAAGAACAGACTGATCGATTCATGAGGATTGATATATCATGAAGGGTCCGTAGGGAACAAGGAGGGAATGAGGAAATATAAATTTTATGGTCAAGTTATGTTCCCTAGCGCGTACCCCACCGTCTCCATGTACGAGTTAAAGTGCATGTAACTTCCCTCCTGTACCAGCTATGAAGACGCAAATATATTTGCGTCCAACGTTAACATGTCCTCTTTCAGACCCACCATGAATGGGTTGAATGGTCCGTTCCTAAGTATGCCATGCCAACGTCTTTTTGTAGCGTACTTCTACGTTTTTCAGCTCTGGCTGAGTAGGCCCTGAATTTCTGCCACCGAACCTCTTTTCTGGCTTCTGACTCAAAGGGCCTCTGCCCAGGCTGCCTCTGTACCCGTGAACTCTGACTTACTTTCAGCGCGGCCCCTCGCGCTCAGCTCAGCCTGCTGCCTGCCAAGATCGACTATAACCTTCGAGTTATCTGTTCCGCTCCCCGAAAATACATTCCTGCCTGCCAGTTTCAGTAAACATTCCCCTCAGCTGCAGAACCAAGGGGCCGGCCTGTCTCTATGCAAGTAATTCAAGTAATTCATAGCCCTTGTTGCCATGCTCCCATGGAAGGCCCGTGCCCCCACGCTTCTCATACAGACATTCAGGCGCTTATACACGCACTCACAGCAAGTATAGAATAGCTTCTGCCCTAGAGACCTTTCCGCCCAGATAGCTTAGTTCCTAAACATCCGATACCAGATATGATAGAAGCACATGTTGATCTGACATGCCAGACTTCTGTCTCTTTCCGTCAGTGTAAATGTCAAGTCCCCGTGCACCCTCTAGTCACACGTGCAGCACACGTCATGCAGCTGCGCGCGCATCCAAGCTTCCGATTTCTGCTGACATTGCAACATTCCTGTTAGTGCCACCCCTTTTGTGACACTTACTTGTGACGTTTCTAGAACACACCTCTAGTTCACGCCTCTTGATTACGCACATGTACCACGTGTATACTGTTATCTTGTCTTCTCTCAGCTGTTACGCCTTCTATACTGTTTCCAATGGTGTAAAATAAGTATATAAGCTATGTACTGTTAATAAAATGTAGCGCTCTATCCCTTCTGACACCCCTGTGGTGGTCAGAACATGATATCCTGGCCATGACCATTCCTTTTTAAGGAATAAAACCCCTAAGAACTCTAACACCACGGACTCTGTCTCTTTTTCCGATTTTGAGTTATTTTTGATTAAGTACTTACCTGCATAGAAATTAAGAGAGTAAATTAATTATTTACGTCAGCATGGTGGCGTTGACTATTTTCTTTACTGAAGTAGTGTAGTGGTCCGTTAGATCATTCACATTCTGCAAGTTGTTAGGTGGATTTAGGTCTTTCTCACAGCTGTCAATTAGTAGTTCCATATTCGAGTCTCTAGTGTCCTGCATCCACCTTTTGATTTTAATAGGTTGTGTGGTCTTGTTCTTCTTCCATGTGGGTATCAGGAGGGTTATGGCATGGTGATCTGACCAGTCGCACAGCTCTATTGAGAGGAATGAAGTATTATCGTTTTTTTAAATTATCCAGCCCAACGTAGCTCTTTTCGAGTGTGTTGGCTGTGTCCATGTTTGGGAGAGGTTTAGTTCCGCTAAAAAGTCTTTAAGAGTGTTGACCTGTTGTCTTGCTGTCATTCCAGTGTAGATTGAAATCCCCTAAAAATATTTTATTTGCGTCAGTGTTAGAAATAGCTGCGATGATCTCCATTAGCTGGTCTAGGAAGGTCACATTATTTCCCGGTGGGTGATAAAGCGCATGCAGGTTGCATCTTTGATTGTTAGCCGATCTTATATTGAGGCCTAGGTATTCGCAGGATTCTAGTGGGTCGGATTGTATTTGGCCAACTTATAAATCCGATCGCTGAATGCAGGCTATACCACCCCCGCCTTTTTTAGCCTACCAATTCCAAATATATTCCAGAGAAGTTTTTAAAGTCTCCACCTTCCAGAGAGGCCCAGGAAGCTTTCAGTCCATACCAGCATCCCACCACCAATACATGCAGACATCACTGGGATAGTTCAGTAAAAGCCTTCTATGAGCACTCCAGTCAAATTAAAAAACGAGGGGGTCATCTACTAATAGTGAACAAAGTCAAGATCCTTCCTAGAGTTAACAGAAGATCCTGCTGGCGTATCCTTCCTGCACAGATGGATCCTATATAGGCAAGCAAGAAAGCAAAAAAGGTAGAGAATACACTCTGTTGTAAAAGATTGCCTGTATCCAAATTCCTGATCACAACAGTGACAAGAGGTATTGGAGGATCGACATCTCTACGTCACCTTCAGACATCAACTGCTTTATAGGTCAGGAATATGATCAGTCAGCAAATTTGCTAGGACACAGCCATAAAAATTAAGCCTGTTCTTTCTTACAACGGATTAGAATGAGACCTATGTTGACTTCCTTTACTAGACGGATGATGACCTTTCTAGATCACATATTTCTGGTATTTGCCCACATGGACTGCAAATTCAACTTAAAATTGCCCACCTCAATGTCCTGCTTCTGAGATGCAAGCTGTCATGTGAAGACAAAAGCCTTGCAACACACTTCTTAGAGAATTGTGTGCTTTTACATCCACCAAACACATTGAAAAAACTTCAATCCACATTGGGATTCTGAAATGTAGGCAGAAATCAAATTCCAGATTGCGCAGAATGGGTTAAATGATTCTACAACTTGATTCATCCAGACTTTTGGAGCACACATTGGTACCCTGAACACACATATTTTGCATTCAGTACAAGCTGACATGCTAGCTCCAAAACATTTACACACATGTGCCAACAACACAAACCTGATCGTAACATTGGGGATATACCTACATTACATTCAATGAAGGAGACAGTGTACCAATTGCATATAAATTGCATTTATACACCAATGCTGCAGAGCATTTTGCATGGACCCAAAAGATTCTGATGGCAGACTGCTGTGGTGAGAGAGAGAATATTGGCTCAGGGGAAACAAATAATTATTGTGACTCCAGTGCAGGCCTTAGACACTGTCAAGAGATCCACCGTTCACAATGCTAAAGTATTAAATCAAAAATAGGTAAAGTGGGCCAACTCTCGCACCGCAAATGATGTAGACTACAGATTTTGAAGTAAGCAACCCGATTCAGGTCACCCTGGTCACCCACGACCACCCGTCTGCCTTCCACGAAATGAAGAGTTGGTCAGACAGTAGAGAATAATAAACAATATTAGTTTATTTAAAGTTTGCTCAGAACAGAGCCCTGTCTGCCCAGTCGGTAAGAGTGCTGCAGAGAGAGTCTGTCTTTAACAAGTATAACAATACATTTTGTACATTTCAGAATCAATGTAAACATGCCCACCATGGAATTTTCCAAGCAGAAGCAGCTGAACAGGAAATCAAGAAGGAGTATGCTTCAATTCAGAGGCCAGACACACGTTATCTGGTGTCAATAGTCATTCTGCTGTGCCCGGCAATAGACAAGTGGGAGAAGGCCTACATCTACCGAGAAAGGTATACGCTAATAAGAGGAGTGTATTTATTAGTTTAATAAAAGCCAGCTCTGAAGAAACATAACCTAAGGAAAACTGTTTTCCGGAAATGGAGAAGGATTAGTTTTGATTATGTCATAAAATGGCGGCAGTACATAAAATGGTGCAACGAATGCTAACTTTTGCGTAAAAAGAAAAAAAGTCATATTTTCTTATTTTTATTCTAATAGACCCTCCTTTTAGCATGAGCTAACACATTTCAATAAAAGTATGTAAGGACATAAATCAAGATATTATATAGAGAACCTCTTTAGGAGCATTTCATGATCTCATTTTCAGGAAGTTAAACAGTAAGGAGGGAAGAATATTGAAAATACCCTCATCTGTTTTTATAAGTTCATTCAACTCCTTCTGGATCATTATTGTTGCATTTGCATCAAGAATTGATATCTTCTCAGGGGCGAGAAGGGTGGTGCAATAGGAACAACAAAAGGGGAGACACTGAACCAGGACACCAGAGAACACTAGAATTACAATGAAGTAAATCACCCTTTCAAGGATCCAACCTCAACTACCAAAGAGTAACCCACTCCAATTCCCACATTCCATTCCTTTAATGTTCTCTAGGATATCCAAAATATGCTGGGTAATATTGTTTTCCATATTAATGTTCCCGACTACACACTGGTCGCCGACTACTGCACGTACACAACCGCTCCTAGCTAGAATTAGGTCAACAGCATATCTATTCTGCTCGGAATACATCCCATGCTTTCCAATTGAGTGGTGATGTCACGCTAATGTAGAATTTGACAATATCTGCAGCTTACATCCAAAGTATTCTCCAGCCCTTTCAACTCTGGTCATTGCCGTACCTACAAAAGTAAAAATAGAGGAAAGGATGTACACAAATGGGATTCCATTATTATAATTATTGACTTCAAGGTCCGTCACTCCCTCACTCATTTGTAAGCATCCTCTTAACCCATCTTATCTTGGGCTTAGCATTTTTAAAAGGCACCCCTAAAGGTAATACCATCCCCTGGGCCACATCATGGGTACCAATATGCATATTAGAATAAGTCCCATTAGACAAAAAGAAAAATACCAGGTTTGCATAAATGGGCCTGTCATAATCACCAGCGGCAAAGCTAGAATCCCAAACAATAGTTCTGGGGTCCTTTAGATCTACCATAGAATAGGTACCCCTTGACAATATTTTACCTGAACAATTGACAAATAGCATAAGATCAGTCAAATTGACAATTGGACAGCAATCAGGATAATAACCAGCTTCCCGGGGTACTATCAGTTCCTTATTATGCCAACCCACCAATGTTACATTCTGTTTTTCCAAATAGAAATTGTCACAGTAAGTGTTGTTGTTACACCCAGTATAACCCATGCTTTGTGGCTTTCTATGATAGAGTCAAGGACCTAGATTACCAAACCCAAACACTCCTTGGACGTCTACGAAATCAAAGGGTTGAGTATTAGTATAATTAACAGTTGACAAAGGATATCTTGTATCGAGAAACACAATACTCTGAGTTGTTCCCCTTGTGCGAACCTGTGATGCAACATTATTCTTAGTACGTAAAAATGTATATTGATTACATTCCAAAATCCAAGACACCCCTCCCAGGATCAATAACAGCAATAGCACGAGGGGGAATTGCTGGCTGCTCCTCATCGGCAACCATTCTGCCAAAGGGGTGCATATTGAATAATAAAATAAAAGGGGTAAATCTCCAGCAGGATAAGTATTCAAGTTCCCATTGTCCGTCAGAGCTTAACTGGTACAGGCTCCTATCGTTCATCAAACGTTGGCGCTCTTGATCACTGGCGGTGGAGCTAGCTTCGTCCTAAACTCAAGATGTATCCCACGCCAATCAGGATAATGTACCCCCTTCCAAGGAATCACGTTCAATTTATTCTGTCCACTGTGAAGAACAGTGCACTGATCTCACATCACCCTAAGCTAACCTCGTTGGTTATTACAGCAAAGCACACCCTAACTTACACAGTCCATCCCAGTCTAATATGACTTCTACTTTGGTGCACTATTCCTCAGATGGGTCAGTGAAAAGAGGCTCCTGAATAGCACTTATCTCTGGTGGTACAGCCTCGTTCAGAAAATCATCATTCTCCTTGTCGCTTTGCGTCCATGTGAGGACAGCGTTACTGAAGGGAACAAAACCAGGAACCTGCTAACAGTCCTGGTCAGCTACTCTTTCTTTGACCCACTGATCTTAGGGCAACTGCAGGGGCTCCCTATTACAATGGGAAGCATGAATCTAGTTCTTACATCTGGAAACTTTGATGGTGGTGTGAGTTGCCAGCAAAACCTGTAGAGGCCCCTTCCAACCTGGCACCAAACTCTTCTTCCTCTGAAAATTACAAACAAAGACAAAATCCCCAGGCTGAATGTTGTGTTTGGGCCCCTCTGGTGTAACTGGCAGGGACTCACGAATCTGTTGGTAAATAATACGCTCATTTTCATTTAACTCGCAAAGGTAATCTATTAACAATGGGTATTTAATGTCACAAAACCTAAGAGGATGCAGGACACCCCAGACATTTGTGGGGGTGCCCAAACACGACCTCTTACGGTGATAATTCTTTCCTATAATGTGCTGTTTTTCTTGTCGACAAAAGAGCTAATGGTAAAGCATCTGGCTACTGCAAACCTGTTGTCTCCTGTATCTAGGCCTATTTCAGTTTGAGAGTACCATTGTACTTCTCAACCAGAGCTGCTGACTGCTGGTGGTTTGCAGCATGTAATTTCTGGTTTATGTGCAAACCATTACAAACTAACTGAATGACTTCTGTTATAACCCAAGATCAATCGGGGCAAGCCGAAACGAGGAAAGAACTCCTTCAGGAGTACCAAGGCAGTCGTAATGGCTGTACTGTCCTTAGTGGTATAGGCCTTAACCCATTTACTGAAAGCATAGACAATTACCAACAAGTACTTTAAATTATTACACCTAAATAATTTGATATAGGCCATCTGGAGGACCTCAAAGAGAAAAGTAGGTGGTACAAAATTACCGTGTGGAGTAGGAGTGTCTTTCCTGGATTGTGCATCATGCACATCAAGCAGTATTTTACTAAATGTGAAGCTGTCTTAAGGATGTTTTCATTTGCCACACAGGATATAACAACTTGCAGATACCTTTAGCACTGATATGAGCTGGGCCATGGGCCAGTGTGACTACAGGGAGAACATATGAATCTAGTAACATACATCTCTGCTTTCCTAACTTAACAATCCAACATCCTTCATCATTCAATTGTGCTATACTTTCTTGCCATATTGCTAATTCTTCTATTGTTGCCTCGCTCTGTACCTCTTTCACATTCTCAAGCGTATCCTCAAACCTAGCACCTTCAGTCACCCACGTATCAGGTCCTGCTACAAACATTCTTTTCATTTGATCCAGGCTGTCTGATCTGAGAAAGCATTTCCCCAACCTACATCATCAGTTACTTTCCGGTTAGCACCACACTTCACTATGGCCAATTTCGTAGGGAGTGCCAGAGCAGACAGAAGTAAGAAACTCTTGCTCAGCCCAGAGTCGCCAAAAGTTATGCGCAACTCCGAAGGCATATTGACTGTCAGTATAAATATTGATAACCAATCCCTCACCTAATTCACAAGCGTGGATTAGGGAAACAAGTTCAGCAGCTTGAGCCGACTGAGAAGGAACCCGAGATGTCTCAACCACTCTGGTGATGGCATATGCAGCAGTTGTAGTGCCATCTGGTAAATTAAAACAGGAGCCATCGACATGTAGTTCCCCCTGTCGGTCAGATAAGGGAACATCAGTCAAGTCTACCTGTCCTTTTGTCTCTACTTTCGTCCGGAAGCTAAAATCATGTTTATCAATATCATCATTTTCAGAAGGGAGGGGCAGTAATGTGGCTGGGTTCAGAGTGGCACATCTTTTAATCATGATGTGTTTGGCAAACAATGGGAGTTTGTAACCAGTTAGACGTGCACTGGTGAGGTGCTGTGTCTTAGTTTTGTTCAAAACGGTATCCACAGCATGAGGTACCATAACTGTAAGATCAGTATCACGTATTATTCCAGCCGATTGTCTAATAGAAACGGCCACAGCCGCGACCGCTCCTAGACAACTTGGGAGGGCTCTTGTGACTGGGTCGAGAACAGCAGAAAAATAGCACACAACCGTTGCTTATCTCCAAATTTCTGTGTTAAAACAGAAAGCACACAACCAGCCTCCTCGTGGATGTACAACACAAACGGCTTGCTGTAGTTGGGATTGCCAAGCACAGGAGCAGAACAAAGCGCAGCTTTCACCTGCTCAAAAGACTGCTGACATTAAGGCGTCCAAGGCAGGGGTTCATGCACATCTTTAGTTGTTAGTGCGAGCAGAGGTTTGGTTAGTAAGGAGTAGTTAGGTCTCCACTGCCTGAAGTAGGAAGTGATACCTAAAAAAGCATGCACATCTTTCTAAGATTGTGAAATGTGCATTTTAACAATGGTACTGATGCGCTTCGGGGTCAGCCTCCTACCATCATCCAACAGTAGGCGACCTAAATAAGTAACCCCCTGTGGACAATACAGACATTTAAAAAGAGAAACGTTATGACTGTGGTGTGCCAGATGCAACAATGTTTTAACTGTAGTATCCCTGCAACCTTCCTCCATGTCAGAAGCGATAAGCAAGTCATCAACATACTGCACCAATATATTACCTGGGGAAGTGAAAGGGAATCCAATTGACTCTTTAGGGCTTGACTATAGATACTTGGATTCTTGGTATAGCCCTGTGAAGCTCTACAGAATCTAAAGCTTCTGCCAGCTAGTGTAAAATCAAACAAGTATCTGCTATCTGGAGAAAAATTTGGCAGTAGAAGGAATCATTGTCAAAAGAGTAGTAATATCAGGGACCACTGGAACTAAGGCATAATTATTTTATTAACTTTGCGCAAATCAATCACAAAACAATAAACTTCTTCATAGTCATCAGAAGAACCAGGCGACACCCTTTTAAGAATCAGAAGAATGAGGCTATTACAGATGTTAGCAGTTATCTCTTCAACCACTCCCATCCCAATCAAATCCTGTATAATTTGCAAAAAAGCTTACTCTCCTGCCTGTGGTATTTTATAATAAGGGATACGAGGCAGAATAGCACATCCTCAACCTATATTGAAACCGGCGATATCTGTAACAAACCCACATCTGTGTCGCTTGTCTCCTACAGAGTGGGTGGCACTTCTTTCAACTCAACAGGAAGGGGAGCATCTTTAGACAAACACTGCTTAGCACATGTTATATCTGGACCCATTGTCATATAGCAAAACACACAAGATGATGGATGGAATGTTGCACAATGGCAAAACATTCACCCCCAGTCACAGATCTGGGTTTAATCCATCGTTATTTTGCTCACCAAGCCACCCCAGTTTAGACATGGCCATATGCAAATCAGTCTTGACCCTGTGCCTCATGGGAACAGTCCAGACCGAATTGCCAAGCCATGTCTTCCCCGGACCGGTTTCTGGCTATCAGCCGTCTTCAGCCAGGATAGCTTGACTCCAGTGGCCTAATGAACAAGGGATGATGGACGGAATGTTGCACAATGGCAAAACATTCACCCCAGTCACAGATCACAGCATCCTAGGGCCAGTTTCTGGCTATCAGCCGTCTTCAGCCAGGATAGCTTGACTCCAAGCTGGAGATGGCTGATAGCCAGAAACCGGTCCTAGGATGCTTGATTCCGGTCCAGGGAAGACATGGCTTGGCAGTTCGGTCTGGACTGTTCCCATGAGGCATAGGGTCAAGACTGATTTGCATATGGCCATGTCTGAACTGGGGTGGCTAGGTGAGTAAAATAACGATGGATTAAACCCAGATCTGTGACTGGGGGTGAATGGTTTGCCATTGTGCAACATTCCCTCCAACATCTTGTGTGTTTTGCTGTTCACCCATTGTCATATAGACACCTGCCAGAGAACAATAAATTGTGGCATGCAATTTCTTTAACAAATCCAAACCCATCAGGTTCTCACCACTGTTGGATGTCAAAAAAAATGGTGAATCTACAGAAAAGGAACCAATAGTCAATGCAAAATGTGTTGAGATGGGGTTTACAACCGATACTCCAGAAACAACAACTGACACATTAATATGCCCAGACAGACCCGCCCCACTGACCATATTTCGAGAAACAGAACTTTTGATCGCACCTGTGTCCACCAAAAATTCCTTTGTGGAACCTTGCAGTTCCGCCATTACATAAGGGCCATGGTGATCTACAGGTATCGGAACTTGTCTCCCACTCTGTCCCTGGCTGTCCTAGCTCTGAGACATTCCTGTGACTTCGTCCATATCATAATCATCACAGTAATACTGCCCCTCACGAGGGTCATCTAAGTAATTGTTATCAGAACGACCCAGTGAGGCTGCAGTGTTCTGAGCCCTGTCAGCCCCACCAGCTCTACTACCTTGTCCACGAGAACCTTGACCTCTAGGGGCTGCCACCTTCTGCAAAGGCACAGGAAACTTGCTACACCAATGTCTCTCCTCCTTACAATACGAGCCCTGATTTGGTCCCAAAGGCATAGTATTCGGCTGCCTACTAGTGTGTGGAAGCTGTCAGGAAGATCCACCACGTCCTCTACCATTCCCTCTGAAAGCCTGCTGCTACAACACCTTTGTCTTCAAATCCTTATGCCTCTTCTCTGTCGTCTCCTTTTCCTCATTATCCCTTTGCTCATAATGTTGAGCCATATTCAAATTAACAGAAGGAGAGGAGTGGGACCAGGTACTCTCAGAAGCTTGCAATCGGGTCACAATTTCAGGAAGCAAATTAGAAACAAATCTATTAACAAACAACCGGACACCTCGTTCAATAGACAAATCCTGTCTGCTATAATCTAAAAATGTACCTTCAAATCGAGTAAAAAAATCTGACGCACTCTTATCTTTCTTATGCTGACAAGCTGACAATTTATCCCAGTCCACTGTTCTCGGGGAATGAGAGAATGCATGTATGTAATGATGTGGCCTGGCAAAGCAAGTATCTCAGCCCGTGGCTTATCACCTGGCTTTCTTTCCTGGTCTCATGCCTTCGTTGAATCAAACCACCTCCCAATTCCGTTACATGATACTGATTATGGACCTGCCTCTAAATATCAACAGGAACAAGAAGACCAAAAAAATCTCAATATCGGCAAGCGTCATTACCGTCGAAGAATCAGCTTCAGTTATCTCTTTATGATAAGCAGTAGGATTCCTTCTGGGGTAAGGCAAATTAATTTTAAGAGATAAAACCTAATTTCTTTTTCATGAAGTATAAACCCATTTCTCCTGAAACCTGGCCGCCACTGCCGCTTGTGTAACATTACCACGACTGTTGGAAATGGCCCTTTTAGCAGGGTTATCCCCAAACTTTTTGCTTCTTCCTCCTTTGTTTTTCCTGACCTGTGGTTGTTGGCTATAGAACTCTGGGCATTTTACCACTGTTGATCAGTGCTAAAGTGCATATGCTCCCAGTGTAAATTGTTATTGTGAATGGTTATCCATGATTGGTATATTTTTTTTACCAGTAGGTCCCTAGTAAAGTGCACTGCGTGTGCCAGGGCTCGTAATTCAAATGCTACTCGTGGACCTGCAGCACTGGTTAAGTCACCCACATGAGAAGTGCTGAAAAGAGGTCTCAGGCCTGCCACTGGTGTTTGCAGTTTGTTAACTGCCATGTCGACCTGGCCAGTCCACCCACTTGCCAGGCCTGACCCTTTCCTTTTCTTACACATAGTATGCCCCTATTGTAGGCCCAAGGTACCCCCTGGGCAGGGTGCCGTGTATGTGAAAGGTAGAACATGTAATAATGTGGGTAACATGTCCTGATAGTGAAATACTGCCAATTTAATTTTTCACTATTGAAAGGCTATCTTGCCCATGGGCCAGAATGGGGAATGCTGTGTCACGTGTTAACCTGCATATCTTGGTATATGTTGTGGGGGGTGGCCCCTTCCCACAAACAAATGCGCTCAGTAATCAATGAAACATGCTAGTTTCTTCACTAGTTTTAATTCATTTTCTCCAAATTGTATTTCAACATGTGGACAAATCAAAGTTTCATATATTTTCAGTTTCAGTGATTCATGTGAAACATTTCCATATTTGTCTCAATTAAATCTGCAATGGTCAACAAATAACATCCACCAAATGCATTTCGGGTCAAGTAAAGTTGACCCTTTGTCAGGGGTCTATGAAAAAATGAAACAGGACCAATTAATTCACTGTACTATTACTCAGTATCACAATATTAATCATATGCAATGACAGAAAGCAAAATAGACCGTAGAAAATAATGCTGCCGAATAATGACTATTATAGTGAAAAGTGGACATAACATGAAAAACATTCCTGTGCGTTATACGTGATGCCTAAAGTGTTCAATATCTAAATCTTTTAACATTATGATATCATGCAATAGCTCGCATTCATGATGATCTGCTCAATATCTACATTACGCGCATTGTTATTATCTAGCACACATTAATGCTATACGGTCTACTTACGAGGGACCAATGGGTCGGAAACAGCAGGTGTATAAACTTCTCGACTGCTCAGCTGTAAAGTTACGAGCCAAATGTTACGAGTTTAACAAGGGACCAAATTCCGGTCACGTGATCGGCAACCAAGCTTATCAACCGCGGCCTTTAACAATGACTCAGATCACGTGATAAAGTATACGGAGGCTTCACGGAAGTAAACACGCTCTAGTTCTGATGTGTTAGCAGTGAATGTTACATGTAAAAGAAGCAAAAACAAGTACGACTGAATTGAATATGATGAAAGAAAAATAAAGTGATACATTTCAAGGAATAGCAACAAACTAAAAAATATGTAATCAGAATACATGACATTATAAACACTGTCTAAACAGGCCCAGAATATGTTTAAGAACAATGCTGCAAACTGGTCATTCTATAGAAAACATGAATATTCGATACGATCATTGAGCCCAATCGGATGGGCGGAGTTCAACTTTTTAATCCAAAAGTATTCGGATCTCAGTCTTTGCTTGATTGGTTCCTGGTCTCGGCGTTGTGAGATTTTCTCTAATACTATGACGCGTAGTTGAGAAATCTGATGTCTGGCTTCCATCCAATGACATGCTAGAGTGGATTTAGTATTCATCAATCTTATATTACTCTTATGTTCAGTTATACGTGTTTTCACCTTCCTCTCTGTCTGTCCTACATATGTTTTGCCACATGGGCATTTGATGGCATAAACAAAATTCATAGTGTCGCACGTACTGTTATGTTTGAGTTCAATTAGATGTCCTTTGGTGGGATGGGTGAATTGGTTTCCAACAATAACATTCCCGCAATGGATGCAGTTTTGGCATTTTTGCATGCCTCGATACGTCATGGTAATTCTCTTAGGAATGTTCAATAGTTCTTTAATGTTTTTCGATCTTTGGAAGGCAAATATGATTTTCTCATTGTATAGGTCTTTAAGATGTGGTTCTAACTGAATTAGTCTCCAATGTTTATTGATGATCTTTTTGATCTTGGATGAGTCAGTGGAATATTTCAGAACACAAACCGTTTTGGTTTCTTGAGGTTTTGTCTTCTCTTTCAACAAATTGTCTCGAGATTGTGTGGCCACTTTTTTAAGGACGTTTCCAGTACATCATTTGGATAACCTCTTGCACGATATTTAATAGTTTGTTCTTGCAAAGTAATTGTCAAGTCTGTCTCATTGGAGGTGATATGTTTAATCCTGATGTATTGCGATGTGGGTAAGTGTGTTTTTAGAGATACAGGATGAAAACTCTAAAAAAGTAATGAGGAATTTTTATCTGTCTTTTTGATATGAACATTAGTGATAATGGTACTTTGATGAATTCTCACTTTCACATCAAGAAATGCAATCAATTGTTCATCAATGTTATGGGTAAATTTGACGCGGTAATTCTGTGAATTCAGTATCATGATATTATTTTCAAGCTTTTGACGACCTAATTGGTCCTGTTTCATTTTTTCATAGACCCCTGACGAAGGGTCAGCTTTACTTGACCCGAAATGCATTGGGTGGATGTTATTTGTTGACCATTGGAGATTTAATTGAGACAAATATGGAAATGTTTCACATGAATCACGGAAACTGAAAATATATGAAACTTTGATTTGTCCACATGTTGAAATAAAATTTGGAGAAAATGAATTAAAACTAGTGAAGAAACTAGCATGTTTCATTGATTACTGAGCGCACTTTTTTGTGGGAAGGGGCCACTCCCCACAACATATACCTGTTTATAAGACAAGGTTGGACGCCTTGTGACACGAGTCGCGCCAACAAAAAAAGTTCAAAACATTTGAAGAATCTTTAATAAATGAGTGCATGAAGATAACACTATCTTTGTTACTGCACCTTCAGTCCCGCTCATCCCCGTCTGCACCACAACAGAACCATGCAACTCGATGATATTGCACTACTAACGACCAACAAAGCTGAAACTTTAGGTTTAACTTCAGAAGCAGCACTAGAAATATATGATTTGATCCAGGAGACCAGACATTCACTCCACAAAAAACGACAACTGCGCAACTAATAAGACAATTTGAATACATGAGCAAAAAAGAGATTAATCAAAGATTGCACGCCACCACATTAATCCATTACCCTAAGAATGAAAGAATACCTAGAGGCCTCAGGATAGCCCTTAAGCCAATGCTGTGTAAAAATAGTAAAAAATTCGTAGAACGTTGGTACCAAGTCTTAAACAAATTTTCCTTTAATTTGATTCTGCTAATTGTAGAGGAACTTTCCAAAGTGTTGACAGACTTGGAAGAAGAAATCAAGACTCTACACACTGAAATCAATAAAATTCCGGATCTACAAAAAACACTAGAAGATGTAAACAGTAAACTTGACAAATATGCCAAAGAAGTCAATGATCGAAAAGTCCGGAAGTATCGTAAAGACACTTTGGATTATAAACTTGAAGACGTTTATACTTGGGCCGACATTTATAACCAAAGGAAATGGCAACCACAACAACAACAACAATCAGAAAAGACCACAACAACCTCATCCCAAGAGAGCATTGTGTCAGATTCAGACATATCCCCATCTAGAGGGCCCATAACCAAATCTAATATACCATTAGATAAATCAAAGACACCAATAGACACACCATCAACCAGCAGTTTGATCATTCAAGAGGGTTTTTTAGACATCAGCCCAGCCGCAAACGCTCCACCGATAACACCAGAATCACAAGAAGAGGGCGCGCAAACAGAGAAAAGTATCACAGAAAGGACAAGGAGCCAGAAGACGAAAGCCAACTGATTGTGAACATTTCATCAAAAAAATTCACCACAGCAGAAATCAAACTTCTGAATAAAGGGATCACATTTGTACCCACATATCGTTCCAATTCAGCAGAAACCAATATTGCTCTATTTAAATTCTTCAGATCTTTAAAATTGAAATACTTCTTTAAAGACAGTAAAGACATCCAGCCAGACAATGCTTGGGAAAGAGAGTCTAGACCAAAAAGTTCTTTTTGTGCGCCTTTCACACATAAGACCATTGAAGCTTTTGAACGGTCGGTCCTTACAGACGTCCAACAAATAACTTTTGCCAAACCTAAAAGGAGCAACTTATCCCCCAGAGAATGGAATACCCTGAAAAACCTCAGCAATGACAAACAACTAACATTTCAGAAGGCAGACAAAGGGGGTGCCTTAGTAATTATGGACACTGACTTCTATATTAAAAATGTGAACAACCATGTCAACAACTCAGACATATTTCTTCCCCTAGAATCAGATCCCACAAGCGAATACCAACTAATTCTACAAAAAATCATCGACCATGCTTATGACATGAAATGGATCAATGAGAAAACGAAACAATTCTTTGATTTGAAACATCCCAGACGGCCAAAGTTATATATGTTGCCAAAAATACATAAAGACTTAACTAATCCTCCATTCAGACCCATCGTCTCGGCGTGTGGGTCGATCTCTGAACCCATTGGGAAATTTGTAGATACATTTTTACAACCTATTGTACAAAAGAGCAGAACATACATAAAGGATACAACTTCTTTTTTGAACCTATTGAACACCATTGAACTTGAGCAAAATGAGTCATACTTATTATGCACCATTGATGTCACGGCCCTTTATACCTCTATTCCCCTCAATGAAGGGATTGAAGCACTAGAATGGAGCTTAGTAAACCGCGACTTAGAGGAGTCACAAAAATTGTTAATCATGGAACTGATGCAATTCGCATTGTACTGCAGCTATTTTGAGTAAGCATGGGCGGATTTTGCGGATCCACGATCCGCTGATTTTGCGGATTTGCGGATCGTGGATCCGCAAAATCCGCGGATTTTGCGGATTTGCGGATCCGCAGATTTGGGGCGGGGCGGGGCTTCCATGCGAGTGCACATGCCTCTTATGAGGCCTCTATCCAGCATCACAGCTTATTTTCCACGGTAGAGTTGGGAAGAAGGCACACCTGTCCAGCCTCGACGACGCTCACGATTGTTTTTGGGCTAATGAATGAGTCACTGAATTTGAGCATCAACTACTTCGAGCAACCATGTGTGTGTTACTATGCAATCACCCCGACGGGCGCAGGGGTCCCTTGAGTGAGCTGTCCATCATAGTGGGTGAATGGCGGGCAGAGGGTGCAAACCGCGAGTGTGTGGGCGGGGCCAAACTGGCAGGGCTACCATGCGAGTTCGCATGCCTCTTGTGTGTATAAAAGGTCAGAGAAAGATCAGTTCAGCAGATGAAGAGAAAGAAACCCGAGTTGGGAAGAAGGCACACCTGTCCAGCCTCGACGACGCTCACGATTGTTTTTGGGCTAATGAATGAGTCACTGAATTTGAGCATCAACTAGTTCGAGCGACCATGTGTGTGTTACTATGCAATCGCCCCGACGGGCGCAGGGGTCCCTTTAGTGAGCTGTCCATCATAGTGGGTGAATGGCGGGCAGAGGGTGCAAACCGCGAGTGTGTGGGCGGGGCCAAACGGGCAGGGCTACCATGTGAGTTCACATGCCTCTTGTGTGCATAAAAGGTCAGAGAAAGATCAGTTCAGCAGATGAAGAGAAAGAAACCCCTGGTCACAAGAGCAGCACGGGTATTGTGCTCGTGAAAGTCAAGGATGCAAAAGCCTCTATCCAGCATCACAGCATTACAACATGTTGTAACTATTTTAGGATGGCGCCGGCAAGCTGCCAGCGCCATCCTAAAATACTTACTAAATTAGCTTCAACAGGAAGCTCTAATAGATAAAATCCAGCACCTGCTCGATTTTATCTATTAGAGCTTCCTGTTGAAGCTAACTTAGTAACTATTTTAGGATGGCGCTGGCAGCTTGCCGGCGCCATCCTAAAATAGTTACAACATTCAACTTTTGCCTCCGGAAAAATCGCTGCTCGCGGATTTGCGAATTCTCGGTAAATTCGCGGGAGTTCGCGGATCGCGATTTTACCGAAAATTCGCAAAATCCGCGAGCGGAACGGATTTTCCGCTCATACTTAATTTTGAGTGGGAAGGAAAATTCTACAACCAAAGCAGTGGAACTTCTATGGGGTTCGGGGGGGCTCCCTTGTACGCCAATATCTTCATGAGCAAATTTGAAACTGATTTCATTCTGGAAAAACCAGCATGGACAGAACATCTGGTCACATATAAAAGGTACATAGATGACCCATTTATAATATGGAGAGGAAGTCGTCAAAAGCTTGAAAATAATATCATGATACTGAATTCACAGAATGACTGCATCAAATTTACCCATAACATTGATGAACAATTGATTGCATTTCTTGATGTGAAAGTGAGAATTCATCAAAATACCATTATCACTAATGTTCATATCAAAAAGACAGATAAAAATTCCTCATTACTTTTTCAGAGTTTTCATTGTGTATCTTTAAAAAAACACTTACCCACATCGCAATACATAAGAATGAAACGCATAACCTCCAATGAGACAGACTTGACAATTACTTTGCAAGAAAAAACGATTAAATATCGTGCAAGAGGTTATCCAAATGATGTACTGGTTGATTGGCTTGGTTGCCAATCACGTGACCGGAATTTGGTCCCTTGTTAAACTCGTAACATTTGGCACGTAACTTTACAGCTGAGCAGTCGCGAAGTTTATACACCCGGTGTTTCAGACCCATTGGTCCCTCATAAGTAGACCGTATAGCATTAATGTGTGCTAGATAATAACGATGCGCGTAATGTAGATATTGAGCAAATCATCATGAATGTGAGCTATTGCATGATATCGTAATGTTAAAAGATTTAGATATTGAACACTTCAGGCATCACGTATAACTCACAGGAATGTTTTTCATGTTATGTCCGCTTTTCACTATAATAGTCATTATTAGACAGCATTATTTTCTACGGTCTATTTTGCTTTCTGTCATTGCATATGATTAATATTGTGATACTGAGTAATAGGACAGTGAATTAATTGGTCGTGTTTCATTTTTTCATAGACCCCTGACAAAGGGTCAGCTTTACTTGACCCGAAATGCATTGGGTGGATGTTATTTGTTGACCATTGGAGATTTAATTGAGACAAATATGGAAATGTTTCACATGAATCACGGAAACTGAAAATATATGAAAATTTGATTTGTCCACATGTTGAAATAAAATTTGGAGAAAATGAATTAAAACTAGTGAAGAAGCTAGCATGTTTCATTGATTACTGAGCGCACTTGTTTGTGCGAAGGGGCCACTCCCCACAACATATACCTGTTTATAAGACAAGGGAGGACGCCTTGTGACACGAGTCGCGCCAACAAAAAAAATTCAAAACATTCGAAGAATCTTGATTAAATGAGTGCACGTGGATAACACTTCCTTTGAACCTGCATATCTTCCCATAGGAGCGAGATAGAAAATTGGAATCTGGTATCCCTGAACTCAGAATTTAATAGCACATCTTTTAGGAAGGATGCTTTTTAAATTTGGTGTTTGAAAATAGCACTTTTAGAAAGTGGCTATTTTGTTGTTCAACCTTTCTGTGTGCCTCTGCCTGTTTGTGGATTGACTGTCTGGTTTGAGAGTGACAGGGGCTGTGGTGGCTCCAGGAGTCTGGGTGAGTCAGCACTTGGCTGAATAGACCTATCTGCATTTGGGGTGTTGGGAGCAGTAGCACCTGGGCCTGAATAGGGCAGTGCCTGCCATCCACAATGCTGGCTCCACCTCCTGGCCCACACTGAGAAAGGAAGAAGCTGTGCACATTCAGAGTGCACTCAGAACTGGTTTGGACTGGATCCAGGACCTCTCACACATAGAGAACAAAGACTTTTGTGGTATAAATATGAGGGCTGAAACCCCTGAAAGTTAGACTACTTTGTGATCAAGAGGAATCCCTGCCAATGAAGATCAGCTCACAAGTCAAATGCAAATGCTTAATGAAAGGGTTTCAATGGTTTTGCATTTGACTCATGAGGGATATCTAGTAATGCCTAGTGGAACTGCAGCTTGATGTAAGAATAATTTCAATGCTTTTCCATTTGACTTGTGAGGGACATCTAGTAACGACTAGTTGAACTGCAGATCTTTGTAGAATTATTTTGATATTGGATACTATAATATTCACTGCCCACTGCTAATCTCGTCCCATAATGCTTTCCAGGGCCTTTGCTTGGGATTGTTTTTTTGCCAATAACTGTGCTTGGGGTGGTCCTAAGAGGATGGGACCACCACCGAAGATCAACAAGGTGTGCTTTTTGTTCATGCTCTTTGTGTTCAAGGTATCTATTTGGTCCTTTCTCTAGGTTACAGGGGACCCCAAAATCATCACCTCTCTCATTGCCTAATGTTTTTATTGAAATGGTTCATTTTTGTGAGTTGGTTATATGCTTTTCAGCATGTGAAATTGCTTTATCAAGGCATCTGAGGATGTTGTTGATTTAGCTGCTACGCTACGTGATTAGGCACAGTTTTTGCACTGTGCTATGTGCAATTTGCAGAGTGCGAATTAGTACAAACTATGTATGCTCCATCAGTGTTACGCCCAGGGTTAGCAAAGGCACAGAAGAAAGAGAGGGAGGAGAAGCTGAAGCCACAGCCATTAATGAGACAACAGTGGACACAGGGACAGAAAGAGTAGACGCAACTGTAACGGGTGGGTGCGAAGGTACCGGAACAATAGGATATATTCTATGCGGGCATATGGAAGCTGTGGTCGGGCATCCAACTATTCTTCCACAATAGCATCATCTTCCTCCTGAGCCACATATGATTTATCAATATGTAATTGAAACCTTCAATCTTCACATTCAATACCCTTTTCTTGCTTTTCCCTATACTATGCTATGGCCTTCTGGGTCAACGTCTGCATTCTCCCTTTCCGGGCCTCCTTCTCTTTCTACATTCATCTTTGTTTACCTGCTTTTTGCCACGTTCTAAGGGAATCAAACATAGACTGCCTACTCCGTCTCTTGAACAACTATTCTTGTAAATACTCAATCTTTGGTTCATCGAAAGTACCTGTCAACAGCAATTGTAACTCGGCATTGTCCCTTGTATCTTTGTGTCATAATGTACTAAACATAATAGGGCCAAGACCATGCTACACATACATATAAACATTTGGAGTGCCTTCTTTAGGAGCAGGTTGACTTTCTTCTAATCGAGCATCAGTAGAACAACAACACAAAGTAAATTTACTTCATTTAGGCATTTCTAAAAGAACTATTTTATGACTAGGAAAACAATTGCGATCTGTTTTATCCAAAGACGGTTCTTAGACCATGCCTAATACAAACCAAAATGGTACCATATCCACAAAGAACCAAAACAAACTCACCTTTTATACACAGTTCAAACAAATCAATTCTCCACTGCCGACTCTTCATACCAAACGGTCAGATCCAAGGGTTTTGCCGTTCAGGACTCCAGTCTGGATGCCCACTGTCAGGGCACTGTCAGGCCGGACAGAAAGGGCAGTTGTGAGTACAAAGACTCTCTCAGGCAGGCGTCCCTGATCCCTCCGTATGACCTGACAATGGCCTGACCTCCCCGCCCGTCAGCGGGAAGGGTGAGTCACTCACCCGAAGGAGTACCTGTACAGGCACCAACTGAAGGAAGCGACACAATGTATGTCACCCGGGTCACTCACGACCACCTTATTGCCTTCTACAAAATGAAGAGTTGGTCAGACAGAAGACAATACAAACCAATATTAGTTTATTTAAAGTTAGCTCAGAGCAGAGCCCTGTCTGCCCAGTCACAAAGAGTGCTGCAGAAAGAGTCTGTCTTCAACAAGTATAGCAATAGATTATGTACATTTCAGAATCAATGAGAACAAACCCACCATGAAATTTTCCAAGCAGAAGCAGCTGAACAGTAAATGAAGAAGGAGTAAGTTTCAATTCAGAGGCCGGGCACTTGTTATCTGGTGTCCAAAGTCATTCTGCCTGTGCCCGCCACTAGACAAGTGGGAGAAGGCATACAACAAAGGTATGTGCTAATAAGCACGGTGTATTTATTAGCGTAACAAAACTCAGCTCTAAAGAAACATAATCTAAGGAAAACCGTTTTCCAGAAATGGAGATGGATTCGTTTCGATTATGTCTCAAAATGGCAGGCGTACATAAAATGGTGCTGGGAATGCTAGCTTTACGTAAACAGATAAAAAGTCATATTTTATTATTTTTATTCTACCAATTTGACTCTACACTACAGACACAAGCATACCTGCAATACAAAAATTAATAACCTCTGCCTAATGATTTCATGCCTCTTGATCAGTATGATTACATCATCTATACTGATGCTTCTAGACAGCCGGCTGCAGGGAGAAAACAGCAATACTCAGCTGGATGCACAGCTTTTACGGGTAGAATGCAGGATGGTGAATTCTAACCTGAAGAGACCTACACGCAGTCGCTAGTTGATTGAACAATGCAGCTGGCAGAACTTAAAGCTCTAAATCTGGCACTTGAGAATGTGGATCTCAGATTCCGCACACTCATAGTGTGTGATTCATATTATTGTGTCCAGTCTCATCGTGCATGCGACTCCCGAGACGCCAAAGGGATTCCACACGCGTTTATATTGGTGTGTTTACTATTCCGCCGGCATCTTCGCGGCGTCGTTGTGAGGGGCACAAGTTGTGTTGGAGCTTTCCATCGGAGCAGTAAGATGCATGGTTTTGGGATGTGAATGCGGGCTTATGCGGAGTGTGTGCTTGAGGATGTTTCCCCTCCGTTTCAATAGATCGCAGGGGCATGGATGTTTTATAATGGAAGTGATTGTGATTCCATGTGATATACCGGCACTGCTGGGGGTACGACGGGGTCAGTCCTGGTTTTTAAATGTAAAATTTTAAATTTAGAAGCCACAAACTAGGAACTTTATGGGGAGCTGGCTCATGCCCTGATTGGGGGACTAAATACTATTGAATCCAATGAGAGACTATATTATACGGGTCCTGTGAGGAGTCTCAAGGGACAGCACTCGGATTTCTTAAGGTCTGTCATGTTTATTTCTCGAGCTTGACACAGAGAGGGATTCTGTATATCCTGGCGTCCAGAGGGACGCATAATTATGTAGATAGGGATATTTATTGTGATCTGGGCACTTCTGCATTTTGTGAATCTCCATTTGTTTTATAACACAGGTTGTGTTCCTTGGAACTCCACCCCCCAGATGTCAGGTCGAGTTTAATCTTTCAATAAACTCAGTGAGTTGATATTGCTTATAACGAATGAGGAGGATACATACATGTGGGTACATACCCTGGATTATGAAAAGGTCATTAACTTACCAAGTGGATATTAATATCTCCTGTGACAGCCATTTACGATATGTTTGGTGTTTAAACTGAACAGTGGGACACACGTTTTTATCATTTTTTGAAATGATCGGTTCAATGTAGGGTGTACTTCTGGTCAGCAGTTGATTTGATTTGATTTGATTTGATTTGATTTGATTTGGACTTATAGAGCGCATGGCTGCCCTGGAGCGTCCCAGCGCTGATCCTAATCTGAGTTGCCTGTGGGTTTGAAGTAAATATATTTGAGATGCAGGGGCATTACGCTAGACAAGGGAATAAGATGTTTAGAAACACTGTAGTATAGGTAACATTTGGCGTTGTTTACAATTGTGAATGCTATTTATTTCCTTGCAGTATATGTCATCTGTGTTGGAGGAATTCCCTCCACATGGACCAAATTGATTGATAAATCTACTAGTACTTTTGTAGCACCAGACTAAGGTAAGGGGGGTACTATATGAGACTGGGACAGCCAGACGTCCTGAAGAAGACCGATGCGACCGACCATTTGAGGGCACGCTTAGGTCAAAACAAGTTGACTTTAGCAGTAAAGGAGGGGTCTTAGGGGGTCCTAATTTCCTACTTTAACACCACCATCCGTAATTTAGTTTTATTCCTGACCTTGGAACCTATCAATAAAGCTTAATCAGGTATCCAGGAGCCAGTTTTAACCTCACTATTTCCAACTGCACGTTTTGTTCTATCACTGTACCCAGTCCTGGATTGTCATATTTTGTTGTGAACACTGTTGTCACTTTCAGTTTTGTGTTGTACTCTGTCCTTGTATTGTATTTTATGATCCCCCTCCCTATGCTCCGCCCTGTGCATGGCTACGCCTGGCTGTCACAACAGACCAGATGATGAAGCATGTCACACACATTGTGTGCGAGTGAGGGCAGTTTTTCATAATACACCAATGTGTCACTGCTTGTACACCTCTTTATATGTTTTTCTTTCCTCTCCACCCCTCTTTGTGTATATTACTATTTAGAGCATGCCAGATACCACATCAAATGATTTTCATGAACAAAACTGTGCAGCAAATGTCATGTCTTGGCTTGGCTAAGCCAAAAGATTCAAATACACCTAACATTCCTGCATTTGCACGTTATGCTAATTTGCAATGCTTCCCAAACTACACAGAGGAAACTTTAGACACAACGCTTCACAATGGTTCATACAATTCTTCAGGGACCAATGAGGGGGGATGGTTAGTGTGGCTGTTAAATTCTAATGGATGTCATGCACATTTCTTGGGTGACACCAAAGGGTTCAAGATCAACAGGCCTGACCCACATTGCGCTCAGACTGAACACTCGGATGGAAACAATTTATAGCACTGGGAAAATGTGCCTTGATTGGCTAAAAACCTCAACATTGTCCCAGGTTAAACACCACTTGTCCTTTCTTTCTGATGATATGGTACTACAGGACTTTTAAATAGGTCCTTGAAAACCATGTCAAAAGGACTTCTTGTATGCAATACACAATGAAGGGTGGAAGGTTTCCCAGCAGGAAGATGCTGAAAGACTGCACAAAATTTACTAGGCAAATATAGAAATGTCTCTAGGAGTAACTGATAATGGTATGACTACATTGTCCACTAGGATACACTCTCCGGGTAACATCGTGTCATCTGCAATAGACATCATACAGAATGACATGTCCTCTTTACAACAGGGTCAGTCACAGCTTACATCAATAATTTTACTGAGCTGGACTCTTCAGACACTGTGCCCATCGCATACTATGGCAACACCTTAATGCCACAAGCGTGTTTTTACCTTGAAATCTTACAAAACAGCAAACTATCATGGCAAGAAAGGACGTAACATAAACTATGTTACACATAGAGAAATTAAAGAAATTGCCATTCACTGTTGCAGAAACACCTTCTGCACATTAAACAATCCAATAGTTAATTTCTCTGCTGATTCGAAATTCCATTTCCAATACGGTTTACAACACCATCATATAGTAGGATATGAAGTGCTAGGAGAAGGATATGTGCTGAAGTCCTGGATCTTACCTTTTAGATATTGCTGTAGCAATGGTGAAACTGAAGTCTTAATGGGACTGGCTGCGAGAATACTTTAGGGCATTTTTTGGTGTGCAAGCAGGTTTTGGTTCATGGTGCGGGTAATGCAGTCATGGCAAATTTGTCCTGCTCTCTGCAGAATTGTGATAGGTCAGGCTCTTAGCTGCTCTGGTATGAAACTAGGAATCGCCTATAGGTGACAGTTTCTGAAGTCGAGCCTTCTCTCACACAAGTTTATTTCCACCTGCCTGCACAGTTAGGGAGGTGCTGCTTTGCCTTTGATAAAGCTTTCAAATGCACACTTTGATGCTTTGAGCACACTGTAAGCTTTACTGTTCAAGAAGGATGTGGCCTTAACATCTGCAAAGGAGACCTTTAATCTTCAAGATCCAAGGTCTTTTTCTGAGATGCAGTCGCTACTTCGCACTAATTTCCCACTACATTTTGGGGAACTTGTGCAAAACATTTTTAACATGTCTGGTACCAAAGGAGTGGCACACTTTTTTAAGAAAATAGGCTCTGGCTTGTTTAGTACCTTTCAGACAGTCTTAGGTTCAAATTACAAGTCTGGTGGTCGGAGGACCCCTAGACTTATGTGGGTTGTGTATGACGGTACAGCCAATACCGCAGCGGTGGTCCGACCTCCCATTATAAGTTGAGCAGTTGGACTGCCATTGCACAAACGCAGCTGCTTATTCACCGTTCCCTGACTGTTGGGCTGTGGTCAGGGCCTTAATAAAAAGTATAATGCTGGTGGTGCACTGGAGCACTGCCATGCATATTGCCAGTTTTAGGACAACCAGAGATGTCATGGAGGTCTATCCTCCATGAAAAGGCTGGCTATCCTGAAGCAAGGCCCCCTGGTACCCAGGTGCAATGGGATGCATGCAGGGGAGCACAGCATATGCCCACCCTGTGTGATTCCACCCCAGTTCCTGCATGACATGGACATTAAAGTCCCCCAGTCACATTTGGTGCCCTCCTTGCATAATCCGGTTTGACCCAGTACATCGAGGCATTGGCTCTCGCTCTGGGGTGAAACTGGACAAAGGACATTCGGGGTATCCTCTCCTCTGTCCTAGACCCTCCTCTGGAAGGGCCCCTTGAGTCATTATAACCTCTTACTTAGGGTATAAAAGGAATTTCCTGTGGGTTGGTCTTCAGATTCATCATTGGACAAGACTCAAGCCTGGAACCACGTCACTCTTCTACTGTCTGGACACTTGGACTTTGCTGGACTTTGCTTGTAACTGGGACTGCATCAAGGAAGACTCCTGCTGCTCCTGGTCTTGCTTTTCTGCAAGTCTTCTTCATTGTCTGTGCCTGTGCTTCTTCCAGGATCTTCAACAGACCTGTGGGCATTAAGGACACCCAAAATAATCTTTCTTGGGGTGAAGGAGTCACTTCCAAGCATCTGCAGGCACCACAACAAAGCTGACCACTCTTCTGCTCCTGATGTCCCATGTACTTTGAAAGTCCCAGTAGCACAGGTAGTAGTTCTGCAGCTCACTCGAGGCCGGACCTGTCTTCTCTGCAATTTTGAGGCCAGTATCTCTCATCAGAATCGCTTGGACTGAACTCCTGTGCAACGCATCATCTTTTCGTTGCCAAGGCTTGTTGACTCTGCACTCCAGAGATCTTCAAACTACAAGAAGCTCCAGTTTCCAGTATCTCTTCCTGCCATTATCAATGTCCTCATCGCATCCTCTGCACCTTGGCCGTTCATCTTTCGTGAGCTGCACGTGGTCCTCCTGTGACTCCCGTTCCTTTGGCCTGTGGGTCCTCTCAATGGTCTTCTCTTGCTTCAGTGTGCTCTCCTGCTTGCTCAGGGCCTGCTCTGACTCTGCTGCACTTGGTGAATCCCTTGCTTGCCCCAATGTTGCGCCTTCATCGTTTTCCACGCCTGTTGTAGCTGCCAAGGCTTGTTGGTGCTCCCGCCGGACACCGACCCCCTGGTTCTTGACTTCTGACATGGGTCAGCTCATGCATGGCTCCTGGTCTTTCTCAGCATCGCCTGGTCTTCACAGCTGCAGCGAAAAAGGCACTGTCATCACTCCTGGTACATGTCACTCAATAGGAACATCTAGTAAGGAAGGTCCGGCAGTTTTCAGAGAGGATACACGGTGATGCTTTTTCTTTTGCTAGAAGTGCTTAGGTTTTATTATAGGAGACCAAATATGCATTGAGTTGCATTGTTGAATCAGTTTTTAACTCCCTCTGTGACTTTCAGTAGCTACACTAGTTAGAGAAATAAATATCTTTAGAAACTTGTCAAACTAGTATACATGGGGCTGTCTGGCTTTCACTTGTTTAAATGAGAGTTGACTAGCCTAATTTGTATTGAGATTTTGGACAACTGACTGTTTAACACAGGGCCCTAGTATTGAAACATCTCGGGCAATATATTTATGTTGGACTTTGCTCTTTTTGCAGGGTCATCCCTGAACTTTTTGCCTTCCTCCTAGTCTTTTTTCCGACATGGTGTTGGTGGTTTTAGGACTCTGGGCACTTTAGCACTGCTGTCCAGTGTAAAATGCATGTGCTCTCTGTGCTAAATATGGTAAATATTGGTCTACAACTGTTTGGTATATTTAATTTACCTGTCAATCTCTAGTAAAGTGGTAGCTCATATACTCGGGCTGATAAATTAAATGCTACTGGTGGGCTTGCAGTGCTGGTTGCACCACCCACCAAAGTAGCCTTTCCAACTTATCTCAGGCCTCTGCCATTGCAGGGCCTGTGCGTGCTGTGTTACTGCCACTGTGACATGGCACTACAAGGCACCTAAAGTGTGAGCCACGTCGGATACCCCCCTTTTACTGCATGTCAGTCACTCCTAAATTAGGCCCTAGATAGCCCTATGCGCAGGGTTTATTGTAGGTAAAAGGTAGGACATGTACATTAAGTGTGTGACATGTAGTGACAAACAGCCATTTTGGTTTCTCACTGCTGTGAGTCTTCCCTCTCGTAGGGATGCATTGGGGATTCCCTTATAAAGTGTTTCAATGGTAATTCCTGATATGGAAGGAGCAACGTGGTCAAGTTTGGTATGGTTGGAATAATAATAATAAATGCTGCACAATGGTGTGTGCAGATTTATTATCACTATTTTAGAAATGCTACTTCTAAGTTGGCATTTCTGTGTGGTATGTGTCTGCCTGCCTGATGCGGATTGCATGTGTGACTTTGGAGTGGCAGGGGCTGGTGAGGTGTGTGTGGCTCTAGGAGGGGCAGGGTGAGTCAACACTAGGCTGAATAGGGAATCTGCATTTGGAGTAGTAGGTGGAGTGGTCCCCTGACCCTGAATAGATCTGTGCCTTTCTATATGAATGCTGGCTCTGCCCCCCTGTGGTGTGTCTGATGACAGAGCCCCAACCTGACAAAGGGGAAGAGGGGCCCGGTAAACAAAGTGCTCTACACTCCCCAGAACCAGTTAGGACAACCAGCTCGCCGCCTTCCTCGAAGCCAACAAATCCCTCGACCCCTCACAATCTGGCTTCCGAGCAAAACACAGCACTGAGACCGCCCTCATCGCAGCAACAGACGACATTCGAACTCTACTGGACAATGGAGACACAGTCGCCCTCATCCTCCTCGACCTCTCCGCAGCCTTCGACACAATCTGCCACAGCACCCTTCTACAGCGCCTCAGAAACATCGGAATCCAAGGAAAAGCACTTGAATGGATCACCTCGTTCCTCACCGGAAGAACCCAGAGAGTCCGCCTTCCACCATTCAAATCCAAGGCCTCTGAAGTCATCTGCGGCGTACCACAAGGATCCTCACTCAGTCCCACCCTCTTCAACGTATACATGAGCCCCCTCGCGGCCATCGCACGCCATCACAACCTCAACATCATCTCGTACGCGGACGACACTCAACTGATCCTTTCCCTCACCAATGACCCCAGCACCGCCAAAACCAACCTACACGAAGGAATGAAAGAAGTTGCCGAATGGATGAAACAAAGCCGTCTGAAACTGAACTCGGACAAAACAGAAGTCCTCATCTTAGGTACATCCCCCTCTGCATGGGACGACTCCTGGTGGCCGGAAGCCCTCGGAAAAGCACCTATCCCGACAGACCACGCACGGAACCTAGGCGTCATCCTGGATTCTTCACTCTCAATGAACAGACAAGTCAGCGCCGTATCCTCTTCCTGCTTCAACATTCTTCGCATGCTCAGAAAAACATTTCGCTGGATCCCCTCCGAAACAAGGAAAATAGTCACCCACGCTCTGGTCACGAGCCGACTGGACTACGGAAACTCCCTCTACGCAGGTACTACCGCAAAACTCCAGAACAAACGCCAACGAATCCAAAACGCCTCAGCCAGACTCATATTAGACATCCCACGCAACGATCACATCTCTGGTCACCTTAAAGACCTCCAATGGCTACCCGTCAATAAGAGGATCACTTTCCGACTGCTTACCCACGCACACAAATCACTCTACGACATCGGTCCAGAATGCCTCAACTCACGACTGTCCTTCTACACCCCCTCCCGCCAACTACGTTCTTCCAGCCAAGCCCTCGCCACTGTACCTCGCATCAACAAGACCACCATGGGAGGCAGATCCTTTTCATACCTGGCTGCTAAAACATGGAACTCTCTCCCCGCTTACCTTCGCCTTACCCAGAACCACCTAGCATTCAGAAAGCTACTTAAAACGTGGATTTTTGACAAGTAATTCTCCTCCCCTTCCTAAGCGCCTTGAAACCCTACGGGTATGTAGTGCGCTATATAAATCCTTTGACTTGACTTGACTTGACTGTGCCAGGGCAGACAGTGGGATTTGGGATATAAATATTGGGGCTGTGAACCCATGTATGGTGCTGCTCCTCTGCTTCCCTGTGATGTGGGGACTTGCTGCTGCTGGGCCTTTAGAACAACTGCCACGAGGAACAGCCTTCCTCCTGGAGGGCCCTGTTTCTGGCCTGCGAGGGCCCAGCTTTGCCCCTTTACCTTTGAGGGTTCTAGCACCTCTTGAGTGCTGTGTGTGGACTGCCAGGTGGAGAGCAAGCGTGAGTGTCTTCAGGGCTGGTCTGCAATGGGCTGTGAGGGAACCCTGGCTTGTGGGATTCCCCCTGCAATATTTATTGGAGCGGTAGCCCACCCCACATTTTCCCAATCGAGCTGGAGCCCACCCCGCAGTGTGGTGTGCCGTTGCGGGAGCTCACCCCGCATTGTGCGCTGCTTGGGGTTTTTTTTGCGGTCGGAGCCCGCCTGCAATTGGAGCCTCATTGGATACTTGTGAAACTGGAGCCTACCCTGCCGGCTCGTGTCCCCCGACGTGAGCCTCTTAGTGGGCTTGTGTCGATTCACCGCCACAACCCGGCTTGGAAGACAGGCTACTTGCCTGGTTGGAGGAGGAGCTCAGCCCCGCGTGTTGCCCAGGACATCTGCAGCCTACAGAAAGTCAGTGCAGGCCCGGGCGAGGCTCCCGTAAGCCGATGGAAGCTCCGCTGATGTGGCAAAGAATCTTGGTGGCAGGGAGAGCCAGGTATGCAGCCTGGGATGTCTGGAGCCTCACGGCTCCACGTCAAAGTCCCGAGCCCTAGGGGAGGGCTCAGATAAAGTCAGGAGGATCCCAGGAGACCGGAGGAGTCCCAAAGCCACTTCGGAGAGTGGGGCTTCTTTTTTGCACACTGCTTGGGTGTCGATCGAGGGAACAGGGAGGAGCCTGGTGAACAGGGCTCCAGAGGCACTGTGATCGCCAATGTATCTTCACAGCTGTACCGCCGTCGTGGGCAGCTGCAAAGTTGGGGGCCATTTAATTTAAGAGTCCCAGTGGGGACCCAGGAGGCACAGTGGTGCCAGTTCTTCATTGTGCCAATCCCAGCTGCCCTGTGAGAGTGTGGACAGCTGCAAAGTTTGGGGGGCCATTTCTTTCATTAAGGAGGGGGTGAGTTGCACCCAGCGCCCCAGCGCATCTGCGCACTGTGTTTTCGCTGCCGAGGCAGCCAGGGGCCATTCGAGGGGCCTCATTTTGAGCCCTGAATTTCTGGACAAATGGCGTTTTGTGCCCCAGTGAAAGGCCAGTTGGCCTGGGTTCAGATTCTAAGGAGATGTATGAACATGGTCAGTGTATTGTGGTGCACTGCATTTTTATTGTGTAATGTGTTTATGCTTGTGATGCCTATTACGTAATGTGTTTATGCTTAGGAGGTTTAGGCCTAATATGTTTAATGCCTAATGTGATAATGCTGAGGTCATTATTGTACCAGTAGTTACTGGTTTTGTTTTATGTTTACTACCTGCTGATTATGATCTAAGGTGTTCCAAAGTGTCCCAAAAACCCTAAACGCACCCTGAACCCTAGAAATTCCCCTACACCCCAAAACCTAAATGCACCATGAACCCCAAATTTACCCTTACATCCCAAAACCTAAATGCACCTGAATCCCAAAATTATCCCTGCACCCCAAAACCCTAACACATCTTGAGTCCTAAAATTACCCCAACACCGCTAAACGCACCCTGAACCCCAGAAATACCCCGGCACCCCAAAACTTTAAACTCACCCTGAACCCCAAAAACACCCTTGCTCCCTGAACCCTAAAAAACCCCTTCAACCTAAAACCCTGATCCCTAAAAACACCCCAGTACCCCAAAACCAAAACGTACCCTGAAACCTAAAATTACCCCATACACCCCAAAACCTTAACCCACCCTGATCCCTAAAATTACCTCAGCACCCAAAAACCTAAATGCACCCTGAACCCCAAAAATACCCCTGCACCCCAAAATCCTAACCCACCTTGATCCCTAAAATTACCCCAGCACCCATAAACCTAAACGCACCCTGAACCCCAAAAATATCCCTTCACCCAAAAACCTTAAACGCACCCTGAACCCTAGAAATACCCCCTACACCCCAAACCCCTAACCCACCCTGACCCCTAAAAATACCCCAGTATCCCAAAACCAAATCACACCCTGATGCCTAAAATTACCCCAGCACCCCAAAACCTAAACCCAACCTAAAAATACCCCAGCACCCCAAATCCCAAACATACACATAACCCTAAAATTACCCATGAACCCCCATAACATATACCCCTACACCCCAACCCCAAACCCTATACTTACCTTATACTTACATTTAAAAAACATGCTTTTACCATTCATGCATTTACAACGAATTTCGTTGTAAAAGCATGCGTGGGAAAAGCATATAAAATGTAGGGGCAGTGTTAAAATTAGCGCTGTTTTATCGTAAAACAGCAATAATGGGTCTGATAATACGCCCTTGTTAATTCCCATAGAAGCACATGTTCTGGTGTTAACATGGGCTTCTATGGGAATTAACAAGGGTGTATTATCAAGCCCATTATCGCCGTTTTATCAGCAGTTTACTGCCGATAAAACAGCAATAATTTTAACACCGGTCCTTGATAATTTGCCCCGTAATACCATGCGTTGTATTGGCATTGCGGAGTCATGGTAGATGCGTTGTCAAGGTATGCGGGTGATGGTATGCGGGATAAAAGATTTGTGGTAAGGGTTGTTTACCCTATTAAGCTCAGCTCTCAGTGTATTCACATTTATGAGTGTATCATCCTGTAAAGACAACAACCGTGTTATATGATGTAAATCAGATACAGTTTGAACAGTGGAAGACTGACATGTAACAGGTTAAACAGACTGACGAGGGTTGTGGTTGAAATGATCTTTTCACTCTCATAGTCAAACAAATTTGGATAAATCAACAAACAAGTCAACATCATTGTCAAGCTTTGTGGGACAAAACCCTAAACCTTTGCCAAGTACTTTACCTATTGTAAACAAAGAGACACACATGGGAAATGTTCACAAGAAATGTATATGGACCTAATCAAAAGCAAATGTAATATATAATTGTATAAGTAGAGGATAAGAATAACAAAGAGTTAGCTAAAAGTATCCTGAGAACGTTCTTTATTCGTGACAGGACTTGTTGTCTGGGGCAGTATTTTAACCCCTTCACTGCGGCGGCTATTCTGCCGCAGTGCTAACGGGGGGGGGGAGGAGGGGGGGGGGGGCGGCGGTCCCGTGCTCGTGACGGAACCGCTCTGTCACGGCACGCGGGTGAGCTGTGCTTGTGATGGAACGGTTCCGTCATGGCCCCGCCGCGCTTCAGAACGTTAGCGCAGGCGTGAAATTCGCAACATGCTGGCGCGGCGAGAGGGCCGTGACGGAACCGTTCCGTCACCAGCACAGCCCACCCGAGGCTCTGACGGAACGGTTCCGTCACAAGCATGGGAGGGGTTAATCCCTCACTACGGGTCTCATTTATGTGATTTTGCCATAGGGAAGCACAGCAGGCCTTCCTACTGCTCTGCACTGTGGCAAAAGGAAAGGGCAGGAATGCGCCGTATCTATTAGATACGGCGCATTCCTGTCTTTTTCCCCTGCGCCAGCGCACAATGGGCTGCCTGCGCCAGCGCAGGCACCTCTTTGCACAATGGTGCATGTGTGCCGGCCTTGGGGGGATGATTATTTTTGTACAGGAAGGAAAACCTTTCTGTACAAACATAATCACAAGAGGCTTTTCCTCAATCTATGTGTGCTGCAGAATGCAAAATGCAGCACACATAGAAAAAGGAAAAACTAGGAGAAATAAAGCTATTTCTCCCCGTTGTGCCTCCCTTACGCCTCACCTGGGAAGGCGTAATCTTTTGGCACTGCCTTAGATTTACGATTTCTTGTAAATCTAGGGCAGTGTCAAAAGGCCATGTATGTTGCTGGAACGCCTCCAGCAACACCCATTGCACGCCCCTTTAATGCAGAACACTGTGTTAAGGGACTGATATTTATCAGGCAGCATTAAGCCAAAAAAAGTGGCTTAGTGCTGCCTGATAAATATCACGCAGGCTTCTCCACCACGGAACGTCACAAAAAGTAACGTTCTGATGGCGCATTGGGCCTCATAAATGGGGCCCTACATCTTTGTGACTATCTTCTAGACCATCGCCGTGTGGTTGTTTGGGGGAGGGGAAATAGCTCAACCATATAGCTCCTGGCCGTGCACATAGTCATGATATGATATCTTCTCTGCATACTTTTAGTTTACTCTTTCTTATTCTCATCCCCTCCTTATAAAATTATATATTACATTTCCTTTTGAATAGGCCCATATACATGACCTATGGGCTTCTCTTTGTTCACAATAGGTGCCGCCATTAGGGTTTCTTTACCCTCGGACGAAAAAATTCGGAAGCTGAGAATGGACTCACTTTTAACATCCTTCCTATTCACCCCATATTAAACGGGTCTCATTATAATGTAAGTATTATTGCACTATCAGCCTGATTCATGAAAACCGAATTCTGCGAATTCTAAATTGCGATTGACAGCGAATCGCAATTTAGAATTTGCAGACCGGCATTCATCAAAATCTGCAAGAAAATAAAGCAATTCGCACGCGGCCGCAAAAAGTGTTAGCGATTTCTGAAAATCGCAGAAAAATCGCTATTTCCGTCAAAATCCGTGTAGGAATTGCGATATCGCAATTTGCGAAATCGCAAAATGCAATCTCGCAATTACCGATATCGCAAAAATGGGAAGTCGCATTTCGAGCACAGTGATGACATCACAACCAGGAAGCAGGCAGTTCCCACCCCCATTCAGAACAGTGAGGCAGATCTCGAGGCTGCATCTCACAGAGCTCCTTCCAGGACACCTCCAAGCTTCGAAATCCTTCATTTTTGTGACTGCAGCAATGGCAGAGGATGCATCACCAGGCCCCAGTGACAGTGGGCGCAAGCGGAAGCTCAGATTTTCTGAGCAGGAGTTGGAGCACCTGATAGACAGAGTGGTTGAAAACCACTCAAAACTATTTGGAAAGGACTCCAGGAGGGTGCCTGAGGCGGAGAAACGCCGACTCTGGCTGGCGATCGGCACAAAAGTCAACGCTGTGGGCATGACACACAGGTCACTCGAGGAGCTGAAAAAGAGGTGGTATGACCTCAGAGGTAGTGCCAAGGAGAGGGTGGCAGAGAGGCTGGGTGAGAGCCTGGCTACAGGAGATGGAGATCCTACAGTCCCTCTTAACACCCCCTTGGAGGACCGTGTGGAGGACACACTTGAGCGAGAGGCGTGTATAGGGGTCATCAATCTGGACTCATCCCGACCCACCCAAGACAGCCAAGGTAAGTGGCATGCGACTGCGACCCTGTCCCCTAACTATGGCCATGACCCTATAGCCTCCTATAATCATCCCAAGTCATGCAATCCATGCACATTAGGTCATGCCCAAAAGCATTGTGGGACATGTAGTCTGCCCACAATGTACAAAAAAAACCAATACAGCCAGACATGTCCCAAAGTACGCAATGCCACAGCCAGTCAGGGAATGTCAGCCAGCATGCATGTAGCAACTGCACGTGTGACAGATACATGCAATTAATCTATGTCCACTTCCCCTCACAGGTGGCGCTGACAACAACAGCTACGACAGCGACAGGCTGCTCATAGATGAGGCACCAGAGGATGCAGAGGAGGTGCCAACAGCCACACATCCTGCACCATGAGGCGCTGCACCAATCCCTGCTGCCAGAGCACCACCATCTGCGCCAGCACCAACAGGCGCTGCACCAATCCCTGCTGCCAGAGCACCACCATCTGCGCCAGCACCATCAGGCGCTGCACCAATCCCTGCTGCCAGAGCACCACCATCTGCACCAGCACTATCAGGCGCTGCACCATTGTCAACCGCAACACCACTACCAGCAGGACCCTCTACATCTGGTGCTGCTAGTGCGGTGACAGTGCGCACACCCACTGTTGCCAGCCAGCACAGCAGGCATGGCAGGGATCGCCAGCAGAGCACAGCACGCAGTGGCAGGAGGGGGATAGCTGTGCGCGTGCCAGGGCTCAGCATAGAGCGCCGGATGCTGTAAATCCACCAACTGCAGGCACGACGGCAAGGGGCAATCCAACTGCAGCTCCACAACATTGGACGCAATGTGGCAAATGTGTCCGACAGGATAGAGCGCATGACAACTGCCATGGAGGTCAACACTGCTGCCATCATCTCGCAGCGCAACACCGCCCACCGCCGCCACCGCCAGCTACTTACGCGGCTATCAGCCTACACGCGCTCAAACTATGTCATTGGGAATGCCACCTCCCAGCTCTCACGTCGGTCCCTGGCTATGCAGCAGCAGATGGTGCGATGCTGCGAGGATGTGGCACGAGTCTTGGAGCAGGTCACCAGTGCCGTACTGGCACTACATCCTACAGGCCCAGCAAATGTTGGTGGGGACAACACCAGTGAGGGCACCTCCAGTGTCAGCAGCCTGTCTGCCTCACAGGTCGGTGTGCTACTCCGCAGCACCAGGCCCACTGCGAGGTCACGTGCCGTCCCAGAGGAAGAGGCATAGAGGCGATTGGGTGCCGCGCGCCGGAGGCGCACTTGACTTTAATGTACATTGGCAGGGACATGCTGATGATAGAAGCATGTCCTGTGAATTGTTTGGAGCAGTATGGCGCAATACTGCTCGCATGTAAAGAATACCAAAATTACATTATTATTGTGCCTTCAACAATAATATTTATTCTAGCATCATACATCGGCCTCCTGTCATTATTTCCATTGGCATGCAATTGTGATTTGTTGGGTGAGGGGAGTTGGTGCACTAGAAACTGTTCATTGTGATGTGGTTGCGGCGTCTGTGTCCTTCAGCTGGGTTCTCCCCGCGTGCATGCCGCACATGTGCAGGTGGCCAGTCGTCCCCTTCCGACTCACTGCCAGAGATCTCTACAGGTATCCGGCGCTTGGTAGCAATGTTGTGTAGTATTGCACACACAGCCACAATGCGGCAGCACACATCAGGACTGTAGTACATGGCCCCACCAGTCTTGTGCAGTATGCGGAATCTGCTCTTCAGTAGCCCAAATGTCCTTTCAATGCAATTCCTTGTGCGTATGTGTAATACATTGTAGCGCCGTTGCTGTTGTGTAGCAGGGTTGAGGTATGGGGTGAGGAGGTATTCACGGAGGGCGTAGCCACTGTCACCTGAATGAGAGGAGCAGAGGGTGAGTGCCGGTGCAGCGCAGCTACTTCATCGCAGTGTAACATTGTGGGCCAAGTGTACTTACCAAGTAGGTGTCATTCACCAAAGTCTCCCCTGGCCAGTCGTGTGTGGAGGCTGCAGTGCCGGAATATGAAAGAGTCATGTGCACTCCCCGGGTACTGTGCCACTATGTCCGTGATGTATGTCTTAGCATTGCACACCATCTGGATGTTGAGGGACTTGCGATTGCAGTACATGTACTCTGTTGCAGCTGGTGGGCAGATGTGGATGTGGGTACAGTCAATGCATCCTATCACATGTGGGAAATGCGCAACATTGTAGAATTGATGCTTGGTGTCATCCAAATCCTGTTGGCTGGTGGGAAATTTGATGTGGTGGTGTAGCTGGGTCAGCATTGCGTCTAGGAAACTCCTTAGGCAGCGGGACATGGTGGGCTGGGATATCCCCCCAGCAGCTGCAACTATCCCCTGGAAGCTCCCGGAGGCCAGTAGGTGCAGGCTGCACAATACCTGGACATGTGTGGGCACGGCATTGGTCCGCCTTGTTGTGTGCTGCATCAGGAGGTCAAGGTCCTGAATTAGCTTGATAATCATTGGCCCATTCAAGCGGTACTTTGCGTATATTTGCTCTCTGGTTTGGCCCAGCAGGGTGACCCGCTGGCGGAATATCCTCTCCTGGATTCTGCGTCTCCTCCGTGCTGCTCGCTGTAGCCTTCGCCGCCTGACCACCATGTAGAGTCCTGGCATTGTGAGACTTCTAATGCTGCTGCTGCATCTCCTTAAGTGTGTTTGGTCAGGCCTGCACCTGTTACTGATTGGGCAACGGTTTTTCAAATATTTTTTTTTCAATGGCTTTGATGGTTACCACCTGCTTTGGGTTGTCCTTAAATTGCGCCTCGCAAGCTGCGATGTAGGTTTTTTTTCGCAATTAGCGATTTTTCATGAATAGCGATTGCGATTTCTAAATTTAATTAGCAGAATCCGTGGTTTCTCGCAATTTCCGATTCGCTAAGGGTCTACTGCCGGGATTCTGCAAATGTTTTTGCAATTTCGCTAATCTGTGTTTACGATTTCGCTTTTTTCTTCTAGAATACCGATTTTGTCAATTGCGCTCGCAATAGCATTTTCGCAGCTATTGTGCTTCCTTCATGAATCAGGCTGTAAATCCCTGAGTCTGCACATACTTTAGTAGACATGACCTAGTTAACAACATTTCTCGCATATCTCCAGCATTAGGAACGCGGTAACCAGGTGCACTAAGACCATGCACAGCGCCCGTAGTGGTGTCTCCGATGTATCATCCTCTTGCATATCGTCTTTATATTTGGTGGGTACCATCAATACTCCCTGACGGTTACCTGTTATATTGATGATTTTTTCTACTGTCCAGGGCATCTTTCTACCCTGACACGTTTGCGCCGTCTTATCTCGTGGGAATGTTTTTTTTTTATGTTGAAACTTGTGGTCTTGAAAGCCCTTAACTTTTTTAATTATGGACACTGGTATCGAGCACCGTTTGGAGTTCAAATCTCTTTTCCCTCATTTATCTCCCTTTCTTCCCATTTCTGCTTCGCACTGTCAGGGTTATATTATCCTTGCATCTTTGGGAATATTTGTACATGTGTGTATTTAAGAGCACATTCGATTATGTTGGACACTGTGTTGTCCCAGGCACGTTCCCACAATTTTTTTAATGGAATTGTAATATATGTGTACTAAATTAAGATGGTAATTAACCAAAAAAAAGTTTTTGTTTAACTAGACACTTTTGCAGTCCTTAACTTGGTCTTCAGAAATGTCAAAAGTCACTTTACAAACTCGCCCTTGTTGTCTATGTATTGACAGTTCAATACTTGTTGTGTTTTGTGCCTTTTTATTTTATGGCATTGTCATGAACTAATGTGTAGTTTTGATTTCCAAGGTCCTGTGGTTTTCATGTTAGTGTACACATAAGTCGTAGGTGTTTTTGTATATCTGTTTTCGTATTTGTATGTAAAATTTTTAGTTACTTGACACTTATGTAACTATACTTATATATGTTTATATGTGTTATCTTACAGCCTTGAAGAACAATGTTTTGGACGAAGCGCGTTGGCTGTTTTCTGTACAGATTGTTTATGTGTGCAAATGACTGAAAAAAAAGAAGATTTGAACACATCTTTGAAATCTGCTCTGAATTGTTTGGTTACTCTAACATACTGAATGGAATTGCTTTGTGGTGCACCTTTTACTTTGTCTTAATTTGTACAGTCCTGTCAGGACCTCACCTTGGCAGTGGGTGCTTTAATTGTGTGCACAATACCAGGTACATGCCACTTTTTGACACATTGGGGATAACAGGATAGATGCGATCTCTCCCTTGGGTTCCAGTGTCGTGCTTAGGTTATATTTATTTATTTATTTTGACACAAGCCTAAACATACTAGAAGGGGATCAGGGTCCTTTATAATGTATGTGTAAATAAAGCAAGCAAGAAAACAAAGGGAGCAATTTCATGAAAATAGGTGTGAGGTGGTCAGATTTTCTAGACTAAGAATAATATGTGCTGATTCGGTTTTAACCACCTCTATGGGCTAACTTTGAACTTAGGAGCACCAGCAAGAATGGCATTGGCTCTGTATGAATGAATGAATACGTTTATTTGTTAACTAAAACCATTGCATTACAAAGAAATAAAAACATTTTCTTCTGCAATATTTAAGAATAAACAGTTAGTAAAATGCGATAATTAGGTGCCAGCAATTGTCTGGGGTCATGTTTTCAGGTTTGAGTTTGACCATAGCACCGTGGCCAATCCCATGGGAAAGTATCTCCACCAAGAAAGTTCTGAGTTCAAGGACTACTTTTGCTACCATTCCTCTCATTTAAAGCTGTTTCTCACGTAAAGTGCTAGTGCTTTGCTTATTCATGAGGTGGTGTGCCAGGTTTGTATCAAATTATGAGCAACTGTTGTGAGCCTTCTGTAGACACAGGATCATAATGTCATAGGGACATATTATCAAGAAGGGGCGATACATTATCGCCGCTTTTATCGGCAGGAAACTGCCACTAAAGCAGCGATAATGGGCTTGATAATAAGCCCTTATGAATTCCCATAGAAGCCCAGGTTAACACCAGAACCTGAAACCGGTCCCCGGAAGCTTGTTTCCTCTCCAGTAAAAGAATTTGCTTGGTAGTTTGGTCTGCCCTGTTCCCATGATGCACTGGGCCAGGGACAGACTAATTTGCATGTAGCCAGGTTCTGAGCTGGGATGGTGCAGTGAGCTAAAAAGCGGCGATGGATCAAGCCCTGATCATTTGACTGGGTACGAGTGTTCTGTTTAATTCAGATACTCTGTCCATCACCACCCCCTTTTCTGAATCAACACCAGAACCTGGGCTTCTATGGGAATTCACAAGGGCGTATTATCAAGCCCATTATCGGCGTTTTAGCGGTAGTTTCCTGCCAATAAAAGCGGTGGTAATGTATCGCCCATTCTTGATAATATGGCCCATAGTTTCTTTCTCCGATGGCTGTGACCAGACCCTGGGGGAGGATACCCGTCTCAATCTTCAGTTGATCCAGAAAACTCTGGCCCCATTCTTTACTGGCTGTAGTCCGCACAGCATGTACTGTGTAAATGAGTTTATTGCAGTTTTCAAGATGATGGAACCGTTGGGAGGGAGCTTTGGGCTCAATTGCTGCTTCCTGGGCTTGAGCTGCGCTCTTTCAAGTTCCTGTGTTTGAAGTAATCCAGGATCAGCGTTTGGACAGTGCGGATGAGGGATCAAATGGCAGAGCAGGGGTAGATGGCGCCCATGATAGTTTGTACAAATCTTCCACAGCGGGCCAGAGTAAGAAGTTCTTTTTGTGTGAGACATACAACAGAGGCCTCGAGGCAGGTGTTTGCTTTTTCTCTTGGGCATAGTTGCCTAAACATGATCCTCCTTTTGGTTGCTAAGGCCGGGCATTGGCTCTGTAAATTTGCAGCAGATATAGGGTCTCAATAAAGTTCCTCTTTGAATGATATCACAGTAGGAGATATCCTATAAATATTTTGTCCTACAATATTTTTCTGAAAATATTGTAATGGGGGTGTTTTAGATCTGGCGTTTGGGACAGTTTTAAGTGTCTCACCAGACTCTGGTTCTTCCCCCCAAATACTTCATAATATACATACATAGAGACGCTTTTGGTCTGTGAACTTCAGACATTTGCCTATTAAACTGTAATTCACATGTTGCTTCCACCCACCATAGTATATAGTATGGGGAATCAGATAAGCCTACTTTACCAATAGGCTGCTTTCACTCTGAGTTACTACAGGAAGCCTATGTATATTGTTCACATATGCTTAAACAGTTCTATTTAGTGACAAGCTGGATCAAATTGTGCATTTTTATTTTTACTTTACTTACTAGTTATTTCTTTTGAATTTATTTTCCGTCTGCTTTTTTACGGTACTGTAATAAAGTGATTGAGTGACATTGTAATATTGTAGCTGCCTGTAATTTGAGTGCTTCGTTAGATTGTGATTTGTTCTTGTCTCTGTCACAAACAATAACATTTTTAAAATGCAAAGGAATATTTTTAAATATGCAGCGGATTAGCTGGAAGGCATTACATCACATGTAAAACAGCTACTGCACTGATTTTTAAAAAAATATTTAAACATTTTTGCATGCATATGACATTCATGTTCAAGTGGCCCGTATATTTCGTTTTCTTTTTCATTTGGGGCACATAATTGCAATCCCCCAAAAAAATACTCATCACACCAGCATGGAAATGCCACAGCTAATGGCTTTGACCAGCCGCGGCCCGTGGAGGGAGTTCTGGTAGGGCAGACAGGCGGGGCAGGGGAGGGGCAGGGTGGGTGGTGATAAACATCGGAATATGGATGATTGCAGGTGAATGAATGAAAAATGAATTTCATAGCGCCCCCTGCATTGCATTTTGCGATGCAGGGCACGGAACGCAATTTGTTTTATTAATTTAATTGTTTACTTACCTGCAATCATCCATATTCCGGTGTTTATCACCCCCCACCCTTCCCCTCCCCCGCCCCACCTGCCTGCCCCATGGAACTTTCTCCACGAGCCACGGCTGGCTTTGACAATGCTTATTTTGTGTATGAAGAGGAAGAGAGTTTGAGAGTAAAGGAGCCCATCTATTTTTTTCCCTCATATACTGATAGAGTTTACTGTTCCTGATGTCACATATCACAGTTAAAATGTAGTTGTCTGTTATGTGTATAGTGATAGATGTTTTTTGTACTTCTTAGCAGCTCAATTCACCTTTTAGATGAGGGCGTTGGCCAATGGCCAACACTTGTGCTCCATCAACAGTGCATCTTTGGGCCAGTGGCTGTTGTTAGGAAAGGTTTGCAAGCACCAGAGTGATTCAATTTTTTCATTTTCCACTCGGCTGCTCCAGAAGTGCTTCCGAACAGCCTGAGGTGCGTTTTATTTTTTTGGGTAAGGACAACCACCGGGCAGAGCACACTAATGTCATTACCACCAAAGTGAAAGTAAAACTAACCAATTTGTTTGTTTTATTTTCACTGCATAAGTGCTCAGGGAGCATATCTAAGCATCTGAGCACTGCTGAGCTGGGGGATGTATTGCTGGTAAAAGGAGAATCTCCCCTTTCAATGGTATTCCTGCCTAATGAATCCATGCTTGAGGATTGCCACAGGAGAGCGATCCACATGCAGGGATCCATCCACTAAGCACTAGGGATTTTTGGCAGGGAGAGTGAGCCTCCCCTAGCCTCCAGCTCCACCAAAGATTTGGTTTTTTTGCCCCCCCCCACAGGTCAGAAGGAGGTGATTACTCCCAAACTGCCCTTGAGGGGGCAAAAACCCCACTGGATGCCAGGGATATAACAAATAAAATAAGGGTGAGTGCTATTCACCTTAGGCATGGCCTTGCCCCATCCTAAAAGGGGTCTGTTGGACTTGGCCCCTTTTGCAGGGTCATCTCTGAACTTTTTGCCTTCCTCCTAGAATTTTTTCTGACCTGGTGTTGGTGGCTTTAGGACTCTATGCACTTTATCAGTGCTGTCCAGTGTAAAGTGCATGAGCTCTCTATGGTAAACCCTGGTAAGATTGGTCTACACTTTTTTGGCTCATCTAATTTACCTATCAGTCCCTTGTAAAGTGGTATCTCAGATACCCAGGGCCAGTAAATTTAATGGTACTCGTGAGCTAGAAACGCTGCTTGCGCCACCCACCAAATTAACCTTTCAAGCCTGTCTCAGACCTTTGCCATTGCAGGGCCTGAGCACGCAGTTTACAGCTGCTGTGATGTTGCACATAAAGTGGTTGCCACGTCTGTGACACCCCTTTAACTACATATCAGTCACCCTGTATTGTAGTTCCTATATTCCCAATAGCCTCTGCACATTGGAATAATATATCCTATAGATTTGACGTAGGACTTATGTCTACTAGGTCTCTATTGAATATACTAAACTTAATTGTGTGTGTGCCAGCTAACTCAGAGGTCACTAGAAACTTTCTTGAATTCACAAGAAGGGATTAGTTTCTGACAACCGCATAAACATAACAACTTTGTTTGCCAAGAATAAGAAATATATCTCACAGAGTAGCGGAAACAATAGATAAGTATTTCACTCAGTCAATCATGCATGCTTCGTTTCAATAGAGTTGCAGCAAAATAGAGACCGGCGTTTTCAATAAAAAGGTTTATTGAACAGTCTTCTTTCTCATGCAAGAGAAGTGAATTGCTACAATCGTTATGCAGACTGCGAATTATAATGTGTACAGCGAGAATAGTATTATAAAATAATACGCAAGAGCATTGTATGGTTTCTGAGCCATATAAAAATACATACATAAACAACATTGACTAAAATACTCAACTGGTGATTCTAAAATATGCCTACCCCAATGTACCTAACCTAAGTCTAGTATGCGGGAAGAAGTATTGTGTAGCATAGATTTCGTTGTTTTTGCCAAGAACCTACCAAAGGTTTCTCTAGGTTCCAATCAGCTCCATACCTTGGTTAGAATAAAGGTGGTCTGGTATCTCTGTCTTGGGACTCGATTTTCCAACACCCCGGAAGGGGAGCTTGGATACACTGGAGCTGGATTCTCGGCAGGAGAAGGGCAGCCTCTTGATCAGTGAGTCAGCCGGAGAGTCTGCTTCCTTCAGCACTTGCTGTACCGAGCTGCGTCGGGCAAGTAGATAGTCGAACTGCTCCGAACCACCGTAGTTTTCTATAGCAATTGAAGGCATATTAATACCTTGAAGGTGTTTGGGAATGCCATAGTTTGACATAAAGTCAGGCATATGAACGTCAGGAAAGAACCCATAGGGACTAGTTGTTCTTTGTAAAGTAACTGAGTAAGCTGGTTTTCCAAAAAGTCGATGTGACGTTTGGTACGGGTAGAAGTAGCCATGCCTGTATTTGGGTAGGATGGGCTATGCCTAAATAAAGGATTGATTTCTATGCCTATATAAGGACAATGTGAAGTGTACCTGTATAAGGGCATGAATCGGGAAAATGTACTCAGAGCTTAAAATGCCACACAACACCCACTCCACTTTCTTATGTATGAAATTACTAAGTTCTAAACACATTAAAACATATCTAAATATGATGTGTTAAAACCCCACCAAAATACAAAAAAATGCATTGGTACTGGTTGTACACGAAAAGCATATGTGCTGTACACATTTAAAGCAATGGTTCATTCAAAGCATATAGTTTGACGTTTGTAATCCGAATGAATCACGAAAATACATTCATGAAATTGCTCCTAATTACAGAAGAAAAAGTCGAGACCATTCCATGGCAGATTATATAAACATTGTGGACAAGGTCAAATACTGTCTCTTGGAAGTTTTCAAAGAATTCTTGTTCTCTATGAATATTCTACTTTAAGCAGATTACTTTGTGCCAAAAAATGAAAAAATACAAATTTGGAAAAACAAAAGTTTGATCATAGAAAAAATAGAGTTCCAAAGTTGAAAACTTTGTTTCGAAAAATGAAGGTCGAATTCAGAGTCTCTCTGAACACTGTGTGCCAAATTCAAAAGTCAGTGTTATTGTTAGGAGAAGACATCAAATCTTCTAAGTCTGTAAAGAATGTGTCTACCATTGTAGGTGATAGTTGGATTACCCCATTAAGAAGATTAAGCACACATAGATGTGAGGCATCGCCGTCAGTGTTGGTTGCATTAGCAATGATCGAATTGGATGATACCTGTGTGCCGCTTTCCTCTCGTACCTCACCGTCAGCATTTTGCATCTGTGAGATCTCAATGAATGCCGTCATCAGAATCAGTAGCCGCTGGGGACAACACAGTGCATGAGCCATCACTGGTCCAAGCAAAGTATCAACATCCATTTGCATGACTGATGGGAGTGTGACACAGATGTCTAACACGCATTCTTCTTTACAAAGCAGGCATCGTAGAACAGGTAAGATGTAATCTTGCCAGATTGGTCTGAATGACATAAACCACGTGGTATTCAGTTCTCTTAAACAAGTTAATCACGAAATTCGGACTATGCGCTCACAACACTTCATCGCCAGAAGCGTGTTCTCCATGGTGATCTGGGTATTGCTGGTGATTTGACTTGCCATATCGGAGCAGAAGGAGCAAAAATAGTATCCCTGCTGTGAGTCCCAAAATGAGAGGCAGTCCACCAAACACAGAGTGCACGAAGTTTGGAAATATTCCTAGGACTGCTTCAAAGGGTGCCAACAGTCCCGAAAATATCATCCTAAATACATGTACAATACCACTTGTATCAGACATATTTAGGATACGACCTAACATTTCTAAGAAATGTAAAGTGCAGTTTGTAGTTAATAGGGTGTGTATCTCCGCAGAAGTACTTGCGACTTGCAGATCATACGTCTCTTTGGCCAAGGTCAATGGAACAGTTTTTTGCAAAAGAATGGCTTTCATTCTGCTTAAAGTATCAATTTGTATAAAAGAGATGTTCAGTGAAGGCCAAAGTGGCAACTCCCGGTCTGTCTTGGTTTTTGGAAGCAATACCTGCATACAGCAAGTGACCCTGGCTGACACAGTTACGAGATAGGCTAGACCTGGCAAAATGCCACAGCAGCTGTGATTATTCAACATAATGTAACTTCCATCAGAAAGTTGCCTAGAAATCGGATCAATCACTGCAGCTGGTGAACCTTGCAGGTGGCAGGGTAAATTGTTAGAGGAACCATTGCAGGCCCCATTTAAGTTTATACCCTGACAAAGGAAAGAACAGCTCAGTATGTTTTCACAATTATCACCGCTAAGAAACACTTCTTTAACCCCACTCCAACATCTGTGTGTGTATGGTAATTCCCAGGATGTCTTGATGTATTCTTTACCCAACCTTTCATATAGGCCTGCTGGTATACGTTTTAAGCAATATTGAAAATGGAAAATTGTAACAGGCAGAGGGATTAAACCGTGTATTATCCATTCAATGGCTTTTTTTCAGCGACTGTAAATGGCAATCTTTCCAGTTTTTCAATGCTTAGCACCGTATAGTCTGCTCCCCTCTGTGCCACTTTGATCTGTTTATCAGTTAGATTAAATTCTGAAAACAGTGAGGTAGTGTTAATTAAACATCAAGGCACATAACCTGAACAAAGCGACTGACCATGTTGCAACATGAGCAAGTCCGGTTCCATTATGTCATTGGCAGAGGATACTATGCTGTCCAAAGAATATATCCTGGATGACAGAGTCATTAACCCATTGTCAACTACTGAGAGAGATTTCTCTAAATTAATACGATCAATTTCTCGTATTCGTTCTTCAGTCTCTGCTTGCGTAATCTTTCACGCTTCATTATATAGAGCATAGATACTGGCGTATATAAAACGTTAATGACACGGTTTAGTAGGTCCTTGTAAGAAGTCCCTCAGGTAAGCGCCATCTTTAAGTAAAGATAAGTGTTGTTTTACTTCCTTTAGTGTAGACTTGTGTAGCCATTCAAGGCACAGTTTCCCGCACTGTATGTTGTTACTATTCCTGGATGCTGTCTCTGAACATATCTTGGATCTGGCCTAGTGAATGTGAACCCTTGTGTCTTATTCAGGAATCTATCTTGACAGGTGTTTGTGTCTGTGGACCAGATTAACAATTTTTTCCAATCTGGATCTGTTCTGTTGTGAAGCAAAATAGTATGTACGTCGACCACCCCCTCTGAAGTGTTACTGCTATCAGGTGTAGGTGTTGGCATGGACGGTTTGTTTAAATCTTTTATCTTGGCTAACCCAAGACAAGATGTCTGTTGTACAATGTCATTCAAAAACATTATTTGCTCTGGGATGATGCAGGCTCTAAATAAAGCTTCTAAACCATGCACCGCCCAGTCTTTTGTGCCCCAGACAGTTTTTGTCTTAATGTTGTTTTTCCAATAGTCAAAACCTAATGAAGACAGCTCAGCATAAAAGGCCGCAGAATAAATTTGCTTGGTATTTGTCAACATACTTTTCATTCCGGTCCTATTAACATTTTTAAAGTAAAATGATTCTGGATTTGAAACATTAAACCCTGAAGAGTATGGAAATTTGTCATAAAATGTTTTTGAGCTACCCTTTGGTGGCGTAGGAGAATATTCCCATTGGGTATAAGTTTATACATTTCTAGGATTTGTAGATTTATGCAAGAAATGATGACCATAGTGATTATAACGATGCATTTGTTCATAATCTGATCAACCTTCTAAGTATTCATGATTTGTAAATTCTGCAGACATTTCTAAGTCTAACAGCATATTATTAACAGTCTCAAAGTCCCAATCATCAGAAAAGGTACTAGATGAAACAAAGACACTCAAGGAAATCTTGAATTGGTGTGGAATCATCAACAGCTCCGCCGGACCAAGAATGTCATATTCAGTTCTGTCCCAAGCTATACCACCAGATATAGGAATGGCAGTGATGTTCACTGGTGACAAGTCTCTTTGTTCACAATGAGATGATTTGTGTGGCATGAGGAGTAGGTTGATGTTCTTACTTGTTGTGTCCTTTTTAACATATCTTCCATTTATCAGCATTCCCAAAGTAAATACAAGAGTCAACCAAAGTAGAAGAAAAATTACACCCAACACAATCCAAAGTTCAATCCATGGTGAAACCAGATAAGTCTTTTCCAGTTGATGAAAAAGTTCTCTTGCTTGTTCTTTGAAAGTACTTTTTACTGGCGTTGTTTCAGGCTTGCTGGGATCCTCGGAAAGCGTATCAAAGTTAATGAAATAGCTAGAGGCAGTTCTGTCAATCGTAGCAATTGCTTCAGGATTCGATGAAATCGCTGGAACCACTTGATCACTTGTTACATTTGTATAGTCTGATGCTATTTCATTGTAGACAGGCGTTTATTGACGAACTGGTATTTGGGTCTCAAGAAATACAAGTTCCATGGCTTTGTTGCATAGTCCTTCTTTTCACACTGCAGATTCTTCAAAGGTGATGAGTCTCTCAGTTTGAACCTCTTGGATAGTATCAAGATTTGGGCATCTACTACATCGTTGGAGTCCACTAGGCCTACTACTTATTATCAGCCACTTGATGTGGTTTGACCAGGTCAATGGACACAAACCTGTTCTCCTTTTTACTAGCAAGGGGCGGTAGTAATACTGTTCTTGATCTGTGGATAGCTAGGGCAGATACTGGTTGTCTGTAAGAGGCCCAAATTCCTTCTTGTCCGTGATCTTTTCTCTGACTAGATCCCCACTCTTTGGAATCCAGACAGGTCTTGCTGGGATGGACGGTTTTTCTTCAGTGGTCGTTGGCTTCAGGAGTACGTTACTTTGTCTGGATCTTATTTCATTTAAGTCCTGCAAAACAGCCAAATGATCTTTGATATCAAAGGGATTTTGTTCTACCACTGAAGTGTGACAATCGAGATCTGAGATAATCATTCTTGTTCCAAAAAGGATTTCATATGGAGTGATTCCCCCTAGAGAACTTCTTGGCAGATTGTTAAAACTATTTTGGACACTTATTAGATGTTTGACCCACCCGTCACCTGAGTCTAATACCCTAGCTGTTATAGATCGCTTTATGTCCCGGTTTTTTCTCTCCACTATCGAATTTCCCTCAGGATGGAATGGACTAGAGTACAGGTTTGCAATGTCCAATTTGACCATGGCCTCCTTGTAAGCTCAAGAGCTAAACGCAGGACCCTGGTCAGAATGTAGCGTGCTGACTGCGTATGTACCGATAAAGACTTGCAAATCTTTTATAACAGTTCGAGCGTCAGCCGAGTGCTGAGGCCACATCCAAATAAATCTTGTTCTAATATTTGTGGGACCACATTTGTCCATAGGGACGTCTGCGTGTAGAAAGTCCAATGCTGTCTAACAATGTTCAATCAATCAATCAATCAATCAATGACACTTATAGAGCGCGCTACATACCCGCAGGGTCTCAAGGCGCTGGGGGCGGGGGGGGTGCCGCTACTGCTCGAACAGCCAGGTCTTCAGCTTCTTCCTGAAGGAGAGGTGGTCTTGGGTCAGGCGCAGGTCGGTCGGGAGGGAGTTCCAGGTCTTGGCGGCCAGGTAGGAGAAGGACCTTCCTCCTGTAGTCGCTCTTCAGATGCGGGGGACGGTGGGGAGGGCGTGGTTGGCTGATCGGAGGTGGCGTTTGGGAGCGTAGAAGTTGATCCGGCTGTTGAGGTAGCTCGGGCCTTGATCGTGTAGGGCTTTGTGTGCGTGGGTGAGGAGGCGGAAGGTGATTCTTTTGTTGACGGGGAGCCAGTGAAGGTCTCTCAGATGTCCGGAGATGTGGCTGGTTCGTGGGATGTCGAGGATGAGTCTGGCTGAGGCGTTCTGGATCCGCTGGAGTCTCTTCTGGAGCTTTTACGGTGGTACCGGCGTAGAGGGCGTTGCCGTAGTCCATTCGGCTGGTGACGAGGGCCTGGGTGACGGTCTTCCTGGTCTCGGTGCGGATCCACCAGAAGATCTTCCGTAGCATGCGTAGGATGTTGAAGCACGCCGAGGAGACGTTGTTGACTTGCCTGGTCATGGAGAGGGAGGAGTCCAGGATGAAGCCCAGGTTGCGTGCATGGTCTGTCGGTTTGGGTGCGGTGCCCAGGGCGGGAGGCCACCAGGAGTCGTCCCAGGCGGAGGGTGAAGAGCCCAGGATGAGGACCTCCGTCTTGTCAGAGTTCAGTTTCAGGCGGCTGGTCGTCATCCACTCGGCTACCTCTTTCATCCCTTCGTGCAGGTTGGCTCTGGCGGAGGCGGGGTCGTTGGTCAGGGAGAGGATCAGCTGGGTGTCGTCGGCGTAGGAGATTATGCTGAGGTGTTGGCGTACGATGGCCGCGAGGGGACTCATGTAGACGTTGAAGAGGGTGGGGCTCAGAGAGGATCCTTGAGGGACGCCACAGATGACTTCGGAGGCCTCTGACTTGTACGGTGGTAGGCGGACTCTCTGTGTTCTTCCGTCGAGGAAGGAGATGATCCATTCCAGCGCCTTGTCCTGGATTCCGATGTTGCTGAGGCGCTGTACTAGGGTGCGGTGGCAGACAGTGTCGAATGCCGCGGAGAGGTCTCGGAGGATGAGGGCCCCTGTTTCTCCGTTGTCCATCAGGGCTCGGATGTCATCGGTGGCGGCGATGAGGGCGGTCTCAGTGCTGTGATTGGCTCGGAAGCCGGACTGTGAGGGGTCGAGGGATCCATTCGTCTCGAGGAAGGCGGCCATCTGCTTGTTGAGGGTCTTCTCGATGACTTTGGCTGGAAACGGGAGGAGCGAGATGGGGCGGTAGTTCTTGAGTTCGGTGGGGTCCGCTGTTGGTTTCTTGAGTAGAGCGCTGAGTTCGGCGTGCTTCCAGCTCTCAGGGAAGGTGGCGGTGTCGAAGGATGTGTTGATGATGTCTCGCAGGTGGGGTGCGATGACAGCGTCGGCCTTGTTGAAGACGTGGTGAGGGCAGGGGTCGGTCGGTGATCCGGAGTGGATGGAGTTCATCGTGCGGATGGTGTCTTCGGTGCTGATCGGGGTCCAAGCGTGGAGGGTGGTGGTGGGGGGTGGTTGTTCGGTCATGGTGTGCGTTGGTTGGTTGTTGAAGCTGTTGTGTATGTCCGCGATCGTGTTGTGGAAGTATGAAGCGAGGGAGTTGCAGAGGTCTTGCGATGGGGTGATGTCGTTGTTTCCTGCGCTGGGGTTGGAAAGCTCTTTCACGATGTTGAAGAGTTCCTTGCAGTTGTGTGCGTTGTTGTCCAACCGGTCCTTGAGTGCTGTTTTCTTGGTGGCGCGGATCAGCTGGTGGTGCTTCCGGGTGGCAAGCTTGAAGGAGGTCCTGTTGTCCGGTGTAGGTTCCCTTCTCCAGACTTTCTCGAGGGCTCGGCAGTTCTTCTTGGAGCTCTTGAGTTCGTCGGTGAACCACGGGGCTTTCTTGCTGCCGGGTCTGCTGGGCGGGGTCCTCAGCGGGGCGAGCTCGTCCGCGCAGATGCTGATAAACTTCGTGAGGTTGTCGGCGGCCTGGCTGGGGTTCGCTGAGCTGGCAGGAGGGTGCTGGCTCAGGGAGGTGGCGAGCTGGTCTGCTGTGATCTTGTTCCAGCTTCTGCGGGCGGCCTGTTGCTGGTGGTGGTGGGTCGTCGTTCTCTTGAAGGTGAAGTGGACGCAGCTGTGGTCTGTCCATTGAAGCTCTGTGGCGTGGCTGAAGTCGATGTCTGTGCTGGAAGAGAAGACTGCGTCGAGTGTGTGTCCGGCGAGGTGGGTGGGGGTGGACACCAGTTGCTTGAGTCCAAGATTGGCGAGGTTGTCGAGCAGGGTGCTGGTGTTGCGGTCGTTGTTGTTCTCCAGATGGAAGTTGAGGTCCCCCAGGAGGATGTAGTCAGCGGAGGGGCGGGCATGCGGGCTGACGAAGTCGGCGATGTCCTCGCTGAATTGTGTGCGTGGTCCCGGGGGTCGGTAGATCAGGGTGCCTCTGAGGGTGGTGTTCGGGTTGGTGTGGATCTGGAAATGCAGGTGTTCGGCGCTGGTCAGGGTGTTGTCGGTGCTGGTCGTGAGATGGATGGTGTTCCTGTGGATGATGGCAATGCCTCCTCCCATCTGGTTGGCGTTGCGGTCCCTCCGGATGATCTTGTAGCCCTCTGGGATAGCGATGGCGATGTCGTGAGCTGAAGAGGCGTTCATCCAGGTCTCCGTGAGGAAGGCAACGTCAGGGGCTGTGGCGTCTAGAAGGTTCCAGAGTTCGATGGCGTGTCTGTGGACGGAGCGGGTGTTGAGCAGGATGCACTTGAGGTGGGTGCTGCTGGTGTTCGACTTGGCGCGTGCTGGTGCGAGGCAGGTCCGGATGCAGGTGAATTTGCAGGCATGGCAACTGAAAGGTCCGTGGGTGCGTCGTGGTGTGGCTTGGTGGCATTCTGGGAGTCGGCCGGTGTTGAGTGCGATGAGGGTGGCGGCGGAGTACGACAGGCGGGTAGGTCGGGGTCTTCGTGGGCCAGGGGTCCTGGCGCTGGTCGCGATCCGGTCGCGGACGGGCGCAGACGGGCTTACCTTTGGCGCGCCTTCGGCGCACAATTGGCGCGCCCGCTGCGCGTGACCGCTGCGCGTTCGCACGGTCGCCATATAAGGCGAAGTGCGCCGGTGGGCGGAGCAGCTGGGAGGCGGGAGCGGGGAGGGTGCAGAAGAGAAAAAGGGGCGGGGAAAGCGGCGGTGGCGGGAAGGGAGAGCAGAGGGCGGCGAGGTAGGCGGACAAACAGGAAGGATAACGTATAACACAGGCACAACAATCCTAAGAAATACAGGCACAAATGGGGGTAAAAACAGGGCAGAAAACAAAAACTAGCAGCAGTTACAGGAGAGCCGGCAGGCAATCACAGACCACGCCGGAGGGGGCGTGGTCAGCGGCAGCGAGGCAGAAGTGGCAGGGCAAAGGGGCACACGCAGCAGCTGGTGGCCGTGCGGCGCGGGGGTGTCCCACAAGTGGGTCACACTCACCTGCGTCGCACGGTCGCCATATAAGGCCAAGTGCGCGGGTGGGCGGAGCAGCTGGGAGGCGGGAGCGGGGAGGGTACAGAAGAGAAAAAGGGGCGGGGAAAGCGGCGGTGGCGGGAAGGGAGAGCGGAGGGCGGCGAGGTAGGCGGACAAACAGGAAGGATAACGTATAACACAGGCACAACAATCCTAAGAAATACAGGCACAAATGGGGGTAAAAACAGGGCAAAAAACAAAAACTAGCAGCAGTTACAGGAGAGCCGGCAGGCGATCACGGACCACGCCGGAGGGAGCATGGTCAGCGGCAGCGAGGCAGAAGTGGCAGGGCAAAGGGGCACACGCAGCAGCTGGTGGCCGTGCGGCGCGGGGGTGTCCCACAATGTTGTCTGTATTGGGCTGCCTACACTGTAGTCAGGTATCTGGTGGCGTTCCCTGCTGTGATCTCTGTTGCAGTCATGGCAATTAATTGCAAATGTGTGAATGTGGGCATTCATCTCTTGACACCAGTACCTGTCCTTTAATTCTAATATAGACTTAGAGATCCCTTGATGTACCAGACCCTCTCCCAAATGTGCTTCGTGTATCAAAGCTACTCTATGTTTCCTTTTTGGAATCACTCTATCCCCCACTCCAGGAATTCGAGCAAAAGGAACAGAGTTTGCGCCAATTATGAATGAATATTTGAGTGGATAGTTTCAAGGTAACGCTGCACCGCTGCCTTTGTGTGTCGCATTGATAGCTAGTATTATTTCGCCGTCTATTTTCGTTTTTGAACGAGTGATTGCAGCTAGGGAAGCCGTTTGCACAGCTGCCTTCGCGACTTCATCAGCCAATGAATTACCTGCAACGTGAACGCCATCACGTTAATGACTAAGTGTATGTATCACGTGAGTCTTTTGTAGTTCTAGTAGTAACTGAACTACCTATTCCCACAGCAACTTATGCTTGATTGTGCCACCTTTTGCATCTTTGTAACCGTTTTGAATCCAGCTTTGCAAGTATTCATTGTAGGATTGAACACAATAATATGAATCGCACACTATGAGTGTGGGGAATTCGTGATCAGTATTTTCAAGCGCCATCTTAAATGCTTGTAGTTCAGCTCGCTGAGCTGTACAAATTCCTAGAGATTGAGTTTTAGTGACCATTGGTCGGAATTCGCCATCTCGTCAGCAACCTTTAACGATCGCGCAAGCAGCACTATGAGCTTGTTTACCCCCAATAGCGGGCTGTGCTGATCCGTCAGTATAAATTATACATTCATACTTTTCTAGAGGCAGAATTCCAGTAGGCAGAGGACATTCTTGTTCATATTGTAGAAATTCTTATGTTTTCAAATAAGGGTCAAAAATGTATTCAGCGTCTGTTGCAGCAAGAGAATTAACCCATTTTATCCATCTTGGATGTAAAGCTTTAGCATTTGGAATGCTCGCTTTTGTCACGGCCTCTAAGGCAGGTCAGGTGTAACGACCATAATGCGCTTACCTTGTGCCTGGGCTCTCTCTTTTGCTACTGCAGTTTGAACCCCTGACAGAATTTTCTCTGTTGAAGTAAATTTCATTTCTGCTTGTGTGTACAAGTGTGATTTGTAAGCTATTGGTACTTTTTCTCTTTCATTAAAGGTTAAGTACGTGAATCCGCATCTTCCTGGAATGATTCGGATCACTAAGTTGCGCACGTTTACAGCGAGTCTATAAATGTGATGTTGCCAACACGTCTGTTTGGACCGAACGCAACATTTCTGTATGTTTTTGTGTCCAATTAACTGTTTTCAAATCAGGTTTGATTAATTCGTAGAGAGGTTTAACCCCTTCTGCGTAGTTTAGAATGTAAGTTCTCCCTCAGTTCAGGAAACCTAGACTCGACAGTAAGTTTCTCCTCGTTTTTGGAGGTTGGAGCAGCGCACATTTCTCAAGAAAGTTGGCTGCCAGGTTTTTGCCTTCACTTGATAATTTGTATCCTAGAAAAAGGACATTGAGGTGGACAATTCTTGATTTCTTGAAATTGAATTAATACCCTTCAGAGGCGAAACCCAATACTATGGTGTTCACCCTGTTCAAGTGCCTATCCAAGTTATCGTCTGTTAGATAGATGTCATCGACATATGATAATACCTCATCATCATAGGTTTGTAGTAACTCGGTTACTCTAGCTGAAAATAATGCTGGACTATTCTTGAATTCCTGGGGGAGACAACAGAATTGACGTTGTGGCCCCATAATTGTGAAAGCGGTCAAATACCTACTTTCATGGGCAATGTCTTGACGGAAGAAACCTTTTTAAATGTCTAATGTGGTTGTATATTTTTACGCACAATGTTATTCATTAGTGCTGGACTGAGTGCATTTTGTACTGCAAAGGTTTTGCAACAAGAGTTTAATGTCTGTAATCCAAAACTAGGACTATATGTATTGTCTGGTTTGGAGACAGGAAACAAAGGATTGTTCATGGGCGAGGTGCATGTTTCAATCACCCCTTGGTACTCAAGTTGATCTAATATCTCCCTGACTTGTATTTTTAGCTTCTTGCTTAACTGGGTACTGCCTTTGTGCAGTCGGTTGATTTTTTTACTGGATTTTATGGTGAGGCAAGTCCTCATCCCATCCTACATGATTTTTATATAATGCAGAAGCCTGGGTTACTGCCCATTTCCTGGCATAAGTATGTTTTAAATTAATTGAAATGTGGTTGGAGAAAGTTGGCATAATGATGTTTTTGCCATGTGGGCACTCCCTGACAAATTCAGGTGGCCAGCCTTGTTCAGCTAGAAGAATGACATAACCCTGAGAGAGTCGCTCCCAAAAGAGTGCTCTTATTTTTCTAGTTATTTCCCCCTCCATCCGGAGTGTTACTTCATGTAACTTATGTGGGACACTAACCCTGATATCTGCAGTTTCAACTTGGATGTACGCATTGAAGTCCATTGTCTACAGATGATCCTTCAATTTCTTGTGAGCAATGGTGACTTCTGCTGTGCTGTCCAACATAGTTTGAGCCCATTCCCCGTTCTTGAGTTGTGTCCTCAAGATCCTCGGCATGTCTGATCTTTAAACCTGCTAGCTTCTTTTTGGTGAATTGAGTTTTCTTATTTTAGGAACATGTTGATCGTCTTTGGACTTCACGTGTTCTTCCTTTTGTTCTGACCATCCTCTTCTTTCGGATTTCTGTGATGAAGTCTGAAAGGTATGAGAGGAACGTGTATCAGTATCTTGATATCTATCAGGTTTTCTCAAATTATCCCTATTCCTGAGGTTATACCTCATTTCAGGGGGCTCCTTTTGAGGAGACCTACCTCGGGACTGAAAATGCTTCTCTTTAGAAGTTAGTTTAGTGTTCTCCCACTTCTTTTTAGGAGGAGTAGGAGTGTTTTTAATAAAGACCTTTTCAGGACTTTCAGTCAGTTGGGGTTTCACTGGTTTACCACCCAAACTGTCTCTACCTAGTTCTTCATAGGATTGTTCAATTATTCTGGCTAGTTCTTGAGGTTGTTCAGTTACATCAAATTCACTTAGCATTTGGCGGATCGCTACATGTGCTGCTTCACCTTTAATATTAGCTCATATTATTGTTGAGACCTGTTTGAAATCCTTCAGTAGTTTAATACCTAGTTTTAGAACAGGCTCTGCCCCTTATTCATTTTGAATCTTTTTCAGGACGTCTGGTATTACCGCCATTGACAGAACACCATGTGTTTTGGTGTACAGTTTAGCAACGACTGTACCCCAAGTGTCGCAGTCCTCCTGGTATAGTGTGATCCCCATTGGTAAACAGATTGTTAAAATTCTGTGTTTCTCATGAGGGGTAGTATCAGGATATACTGCCTCGATTTGAGTAATTTTTTGAGCTATCCAGAATGGAATTAGTTCCCGTTTTGCTGGTAATTTACCAATCACTGATTGTATAGTCTGTGGTGTAATTTTATTTGTGTTCCCCTAGTAAGGGGTGTGTTGAAGAATCCTAATTGCCGGTTGGGTTGTAAGAGTCCGCATGACATATTGGACCAATTGTCTGTGGATTTTAATTAGATCCTTGAGTTGAACTAATAGTTACTCATCTGTCATATCTTCAATGGTAGGATGTGGTGTATAGCTGGCTAATACCGGCCATGTTGCTCCTGGTCTACCTAGTGGACCTAGCCTGGTAATGTGATTTATATGATTTAGGGCACCTTTAAACAAGAGCGCATGCTCTTGGTATGTTAATGGAATTTCAACATTCTCGAAAGGAATTAATTCCATTGGAGCTTCATCTTCTTTTGTAAAAGTGAAACATTTTTGTTACTCAATTTGCTTTAGGGAAGACTATCCATGAATAGAATACCTCTGCCTGATGATATTCATGTGCCTCTATCACAAAAAATACCCTACAACCATTTGCAGATAGGCCGTTTCCTATAAGTTTTATAGTGATGGCTTTCCTTAGATTTTCTGGAAAGCCTATAGCATCCTCGTCCTCTTCATTAAAGCCTGTTGCGTCAATAGTTCATACAGCATTTTCGCCTGTAGCTCCACTGGTCCCTGGAAGTACTTTGTTGGCCATTTTGTTTAATGAAAGTTTGCAGAGCAAGTTTCAAGGAAACAAAGATAAGTTGCACAATATTTTTGAACACTGTATCCTTCAACTTTAAAATTACCAAAAACTAATACATAGGATTTTCGTCCTACTCAGCTATGGCATATATTTTTTCCTTTTACCCACTCCAGACGTCTATTGGAGTATTTACGGAAAAAGAGATCTCTGAGAAAAGCACGACTGAGTAACTTTAGTATCTAGCATTGAATTGGTGCCTTACCAAATGTTGGGCGCCATGTAATGTAGTTCCTATATTCCCAATAGGCTCTGCACATTGGAATAATATATCCTATAGTTTTGACGTAGGACTTATGTCGACGAGGTCTCTATCGAATATACTAAACTTAATTGTGTGTGTGCAAGCTAACTCAGAGGTCACTAGAAACTTTCTCGAATTCTCAAGAAGGGATTAGTTTCTGACAACCGCATAAACATGACAACTTTGTTTTCCAAGAATAAGAAATATATCTATCCGAGTCGCGGAAACAATAGATAAATATTTCACTCAGTCAATCGTGCATGCTCGTTTCAACAGAGTTGCAGAGAAATAGAGAGACGGGCGTTTCCAATAAAAAGGTTTATTGAACAGTCTTCTTTGCCATGCAAGAGAAGTGAACTGCTACAATCGTTATGCAGACTGCAAAGTATAATGCGTACAGCAAGAACAGTATTATAAAATAATACTGTCAGAGCATTGGCAGTGCCTGGCTATGGGCATGGCCCACTAGCGCGAAGGAGACAAGCAGGAGGTAGCAGAGCCTCATTGCCTCCCATCAGCTGGGGACCTCCAGAGGCTCACTGAAAAGAAGTGGAGAGGCGGAGACTTCGCTCTGTGCCTTTCTGCCCCAGATGGACCTGACCGTAGGACTACAGCTGCCAATTATCGCGCTCAGCCGCCAAGGAGGGGAGAGTGTAGCTGAGTCTCTTTTCACCCAGGCCTCGGTGGTGACGGGCCCTGGAGGTTTAGCATTGTACAGCTACACCACATGACGTCACGGGGAGCTGCCTCCTTACTGGGTGTGGGCAGCATGGTTTCTGCTGCATCGGCAGCCAAGGTGCCAGTTTGGAGGCCTAGTGTGTTAAAGGGGCTATTTGGGGGCCTCGTGTTGACAGGGGCCGGAGTGCATTGTTGCCTTATCCAAGGAGAAGGAGCAGAGATCCCTATACTCCGCATTGAGTGGAGAGTGACTGCCATATTAGGGTCAGAAGTACTTTTACAAGACCTATTGATAATGTGCAGAAATGGTGCATTTGCACCCAGATCTATTGGCATAATAAGCTATACTGTGTCATGGTGTGAGGTTCATGCCTAATGTTTTGCGCTAGGTGCAGTTATATTTATGCCTAGGAGGGGAATAATGTGTTATGGGTCTGATGCACTGCCCAAAGTGAGTGCTGCACTGCATCCAAGCAAGCCCTTACTATTTGGACAAAGGGCACACAGAACAGCCCAGACGGGCCCCAGAGGAAGGCCAGTTCTCCTGGGATCACTTTGTGTTCTTGTCGGGTGTAAGGTCCTCAGGTGATGTGTGCACCCTACCAGTGTTACTGTGGTGCACTGCTGAATTAGGATGTATGCCTAATGTGGTGTATGCCTAATGTGTTTTATGCGTAATGTGATGTATGATAAGTGCTAATACCAGTAGGTACAGGTTGTTTTATGTTTACTACTTGTGATTCTAATGGTGATGACAGTGGCCCAATTGGCCCTGTCATGTATATAATCCCATGTAAAGTGATACCTAGTGTCAGGTGGCAAAGTGTATATATGTGGTGTGCTCTAATGTGTTTTATGGATAATACAAGGGCTATTTTTACATAACCTTGTGTGGAGTTTCTTTTGTGGTGTGCCTAGTGTGTCGTTGCTGTGTGTGTGTGTTTGTGTTGCGCAAAGGCTTTACACATTGCCTCTGGGATAAGCCTGACTTCTCATGCCAAGCTACCAAAGGGGGAGCAGGGGTTATCTTTGGTGTGTAACTCCCATTTCTAATAGGGTTCAACAGTCTTTCTGCTCTCCCTGGGAGTGGATTAAAGGTTTGTCCCAATCTGCCTCCCCCAGGGGTAGAAAGCCCACACGACATCAGGGAAAAAGACACATGGAGCTGGGCTGCTCACCATTAGCATGGGCATGCCCCCTCTCCCAAAAAAGGTGCAACAGTCTTTCTGGGGGGCAGATGGGAGGTTTGCCTAATTGATCCCCGGAAGGGGGCACAAAGCCCATCAGAACTGGGTATTTGAATAAAAAAGCAAAGGGGTGGGGATGCCCAAACCGGGCTTGATCATGCCCCCACTCCAAAAAGGGTAAAGACGTTATGGGTCTTATGCACTTCCCAAAGTGTTTGCTGCACTGCAGCCAAGCGAGCCCTTACTATTTGGACAAAGGGCACACAAAACAGCCCAGAAGGGCCCTAGAGGAAGGCCAGTTGTCCTGGGATCACTTTGAGTTGTGGTTGGGTGTAGGCCCTCAGGTGATGTGTGCCCCCTACCAGTGTTACTGTGGTGCACTGCTGAATTAGGATGTATGCCTAATGTGGTGTATGCCTATTGTGTTTGATGCATAATGTGATATATGATAAGTGCTAATACCAGTAGGTACTGGTTGTTTTATTTGTACTACTTGTGATTCTAATGGTGATGACAGTGGCCCAATTTACCCTGTCATGTATATAATCCCCTGTAAGGTGATACCTAGTGCCAGGTGGTACAGTGTATATATGTGGTTTGCTCTAATGTGTTTTATGGATAATACAAAGGCTATTTTTATATAACCTTGTGTGGAGTTTCTTTTGTGGTGTGCCTAGTGTGTCGCTGCTGTGTGTGTGTGTGTTTGTGTTGCGCAAACGCTTTACACATTGCCTCTGGGATAAGCCTGACTTCTCATGCCAAGCTACCAAAGGGGGGAGCAGGGGTTATCTTTGGTGTGTAACTCCCATTTCTAATAGGGTTCAACAGTCTTTCTGCTCTCCCTGTGGGTGGATTAAAAGTTTGTCCCAATCTGCCTCCCCCAGGGGCAGAAAGCCCACTCGACATCAAGGAAAAAGACACATAGAGCTGGGGCTGCTCACCATGAGCATGGGCATGCCCCCTCTCCCGAAAAAGGTGCAACAGTCTTTCTTGGGGGCAGATGGGAGGTTTGCCTAGTTGGTTCCCGGAGGGGGGCACAAAACCCATCAGAACTGGGTATTTGAGCAGAAAAGCAAAGGGGTGGGGGCTGCCCACACCGGGCTTGACCATGCCCTCAGGCCAAAAAGGGTAAAAACGTTATGGGTCTGATGCACTGCCCAAAGTGAGTGTTGCACTGCAGCCAAGCAAGACCTTACTATTTGGACAAAGGGCACACAGAACAGCCCAGAAGGCCCCAGAGGAAGGCCAGTTGTCCTGGGATCACTGTGTGTTCTGGTTGGGTGTAAGGCCCTCAGGTGATGTGTGCACCCTACCAGTGTTTCTGTGGTGCACTGCTGAATTAGGATGTATGCCTATTGTGGTGTATGCCTAATGTGTTTTATGCATAATGTGATATATCATAAGTGCTAATACCAGTAGGTAATGGTTGTTTTATTTTAGCTACTTGTGATTCTAATGGTGATGACAGTGGCCCAATTTGCCCTGTCATGTATATAATCCCCTGTAAATTGATACCTAGTGCCAGGTGGCACAGGGTATATATGTGGTGTGCTCTAATATGTTTTATGGATAATACAAAGGCTATTTTTACATAACCTTGTGTGGAGTTTCTTTTATGGTGTGCCTAGTGTGTCGCTGCTGTGTGTGTGTGTGTTTGTGTTGCGCAAACTCTTTACACATTGCCTTTGGGATAAGCACGAGAAGTCAGGCTTATCTGGGTATGTGAATAAAAAAGCAAAGGGGTGGGGGCTGCCAACACCAGGCTTGACCATGCCCCCACTCCAAAAAGGGTAAAGACGTTTTTCTGCCCTCCCAGGTGGCACATTGGAGATTTGACCCACTCTGACTCCCCTGAATGGCAGAAAGACATCTAAGCACTGGGGAACATTTACAACAAAAAAAACAGGGGGGAGGGGAATTCCCACCATGGGCACGCCCATAACCCTCTCCAAAAAAGGTGCAATCATCTTTCTGCCTCCCCAGTGGGACATATTTGAGGTTTGCACCATTTTGCTTCTGCCAGGGGCAGAAGGCCCACTTGGTATCAGGGACAGATAAAACAAATCATTGGGGTGTGGGCTGCCGACCATGCACAGGGCCATGCCCCCACCCCCAAAAATACAAACCAGTCTTTCTGCCCCCCTTGCTGAGACATGGGGTTTGCTCCCGATTTGCCCGTGGGGGTCAGAAAGTTCACTAGACACCAGGGATTTCAAAATGGCACCACACCAAGCAAAATGATGAGGATGCTTATCCTGACGTCAAGCCATAACTCACAGAAGAAGGGGTATAATTGACTTTTTGCCCCCTGTGGGCTACTGGAGGTTTTTTCCCAATTGAGGAGGATGACACAAATCTGTCCCCCAGGTGGTAGAGAGCCAACTAGATACCAGGGATATCCATTTAGGGCAATATAAATGGATGTAGGTTTTGCACTCTGGCATTATCCAAGCCTCCACCCCAACTCAAAAGGAACAAACGAAACTTACTGCCCAACCCGGGGCAGACAGGGTGTTTGCCCCCAATTCGCTCCTCTGGGATAGAAAGCCCACTAGACACTGGTGATTTCAAAATTGTACAAATCAGACAAAAGGATAGGGTGGCCAACCCTGCCATTGAACTAAACCCCAGCCCCAGAAAGAGCAATAGTATATTTCTGCCCTTATGAGGGCAGATAGGTGGTTTGTCCAAATTGAGGAGGGTGTCTTAAATGTGTCCCCCAGAGGGACAGATAGCCCATTCAACATCCATGCCTTTGCATTTGAGGTAATTAAGAGGGGTGCAGGCATAGCAGTGTGATATTAGTGACACACCAACCCTAAAATGAAAAAATCTGCTTTTCTCTGCCCCCATGTGCAAACAAGGAATTTGCCCCAATTTGCCTATGGGGGGCAGAAAGCCAACTAGACACTGGGGATTTCAAACTGGCACCAAAACAAACAATAGGACGGGGTGACCTTTCCTCGCATCAAAAGAAATCTCCACCCCAGAAGGTCAATAGTGTCTTTCTGCCCCTCTTGAGGCAGATAGGTTTGTCCAAAATTGAGATATTGCCCCAAATCTGCCCCCGGGATGGAATAGAAAGCCCACTAGACATCAGGGGTTTGGCATTTGGGGCAACAGCAAGTGGTGCATGAGTTGTACTCTGATATTGCCCATACCCCCATCTCAAAAGGGACAAACCAGTATTTTGGCCTCTCTCTGGAAGGCAGAGAGCGGAGTTTGCCCTCAATTTTTCCCTAGTAGAGCAGAAAGTGTCCGCCAGCTTAGGGTTCTGGTCATACCTCACTGTATGAGAATCTATTAGATTACTAACTTTGGACTGGAATAGCTTCCAAAGACAGTCTGTCCATCCTCTATCTCTCCTAGTATACCGGAAGTTTAGTGTTAGTTTACTTAAAGAAAGGAGTGCGGGCACCTCCGGCCGTTCTACTTAACGGTGCCAAAACTAATGGAACGCAGGTCAGTCCCTCCATTTCTGAGTCATTTGTCTATTTTATTAGTTGTATCTTTCCCTCTCAGAGAGGTCGATTTAATCTTACAAATCTGGATCATTTTAAATATAATAAGGATACGAACATATGGTTAGGTGGTGGTTGACGCCCATGTTTTATTTACTTTTGCCTCCACAGGGACTAATCATGGTCCTAAGCATCTAAATAAAAGGTGATACAAATTTTAAATGCTACTTCATGTAGCTCTAAGGCAAACGAGGTCAGTTCTTTTTTTAGACAGTATATGTTATGCTGACTAAATCCGTGTGTACTAAATGGAGAAAAAGTTTGGCTTTCAAACTATTCAAATGGCTTTGATAGCACCAGCAGACACATTTTTTTTGTTGCTTCAGGTTTTTCACTTTGTGGTTTACTTTCCCGCTTCCTTCCTTTACTTTGCAGTCTATTTCTAGAGCACCTAGCCCTCATGACTGGAAGCTCCAACATACGAAATTGATACTTTTATACTTCGTACTTTCAAGACGAATGTTTATCTTAATATATGAATTCAGTTTTTTGTGAGAATTCACAATACCTTAACCTTTGAAAAAGGGACTTTGCAATCTTATGATTAATTTATTTTTCAATTTCATGTACAAGCAGCCAAGACTGTTATGTAGAGGCTCTCTGGACGACCTCTTTCTCTCCACATCGTATTCCTCGTGTTCTACCCAGTACAACCTTAAAATGGTACTGTTAAGGTTAGACTATCTTGAGAATCCAATAAAAAACTTTTTCACTGCGGATGTCTCTTTTGTTTACTTTCCTTATAAACTCTCCTACCAAAGGCATGAATAAGCGCTCGCTCTCTGGTACTCTATCTGCATGCCTTTATTTCTTCTTGGGCTAAGTATCTTGATAACTGTCAGTCTATCATTCGCATAGTTATCTTTTCCTCATTTGGGCATTTGTTATAACGTTCTATTTTTGACATCTGATTTAGGTTGGGCAATAATTATTTTTTCAGCTAATTTTATTAGCTTTGCAGTTCTATTCTTCAACATATGTCCTTTACTGTTCAGTGATGAAAGTGATTAAACGTGTCAGCTGTTGGCTGTCCTCAAACATTGATATTTGGACAGATTCTGAACTTTCATCATTACATTGTGCAGTGTTTACACTTATTCTTTTCTGTAAAAATTGGAATGAACATAATATATAACTCACAAAAAGTACGTCCATCAAAGAATTGTCCCAGGGGGAATTCTGTAAGTAATATCAAACAGAGAATTAAATGTGATGTCGGAAAAAGGAAAGATCCTCTCTTAAGGACGAGAACCCTCACTCACCCGAAGGTGAGAGGCTTCATCATGGGGTTCCCTCATCACACTAGGAACAAACTTAATATCACATCAGAAGAATTTAAACTTGCATATGATCACTCACAATCTGTTCTCATGTCAACAAAATTACAGACTCAAGTTTACAAGATATGCTTTTTTATGTACTATACCCCGGAAGAAATAGCCAAATGGGGGAATGGGAGAGGCACATGTTGTGTTAGATGCAATTTACCAAGTGCTGATTGTTTACATATATTCTCTGCGTGTGCCTACTTAACATCTTTGAAATTAAGCATTGAACGCTTTTTATCATTGGTTTTAAATGCAGCAATCACCCTCCCCGATGAAACAGTTATGTTGGGTATAACGAATCTGACTAATCCAATAATTGTTTAACAACAAGGGGTGGTGATGGACAGAGTCTCTGAATTAAGCAGAATACTCTCAACCAGTCAAGAGATCAGGGCTAGATCCAACACCGTTTTTTAGCTCACTGCACCATCCCACCTCAAAACCTGGCTATATGCAAATTAGTCTGTTCCTGTCCCAGTGCATGATGGGACCAGGGCAAACCAAACTACCAAGCCAATTCTTACACTGGGAAGGAAACAAGCTTCCGGGGACCGGTTTCTGGCATTTCAGCCGTCGTCGGCCCGGCTTGCTTGAATCCTGATGGTGCAATGAGCAAGGGACTCACATCTGAGTATACCCTTCCACGCTTAGGGTGGACAAAATATTTAACAACAAGGGGTGGTGATGGACAGAGTCTCTGAATTAAGCAGAATACTCTCAACCAGTCAAGAGATCAGGGCTAGATCCAACACCGTTTTTTAGCTCACTGCACCATCCCAGCTCAGAACCTGGCTATATGCAAATTAGTCTGTTCCTGTCCCAGTGCATGATGGGACCAGGGCAGACCGAACTACCAAGCCAATTCTTACACTGGGAAGGAAACAAGCTTCCGAGGACCGGTTTCTGGCATTTCAGCCGTCGTCGGCCCGGCTTGCTTGAATCCTGATGGTGCAATGAGCAAGGGACTCACATCTGAGTATACCCTTCCACGCTTAGGGTGGACAAAATATTTAACAACAAGGGGTGGTGATGGACAGAGTCTCTGAATTAAGCAGAATACTCTCAACCAGTCAAGAGATCAGGGCTAGATCCAACACCTTTTTTTAGCTCACTGCACCATCCCAGCTCAGAACCTGGCTATATGCAAATTAGTCTGATGGGATCATGATGGGACCAGGGCAAACCAAACTACCAAGCCAATTCTTACACTGGGAAGGAAACAAGCTTACGGGGACCGGTTTCTGGCATTTCAGCCGTCGTCGGCCCGGCTTGCTTGAATCCTGATGGTGCAATGAGCAAGGGACTCACATCTGAGTATACCCTTCCACGCTTAGGGTGGACAAAATATTTAACAACAAGGGTGGTGATGGACAGAGTCTCTGAATTAAGCAGAATACTCTCAACCAGTCAAGAGATCAGGGCTAGATCCAACACCGTTTTTTAGCTCACTGCACCATCCCAGCTCAGAACCTGACTATATGCAAATTAGTCTGTTCCTGTCCCAGTGCATGATGGGACCAGGGCAAACCAAACTACCAAGCCAATTCTTACACTGGGAAGGAAACAAGCTTCCGGGGACCGGTTTCTGGCATTTCAGCCGTCGTCGGCCCGGCTTGCTTGAATCCTGATGGTGCAATGAGCAAGGGACTCACATCTGAGTATACCCTTCCACGCTTAGGGTGGGCAAAATATTTAACAACAAGGGGTGGTGATGGACAGAGTCTCTGAATTAAGCAGAATACTCTCAACCAGTCAAGAGATCAGGGCTAGATCCAACACCGTTTTTTAGCTCACTGCACCATCCCAGCTCAGAACCTGGCTATATGCAAATTAGTCTGTTCCCGTCCCAGTGCATGATGGGACCAGGGCAAACCAAACTACCAAGCCAATTCTTACACTGGGAAGGAAAGAAGCTTCCGGGGACCGGTTTCTGGCATTTCAGCCGTCATTGGCCCGGCTTGCTTGAATCCTGATGGTGCAATGAGCAAGGGACTCACATCTGAGTATACCCTTCAACGCTTAGGGTGGACAAAATATTTAACAACAAGGGGTGGTGATGGACAGAGTCTCTGAATTAAGCAGAATACTCTCAACCAGTCAAGAGATCAGGGCTAGATCCAACACCGTTTTTTAGCTCACTGCACCATCCCAGCTCAGAACCTGGCTATATGCAAATTAGTCTGTTCCTGTCCCAGTGCATGATGGGACCAGGGCAAACCAAACTACCAAGCCAATTCTTACACTGGGAAGGAAACAAGCTTCCGGGGACCGGTTTCTGGCATTTCAGCCGTCGTCGGCCCGGCTTGCTTGAATCCTGATGGTGCAATGAGCAAGGGACTCACATCTGAGTATACCCTTCCACGCTTAGGGTGGACAAAATATTTAACAACAAGGGGTGGTGATGGACAGAGTCTCTGAATTAAGCAGAATACTCTCAACCAGTCAAGAGATCAGGGCTAGATCCAACACCTTTTTTTAGCTCACTGCACCATCCCAGCTCAGAACCTGGCTATATGCAAATTAGTCTGATGGGATCATGATGGGACCAGGGCAAACCAAACTACCAAGCCAATTCTTACACTGGGAAGGAAACAAGCTTACGGGGACCGGTTTCTGGCATTTCAGCCGTCGTCGGCCCGGCTTGCTTGAATCCTGATGGTGCAATGAGCAAGGGACTCACATCTGAGTATACCCTTCCACGCTTAGGGTGGACAAAATATTTAACAACAAGGGGTGGTGATGGACAGAGTCTCTGAATTAAGCAGAATACTCTCAACCAGTCAAGAGATCAGGGCTAGATCCAACACCGTTTTTTAGCTCACTGCACCATCCCAGCTCAGAACCTGGCTATATGCAAATTAGTCTGTTCCTGTCCCAGTGCATGATGGGACCAGGGCAAACCAAACTACCAAGCCAATCCTTACACTGGGAAGGAAACAAGCTTCCGGGGACCGGTTTCTGGCATTTCAGCCATTGTCGGCCCGGCTTGCTTGAATCCTGATGGTGCAATGAGCAAGGGACTCACATCTGAGTATACCCTTCCACGCTTAGGGTGGACAAAATATTTAACAACAAGGGGTGGTGATGGACAGAGTCTCTGAATTAAGCAGAATACTCTCAACCAGTCAAGAGATAAGGGCTAGATCCAACACCGTTTTTTAGCTCACTGCACCATCCCAGCTCAGAACCTGACTATATGCAAATTAGTCTGTTCCTGTCCCAGTGCATGATGGGACCAGGGCAAACCAAACTACCAAGCCAATTCTTACACTGGGAAGGAAACAAGCTTCCGGGGACCGGTTTCTGGCATTTCAGCCGTCGTCGGCCCGGCTTGCTTGAATCCTGATGGTGCAATGAGCAAGGGACTCACATCTGAGTATACCCTTCCACGCTTAGGGTGGACAAAATATTTAACAACAAGGGGTGGTGATGGACAGAGTCTCTGAATTAAGCAGAATACTCTCAACCAGTCAAGAGATCAGGGCTAGATCCAACACCGTTTTTTAGCTCACTGCACCATCCCAGCTCAGAACCTGGCTATATGCAAATTAGTCTGTTCCTGTCCCAGTGCATGATGGGACCAGGGCAAACCAAACTACCAAGCCAATTCTTACACTGGGAAGGAAACAAGCTTCAGGGGACCGGTTTCTGGCATTTCAGCCATCATCGGCCCGGCTTGCTTGAATCCTGATGGTGCAATGAGCAAGGAACTCACATCTGAGTATACCCTTCCACGCTTAGGGTGGACAAAATATTTAACAACAAGGGGTGGTGATGGACAGAGTCTCTGAATTAAGCAGAATACTCTCAACCAGTCAAGAGATCAGGGCTAGATCCAACACCGTTTTTTAGCTCACTGCACCATCCCAGCTCAGAACCTGGCTATATGCAAATTAGTCTGTTCCTGTCCCAGTGCATGATGGGACCAGGGCAAACCAAACTACCAAGCCAATTCTTACACTGGGAAGGAAACAAGCTTCCGGGGACCGGTTTCTGGCATTTCAGCCGTCGTCGGCCCGGCTTGCTTGAATCCTGATGGTGCAATGAGCAAGGGACTCACATCTGAGTATACCCTTCCACGCTTAGGGTGGACAAAATATTTAACAACAAGGGGTGGTGATGGACAGAGTCTCTGAATTAAGCAGAATACTCTCAACCAGTCAAGAGATCAGGGCTAGATCCAACACCGTTTTTTAGCTCACTGCACCATCCCAGCTCAGAACCTGGCTATATGCAAATTAGTCTGTTCCTGTCCCAGTGCATGATGGGACCAGGGCAAACCAAACTACCAAGCCAATTCTTACACTGGGAAGGAAACAAGCTTCCGGGGACCGGTTTCTGGCATTTCAGCCGTCGTCGGCCCGGCTTGCTTCAATCCTGATGGTGCAATGAGCAAGGGACTCACATCTGAGTATACCCTTCCACGCTTAGGGTGGACAAAATATTTAACAACAAGGGGTGGTGATGGACAGAGTCTCTGAATTAGGCAGAATACTCTCAACCAGTCAAGAGATCAGGGCTAGATCCAACACCGTTTTTTAGCTCACTGCACCCCATCCCAGCTCAGAACCTGGCTATATGCAAATTAGTCTGTTCCTGTCCCAGTGCATGATGGGACCAGGGCAAACCAAACTACCAAGCCAATTCTTACACTGGGAAGGAAACAAGCTTCCGGGGACCGGTTTCTGGCATTTCAGCCGTCGTCGGCCCGGCTTGCTTGAATCCTGATGGTGCAATGAGCAAGGGACTCACATCTGAGTATACCCTTCCACGCTTAGGGTGGACAAAATATTTAACAACAAGGGGTGGTGATGGACAGAGTCTCTGAATTAAGCAGAATACTCGCAACCAGTCAAGCGATCAGGGCTAGATCCAACACCGTTTTTTAGCTCACTGCACCATCCCAGCTCATAACCTGGCTATATGCAAATTAGTCTGTTCCTGTCCCAGTGCATGATGGGACCAGGGCAAACCAAACTACCAAGCCAATTCTTACACTGGGAAGGAAACAAGCTTCCGGGGACCGGTTTCTGGCATTTCAGCCGTCGTCGGCCCGGCTTGCTTGAATCCTGATGGTGCAATGAGCAAGGGACTCACATCTGAGTATCCCAGCAAATTAGTCTGTTCCTGTCCCAGTGCATGATGGGACCAGGGCAAACCAAACTACCAAGCCAATTCTTACACTGGGAAGGAAACAAGCTTCCGGGGACCGGTTTCTGGCATTTCAGCCTTCGTCGGCCCGGCTTGCTTGAATCCTGATGGTGCAATGAGCAAGGGACTCACATCTGAGTATACCCTTCCACGCTTAGGGTGGACAAAATATTTAACAACAAGGGGTGGTGATGGACAGAGTCTCTGAATTAAGCAGAATACTCTCAACCAGTCAAGAGATCAGGGCTAGATCCAACACCTTTTTTTAGCTCACTGCACCATCCCAGCTCAGAACCTGGCTATATGCAAATTAGTCTGATGGGATCATGATGGGACCAGGGCAAACCAAACTACCAAGCCAATTCTTACACTGGGAAGGAAACAAGCTTACGGGGACCGGTTTCTGGCATTTCAGCCGTCGTCGGCCCGGCTTGCTTGAATCCTGATGGTGCAATGAGCAAGGGACTCACATCTGAGTATACCCTTCCACGCTTAGGGTGGACAAAATATTTAACAACAAGGGGTGGTGATGGACAGAGTCTCTGAATTAAGCAGAATACTCTCAACCAGTCAAGAGATCAGGGCTAGATCCAACACCGTTTTTTAGCTCACTGCACCATCCCAGCTCAGAACCTGGCTATATGCAAATTAGTCTGTTCCTGTCCCAGTGCATGATGGGACCAGGGCAAACCAAACTACCAAGCCAATTCTTACACTGGGAAGGAAACAAGCTTCCGGGGACCGGTTTCTGGCATTTCAGCCATTGTCGGCCCGGCTTGCTTGAATCCTGATGGTGCAATGAGCAAGGGACTCACATCTGAGTATACCCTTCCACGCTTAGGGTGGACAAAATATTTAACAACAAGGGGTGGTGATGGACAGAGTCTCTGAATTAAGCAGAATACTCTCAACCAGTCAAGAGATCAGGGCTAGATCCAACACCGTTTTTTAGCTCACTGCACCATCCCAGCTCAGAACCTGACTATATGCAAATTAGTCTGTTCCTGTCCCAGTGCATGATGGGACCAGGGCAAACCAAACTACCAAGCCAATTCTTACACTGGGAAGGAAACAAGCTTCCGGGGACCGGTTTCTGGCATTTCAGCCGTCGTCGGCCCGGCTTGCTTGAATCCTGATGGTGCAATGAGCAAGGGACTCACATCTGAGTATACCCTTCCACGCTTAGGGTGGACAAAATATTTAACAACAAGGGGTGGTGATGGACAGAGTCTCTGAATTAAGCAGAATACTCTCAACCAGTCAAGAGATCAGGGCTAGATCCAACACCGTTTTTTAGCTCACTGCACCATCCCAGCTCAGAACCTGGCTATATGCAAATTAGTCTGTTCCTGTCCCAGTGCATGATGGGACCAGGGCAAACCAAACTACCAAGCCAATTCTTACACTGGGAAGGAAACAAGCTTCAGGGGACCGGTTTCTGGCATTTCAGCCGTCATCGGCCCGGCTTGCTTGAATCCTGATGGTGCAATGAGCAAGGGACTCACATCTGAGTATACCCTTCCACGCTTAGGGTGGACAAAATATTTAACAACAAGGGGTGGTGATGGACAGAGTCTCTGAATTAAGCAGAATACTCTCAACCAGTCAAGAGATCAGGGCTAGATCCAACACCGTTTTTTAGCTCACTGCACCATCCCAGCTCAGAACCTGGCTATATGTAAATTAGTCTGTTCCTGTCCCAGTGCATGATGGGACCAGGGCAAACCAAACTACCAAGCCAATTCTTACACTGGGAAGGAAACAAGCTTCCGGGGACCGGTTTCTGGCATTTCAGCCGTCGTCGGCCCGGCTTGCTTGAATCCTGATGGTGCAATGAGCAAGGGACTCACATCTGAGTATACCCTTCCACGCTTAGGGTGGACAAAATATTTAACAACAAGGGGTGGTGATGGACAGAGTCTCTGAATTAAGCAGAATACTCTCAACCAGTCAAGAGATCAGGGCTAGATCCAACACCGTTTTTTAGCTCACTGCACCATCCCAGCTCAGAACCTGGCTATATGCAAATTAGTCTGTTCCTGTCCCAGTGCATGATGGGACCAGGGCAAACCAAACTACCAAGCCAATTCTTACACTGGGAAGGAAACAAGCTTCCGGGGACCGGTTTCTGGCATTTCAGCCGTCGTCGGCCCGGCTTGCTTCAATCCTGATGGTGCAATGAGCAAGGGACTCACATCTGAGTATACCCTTCCACGCTTAGGGTGGACAAAATATTAAACAACAAGGGGTGGTGATGGACAGAGTCTCTGAATTAGGCAGAATACTCTCAACCAGTCAAGAGATCAGGGCTAGATCCAACACCGTTTTTTAGCTCACTGCACCCCATCCCAGCTCAGAACCTGGCTATATGCAAATTAGTCTGTTCCTGTCCCAGTGCATGATGGGACCAGGGCAAACCAAACTACCAAGCCAATTCTTACACTGGGAAGGAAACAAGCTTCCTGGGACCGGTTTCTGGCATTTCAGCCGTCGTCGGCCCGGCTTGCTTGAATCCTGATGGTGCAATGAGCAAGGGACTCACATCTGAGTATACCCTTCCACGCTTAGGGTGGACAAAATATTTAACAACAAGGGGTGGTGATGGACAGAGTCTCTGAATTAAGCAGAATACTCGCAACCAGTCAAGCGATCAGGGCTAGATCCAACACCGTTTTTTAGCTCACTGCACCATCCCAGCTCATAACCTGGCTATATGCAAATTAGTCTGTTCCTGTCCCAGTGCATGATGGGACCAGGGCAAACCAAACTACCAAGCCAATTCTTACACTGGGAAGGAAACAAGCTTCCGGGGACCGGTTTCTGGCATTTCAGCCGTCGTCGGCCCGGCTTGCTTGAATCCTGATGGTGCAATGAGCAAGGGACTCACATCTGAGTATCCCAGCAAATTAGTCTGTTCCTGTCCCAGTGCATGATGGGACCAGGGCAAACCAAACTACCAAGCCAATTCTTACACTGGGAAGGAAACAAGCTTCCGGGGACCGGTTTCTGGCATTTCAGCCTTCGTCGGCCCGGCTTGCTTGAATCCTGATGGTGCAATGAGCAAGGGACTCACATCTGAGTATACCCTTCCACGCTTAGGGTGGACAAAATATTTAACAACAAGGGGTGGTGATGGACAGAGTCTCTGAATTAGGCAGAATACTCTCAACCAGTCAAGAGATCAGGGCTAGATCCAACACCTTTTTTTAGCTCACTGCACCATCCCAGCTCAGAACCTGGCTATATGCAAATTAGTCTGATGGGATCATGATGGGACCAGGGCAAACCAAACTACCAAGCCAATTCTTACACTGGGAAGGAAACAAGCTGACGGGGACCGGTTTCTGGCATTTCAGCCGTCGTCGGCCCGGCTTGCTTGAATCCTGATGGTGCAATGAGCAAGGGACTCACATCTGAGTATACCCTTCCACGCTTAGGGTGGACAAAATATTTAACAGCAAGGGGCGGTGATGGACAGAGTCTCTGAATTAAGCAGAATACTCTCAACCAGTCAAGAGATCAGGGCTAGATCCAACACCGTTTTTTTAGCTCACTGCACCATCCCAGCTCAGATCCTGGCTATATGCAAATTAGTCTGTTCCTGTCCCAGTGCATGATGGGACCAGGGCAAACCAAACTACCAAGCCAATTCTTACACTGGGAAGGAAACAAGCTTCCGGGGACCGGTTTCTGGCATTTCAGCCGCCGTCGGCCCGGCTTGCTTGAATCCTGATGGTGCAATGAGCAAGGGACTCACATCTGAGTATACCCTTCCACGCTTAGGGTGGACAAAATATTTAACAACAAGGGGTGGTGATGGACAGAGTCTCTGAATTAAGCAGAATACTCTCAACCAGTCAAGAGATCAGGGCTAGATCCAACACCGCTTTTTAGCTCACTGCACCATCCCAGCTCAGAACCTGGCTATATGCAAATTAGTCTGTTCCTGTCCCAGTGCATGATGGGACCAGGGCAAACCAAACTACCAAGCCAATTCTTACACTGGGAAGGAAACAAGCTTCCAGGGACCGGTTTCTGGCATTTCAGCCGTCGTCGGCCCGGCTTGCTTGAATCCTGATGGTGCAATGAGCAAGGGACACACATCTGAGTATACCCTTCCATGCTTAGGGTGGACAAAATATTTAACAACAAGTCGTGGTGATGGACAGAGTCTCTGAATTAAGCAGAATACTCTCAACCAGTCCAGAGATCAGGGCTAGATCCAACACCGTTTTTTAGCTCACTGCACCATCCCAGCTCAGAACCTGGCTATATGCAAATTAGTCTGTTCCTGTCCCAGTGCATGATGGGACCAGGGCAAACCAAACTACCAAGCCAATTCTTATACTGGGAAGGAAACAAGCTTCCGGGGACCGGTTTCTGGCATTTCAGCCGTCGTCGGCCCGGCTTGCTTCAATCCTGATGGTGCAATGAGCAAGGGACTCACATCTGAGTATCCCAGCAAATTAGTCTGTTCCTGTCCCAGTGCATGATGGGACCAGGGCAAACCAAACTACCAAGCCAATTCTTACACTGGGAAGGAAACAAGCTTCCGGGGACCGGTTTCTGGCATTTCAGCCGTCGTCGGCCCGGCTTGCTTGAATCCTGATGGTGCAATGAGCAAGGGACTCACATCTGAGTATACTCTTCCACGCTTAGGGTGGACAAAATATTTAACAACAAGGGGTGGTGATGGACAGAGTCTCTGAATTAAGCAGAATACTCTCAACCAGTCAAGAGATCAGGGCTAGATCCAGCACCGTTTTTTAGCTCACTGCACCATCCCAGCTCAGAACCTGGCTATATGCAAATTAGTCTGTTCCTGTCCCAGTGCATGATGGGACCAGGGCAAACCAAACTACCAAGCCAATTCTTACACTGGGAAGGAAACAAGCTTTCGGGGACCGGTTTCTGGCATTTCAGCCGTCGTCCGCCCGGCTTGCTTGAATCCTGATGGTGCAATGAGCAAGGGACTCACATCTGAGTATACCCTTCCACGCTTAGGGTGGACAAAATATTTAACAACAAGGGGTGGTGATGGACAGAGTCTCTGAATTAAGCAGAATACTCTCAACCAGTCAAGAGATCAGGGCTAGATCCAACACCGTTTTTTAGCTCACTGCACCATCCCAGCTCAGAACCTGGCTATATGCAAATTAGTCTGTTCCTGTCCCAGTGCATGATGGGACCAGGGAAAACCAAACTACCAAGCCAATTCGTACACTGGGAAGGAAACAAGCTTCCGGGGACCGGTTTCTGGCATTTCAGCCGTCGTCGGAATGGCTTGCTTGAATCCTGATGGTGCAATGAGCAAGGGACTCACATCTGAGTATACCCTTCCACGCTTAGGGTGGACAAAATATTTAACAACAAGGGGTGGTGATGGACAGAGTCTCTGAATTAAGCAGAATACTCTCAACCAGTCAAGAGATCAGGGCTAGATCCAACACCGTTTTTTAGCTCACTGCACCATCCCAGCTCAGAACCTGGCTATATGCAAATTAGTCTGTTCCTGTCCCAGTGCATGATGGGACCAGGACAAACCAAACTACCAAGCCAATTCTTACACTGGGAAGGAAACAAGCTTCCGGGGACCGGTTTCTGGCATTTCAGCCGTCGTCGGCCCGGCTTGCTTGAATCCTGATGGTGCAATGAGCAAGGGACTCACATCTGAGTATACCCTTCCACGCTTAGGGTGGACAAAATATTTAACAACAATGGGTGGTGATGGACAGAGTCGCTGAATTAAGCAGAATACTCTCAACCAGTCAAGAGATCAGGGCTAGATCCAACACCATTTTTTATCTCACTGCACCATCCCAGCTCAGAACCTGGCTATATGCAAATTAGTCTGTTCCTGTCCCAGTGCATGATGGGACCAGGGCAAACCAAACTACCAAGCCAATTCTCACACTGGGAAGGAAACAAGCTTCCGGGGACCGGTTTCTGGCATTTCAGCCGTCGTCGGCCCGGCTTGCTTGAATCCTGATGGTGCAATGAGCAAGGGACTCACATCTGAGTATACCCTTCCACGCTTAGGGTGGACAAAATATTTAACAACAAGGGGTGGTGATGGACAGAGTCTCTGAATTAAGCAGAATACTCTCAACCAGTCAAGAGATCAGGGCTAGATCCAGCACCGTTTTTTAGCTCACTGCACCATCCCAGCTCAGAACCTGGCTATATGCAAATTAGTCTGTTCCTGTCCCAGTGCATGATGGGACCAGGGCAAACCAAACTACTAAGCCAATTCTTACACTGGGAAGGAAACAAGCTTCCGGGGACCGGTTTCTGGCATTTCAGCCGTCGTCGGCCCGGCTTGCTTGAATCCTGATGGTGCAATGAGCAAGGGACTCACATCTGAGTATACCCTTCCACGCTTAGGGTGGACAAAATATTTAACAACAAGGGGTGGTGATGGACAGAGTCTCGGAATTAAGCAAAATACTCTCAACCAGTCAAGAGATCAGGGCTAGATCCAACACCGTTTTTTAGCTCACTGCACCATCCCAGCTCAGAACCTGGCTATATGCAAATTAGTCTGTTCCTGTCCCAATGCATGATGGGACCAGGGCAAACCAAACTACCAAGCCAATTCTTACACTGGGAAGGAAACAAGCTTCCGGGGACCGGTTTCTGGCATTTCAGCCGTCATCGGCCCGGCTTGCTTGAATCCTGATGGTGCAATGAGCAAGGGACTCACATATGAGTATACCCTTCCACGCTTAGAGTGGACAAAATATTTAACAACAAGGGGTGGTGATGGACAGAGTCTCTGAATTAAGCAGAATACTCTCAACCAGTCAAGAGATCAGGGCTAGATCCAACACCGTTTTTTAGCTCACTGCACCATCCCAGCTCAGAACCTGGCTATATGCAAATTAGTCTGTTCCTGACCCAGTGCATGATGGGACCAGGGCAAACCAAACTACCAAGCCAATTCTTACACTGGGAAGGAAACAAGCTTCCGGGGACCGGTTTCTGGCATTTCAGCCATCGTCGGCCCGGCTTGCTTGAATCCTGATGGTGCAATGAGCAATGGACACACATCTGAGTATACCCTTCCATGCTTAGGGTGGACAAAATATTTAACAACAAGTCGTGGTGATGGACAGAGTCTCTGAATTAAGCAGAATACTCTCAACCAGTCAAGAGATCAGGGCTAGATCCAACACCGTTTTTTAGCTCACTGCACCATCCCAGCTCAGAACCTGGCTATATGCAAATTAGTCTGTTCCTGTCCCAGTGCATGATGGGACCAGGGCAAACCAAACTACCAAGCCAATTCTTACACTGGGAAGGAAACAAGCTTCCGGGGACCGGTTTCTGGCATTTCAGCCGTCGTCGGCCCGGCTTGCTTCAATCCTGATGGTGCAATGAGCAAGGGACTCACATCTGAGTATCCCAGCAAATTAGTCTGTTCCTGTCCCAGTGCATGATAGGACCAGGGCAAACCAAACTACCAAGCCAATTCTTACACTGGGAAGGAAACAAGCTTCCGGGGACCGGTTTCTGGCATTTCAGCCGTCGTCGGCCCGGCTTGCTTGAATCCTGATGGTGCAATGAGCAAGGGACTCACATCTGAGTATACCCTTCCACGCTTAGGGTCAAGAGGGTCAAGAGATCAGGGCTAGATCCATCACCGTTTTTTAGCTCACTGCACCATCCCAGCTCAGAACCTGGCTATATGCAAATTAGTCTGTTCCTGTCCCAGTGCATGATGGGACCAGGGCAAACCAAACTACCAAGCCAATTCTTACACTGGGAAGGAAACAAGCTTTCGGGGACCGGTTTCTGGCATTTCAGCCGTCGTCGGCCCGGCTTGCTTGAATCCTGATGGTGCAATGAGCAAGGGACTCACATCTGAGTATACCCTTCCACGTTTAGGGTGGACAAAATATTTAACAACAAGGGGTGGTGATGGACAGAGTCTCTGAATTAAGCAGAATACTCTCAACCAGTCAAGAGATCAGGGCTAGATCCAACACCGTTTTTTAGCTCACTGCACCATCCCAGCTCAGAACCTGGCTATATGCAAATTAGTCTGTTCCTGTCCCAGTGCATGATGGGACCAGGGCAAACCAAACTACCAAGCCAATTCTTACACTGGGAAGGAAACAAGCTTCCGGGGACCGGTTTCTGGCATTTCAGCCGTCGTCGGAACGGCTTGCTTGAATCCTGATGGTGCAATGAGCAAGGGACTCACATCTGAGTATACCCTTCCACGCTTAGGGTGGACAAAATATTTAACAACAAGGGGTGGTGATGGACAGAGTCTCTGAATTAAGCAGAATACTCTCAACCAGTCAAGAGATCAGGGCTAGATCCAACACCATTTTTTAGCTCACTGCACCATCCCAGCTCAGAACCTGGCTATATGCAAATTAGTCTGTTCCTGTCCCAGTGCATGATGGGACCAGGGCAAACCAAACTACCAAGCCAATTCTTACACTGGGAAGGAAACAAGCTTCCGGGGACCGGTTTCTGGCATTTCAGCCGTCGTCGGCCCGGCTTGCTTCAATCCTGATGGTGCAATGAGCAAGGGACTCACATCTGAGTATCCCAGCAAATTAGTCTGTTCCTGTCCCAGTGCATGATGGGACCAGGGCAAACCAAACTACCAAGCCAATTCTTACACTGGGAAGGAAACAAGCTTCCGGGGACCGGTTTCTGGCATTTCAGCCGTCGTCGGCCCGGCTTGCTTGAATCCTGATGGTGCAATGAGCAAGGGACTCACATCTGAGTATACCCTTCCACACTTAGGGTGGACAAAATATTTAACAACAAGTCGTGGTGATGGACAGAGTCTCTGAATTAAGCAGAATACTCTCAACCAGTCAAGAGATCAGGGCTAGATCCAACACCGTTTTTAGCTCACTGCACCATCCCAGCTCAGAACCTGGCTATATGCAAATTAGTCTGTTCCTGTCCCAGTGCATGATGGGACCAGGGCAAACCAAACTACCAAGCCAATTCTTACACTGGGAAGGAAACAAGCTTCCGGGGACCGGTTTCTGGCATTTCAGCCGTCGTCGGCCCGGCTTGCTTGAATCCTGATGGTGCAATGAGCAAGGGACTCACATCTGAGTATACCCTTCCACGCTTAGGGTGGACAAAATATTTAACAACAAGGGGTGGTGATGGACAGAGTCTCTGAATTAAGCAGAATACTCTCAACCAGTCAGAGATCAGGGCTAGATCCAACACCGTTTTTTAGCTCACTGCACCATCCCAGCTCAGAACCTGGCTATATGCAAATTAGTCTGTTCCTGTCCCAGTGCATGATGGGACCAGGGCAAACCAAACTACCAAGCCAATTCTTACACTGGGAAGGAAACAAGCTTCCAGGGACCGGTTTCTGGCATTTCAGCCGTCGTCAGCCCGGCTTGCTTGAATCCTGATGGTGCAATGAGCAAGGGACTCACATCTGAGTATACCCTTCCACGCTTAGGGTGGACAAAATATTTAACAACAAGGGGTGGTGATGGACAGAGTCTCTGAATTAAGCAGAATACTCTCAACCAGTCAAGAGATCAGGGCTAGATCCAACACCGTTTTTTAGCTCACTGCACCATCCCAGCTCAGAACCTGGCTATATGCAAATTAGTCTGTTCCTGTCCCAGTGCATGATGGGACCAGGGCAAACCAAACTACTAAGCCAATTCTTACACTGGGAAGGAAACAAGCTTCCGGGGACCGGTTTCTGGCATTTCAGCCGTCGTCGGCCCGGCTTGCTTGAATCCTGATGGTGCAATGAGCAAGGGACTCACATCTGAGTATACCCTTCCACGCCAAGGGTGGACAAAATATTTAACAACAAGGGGTGGTGATGGACAGAGTCTCTGAATTAAGCAAAATACTCTCAACCAGTCAAGAGATCAGGGCTAGATCCAACACCGTTTTTTAGCTCACTGCACCATCCCAGCTCAGAACCTGGCTATATGCAAATTAGTCTGTTCCTGTCCCAATGCATGATGGGACCAGGGCAAACCAAACTACCAAGCCAATTCTTACACTGGGAAGGAAACAAGCTTCCGGGGACCGGTTTCTGGCATTTCAGCCGTCATCGGCCCGGCTTGCTTGAATCCTGATGGTGCAATGAGCAAGGGACTCACATCTGAGTATACCCTTCCACGCTTAGAGTGGACAAAATATTTAACAACAAGGGGTGGTGATGGACAGAGTCTCTGAATTAAGCAGAATACTCTCAACCAGTCAAGAGATCAGGGCTAGATCCAACACCGTTTTTTAGCTCACTGCACCATCCCAGCTCAGAACCTGGCTATATGCAAATTAGTCTGTTCCTGTCCCAGTGCATGATGGGACCAGGGCAAACCAAACTACCAAGCCAATTCTTACACTGGGAAGGAAACAAGCTTCCGGGGACCGGTTTCTGGCTATTCAGCCGTCGTCGGCCCGGCTTGCTTGAATCCTGATGGTGCAATGAGCAAGGGACACACATCTGAGTATACCCTTCCATGCTTAGGGTGGACAAAATATTTAACAACAAGTCGTGGTGATGGACAGAGTCTCTGAATTAAGCAGAATACTCTCAACCAGTCAAGAGATCAGGGCTAGATCCAACACCGTTTTTTAGCTCACTGCACCATCCCAGCTCAGAACCTGGCTATATGCAAATTAGTCTGTTCCTGTCCCAGTGCATGATGGGACCAGGGCAAACCAAACTACCAAGCCAATTCTTACACTGGGAAGGAAACAAGCTTCCGGGGACCTGTTTCTGGCATTTCCGCCGTCGTCGGCCCGGCTTGCTTCAATCCTGATGGTGCAATGAGCAAGGGACTCACATCTGAGTATCCCAGCAAATTAGTCTGTTCCTGTCCCAGTGCATGATGGGACCAGGGCAAACCAAACTACCAAGCCAATTCTTACACTGGGAAGGAAACAAGCTTCCGGGGACCGGTTTCTGGCATTTCAGCCGTCGTCGGCCCGGCTTGCTTGAATCCTGATGGTGCAATGAGCAAGGGACTCACATCTGAGTATACCCTTCCACGCTTAGGGTGGACAAAATATTTAACAACAAGTCGTGGTGATGGACAGAGTCTCTGAATTAAGCAGAATACTCTCAACCAGTCAAGAGATCAGGGCTAGATCCAACACCGTTTTTAGCTCACTGCACCATCCCAGCTCAGAACCTGGCTATATGCAAATTAGTCTGTTCCTGTCCCAGTGCATGATGGGACCAGGGCAAACCAAACTACCAAGCCAATTCTTACACTGGGAAGGAAACAAGCTTCCGGGGACCGGTTTCTGGCATTTCAGCCGTCGTGGGCCCGGCTTGCTTGAATCCTGATGGTGCAATGAGCAAGGGACTCACATCTGAGTATACCCTTCCACGCTTAGGGTGGACAAAATATTTAACAACAAGGGGTGGTGATGGACAGAGTCTCTGAATTAAGCAGAATACTCTCAACCAGTCAGAGATCAGGGCTAGATCCAACACCGTTTTTTAGCTCACTGCACCATCCCAGCTCAGAACCTGGCTATATGCAAATTAGTCTGTTCCTGTCCCAGTGCATGATGGGACCAGGGCAAACCAAACTACCAAGCCAATTCTTACACTGGGAAGGAAACAAGCTTCCGGGGACCGGTTTCTGGCATTTCAGCCGTCGTCGGCCCGGCTTGCTTGAATCCTGATGGTGCAATGAGCAAGGGACTCACATCTGAGTATACCCTTCCACGCTTAGGGTGGACAAAATATTTAACAACAAGGGGTGGTGATGGACAGAGTCTCTGAATTAAGCAGCATACTCTCAACCAGTCAAGAGATCAGGGCTAGATCCAACACCGTTTTTTAGCTCACTGCACCATCCCAGCTCAGAACCTGGCTATATGCAAATTAGTCTGTTCCTGTCCCAGTGCATGATGGGACCAGGGCAAACCAAACTACCAAGCCAATTCTTACACTGGGAAGGAAACAAGCTTCCGGGGACCGGTTTCTGGCATTTCAGCCGTCGTCGGCCCGGCTTGCTTGAATCCTGATGGTGCAATGAGCAAGGGGCACACATCTGAGTATACCCTTCCATGCTTAGGGTGTACAAAATATTTAACAACAAGTCGTGGTGATGGACAGAGTCTCTGAATTAAGCAGAATACTCTCAACCAGTCAAGGGATCAGGGCTAGATCCAAGACCGTTTTTTAGATCACTGCACCATCCCAGCTCAGAACCTGTCTATATGCAAATTAGTCTGTTCCTGTCCCAGTGCATGATGGGACCAGGGCAAACCAAACTACCAAGCCAATTCTTACACTGGGAAGGAAACATGCTTCCGGGGACCGGTTTCTGGCATTTCAGCCGTCGTCGGCCCGGCTTGCTTCAATCCTGATGGTGCAATGAGCAAGGGACTCACATCTCAGTATCCCAGCAAATTAGTCTGTTCCTGTCCCAGTGCATGATGGGACCAGGGCAAACCAAACTACCAAGCCAATTCTTACACTGGGAAGGAAACAAGCTTCCGGGGACCGGTTTCTGGCATTTCAGCCGTCGTCGGCCCGGCTTGCTTGAATCCTGATGGTGCAATGAGCAAGGGACTCACATCTGAGTATACCCTTCCACGCTTAGGGTGGACAAAATATTTAACAACAAGGGGTGGTGATTGACAGAGTCTCTGAATTAAGCAGAATACTCTCAACCAGTCAAGAGATCAGGGCTAGATCCAACACCTTTTTTTAGCTCACTGCACCATCCCAGCTCAGAACCTGGCTGTATGCAAATTAGTCTGATGGGATCATGATGGGACCAGGGCAAACCAAACTACCAAGCCAATTCTTACACTGGGAAGGAAACAAGCTTACGGGGACCGGTTTCTGGCATTTCAGCCGTCGTCGGCCCGGCTTGCTTGAATCCTGATGGTGCAATGAGCAAGGGACTCAGATCTGAGTATACCCTGCCACGCTTAGGGTGGACAAAATATTTAACAACACGGGGTGGTGATGGACAGAGTCTCTGAATTAAGCAGAATACTCTCAACCAGTCAAGAGATCAGGGCTAGATCCAACACCGTTTTTTAGCTCACTGCGCCATCCCAGCTCAGAACCTGGCTATATGCAAATTAGTCTGTTCCTGTCCCAGTGCATGATGGGACCAGGGCAAACCAAACTACCAAGCCAATTCTTACACTGGGAAGGAAACAAGCTTCCGGGGACCGGTTTCTGGCATTTCAGCCGTCGTCGGCCCGGCTTGCTTGAATCCTGATGGTGCAATGAGCAAGGGACTCACATCTAAGTATACCCTTCCACGTTTAGGGTGGACAAAATATTTAACAACAAGGGGTGGTGATGGACAGAGTCTCTGAATTAAGCAGAATACTCTCAACCAGTCAAGAGATCAGGGCTAGATCCAACACCGTTTTTTAGCTCACTGCACCATCCCAGCTCAGAACCTGGCTATATGCAAATTAGTCTGTTCCTGTCCCAGTGCATGATGGGACCAGGGCAAACCAAACTACCAAGCCAATTCTTACACTGGGAAGAAAACAAGCTTCCGGGGACCGGTTTCTGGCATTTCAGCCGTCGTCGGCCCGGCTTGCTTGAATCCTGATGGTGCAATGAGCAAGGGACACACATCTGAGTATACCCTTCCATGCTTAGGGTGGACAAAATATTTAACAACAAGTCGTGGTGATGGACAGAGTCTCTGAATTAAGCAGAATACTCTCAACCAGTCAAGGGATCAGGGCTATATCCAACACCTTTTTTTAGCTCACTGCACCATCCCAGCTCAGAACCTGGCTATATGCAAATTAGTCTGTTCCTGTCCCAGTGCATGATGGGACCAGGGCAAACCAAACTACCAAGCCAATTCTTACACTGGGAAGGAAACAAGCTTCCGGGGACCTGTTTTGGCATTTCAGCCGTCGTCGGCCCGGCTTGCTTCAATCCTGATGGTGCAATGAGCAAGGGACTCACATCTGAGTATCCCAGCAAATTAGTCTGTTCCTGTCCCAGTGCATGATGGGACCAGGGCAAACCAAAGTACCAAGCCAATTCTTACACTGGGAAGGAAACAAGCTTCCGGGGACCGGTTCTGGCATTTCAGCCGTCGTCGGCCCGGCTTGCTTGAATCCTGATGGTGCAATGAGCAAGGGACTCACATCTGAGTATACCCTTCCACGCTTAGGGTGGACAAAATATTTAACAACAAGGGGTGGTGATGGACAGAGTCTCTGAATTAAGCAGAATACTCTCAACCAGTCAAGAGATCAGGGCTAGATCCAACACCTTTTTTTTTAGCTCACTGCACCATCCCAGCTCAGAACCTGGCTATATGCAAATTAGTCTGATGGGATCATGATGGGACCAGGGCAAACCAAACTACCAAGCCAATTCTTACACTGGGAAGGAAACAAGCTTACGGGGACCGGTTTCTGGCATTTCAGCCGTCGTCGGCCCGGCTCGCTTGAATCCTGATGGTGCAATGAGCAAGGGACTCACATCAGAGTATACCCTTCCACGCTTAGGGTGGACAAAATATTTAACAACAAGGGGTGGTGATGGACAGAGTCTCTGAATTAAGCAGAATACTCTCAACCAGTCAAGAGATCAGGGCTAGATCCAACACCGTTTTTTAGCTCACTGCACCATCCAAGCTCAGAACCTGGCTATATGCAAATTAGTCTGTTCCTGTCCCAGTGCATGATGGGACCAGGGCAAACCAAACTACCAAGCCAATTCTTACACTGGGAAGGAAACAAGCTTCCGGGGACCGGTTTCTGGCATTTCAGCCGTCGTCGGCCCGGCTTGCTTGAATCCTGATGGTGCAATGAGCAAGGGACTCACATCTGAGTATACCCTTCCACGCTTAGAGCGGACAAAATATTTAACAACAAGGGGTGGTGATGGACAGAGTCTCTGAATTAAGCAGAATACTCTCAACCAGTCAAGAGATCAGGGCTAGATCCAACACAGTTTTTTAGCTCACTGCACCATCCCAGCTCAGAACCTGGCTACATGCAAATTAGTCTGTTCCTGTCCCAGTGCATGATGGGACCAGGGCAAACCAAACTACCAAGCCAATTCTTACACTGGGAAGGAAACAAGCTTCCGGGGACCGGTTTCTGGCATTTCAGCCATCGTCGGCCCGGCTTGCCTGAATCCTGATGGTGCAATGAGCAAGGGACTCACATCTGAGTATACCCTTCCACGCTTAGGGTGGACAAAATATTTAACAACAAGGGGTGGTGATGGACAGAGTCTCTGTTTTAAGCAGAATACTCTCAACCAGTCAAGAGATCAGGGCTAGATCCAACACCGTTTTTTAGCTCACTGCACCATCCCAGCTCAGAACCTGGCTATATGCAAATTAGTCTGTTCCTGTCCCAGTGCATGATGGGACCATGGCAAACCAAACTACCAAGCCAATTCTTACACTGGGAAGGAAACAAGCTTCCGGGGACCGGTTTCTGGCATTTCAGCCGTCGTCGGCCCGGCTTGCTTGAATCCTGATGGTGCAATGAGCAAGGGACTCACATCTGAGTATACCCTTCCATGCTTAGGGTGGACAAAATATTTAACAACAAGGGGTGGTGATGGACAGAGTCTCTGAATTAAGCAGAATACTCTCAACCAGTCAAGAGATCAGGGCTAGATCCAACACCGTTTTTTATCTCACTGCACCATCCCAGCTCAGAACCTGGCTATATGCAAATTAGTCTGTTCCTGTCCCAGTGCATGATAGGACCAGGGCAAACCGAACTACCAAGCCAATTCTTACACTGGGAAGGAAACAAGCTTCCGGGGACCGGTTTCTGGCATTTCAGCCGTCGTCGGCCCGGCTTGCTTGAATCCTGATGGTGCAATGAGCAAGGGACTCACATCTGAGTATACCCTTCCACTCTTATGGTGGACAAAATATTTAACAACAAGGGGTGGTGATGGACAGAGTCTCTGAATTAAGCAGAATACTCTCAACCAGTCAAGAGATCAGGGCTAGATCCAACACCGTTTTTTAGCTCACTGCACCATCCCAGCTCAGAACCTGGCTATATGCAAATTAGTCTGTTCCTGTCCCAGTGCATGATGGGACCAGGGCATCACCACCCCCTTTTCTGAATCGTAATCCAATAATTGGGCACAAATAAATTTTTATAGCAATGGCTGTTTTAAAAATCTGCATAGCCTCTGCCTGGCTTGACTCCATCGGCCCATCATTCCAACAATGGTTTTCAAGACTGCTAGCCATATATAATTTAGAGATGGCTATTTACAAGACAAAAGGCTGGAAGCGACGGATAAAAGGATTCCAAATTTGGCTTCCTCTAAGGGAATGGTCTCAACGCCAAAATAGCACTTAGCTGCACTACAGCTTATATATCAGAAAATCGAAGTATCTGTATATCTAAATCATGTTTAAATAACTTGCTATACTTTAATTGAAGAGCATAATCTCTCAATGTTTTTTTTCCTTTGTTTCTCTTATGAATTACTAGCTTCCATTTCTTTCCTCCTTTTACAAAAATACTCTTTTTCTTATCATTTTCTAAATTCATATCAATATTGCCTGTACTGGAGGGGGGAGGGGGGACACAAAATGCATGTTTGTTGTAAAAAAACAAATAAATATATTAAAAAAAAAAAAGGACGAGAACCCTCACTCACCCGAATGTGACATGCTTCATCATGGGGTTCCCTCATCACACTTGGGCCACAAGGTCCCAGGTGTGAGATTCAACTCTTTGGAAAAAATAAATTCGAAGAGAAGCTGAGGTGTTTTAACTAGAGGGGGCCAGACATCGTAGTGAGTGAGGGGCAGAGTGCAAAGTGAAACAAGGATTTATTTTGGCAGTCAAGATTGTTAAAACTGTCTCCAGGAAACCAAATAACTTTATTGGGTGGTGTCTTGGGGAAGGATTGAAAACTAAGAGGGCTAGAGGTTAACAAAATATACCCCTGCTAAGGATCAGTATCAATTTAGTCACTCTGCGTGATAACCATTGTACCTTATGCCCACTGTGAATTGTATGTTTTACGAGGTACAACTTTTTTTCTCTACTACTAACTCTCCACTACCACTCTCAAAGCAGAAAGCCCGCTGGTTGGCAGGAATATTTTTTAAAATAAATAATGGGAGAGGCCTGGTTCATCCTGACAAGGGGCACCACCCTCATCCCTAGAGCCTCATTAGTATTTCTGCTCCCCTGTGGACTAAAACCCAATGGCAAACATGAGGACATTTGGTTATTTTGGGTGTTGTTTTTACATATGGGCTAGAAGAGTGGGGCTGAATCCCAATATCGTCCCACTTGCCATGGGAATTAGCTGCACTTTTTGGGTTCGGGAGGCCGCCATCTAGGCATACCTTTAAGATGTAGACATTTCCAAACATTCTGCTCCCTGGAGAGTCCAGGGTGGTGTACTTTGCGTGGATCCCATATTTTCTCATCCAAAATGTCCTGCATATTTCAAATGTGGTCCAAAACCACACATTTTCCTTACACTTCTATGATGTAAAATTTCGGAATCCAAGGGTTTCCAGAAAATTCCTACTACCCAGTATTCCCCCACTTATCCTGATGAAAACGCTACCCACTTAGGTGGCTGGGCCTAGTGGTCGCAACGAGAAGGGATCAAACCAGGGTCAAGGGTAGATCTTGCAGGGGAAACACAAATGGATCCCATTTGGTGTGGGCTAGCACTGGAACATGCCCTGAGACTTTCAGGGTTACTGATAGGCTAGCACCACAATCATAGAAATATCTTGTCATTAAGTACCTGTAAAACTGCCTTTTCTAATACTGCATTTCAGTCTGAATCCAGATTGTTATGATCTTAGAGGAGTATGCTCCATGATGCTAATTAATGGTTACTGATTTTTCAATTCATATTCAAGGCTGAGAAGTTTGGAAAATTGAAAGGATGTTTTTTTAAATAAACAGCTTCCTCACATTTTGCATGACACTATTTTGGGCTTAAATATTGAACCTTCTCAATTTAGGACCAACCAACTTAAAAATGAGCTTCATTCAATGTACAGTTTCCAAATACATCTCTATGGAGAACTCAGAAAGCATTTCATTATATTGCGTCGTTAAAATGAAATATTACTAGAATATTGAATTTTAAATATTGTGCTACCAAATATCATCTAGAATATCGACAAGCCAAATATTATTTAGGAAGGTATATTACAGATATCTCCAACCAGTTGATCGTGAACTACCAGTAGTTTGCAGACACTTTCACAGTAGCTCCCAACCTTGAGTTCATGTTTAAATGAACACAAGGTCACACTTGCCTTTGAAAGTTATGGGAAGGCTTTGTTTATTTTACATTATTATAATCAGGCTGCAGATAGCAGTCCTGATAAAGAGCAGTGCTCAAGTCAGATGGGACACAAGGGTGAAGAACGGAAGCACTGAGTTATATAATTTTTAAATAAATGTCCTTGTCAACTCAATATCGGAGTTTGACAACAATATTATTTTTCTGAGTGCTTTTAAATGGGACAAAAATAAAATGAAGAGTTAAATTAATAATAAAGTTCACTCTTCATATTAACAAACATCAGGCCTCTTTCTCCCAGGGGCCGGCCAGTAGGCACTATGCCAAATTTATAACTGAAAAATATTTCAATGAAACATTTGTCTTAATGTTTTTCTCCACTTTGAAGTGAGCCAGTTGTGTCTTCATATTTTATGAAGCAGCTTTCTTCATTTTAAATTCCTTCCATTTAAGCTAATGGCTGTATTTTCCTGTTATAAATATGGTATTGTGTCTACAGGCCTCTGGGTGAAGGATGCCTTCTGTTTGTAAAATATCTATGTATGTGTAGGAAACTAGGGTATTAGTTGAGGGGGTAATACCCACCTCAATTAATAAACATTATCCTTGTCAGAGTGAACCCTTAATGGGACTAAATCAAACAGAGCTAACCCTCGCAGCTATAGCACAGCGCAGACAGGCTTAACTTTGAGGAAATGTACGAAGTATTTATGCAGTATTAAACAATAAAAAAGTCAAATTGAAAAACCACAAATAATTACAAAATACGTAGAATAATAGAGAAAATATTAATAAACAAAATGACACAAAAATTACAAAAAAACAATAAAATGAACTGGTGATATGAATTTTAAAATGCTTAGGTGGAAATAGCACCAAGAAGCTCAAAGTGCCAATTATAGTTAATGGTCGAAGTAGGACAGAACCTTGACACTGACAGCGATGAAGGGTGGATCAGATTCACTAACCAGGTTCACCCGGGTCCAAGGTTTTACCTTCTAATTTTAGTTCTTTAAATCCCAATTCACCACAGGAATACTCTTCTAAAGCCTTACAGGACCCTGGGGTAGGCACTTAGGGGTTCACAGGGTGACAGGCAAACGCCAACAGGAGAGTCAAGACCAGGTGTAGTTGTTACTGTTCAGCTGGACAGTTGCAGAGAAAGGCCCAATGTAGCTTGTTGTGTCCCTGTATCTTTCACAGGAGGTTAGCCTTAGGACACTTGGATTTCACTTCTTTGTGCTGAGTACATGAGGAAGAACAGGTCCAGTCTTCTAGGCTCTTCTCAGGCTTCAAGCACCTGGTTCAGTCCTCTCCTGATCTTCACAGATCCAGTTCTATTCTGAAGTGAGTGCCTGCAGTTGGCACCTTTATGCCTGGCACAAGGTAGTCAGTGGGAATGATGCTTGGAGATACCCTGACCAATGAGACAAAGGTTCCCGGGGATAAGCCAACCTCAAATACAGATGTCTGGTAGAACAAACCAGAGTTTTCCGCAACAAGATAGTGGATATACATGAATTGTTTTGGCATCCTAGCTTTCTCTTTTGAGTGAGTTTCAAGTGTTATATGTCGTGCCATTACACCTGTCAGACAGGCTTTGACACAGTAATGTCAAAAAGAGGCTCAATGGGATTGGAGCCTGTCTGCTTGGGACTATAAAATGGCTCTGCTCAAGTGTCAGCTAACATTTGTCTGTGACAGTGGAGGCCACTTTGAAGTGTGCCTTAAGTGTTATATGAAAACCTCAGCAGACTGGTCAAGCAAGATGTGACATTCAAGCGGGACTTGGCACTTTAATGTCAAAAAGGATGCTCAAAGTACTACACTGCATATTATGTCAGGGTCATGTGGGTCATCCCTGCCCATTCAGGTCAGCCTATTGTTTGTTCTTGGGAGCAAGTTCATCACACCTATTCAAATGCTAAGTACTGGTTGGCAAATGTGAGAGAGTGGAATGCAGTTTTAGCTTCTAGAATCTTCAGGCAGGGCATAGGTATTGTTTTAACCCCCGCCCCCCCTTTCCAAAATATTTATTATAAGTGTGATTTCATCATTGAGTTGGGCTTTTAAATAAATATTTAATAAATATTTCAAAAAGTCCAAAATTGTAATTTTGATCTGTTTCCTAGCCAGAGATAGCATTTGTTAAACATAATATTGTATTCTAATCCTTTCCTATGGAACAGCCAACCCTACCACAGAAAAAAAATTTTCACTCCAAGTACATGTTCAACAGTAAAACTTTATATGTCCTACTTTAAATACCATGGGGCAGATTTATGTTCACTGGCGCCTCCCCAGGGATGTGCCAGTTAATGTGCGCCACAGTGCGCCACAGCTACGCCACCCATGGTGCGCCGCATTTACAATGCGGCGCACCATGGTGCAAAAACGGCACAGATGCGTGACGCATCTGTGCCGGAAATGTGGCGCATTGCTGGAGTTGCGTCGCAAGCGCGACGCAGCTCCAGCAAGGCTCGGGGGTGCCCCATCTTCACAATGCTGTGTCAAGACCTACGCCTGCTTCAAGCAGGCGCAGGGTTTTGACACAGCATTGGCCTGAAAGTGACTGAGTGAAATCTCATAGATTTCACTCAGCCACTTTCAGGAGGCGTTCCTGCGCAGGAACGCCCCCCCCCCTGTGCAGGAACGCCTCCTTATGGCGCAGGGCTTTACAACGTGACGCATCTCCTAGATGCGTCACGTTGTAAATAGGGCGCATTGTTTGCGCCGCCGTTGCGTCAAATAAAGTGACGCAATTGCAGCGCAAAGAGGCGCAAGGGCATCATAAATCTGCCCCAATGTACTCTGCTCTGTGGGCAATACGGCCTACTAATAGGACACTTATTAATATTTAAAAGAACGATTTAGTCCTGTTGAAATATGTTATTTTCACAGGTCAACTTTGAAATGTTAAAACTGCACAGCCAGGCTTAAGTGGTGGGTGCTACTACTACATTGGGTGCCACAATGAGTGCTGCAGCCACTTGTAGCATTTAATTTTCAGACCCTGAGTTCACTCTGTACCATGTACCAGGGACTTAGAAAGGAGGACCACAAACATCATACCATTGGTTTTTAGGGGTTAAGTTCACTGAGTTCTGTAACCTGTAAAATAGTGTTTAGCAAAAAGGCAATAAGAAACCTGGGTGACTGCAGAAAGGGCACATTTCCAATACATCTGCAATGCACATACAGGCAGAGTGTCTTCCTTCCCTGCCCCAAGCCTGTATGCCTTTTTTTCCAGCATTTTCATGAGTGGCTTGCCTTTTCCATTCGTGCCTTTGACTCATATGCACTTTCTGCTACCAATGCTATCATGCTGTATCTTCCTTCCATATCACTTCCAAGAACCACTACTCAGTTTATTTCCTCAGAACCTCAATGATAATACTTGATTTGAAAATATAATTGTATACTGCCTTATACCATTTATAAGGGCTGTAATTAACCACTGTTATTACTGCCCAATTTACTTGTCTCTGAAGAAATCAAGATTGACTCTGCTTTCCAGGTTTTAAACTCATGAGCTACAGAACAACACACTTATCAAAGGTGAGTATTCAACTCACTGAGCCTCTATCATACGGCTTATACTTTCCCAAGTAAGACTGTGCATTTGTTGGACAACAAATGTCAGAACTGTGCAAGACTGATTTTGAGAACACCATGAGGATATGTTGGCCATAGTCCTGCTAGCTCACAGTGCACCATCTGTACCCCACACCTAACAAGGTAACAAAAAGATTGTGCAACGTCAGAACATGACAAACCTGACTCCCCAAGAAAATTGTTGTAAAGGATCTAGAACCTTTTTGTTTGGTTACTCATGCATACCCAAAGCGATACACAAGAACACAATGTGCAATTTCAATATCTAGGTCCAGATGTAGGTCGCCCTATACCGGTCGGTAACGGCCGAAATTACCGAATTTCGTCCGTTACAGACTGGTATTAGGCTTTTCAGCTGTAGGGGCCTAATATTAGGATTCAGTAATTTACCAAATTGGTAATTTAAGGAATCAGTAAATTACCGAATTCTTAAATACCGATTCGGTAAATTACCGAAACCTTAATGTAGGGAACACTCAAATGAGTGCTTTTCCCATTTTAGGATTCGTTATTTACCACCAACTACACGTTGGTGTAAATATCGAAAACCCCAAAAGAAGCAAATGTTTGCAAATTATTACAGTGCCATGTGGCAGACATACATGCCCTTAGGGCATGTATGTGTGCCACATGTGCACCCATACACTATTCAGCGGTGCAACAGGGTGTCAAAGTGACACCCTGCAACCCTGCAATGTGTTCCCCCTTTTACCGAATCGGTATTTACCAATTCAGTAATTCACATTCATTCCTATGGGCTTCACGGCCCATAGGAATGAATGGGAATTACCGAATCAGTAAATACTGATTCGGTAGTTACCGAATCTTACCGATTTGGTAATACTTACCGAATGAATACCTACATCCCATTTACCAATTCTAAAATACCAAATCGATAAAATTCTGTATTTTAGAATCAGTAAATCTGGATTACCTACATCTGGCCCTCAGTGAAGCATTGTGATTCTTGAGTAAAATAAACATGCTGAAATAATTAATAGAAGGAAACAGAATAATGTAATCAGCATTATGACAATGGTGAAAAAGATAAACAGTTCAACCATTTTGTTGTTTACACAGAAAATATGCTTGCATTTAAGCACGGTGGTATATTGTACACCTACCTAGCACTTCCTAACCTAGTGAACATAGGGTGGGTGAAGCTCCCTAATCCCTGTAGGGTGATCCAACTGCCCAGTTACCTGTAGGTAAGTGTCCTCATTTTTTTGGGGATAAATATATTGTTATTGCAGGTTGATACAGTACACTCATATGCCGGTTGCCACCGCCATCAACAGCGCGCTCTGGGCATATGCCATCTGAGTAATTAGTACACGGCCATTTAGCCCACAACCCAGAGGTCGGGCGGCATTACTCAGGAAAACAGGCATATGCATGCATGATAGACATATATACCAACATTGACCAACTATGTCACAATACTCCTGCTTTCATTTTACTCCCATCCCCCCAACCAACAAACTTAACCCAAGCACTGGAGCTAGTAATAATTTAGCAACACTAACCTTCTCTGACAGCGATGTTCCTACTGTCCTTCTCCCAGTTCCCAAGCCACAGGAATCCTATCATAATGGGTAGCGCAATTATCCTAGTGTCACCTATGTTAGCTCCAAAACCCATCGCCATAAGTAGCGTGTCCACTCTAACAGTGCCTAGGACCCCCCCCCGGTTCTCTCCCCCCCTACAACAACAGCGGTGTGGGCGTTTGCAAATTCTCAGAATCCGTCTCAACCATGTCACTTATAAGCTAGCGAGGCTATCATGTGTAAATAGTAATCACCTGAAAGTGGAGCCCTCAATCTTCCCCTTCTGGCACTTGCTGATCCTTCAGGGACTGAACTAGGGCTTCCCATGCCCGGGCTACTTCTAGCGCTTTATCATTACCTGAACGGGTAGCCTGCCGGAGTCTCACCGCGCCTCAGCAGCTCGCCCACTTGAAGAATTCCCGTCTCCAGCGTCCACTCGATGGACCTTCCCTCGCCTTCCAATGCCATGTAATTTCGTGCTTAGCCAATAGAAGACCTAGATTGATAAATTTACTGGTAACCTTGGTCTTAGCAGTGTGTGGGAACCAGTGCAGCAAGCAGGTGGCCATATCGTATTCTAGCTGCCTTTTTGTCACTGTGTTCAGAAGTTCTCCCACTTCCTCCCAATAACCCTCTATTCGCGGGCATAGCCATAGCGGATCACTGAAATAATATAGACTGCCAAAATATCGACCTGCAAAAATATCGTTGCCAAAATATCGACAGACAAAATATCGACTTTCTATCTACAAACAGGTAAGTACAAAAATATTGAGTTTAAAATATCGAGTGTTACAAATATAGACTGTCAAAATATCGATTTTTTATGTCTTTAAAATAAGTTAAAACTATTATAATATTACATATATTTAATATAAGCATTGTTAATATTATTAAATAAATGTAACATAATTACATAATTAATGTAAATTTAAAAATTAATAATAATAATACATATATATATAAATACATGTTATTAATAAAACATATAGAATATATTTACCGTGGCATAGCAAAAGGTTTAAATTTAATGTAACCACTCCAGTGGGTGCTACAGTAGAGAAAGCGTACGCCTGTACCCCAAAAACCCAAAACTGACCCTGAACCCTAAAAATATCCCTGTACCCCAAAAACCTAAAACTGACCCTGAACCCTAAAAATACCCCTTTCCCCAAAAACTGAAAACTGACCCTGAACCCTAAAAATACCCCTTTACCCAAAAACTGAAAACTGACCCTGAACCCTAAAAATACCCCTTTACCCAAAAACTGAAAACTGACCCTGAACCCTAAAAATACCCCTTTACCCAAAAACTGAAAACTGACCCTGAACCCTAAAAATACCCCTTTACCCAAGAACTGAAAACTGACCCTGAACCCTAAAAATACCCCTTTACCCAAAAACTGAAAACTGACCCTGAACTCTAAAAATACCCCTTTACCCAAAAACTGAAAACTGACCCTGAACCCTAAAAATACCCCTTTACCCAAAAACGTATTATTTATTTTAAATTAATTACCAATTATATTTTAATTATTTACCAATTATTATTTAATTAACAATTAGAATAAATTTACATAATTAATTAATTATAATAAAATTACTTCCCACCCTATTCCCCTATAAACACACAACCCGCGACAGAAAATAAATTACAAAATATTAATTATTTATCAATTATTTATTTTAAATTAATTACCAAATATATTTTAATTATTTTCAAATTATTATTTAATTAACAATTAGATTAAATTTACATAATTAATTAATTATAATTAAATTACTTCCCACCCTATTCCCCTATAAACCCACAACCCGCTACAGATTTATATTACTCAAATATTATTAAATATTAATAACTTACCTTATTTTCGATATTTTTGTAGTCTATATTTTTTCTAGTCTATATTATGTCTAGTCTATATTTTTGATTCGATATTTTTGCTATTCTAGTCGATATTAGTCGATATTTTTGTTGTCTATATTTTGTCTAGTCGATATTTTGTCCAGTCTATATTTTTTCATCGATATTTTGTCCAATCAATATTTTGGAATCGATATTATGTCTGTTTACCAGCCATAGCATGTGTTCTAGCTCAACCCTTTCCTCCTGACATCTCGGGCACGCTGCGTGCTGGAACTGGAAGTATTTCCGGATCTTCCCTGGCGTCAAACAGGCCCTATGTATTATAAAATATTGAATCTGTTGAAGCCGAGCATTTCTTGTGCCCTTCCATGCTCTCTTCAGGATTTGTTCCCATGCAGTATCAGGCATCGGTCGGCCTATGCTCTCCTCCCATCTTGCCTTAAGAACCTCCAGTGGACGTAGGCCCTCTTGTAGCAGTCGGGATTGGAGGCACGTCACTGCCTTAATTGTCCCCGCCGCCATCACTACATATTGGCAAGCAAGGGTTAGTACCGGTTCCGTCCTCCCTGTCTTCCAATGTTTTTGAATCGTGGACGTGACCGCAGCATGAATCAAAAAGTTCCCGTCTGGTAGCCCATACATATCTTGTAATACTGTGAAGGGCGCCAATTCCTCGCTCACATACAGGTCCCCTACTATCTGAACACCCATCTGTTCCCAGTACGCCAATGGAGACCAGTCTCCGCATTGTGTGGCAGCGCTGACAGCATGCCCAATGGGATCTCCGGAGCGTACAGGCGAGGGTCCCTGCCCTACGCTGTGTCCTATTCCAGCACAGCCGCAGGGTCCGCTCCTCCCTGGTCAGGTCCTGTATTATGAGTTTCTGTTGCATAACTATATAGGCCAATACGTGACGTGGTATTCCCCGCCCCCAGCCGTCCTCCGGACCCCGATATTCCTGCGCTATATTTTGTGTCAGTACCTACAATTGAGCCGCCAGATAATAGAGCTCAAAATCCGGCACTGCTAGGCCGCCCTCCAATCTTGGTCTCATCAATGTCGTCAGTGCCACTCGTCTCTGTCCGGTGCCCCACAAGAAGCCCACCACCAATGATCTCAGTTCTTTAAAGATCCTCGGCGGGATCCATATCGGTAAGGTACGAAAATAGTACAGCAATCTGGGGAGCGCTACCATCTTAAGCAGCGCCACCCTGTCCTTTACCGACAAAGGGAGCGTCGCCCAAAAATCCATGCATCTTTTCAAGGCTCTAATACACCGGCCTATATTACCCTCTAACAAGTCCCTCTACTCCGCACCCCCAGATAGGTGAGGCACGTCGGTTCCCATGCTAGCTCTCCCAGAGATGTGTGAGGAGGCAGTCCCTGTCAAGTCGGGAATAGGCACATCTTAGTCCAATTGACCATGAGTCCGGAGACCATCCCGAAGCGGGACAGCATGGCTGTAGCCCCCTGCAAGTCAGCCCCGGCCTCCCGGAGAAAGAGGAGTAAATCATCCGCATATAGGGATATGAAGTGCTGGTGGCCCCGATGCACCAGCCCCCTATACAGCTGTCCCGATCTAGCCTGTACCGCGAGGGGTTCGATCGCCAATGCGAACAACAGCGGCGATAACGAGCACCCCTGCCGCGTCCCCCTCATGATTGGACACTGAGCAGATATGACTTCACCTATCTTTACCCTGGCCGTGGCCATGGAGTACAGCACTGTTGTACACCTCACAAACTGCTCACCCAGCTCAAAGCCACTCAACACCCTTCGCAGGAATGCCAATTCCAGGCAGTCAAACGCCTTCTCTATGTCAACCGAGAGGACCGCCGCAGAGCCCTGGTCTTCCTGGTTCTCCGCCATGACCCGAAGGAAGCGACGAATACTCAAAGCTGTACATCTTGTGGGAATAAACCCCGCCTGGTCAGCGTGGACCAGCGTCGTCATGTGCGGCAGTAAGCGGGTCGCCAGAATGCTACTCAGTATCTTGTAATCCACTGATAACATGGAGAGAGGCCGGTATGACGCCACATCCGAGTCTGAGCGTCCCGGTTTCAGAAGGGGAATTATCAAAGCCTCACGCATCAAGCATGGGTGGTGGCCCGCCGTCCTGAAGGACTGGGTTATTTAGAACCCAGCGGTGCCAGGGCACAACACCTGAAACCTTCGTGGGTAACCTGCTCCGGCGTACGAATCACAGAGACACGGGACACTTCCTTCGGCGTCAAAGATTCAAGGTTTATTTGCTGCAGGGAAACACAGAAATCACGGAAGTACAACAAGTGTAGTTCAGAGTGTCTGCTTCAAATTGGTTCTGTGGATCGCTCCTTTTATACATGATTTTCCCATAGAGTTACATTGAACACAAAAGTTTATGACCCGGTTCCCACAATTATCCCCCAGAGGGGTCGCTTTGGTCACTTTAATACACACAAGGCCCGGAACATAAGTGCGGAAACATTTGGCGGTTCCCAACTGTAAAAACCCATCTTCCCAACATTAGTGCATTCCAATTGGCAATAAAACAGATCAAAATAGGAACAAGGACAGGTGTAGAGGAAGACGGAGACAGTGGGGAGATCGGAAAGGGTGCAAAAGGGAGGTATCGAGAAACACGAGATACAGGCATCAAAGGGACGTGCCTAATGAGATGCACGGCTAAGACAATAAACCGGCACGGCGAGATGAGCCTCGAGCGGGGCCATCTGCCTTACAGTATCATCCCCCTCATCATAAAGACACTTACAAAGGACATGTGTCTTCCGCAAATATCTTGGGAGTCCCAGGGTCGCGAAGCGGACAGCGTCCGTTCGCTGGCTACTTGAGGGCAAGAGACAAAATGGATGCCGTATCTAAGATGGAACCCGTGGGTACAGATAGAAATACCCACGTAACAAACGAACGGTTTAGGTTAGCGCAGCGAAACTGCGTACACCCACTAAACTCGTCATTTGCGGTTCATAGATACCAGACTCGACCATATTCGTGCGAGTCGAAAACACCACTTACAATTGTCACGGAACCTCAGACGCTCCTTTTGCCCTCATGTAGGCAAGCACTAGTCGGAATCATACTCGATATTCATCAGACCATCTAGATGTTGCTGTAGCATAGCTCTGTCCAACCGAGTCCCCTTGGTAACAGGCGGCTGTCTCATACACGTTGTAGCACAGAGGCCACATAAGGCAGGACCGCACTGTACACAAAGGCAACACGTGAACAGGAACGCCACAACGACTCCGATGATTATCAGAATCTTCCAACCCCAAGTCGACATCAGGCCCCAAAACCACCCAAGTAACGTCCAATCCCCTACATCCACGTGTATGGATTCGGAGATCTTATGCAACTTCGAGATGGCTTGATAAACGGTCGGAGCATTATCAGGAATGAAAATACAGCAGCTCGAATGGATCACCTTACATACCCCACCACGATCTGCTAAGATCACGTCTAAAACCATACGGTTTTGTAACGTCATAAGTCTATCCGCCTGAAGTTCTGTGGTGATATTACCAAGGGCACTGGCAGTAATGTTAGCTGTCGATTCCACCACTCGAGTCAACTGTCTCAGGTTCCTACTATTAACCATAGGTCCCCAAAACGGGAGGAAACCCTTGAAAAAGTCTCCTGCCTCTTGACCGGCAGTGTCCTCTTCGCTAATTACGCCTCTCGCAACTCTAGTCTTGTGATAATCTGCATCTACAGTAAACGTCGGAGGCAACAAATTTGCGATAAAACATGAGCCCATAAAGTCAGAGGGCAACCATGCATACGCACGATCATGGCAGATAAAGTATGTACCCTTGGCAGCCAGAAACACAGGAGACGAGACCATCGGCAGAATGTAATTTTCAGTGCAAGCACTCTCTCCAAGTCGGGCTTTCGATCTTCGGCCACGACCTATGAGACAAAAATTACCAATGTGGGGTACGACCCATATCGGAGGTGAGCTTTTGAGCTGTTTTTCACTAGTGAACACACTATACTCGCCTCTACTCAGGACCCTGTAGGCTTGTACCTCTTCTTCAGGAATAAGCGAGGGATCATAGATATCACTATCTAAATCCTCTATTGCTATAGACAAAGGTTTCTGATACGAGGTAGGACCAGAGTAGGGGGAACGTGGTTCTCGAATGGGGTGGAAACCTAGTGCGCTTCGAAACATTGTTTGAAATGCTCAAGCAGACCCTTGGGAACTATACGGCAACACCAGATATGGGATTCCCTTATCCGTAGTATGTGGCATCAACCCACACACCCAACAATTAGTAGTGTTAACCACTAACTGATGCTGATGGAGGAGCTGAATAAAGGAATTGTTGCGGAATTCTGCACGTCTAGCCTGCTCGTGTTCAGGTAAGATATGAAAAGAATGAGGAGAAGCAGTGGAGGTAAGTTTAGGGTCAGGGGTAGGAGTAGGTGTAGCAGAAGGTAAGAAGTATGACATTGTGTAATACACCCCACCCGCCATTAATGCAGAAACAGTCAAAAATAATACGAATATTTGAAACATAAAACATTTGGTACGACTAAGTTGCTGCAGCTTGAATCTTTGAGCTTGAGCTTCTTCCAAATCCATCAACTTTGAAAATGCCATTCCCTACGACCGTCCGCAACGTTTCTTGACGCACTTCGTTCTGTGTAGCAGTAGTCAATCCCTAGGAGTTCCCAGGAACCGACGGTCTTTAACCTAGCGTCAAGACCTACTAACCAGAAGGAAGTACGCGCGCGGCCCTACGGCCTTTATTTCACAAATATATATATATATATATGCAAAAACAATGTTTCTCAGCTGTGGAAGCAAAAGGTGTAAGGAACGAAACTCAATGAATATATACAAAAATAATCACAATAATACGAATGTTCAAACTGATTACGGAAAGCGGGATAATGCAGTTGTCAATGAATCAAAGCAGGATCTTTTATTAGTCTTTAGTGCTAGATCGCAAAAAGTATCGGGTTTTCCCAGGACGTGTCTGCTCGTCAAACAAAGGATCCGTTGAAGAGACAGCGTCCTGTTGATCAGTTGAATGTTCTGGTCTTGAGTCTTTTGCTGACAAATGTTCAACAGTGTCTTTCTGCTGCACTGAGGATTCCCCGACAGGTTGTGCGTCGCTAAAAGGTACAAACGCCGGCAATCCTTCGGTTTCAGTTGATGCAATGCCTTTCCTCACCCACGGGTCTGCCGGCAAAGGGATAGGGACTTTTTTGGTGTGGGTGGCGTGCACCCAGTTTTTCCGTCCCTCAAGACGAACAGCAGTCCTCGTGGCAAGGAGAACCTGGTAGGGTCCAGTGAACCTCGGATCCAAATTGTTCTTGCGCGAAAAGTTGCGCGTCACCACCCAATCTCCGGGCTGGAGCTGGTGGCCTGGACCCTCCGTCTGCGTCGTCAGTGCGTCGTGAACCTGTTGGTGAATTAACCTCAGTTTAGCAGTCAAGTCATGAAGATAATCGATCAACATTGGATATTCAAGATCACAGAACATACCTGGCCTAGGAACCCCCCAAACATTCGCAGGACGACCGAACACTATTTCATAGGGACTAAGCCCTACTCGGGAGTGTACAGTCGCCCTAGTTGACAATAATGCTAAGGGTAAGCGTCAGGCCACGAAAGGCCAGTCGTAGCCTGAATCTTTGCTAGTTTCAGTTTAAGGGTGCCATTATACCCTTCAACCAAACCAGCTGACTGGGGATGATTGGCACTATGGAATTTCTGATTAATTCCAAGGCCCTTACACACACTTTTCATCACATTTCCCACAAACGCACTTCCGTTATCTGACCACACGACTCTAGGCATTCCGTACCGAGGAAAGTATTCCTTCAGTAGGATTTTCGCAGTAGACAAAGCAGTATTGTCTTTGAGAGGATAGGCCTCGATCCATCGGGAGAATGCGCAAACCACAACTAAAACGTATTTCAGGTTATTGCATCGCTCCATATGGATGAAGTCCAATTGAATCACCTCAAAGGGACATGAAGGGGGAGCAAAACTGCCAGGAGGAGTTGGGGTTCCCTTGCCAGGATTGTACAACATGCACACCATACAGTTCTTGACCAAACGTTCAGCACATTTCGTGATACCATCATTCTTCCACACAGGGGACAACAACTTACAAATACCTTTTGCGCTAATATGTGCTAACCCATGCGCCATTGTCACAACGGCCAGCACATACGCATCAGGCAACAACCATCTTTTCTGATCCGACAAATCAATCCAACAACCATTCGCATCCAACTTTCCCGTACTTTCTTTCCACTTCGTCTTTTCAGTCTCGGTGGCCTCATTCTGAATTTCTTTCACACTTTCAATAGTGTCTTCGCACATGCTCGACTCTATAGGCCACCTAACCGAACTCGTCACATACATTCGAGTGCTAAGGTTCCGGGCAGTCTCCTTAGCAATCTCATCCGCAAACGCATTACCACGACCAACATCATCCGTCACCTTACGATGCGCACTACATTTAACAATCGCTACCTGCTTAGGCAACGTAAGTGCATCCAAAAGATCATTCACAAGCTGGCCATGCTGAATCTTCGTACCATGCGATGTCAGAAAACCTCTCTCTCTCCACAACCGTCCAAAGCTATGGGCGATGCCAAAAGCATATTGGCTGTCGGTAAACACATTCACACGTTTCCCTTTTGCTAACACACACGCTCTAGTGAGAGCGATCAGCTCTGCAGCTTGGGCACAATTCTGATTCAATCTTGCAGTCTCAACAACAGTATTCAACGTTACAACAGCATAAGCAGTAGTCACATCGCCATTTGGCAACTTGAAACATGAACCATCCACATACAGCGTTCCATCTGGGTCTTCCAATGGGGTGTTTTTAAGGTCCACTCGACCTTTTGTTTCCTCCTCTGTCCTCAAATAACAATCGTGTTCTGTTATTTCATCTGACTCTGAGCTAATTGGTAACAAAGTTGCCGGGTTCAGGACATTACAACGTTTTATTTGAATGTGGCTTGCCAACAGCGTCAACTCGTACCCAGACAACCTCGCACTCGTCAAGTGCTGAGTTTTCGTACGATTCAAAAGAGTGTCGACTGCATGCGGAACCATCACCGTAAGCATATTATCCATGACCAATCCTGCTGATTGTCGGATGGAGACCGCAGCTGCCGCTGTTGCTCTCAAGCAACTCGGCAATGCTCTAGCTACTGGGTCCAAGGTCGAGGAAAAATATGCACATGGACATTGCTTACCACCAAAAGGTTGCGTTAAGACACTCAACGCACAACCTTCTCTTTCGTGAACATATAATGTAAATGGCTTGCTATAGTCAGGAGTACCTAACACAGGAGCCGAACACAATGAATCACGTAATTCAGAAAAACTTCTCTGGCATTCCTCCGTCCATGGTAAAGGAGTCGAAACATCCTTGCACGTAAGAGCCACTAATGGTTTCGCTAGCAATGAAAAGTTAGGAATCCATTGCCTGCAGTACGACGTGATACCTAGAAAGGCACGCACATCTCTTTGGGTTTTTGGCACAGCCATTCGTGCAATTGCTGCAATTCTCTCTGGGGTCAACCGCCTTCCCTCCTTTGACAATAAGTGACCTAGATAGGTTACTTCTTGACAACAATATTGGAGTTTAGAAGGTGACACCTTGTGATTTAACTCGCAGAGATGTTGCAGCAACGACACCGTAGCAATTTTGCAAACGTCCTGAGTATCTGCAGCCACCAATAGGTCATCGACGTATTGGATTAAGGCCGCACCAGCCGGCAACGTAAACGCATCCAGTTGACCCTTCAAGGCTTGACTGTAAATCGATGGACTTTCACAGTAGCCCTGAGGAGCGCGTTTAAACCGGAAGCTACGTCCACCGAGAGAGAAACCAAAAAGGTCCCTGCTCTCCTCTGCAATCGGGATGCTGAAGAACGCATTCTTCAAGTCAATCACCGAAAACCACGATGCAGAAGCTGGAATCAGAGTCAGTAGCGCCGTGATGTCAGGCACAACGGGGAACTGAGGAATCACAATTTTATTCACCTCCCGTAAATCGATGACAAAACGATAAACGGGTGGTTTCGAAGGATCAGTACGTTTAAGAATGGGCAGTACAGGGCTGTTGCACAAGTTTCCCCGAGTCTCTTCAATAACGTCTTTCTCGATCAAATCATAGATGATCGCTAACAATGCTCGTTCACCATCAAGAGAGATCCGATACTGGGGAATACGTGGCAATCGCACATTAGATTTCAACTGAACAACATAAGGGGAGATGTCAAGCAGGCCCACATCATTGGGACCCGTTGCCCACAAAGACGCAGGAAGAGAACTCAATTCCGGTGGAAGCTTATCGAGAGACAAATACATAGGAGAGACAACCCTCTCTCCTAACGTAAGCTTTACACCCGCAGGAGAACAATACAGAGTTGCATGCAAACGTTTAAGCAAATCCAGGCCCAAAAGATTTTCACCACAACCAGTAGTCAAAATCAACGGAGCTTTTAGCTCACGAGGCCCAATTGTAAGGGGCAAAGGGCACGAAACTGGATTGCTAACGGGGGCGCCAGAGAATCCAACGGAAACATTTGTTAAGCCAGACAAAGGTGCGCCAGGGAGTTTCGAATGCATAATGGAACTTTTCGCTGCACCAGTGTCCAACAGAAAAGGCTCAACGACGCCCGATGTAGCAACTGCGACGTAAGGCCCTCTCTGATCAACCGGAACTGATACCACTCCCTCTCCTTGTCTTTGGCTGTCCTAGTAATTACTGTCGTCAGTTCCCTGATCGACGTAATAATCGTCTACATTGTACTGCGCAGATCGTCCTTGCGATGACCCACGCTGATCAAAACAGTTGTTAGAATTAGATGAATTATCAGAACGATCATTCTGAGCACCACGACCTCTACCACGTGATGCCTGCTGTGAACCACCCCGACCTCCTCTAGAAGAATCACCACTATTACGATCGTTCAGAACAGGGCAATTGAATTTGATATGACCCTCCTGTCTACACTAGGCACATTGATTGTACCCTAACGACGATCTTTGGAAAGAGGAGTCATTACGAGATTGTGATCGGTTCAATTGCGACTGCGATCTATTTTGTTGCAAAGTATTCTGATTCGAACGTGGAGGATATGCTTGCTGAAGCAACACTTTAGTTTTAAGCTCTTTCGTCTTTTTATCAGCGCGGTCGTTCTCTTCTTTCTCTCTGTTCTCATAATATTGTGCCGTGGCCAATATCTGAGCTGAAGTAGAAACGGCCCACGCACTCTCCGAATTCTTTAATTTATTGCTCAGATCGGGCAATAAGTTGGAAACAAATTTATCCACGAACAACCTTTGACCACCCTCAGTGCTCATATCCTGACCACTATGATCAATGAATGCCTCCTCAAACCTCGTAAAGAAGTCGGAGACACTCTCGTCCTTCTTCTGTTTGCAAGCTGATAATTTGTCCCAATTTACCCTCATAGCTGGCATAAGAGTTTTCATTAACGTTATTATTCTTTGAGGGAGAGCAGCAATCAACTGGTCGGGTTTAGCACCACCAGTTTGTAACCCATCAGCCGCTATAATGGCCGCCCAATCACCACCCAATTCATTCGGATGATTTTCCTGACGAATCTTAGCCCAAACCGGTTGCGGAACAACATTGCCAAACAACATATCGATATCGGCAAGATTCATTATCGTAGCATCTACGAGCTGCGATAATTCCTTGTAGTACCCTGCAGGATTTTTACGAGGGTCAGGCAGAGATTGCTTCACCTGTAACACTTCTGAGCGTTTCCATGGGAGATGTATCCACACTCTCTGGAAATGCGCCAATGTCGCAGGGTTAGCATTAGGATCAGCTGGCATCCATACCGGTGGAACTTCGCGCATAGGAAATTGACCAGATTCATCTGGCAGTCTTTCAACATCCTCAACAAACAAGGCTTGGGGTATAGGAGTGGGACGAAAAGATAGCAACCGCTCAACAGCACGTCGAACGTTGGTATCCACTATCAGTCCAGTTGAGAACTGAAGCTGTAGATCAGACAAAGCGGTCAGCACCTCGTCAGGTGCGTCGGCCGATATCTGATCGCGAAGGACCTTACACATTTCTTCGAACACAAATCTCTGGGTTGGTATATTAAATTGACAAAATGTGTCGAGTACAACACGTGGCGGATTTCGAAGAGGATGCATCATCCAACCCATCGCCATATTATATAGCGAAGCGCGTTCTCTGTTACCAGGAAGCTGACTACGTCTCTGAGGACCATCCGAACCAGCGGACCCAAGAACAGGTCCGAGCGAATGAAAGAAACTAGCCGCAAGAGGAGAATTACGACTACGAGTAGAGGGAGAAGTATAGGACACAGGACTAACAAGTGAAGGAGTAGAAACAGAAGCAACAACAGGAGTTAACAGAGCAGGTGCAGTAGCGGGAGCAGGAGTATGTGGAAGCGGAGGAGCAGTAGGGATAGCGACAGGCAAAGGAGCAGGAACAGTCGGAAGAATAGGTGCAGGTTGAGGAACAGGCAAAGGAAGAATAGGTGCAGGAACAGGTACAGGGGGAAGCACAGGAGCTGTGGTACCCTGTACATACGGAGGTGGCGACTTCATAAGATAGGACATTAAAGGATCCTCAACTAGTTCTTCCTTCTTATCCGACTCCGTAGGGAAAGCAGGATAGCATTTATCTATGGACATACGCTGTAGCCTATCAAACACTTCCTTTTCCTTAACCTCCTTATCACGCTGAAACTGCTCTGCTTTCTTTACAATGGTAGCAACATTATCTCGCTGATTTCGTTTAGTCTGTCTGATTTCTTTCTGTTTGGCTTCTTTACGCCACAACCGAAAGGCATCAAACATGGCCGGCCTTGACTTTTTCGCAAATAATTTAGCCTCTAGGTTATCTAAAATCGGGGTTTCAAAGCTACCATGAGGTGGCCAACTAAGGACACCGTCTTTCTTCGTATAGCGGATCCAGTAATCATTAAAAGTAATCGGGCCTAGCCCATGTTTACTGTATAATTCATAAGTCGGAGTTCCAACCGGAGGTATCGGACACGAGTCCTCCAGTCGGGAATCCATACCACAAGGTCTGAAACAACCAAACAAAGTACTGCGACTAGGCATCTTGCACACTAGCCGAGTTTCACAAACTTCAAGGGTTACGGGATTTACCAAGTCCCAGCAAAGAGCAAAAACCCTCGGTTTTTGGCGGCTGCAGTCGTCAAACAATACAACAAAGGACCAAGAACTACAAATGCAATGGAACCATGCAACCACTAAGCAACCACAACCAAGAACTCTGGGAGCGACCCACAAATACTTAACTCAAAGATCGATGGCGTCACCAGGAAGGCCCGTCAATCATCTCGCGCTACCAAGGTCTACGCCAGGCGCCAAAACAGGTCTACAGTCAGGGCAGCAGTCCGTCGCAGCCGTCCGGAGGCGGGAATCTTCATGGGAAAAGTCTTCGGGCCACTTATTTCGACAACAGGATCGATGAAGCGGAGTGCACCTTCCCTCGGAGATTTCACACGAAGTTCCTCACGATCGTCGGGCTTGGACCGGTACCACTGATGCAGCCCCACATTGGGCGCCAACTTAAGGACTGGGTTATTTAGAACCCAGCGGTGCCAGGGCACAACACCTGAAACCTTCGTGGGTAACCTGCTCCGGCGTACGAATCACAGAGACACGGGACACTTCCTTCGGCGTCAAAGATTCAAGGTTTATTTGCTGCAGGGAAACACAGAAATCACGGAAGTACAACAAGTGTAGTTCAGAGTGTCTGCTTCAAATTGGTTCTGTGGATCGCTCCTTTTATACATGATTTTCCCATAGAGTTACATTGAACACAAAAGTTTATGACCCGGTTCCCACAATTATCCCCCAGAGGGGTCGCTTTGGTCACTTTAATACACACAAGGCCCGGAACATAAGTGCGGAAACATTTGGCGGTTCCCAACTGTAAAAACCCATCTTCCCAACATTAGTGCATTCCAATCGGCAATAAAACAGATCAAAATAGGAACAAGGACAGGTGTAGAGGAAGACGGAGACAGTGGGGAGATCGGAAAGGGTGCAAAAGGGAGGTATCGAGAAACACGAGATACAGGCATCAAAGGGACGTGCCTAATGAGATGCACGGCTAAGACAATAAACCGGCAGGGCGAGATGAGCCTCGAGCGGGGCCATCTGCCTTACAGTATCATCCCCCTCATCATAAAGACACTTACAAAGGACATGTGTCTTCCGCAAATATCTTGGGAGTCCCAGGGTCGCGAAGCGGACAGCGTCCGTTCGCTGGCTACTTGAGGGCAAGAGACAAAATGGATGCCGTATCTAAGATGGAACCCGTGGGTACAGATAGAAATACCCACGTAACAAACGAACGGTTTAGGTTAGCGCAGCGAAACTGCGTACACCCACTAAACTCGTCATTTGCGGTTCATAGATACCAGACTCGACCATATTCGTGCGAGTCGAAAACACCACTTACAATTGTCACGGAACCTCAGTCCCTGCTTCCTGGTAGATCTCCACCAAGGAGGGCACCAACGCATTAATATATTGAGCGTAGAATTCAATTGGCAGCCCATCGGGTCCCGTGTCTTATTGCGGGCCATGTGTTTAACTGCATCACGCCAACGTGATATCATGCCCTAGCAACTTAGCCTGGCTCTCATCCAGCTGTGGCAAAGGAGTCCGCTGTAAGTACTCCTCTATGTCGGCCTCTGATTCCCCTCTTCGGCTGCTATATAGTGCCTCGTAATAAGAGGCGAAACGTGACACGATCAGTTCCTGCGAATAAGTCAGGACACCAGTTTCCAAAGTTATCTGCATAATGGGGCCACTCCGCGGCACCGGGTCAGCCAGTTTGGCCAACAGAGTACCAACTTCATCCCCTTCCGCATGAACCTTCGCTAAGTAACTCTTATGGTCAAAGCATCTTAGCCTCTCAGTCTCAGCCGCCACCTTCTCTTTTGCTTCTACCAACCGCACCTGCTGGGACGGTTGCTCAAGTCTCTGCTGCTCCAATTCCCTCAGGTCCCTTTCCGCTTAAGCCACATCTTCTAACACTGTTTTCCTAGTCCCTGAATACTTAGTGATGCAGATCCCTCTGATGACCACCTTGAAGGCATCCCACTTAAGCGCCCTCAAGGTCGCCGTACCCCGATTTTCCCAGAAGTAATAGTCTATCCCTTCGCCTACCTCTGTTCGAAACACCTGGTCCTCCAGGGTGTCAGGGCGCAAGCGCCATGTCGGGATCGCCGTAGTAGCCCTCTGCCAGTTAAGGGACAGCAACAGCGGGTTGTGGTCAGAGACAGTCTTAGGAAGGTACTCGGTGTAGGCCGCCATTCGAGCTATAAAGGGGGAACACAGGATGGCATCAATCCGAACATGAAGTTCATGCACAGATGAAAAAAATGAATAATCCCTATCAAAAGGATGCTGGGCACGCCACACATCAAGCAGCCCCCAACTCTCCTGCCTGTCGGATCTAGCTTTAGCCAATTTTCTAACATGGGTCGCCGCCAAAGGCTGGTGCGATCTATCCAAGTCAATATCAGTAATAGCATTAAAATCTCCCCCTATAATGGCCGGACCTACCAAGAAGGGCACCAAGGCACCTGACAGATTATCTAAGAAACGGGCCTGGTCGGTGTTCGGCGCATTGAGACTGCATAGCACAATATCCCTGCCATAAAGTCTACCTTCTACTGCTACATATCTGCCCTCCTGATCCAAGACCTGCCTGGTGACCTGAAATCGGACCTCTGCCCGCACCCAGACGAGCACTCCCCTCGCAAACGCTGAATAAGCTGTACTAAAGACCTGCCCCTCAATCTACGCTGCAGTGCCTGACCCTCCGCCTTAGTAAGATGTGTCTCCTGCAACAGTGCTATGTGTATTCCTCTTCGCAATAAATAAGCATGTACTTTGTGGCGCCTAACCATAGTAAGTAAACCTCTCACATTCCAAGTGATACACTTCAAATCACGTAATGGCCCCATCATTGCAGCCTCGTCCTTCCACCGTCTTCTTAACAGCAACGCCCACACCAATGGCCAACCCCCAAAACTCAACACCCCAAGAAAAAACCCCCACTCCCCAACCCTCCAGAACAGGACCCAATAGTAGCCCCCATCCAAACTACTCAACAATCTGCCCAACACTAATCAGTGGTAATCACCACAGGCAGCCTTATTCTACTCTGCAGTACCCACTGCAGATTGCCTTAAAGGCAATAGGAGGGTGGTTCAGGGCCAACGGGTAGCAGGACTCGCCCCCACCCGAGCCCCTTGATCCCATGTGCCAGTTCGCCACAGTACCTGCAGTCCCAAAGGTTCTTATGTACATCAGCTCCGCCGGGGCCCATTCATAAGAAACACATCCCTGGGGGCGCTAGTCACCGAAGATCACATCTGCTGTTTGAGGAATGACCAACGGGCCCATGGCACTGTCCGCGTCTGAGAGTTCTGTGCCCGATTTCCCCCCCTCATCTCCAGATTCCGATCCCACCGTCGAACTCCTTCTTTGTGACCCAGTTATCACCGCTGTTGCCGCTAGAGCTCCCCGCCTGTCCGCAGCCATTTGGATGTCCTGTTGCGTCTTTTGGGTTCTGTTACGTTTGCGGCGGCGGTGTGACTTGCGTATCTGGATGGGCTTCGATTTACCACGATCTCCTCTACCTCTACGATCCGTGCCAGCCCTATATGATTCAAGCCAAGTCCAGGCTTCTTCAGGAGTTTGAAAAAAGTGCGTCGACCCATCCAGGATGATTCTCAGCTTGGCTGGGAAGAGCAGAGAGTATTGTATCCCTTCATCCCTGAGCTCCTTCTTCACATTTAAATAAGAGGCCCTGCGTTTTTGTACCTCTTGGGTGTAGTCCGGAAATATCGTGACAGCACTATTCTCCACCTGGAAAGGCCCCGCCGAACGCGCCTGCTGAATCAGCAGATCTCTGTCCTTAAAGTGAAGAACTTTGACCACTACCGGCCGAGGAGGGCGACCCGGTAGGGGCGGCCTGGCTGGAACCCTATGCGCTCTCTCGATGGAGAAAAAGGAGGACAGGCCCTCTGGGGCAACAACTGATTTGAACCAGTTCTCCATGCAGGTGATCATGTCACCCCCCTCTGTTTTTTCAGGCAGACCCACCACCCGGACGTTGTTGCGCCGATTGCGGCTTTCGGAATCCTCTGTCCGCTTTTCTAATATCGCCAAGCGGCCCAGCACATCATTCAGCTTGTGTTCGGCCGTCATTACAGCCGGTTTCAGATCCTGAAGCACCAGTTCATTTTCCTTCACCCTGTCCGCCAATTTGGAGTGATCCGCTGTTAGGAGCCCCAATCCCGTTGCAACTTGTGCTATGTCTTGATGCAAGGATTCCTTTGATGCCGAAATGGCTTCCAGAATACTGTCAAGGCGTTTATTCAGTCGTTGTTCTTGCATCATCTCCTCAGGGTCTGCACGGGCATCACAACTCCCTTCTTGCCCTGTCTCCCCTTCCTGTCCCGGTGTCGGCTTCATCTCGCAGCCTTATGCAGCGACCCGTGCCGCCGGTGTCACCCCCTCCGCCACAGGTATTCCCAACTCGCCCTCTGGCGATCTAAGGCACGATCCGCGCCGACCCAGTCGGCTCTGTGCAACACTCGGGTCTTCGCCTCCACGCAACTGCACCACTCGGGGCCCACAAGCTCCATGTGAAGGGCAATTACAGCCGTCGCTCCACCCACCACCAGGTCCGTGTCCACCTCAGTCACTCAGGGGCAAAACGCCGGTCACGCACTGCCCCTCCGTTGTCGCATATCCTCATGCGATGGTGTAAGTCTTCGCGCCTCAGCTATGCACCCTTGCAATAAAGCACCCGCTAATAAACGCCTCAGCTCACAGCCGCCTCGACAGCTTTCACCCGTTCACTGGGGCATAAGTCCAGGTGGGCAGCCCACCTCTAGATGCATAGAACCCTGGACGGCAAACAGACAACTCCAGCATGTGTGCATCACTCTTGTTCAGGGGTCAACGGATGTATGACGGTACCACGCGTACTTTTACAACGCGTACCGTTACAACGCTACTTTTACCACGCAAGTCGTTACAACGACTTGCATGGAGGGGCGCTGGATAGTAAATTTTTTAATTTACTATTCCAACTCCAGTCCCCGTGGACTCTAGGGAAGGAGTTGGATAGTAAATTAAATTATTTACTATCCTGGAGCGCCCCCCAGCGCAAGTCGTTGTAACGACTTGCGTGGTAAAAGTAGCGTGGTAACAGCACCGCGTTGTAAAAAATGCGTGCTAACCCTTGTATACCGGGGTCAACAGTACGGAAAACAGTCCCACCAGAGGCTGCTCTTTCATCCGCGACCAACACCTTCCAGGAGGTCATGCCGGGTTCTACTGGGGCCCAATGCAGTGTCGCTCCACAGAGTCATTCAGTCCCGGCTGAGCAGGGGACGCAATTACTGTCTGCACACGGCTGATCCCCAGTATTCAATGGTTCCCTCAATGGGTGAACCGAGCGCGGTCACCGCAACACGGCCCTCATATTGCCTCCCATCGCTAGTATCTCAGGGCCCACAACCGCTTCTGCCTCTCCCAATTCGCGCTACGCCTCAGTCCTGCCCCTGCCCTGCCCCTAGCGCTCCTCTGTACCGGGCGCAGCCGCAGCGCAGCACTCACCAGGATCTCGGGGTCCCACCCTCTCGTGGCTTGCCGACCTCAGCCCGGGGTCCTGCGTGTCACGTGCGCTGCTTCACTCCTCGGTGCCGTGAGGTCGTCCAGAGGTTCGGACCGAAAGCGCCCTCCTGCCCCCACTCCAAGTCCTGGGGCTGGTCCTCCTGGGGTTCTCTTGTCTCTGTAATCCGGCCACCACTACTCTGCTATCCCGCTCAGCTCCAGCCCTGTTAGCGCCCGCACTTGCCAAAAGAGTCACAATCGCTGTCCTAGGTGCGGCGCGATCCCCGGTCTCGCCGTCATGCGGCCGCCATCTTAGGTCGCTGTCTCAGCCACTTCTCCATGACTCCGAGGCGTATCAGCGAGGGTCCCTCCTTCGGTTTGCTGCTCCCCGCTTCCGCTCAGCAGGCCGGTCCGTAGTCAGAGCTCACTTCGCGCTCCGACCCGGTTATCTTGCCAATCTCTCAAAGCGCTGCCACTTTCTGATCACATACAGCGGTCCGAGGTCACTACCATCTTGACACCATTTCCTGGCTCCTCCCGCAGGTCCACTGGCTCTCTTTGCGCTGTTAGGCCCCCTGCTTCCACAAGATTGGGCGCTAATGATGCCCCATGCGTTCCGCCCGATGGTCCGACACTGTGGACAAGGTACAGGGCTTTTTGCAGGATGAATTACGGGATCGGGTGCGGAACTACAGGCTCCCAAGCCACGCCCCCCCTAGGTAAGTGTCCTCATGGTGTCTGTCTTGGTGGAGAGCTGGGCCGCATTCCTCGCTAGAGGTAAACAGGAATCAACTGGGCTGGATTTCCGCAATGGGAGTGATTTCTGAGTGCCAGCAAAATGCCCCTCTGTCTAAAAAAGGAAGTTATGTCCCAGTCAGGCCTATATTGTTGATTTTGTTGTGATAGCTCGGTTGCCGAATAGGCAATAACAAATAACAACATTTTGTGCAGTGAAGTTAGCACTTGTATAGAATGTTCTAAGTATGTGATAATATGCCTATGAAGCAGAAATGTTAGCAAAAGCATGTTCAGAGAATATTATCCTGCATAGGCACACAAACAAATGTGTGTCAAATGTCATTGTGTTTAAGAAAAGAAGGCAACTTGTAAAATAGTGGTGTTTCAAAATGGGCCTAGAATGTGACAACATGACACCCGAGATGACTAAAACGCTTCCTAAAAACAATGCTAACAATATACATGCTGAGTCCTAAAACCCTAAAATCATGAAAAAGTGGATAAAAGCAGTCAGACAGCCGAATTATTTCAAAATCAGCATATAAAGGAAATAAAAATGTACAATTTAAAAGCAATTTAGAATGATAAAAATATGGAAGAATTACAAATTCTCACAACTCAAAAAAAACAGATTGTTTATGTGTTCCAAGCAGTAAACCAAACATTGCTGTTCCTAGCAACCACACACAATGTCCCAGAGGTACCCAGCATGTCAGGTTCATAGAGCAAACATGTTCCAGTCCATCACCCTCAACATCCACTAAGGGAGAAGTGGCTAGTACTGAGTCCGCAGAACAAAAGCCAGGATCCAGATCACCAGGAGCTGAAACATGCCAGGAAGGCTCATAGTATGCATGCAGAGGCAATGGGAAGCATGAGGGACAACTAAACAAGTGGGCCTTAGGGGACCCACAAGCAGTTCTATGTCCGGAGATTGAACCAGTTGCATTCCTAGGTATATGTCTAGGGCCCACTCAAAAGTGCATAGCAAACAGCAAAAACAGGCTGTTCCCAGTGTAGAAAGACAAGCCAAAATAACAAGAACCAGTGGTCATTCAGTTCCTAAAGTAAGGGTGCACCAAAGTACTGTATCATTTGTTAACAACATAGGCACATGTCTGGTAGTGCTATCTCCATTTGGCCTTGTGATAGGACCTCCATTGTAGAGCAGAAAATATAAAAGCATAGTCCCCAACAAATAGGAACATGACAAGCAGTAAGCATCTAAAAATGCTTCCAAGCAAGGAGTGTATGAATGAAGGAATGACTCCGAAGACCATCTGGAAGGTGCTAACCGACCCGGAGCAAATTATTTTTTTTAAAGTGAGCTACCCCCACAGTCCTAGATATGTTAAAAATGCGGTGCACAAGCTCCATGAAATGGTGTGGGAAATTAGTGGAGAGCACAGACTGTACCTCAGAAGAAGACCTTGCAACTTGAATATCAACCGTCTCCCTTGCAGATGTTAAGGCCACAATGAACAAGAAAACATTCCCCAATTACCTATATTTCTTTTACAAGAGATTAAATCTGGTATGGGTATCAAAATGTGCCATCCATCAAATATTTATAACATTACAAGAACATATTTGATTTTATGAAGTCATATTTATTTTATTATGGACCTCGTGTATCCAGACCGAATTGTCGTTTTTTTACATCTTGGTGGAAATGGCATACATCTTGTCTTTCCCCATAAATCCAGATGTGTATAAGTGTCTTCTATGTATGTGAATGATTGTGAGGAATGTATGAGTTGAAAAGACGGTTTGTTATTTAATTGGGGGCTAACAATATTGTATTTTAATTTTTGTATGATCAACTGTTTAAATGTATGCACATTATTACAAAAAAAGTCTTTTTATCTATTTAAAAAATGGTATTTAATACATTGAAGTAAAAAAAGGAAAAAAGATGTTTGTGAAAAAAATATGACTGCATCAAATCAAATATGTTGGTGTAATGATTATAAATATTTGATGAATGGCACATTTTGATACTCATACCAGATTTAATCTCTTGTAAAAGAAATATAGGTAATGGGGGAGTGTTTCCTTGTTCATTTTGGTCGGTTTAGTTCCCCTCTTACTCCCAGACCTCATTTGCCCTTTAGAAGGGGTCCCTTGTTTCCCTATTGATGTTAAGGCCACAACCTTTTAGATCAATTAGACTTTCAGTCTGCTCAATGCATCAAATTGCACTTTGGAAAGCTTTATCAACGACCAAAGTGTTGCATCTCCAACTGTACGAGCAGGTGAAAAGAGTACTTGGGTGCAACAGGTCAAAATGTCAGAAACCATTACTAGATAGGCAATTCCCGGTTTCATCTCACAGCAGCCTTCATAATTCAGCATCAAATAACTTGTATTAGAGAGTAATCTGAAAGCCAGATGGATCACAGCAGCTGGAGACCTCTTCAGAATACCCAGTAAGTTTGCCTTAGATGCATTACTTGCGTCATGAAGCAGAACTTCCCTGGTCCCATGGTACCCCCTGCTAAGAAAAACCTCAGGCTCTTCATTCCTACATCAGTATTTGAAAGGTAATATCTATTACTCATGTACATACCCTTTCCCTAGTGCTTCATATCGTCCCACTTGAAGGTGTTGTAAACAATATTGTAAGTGAAAAGTCAAAATTGGAAGAGAAATAAAGCTGTGGATTAGCCATTCTGCAGATGGTATTTCTGAAACAGTGAATGGTAGTTTTTCTAACTTCTCTATGTGTAAGATAGTGTATGTTGTGTACTTTTTAGCCATAATGGTCTGTTGTTTAGTGAGATTGTATGGTAAAATCAAACCAGAGGCATTAAGAGGTTTCCCTGGAACTCATTCAGCACAAAGTGTCCGTAGAGTCCAACTCAGTAACAGGATAGCCTTTAGCTGCGACTGCCCATGTTGTAAAGAAGATATGTTACTCTGTATGATGTTGATTGCCGACGATGACACAACATTACCCTGAGAGTATATCCTAGTGGATAGAGTAGTCATTACATTATCAACTACTCTTTCTAAATTTGCCCTGTCAATCTCATGCAGTCTATCAGCAGCTTCCTGCTGTGAACGTTTTTACACTTCATTATATATAGAATGCAGAAAGCGCTTTCGATGTGGTCTTTGAGGACTTAACAAGACGTCCTACAATCCCATGCCATCAGAAAAAAGGGACAAGAATTGTATTACCTGAGGTATCGTTGATTGCTTATGCCAATCAAGGCACAACTTCCCACTGCTCTATGTTGTTACAACCCCAATTATTGTGTCTGCACAAAATGTTGATCATGCCTATTGATCCTAAACACTTTGGTGTTGTTAAGAAAATATGGCTGACATCTGTTAGGGCCAGCTGTATGACCTTAAATTGCGGTTGCAAACGGGCAATTGGCCCTTGTACGACAGCAATTTAGGGCTTGGCCATGTACAATCTAATTTTGAGAATTGGTACATTTTACCAATTTACAAAATGAGGTTTACGGCTTGCTATTAGGAAGGCGCGTGCCAAAGGCGTCCCTGCCTGATAGTGACTCGCATTTGTATGTATGAATGTTTTGTGACCGCAATTGTGGTCGCAAAACACTCGCAATTTACCACCTACTTCAAGTAGGTAGTAAACCATTCATAAACAGGAAGGGGTCCCGAGGGGACCCCTTCCCCTTTGTGAATGGGCCAAAAAATGTTTTTGAAGGGCAGGCAGTGGTCCCATGGACCACTGCCTGCCATTAAAAAATGAAACTGAAGTTTCACTTTTCTTTTTTTTAAATGCATCCCATTTTCCTTTTAAGGAAAATGGGCTGCATTTTTAAAAAAACAACTTTATTTAAAAGCAGTGACAGACATGGTGGTCTGCTGACCCCAGCAGGCCACCATCTTTGTGAGTGCTTGCAATTCCTGATGGGGTCGCGAATTGATCCTGCCTCATTAATATTAATGAGATATGCAATTTGCAACCGCATCTGAGACACTGTTGTGCATCCCAATTTGCTAGTCACTAATGCAACGCATTTGGCGAATCACAAATTGGTGGGTCATACATCTTAGTGTCTAATGGCCACAATAATCATCCCTCCTGTTTGGTACGTTAAAAAGTAAAGGTTCCATTGCCATGCCTGTTGTCTAATGTTTCCTCTATGCCATTTGTGAACCATTGCCAATTAGCACATTGTAAAAATGTGGGAGTGTTTGGTGCATTTAAATCTTTTATCTTGACCAGGCTGAGACAGGATGCTTTCTGAACAGTTTTGTTCAGGAAAATTATTCGGTGTGGTATAAGGCATCCATGAACCTGCCAATCTATAGTTCCCAAAATGCATTTAAAATCAACCTTGTCTTTCAAAAACTCAAACCTTCTCACAGACAGCTGGGAAATAAAAGATGTAGAATAAATCAGCTTGTTTTCAGTGCGCATATTTTTCGAAGCCCACAAAGGGGTGAGCTTATAATAATAAGACTCTGGTTCAGCTGAATTGTGACCGGGCAATTATGCAAACTTCTGTGCAAATGCTTTTGAGCTACCCTGTGGTGGTGTGAGGCAGTATTCCTATTGTGTGACATTAAATACTGCAAGTGGAGTACTTGCTTTGTGCATAAAATGGTGACCATTATTGTGAAAACAGAACAGTTCATCATAATTGTAACTACCATCATATATTTCTTCCGTATTAAAACAGCAGAATGCTGTAAATCGTCTAGCATTTCATGTACTGTATCAATAGCCAAATCATCAGAGATGGTACTCGGAGTGATAACATCATGCAAAGAAAACCTAAATACATATGGAATTTGAATTGTTTCAGTCAGTCCAAATATATCATATGATACCCGATCCCATACAATACCATCAGGAACTGGAACTGTGGAAATGTTCACCAGGTAAAGGCCTCTTTGCACTTTGTGTGAAGAAATAATGGGGTGTTAACCAGGTTTACCAGTTTAACAGCAGAGCATTCTAGGAGATAGTGTCTCTTCAGAAGCAAGAAAATGACTGTCACGAAACCAATACAAAGGAAAAGGAAGAGTAATGAAATTGTAATCCAAATGTATATCCATGGAGGGATAAAGTACGTCTTATTCAGCCAAATATAAAATGCATGTAGTATACCTTGGGGTGTAATGGTGGGTCAGACGAATCCGAAGAGAAGTCATCAAAGTTAATGAAGTAACTGGAAGTTGTTCAATCTATTTTAGACAGCTCTGAAGGCTATGTAGAATAATGTATTGTACAGTTAATTAAAACTCACAGTATTAAAAACGCCCATTATTAAAAAAACATGTAAGCCTTGTTTTACATTAATGTTGTAAGAATAAGAAAAAGAAGGTGTTTTACACTTTATAAAATCATAAAAGTCTCAATTGCATTTTGGTATAGCCAATTCTTAGTTTGTAAAGTCAATGTGCCTCAATATGCCAGGCGTGGTTGTGACTTGGCAAGTGACTTGGCGGACTGACCTCTGTTGGATTCAAGTGCTGTTGCTTACTGTACTTTGGATGAACCATATGGCTCACTCATGAGTCTTCTGGCCACTATATCGAAATACTTAGTTAGTCTGCAATTTAACTGAATCTTTTCAGGTTTAAAGCACAGCATCACAGCCTGCCTGCAACTTGTTATGCTATTTAGGTGCCATAAAGCTCAAAGTAAGGAGCGCCTTGTGTCCGTCAGGTTTGGGCAGATGCAGATTATATGTATTAGGTCCTCTTTCCCTGTTCTGCAAAGAAGGCAAAAGTGTTCTTCTGCTCCCCTTTTCCAAGGTGCCAGATGGGGTAGTTTTGGTAGGATGCTGTTTTTTGTCACCTGCGTGAGGCCCATTTTCAGGTATACCTGATGCTTAAGAGCTTTATAGTTTTTCAGCACTGTCCATCCATGATTCCTCTTGTCCAGAATTTCTTTGTCATCTATGGATGATATCAATGTGGTTACTTTTGTTACCACTTTTTTGAAACTTTTGATGTCTGTGGATGACTCCCATAGATTTGTTAATCCCAGGTTCTCCAGTGATTCTTTTAGATACTTCCTGGTGGGTGAGTTCTCTCGGGATGACAGTTCAGTCCAGAGGTGGGAGTTTAAAGATCCTTGCTCGGCTCCTCTGATTTTTCCCCAGCTTTTTATACAGGTGCCTCTTCTCTTCACCGCTTGTCCCTGGAGACCAAATTTGAAGTGGATTTGGGTAGGGGAGACGTCATTCGGCAGATGGAAGATTGCCCTGTATGCTCAACTGATAATTTTGTCTAGAGCTGTGGCGTCTTTCCCTTGCATGGGTTTGCTGCCGTATGTGAGCATTGGCTGTAAGCGTGCTCTAATCACCTGTTGAAGGGGATCCAGTGACCGGTTGGGGGGAACTTTCTTCAGGGGATTCATTGAGTGGTAGAATTTTGTGGCCTTCCGACGGATAGCCTCTAGTTGGTGTTTAAACGAACCTCTACTGTCTAAAAATACACCTAGATATTTGTAAGTGATTACATGGTCTAGCCTCTATCCGTCCAGGAACTAAGCAAGTTTCTTTGTTTTATTATAATTCACTGACATAACTTTTGATTTGTTTACGTTAATCTTTAGTGCATTATTTATTGAGAATTAGTCGGTCGTGTCTAGGAGATGTTGAAGTCCAATGGGGGACCGGCTACTTAGGACCAGGTCGTCTGCATATAAGAGATTTGATAGTGGGATGTCTCCCAGCCGCGGGCATGTGATTTGGTTTCCTCCAATTCTCAAGGAAGATTTGCGAGAAAAAGATTAAACAGCATGGGGGCTAGAACGCATCCTTGCTTTAGACCTTTGGTGGTATTGATTTGCCTTGAAAGGTGCGTTCCAGATCCCAGTTTAATATTGACCCAAGTGTTGGTATGTAGTAGAATCAGCTGTTGTAGAAGTGGTCCGGGAATCCCCGATTTTTCCAGCTTCTGCCAGAGTTAAACATAGCCCTGGAATCTATTAAGCATATAAATAGCAAGCTCTTGGCTGTCTTTACTGCGTCTGTCAGTAGAGTTAGCGCCATAATATTGGTTGTTGTGCCCTGAATTCTACAGAATCTGGTTTGGTTTACTGTGCTTTAGGGTTGCCCAGGACGTTAGTTTCTCCAAGAGGAGTCCCGCATAGTACTTTGCCTCCGTATCGATTAGGGCGATAAGTCGATGGTTACTTGGATTGCTCCTTTCGCCCTGTTTATAGATCGGACTTATTATTGAACCTCTCCATGATGATGGACATATCGCTGTTTCCCTGATTTCCTGGAAGACTGGCGCCAGTGTGTAGCTCCAGAAGTCAGCGTCTTGCATGTACATTATTGGCGTGATTCCAAGTAGTGTTCCCTTTCGGGTTCAGATATGTGTGAATTGATTCCTTTTTGACCTGGCCGTTGGAGGGTATGGATTTTTTCCAGAATCTAGCTCTGTTCTTCTGTTTCGAGTCGTAAGCGATTTTCGCCCAGAGTTCTTCATTCATTTGCCTTTTCCTTTTCCAAGTCTTCTTCTTTTGCTGAGCCTTTAGGGTTTGAAGCTCTATTTGCAGGGCTTCATTGTTCGATTGTTTACGGAGCTGCCTGTGGATCTGGTTTATTTTCCGTTTTAGCTTTTTTATCTCTGGTGTAATTACCTTACCAAATATGTTACACGATGTATTCCCTTTGCAGGTTTTTTGCTCTGTGGCATATGTTGTTCTAAGATCCCTTACGAATTCTTCCCAAGCCTCTAAGAGATTCTTTGTCAAACTTGTTATCTGGTGCAAGATTGTTTTTGCATTGATTGTTCATTCTTCTACTTTATCGGTCTTGCACCTTATCCGTCTCTAATTGGAGGTATACTCTGTGCCGATACTTTTCCTTGCTGCCATATTGTTCCCACTAGTGACGCCTAGTTTCACTTCTAGTGACAGGTGGTCACTTTGGCCATTCTCTACAACCTTGAACGAGCTTATTATTAAGTATGGGCGAATTTTGGGAATTCGCGGTATGCGAGTCCATGCGAAAGCGTACTCGCGGTCCGCAAAATCAGCAAACTTTCGCGATTGCGGATTTTTTTATTTTTGCATGTTCGCCATCTTGTTTTCACTGTTCGCATTGCCTATTTCCGTTTCTGGTCGCTAGTTGCATGCTCGCGTTGCGCTTTTCCCGTTCGGGGCCGCAGTTGCGTGTTCGCGTCTGTTTTTGCTTGCTTGCGTGGAAAATATTGCGCAAACTTACCCACGTGGTTGCAATGGGTGCGGCCATCTTGTTTTTTATTCATTGCTATGCTTCTGGGCATGCATTTTCTATCCAGCTTCAATCTTTGTAATCCTTTGTTTTTATGAACTTTTTTAAAATCTTTTTTACTCATTATCTATCTCTTTATTTTTCTACATCTATATTTTGTGTTTTTTTCTACTTTTCGTTACTTTAATAACTATTTTTTCTTTTAACTCTCTCTTTTCTTTTATTTACTTTTTTCCCCTATTCTTTCCTCTTTTTCCTTTCTTTCTTTAACCCAGGACCATGTCAAAGGGCAGCCGGCTCCCTTGGGGGCGCTTACGGGGAGAGTCTGTAAGTCTCAGGGAGATCTTCAGTGAGGTGGAAGTAGCCGCACTGGTCTTCTTTGTGCAGCACCACCTCCCGAAGACCGTCGCAGCAGACGGCAGGCCCAGTACCGGGTACGGCCTCCTGGAGCATTGCCAGCTATGGGGTAAGGTGTGCTGGGCCATGTATCAGGAGTCAGGGGTCCGGCGCACCTAAACCCAGGTGACATACTGGTGGTCCGACATACTGGACCGGGAACAAGACCTGCTCGACCTGCTTGGCATCGAGATCCCTGGGCATGGTGAGTACTAGTAGCTATTTAATAACTACTTTGTTTTCTTCTGCTCTGTGTTATATTGCAAAATATATGTTTTTTCTGAAGAGCAAGAATGCTGCCGATTACATTTAGGTATATTATGTTTCAAAAGCTTCTGTGATTGCAGGTGCTCGCCTGCTGAGTGGCGGTGCTCTTATGCTTACTTGTTTTCAATTTTGTGCTCATTTGGCCTGAGTGATTATGAGTGCACTTTACAGAACGGTGTAATGCTAGAGACTAGAGACTGAAGTCCAGTCCTTCCTTTGTACTCCTGCCACTAAGAAGAGATAGTGGTGGTGGATTGATAGGTTGAGTATATTATGACTTGTCATTTAGTAGGACATGTTTTAGTGGTCTGCAATCATGACGGACTGTGTCTGTCACTTTGCATGCTGCTGAGTGCTGCCAGTCCTAGTAGAACCTTTTTGTAGTTGGTTTAGTTAGTTACATAACTCCAAGTAGACGGTCCACAAATCCAGGAATACTAATATCCTAGTAGACCACATCAGATAGGTCAATAAATGTAGTGCAATTGTTGTTTATTTCACTGAAATAATTTATAATTGTTTTTTTGAAATGTTTGATTTCGTTGACAACAATCATTCATGTTTGTGTCTTTCTTTCATGTACATCAGCATCTCCCAGGGGCAAGAGGACAGAGGTGGCGATGGCTGTGCTGGCATAGCAGGAAGGACCGGATCGGTCCGCTGAGGGCTCTTCTGCTGTCTCCAGTAAGTTTTCCTGTTAATATAATTAATTATACTTCCCTAACTTTTACAGCACCTATTTATTCCAAACGTTCATCATAATTCTATTTTTTCCTAAATCGTCTTTGATCTTCTTGTAGACTGTTTCTAAATTCTTATCCTGCCTCTACTATGACTGTCTGTGCTACTACTATTTATTATTTTTTGTCTGTCTCAGTAGCTAGCTAAGCTTGCACAGTTGGCAAAAGGTGTTAAACAAAACTCCTATTCAGCAATAGCTCTAGGCACTGACTGCAGTCTTATGTGTTGTCCATAATGTCTATTGAAGTCTTAATGTTTATGCTTTGACAATTCCCAACAATAAAATGTCAATGGTCACCAAGAATAAGATACTAGTTTACTTTTTGATTGGATAGGAGGACATACTAGTTACTACTACTGTTGCATGGACTATTCTGCACATACAGAACTATGGACAAGAAGTAGGGCATTGGTGATAATAGGTGCAGTTAGACTTTCCACAAACCTCAGTCATAACAGACGTTGAACCACCAATCTCCTTACTGACTAGCTAGTGTGTCAGAGTCATTATTTAGCTCCCGAATGCAGCGATGATCCCCAATGATTATACAACCCAGAACATAAGACTACGGAGTCAGAGTCCCGACCTCTCAGAGTCACAGAATCATGCTTGCAAATTGCAAACCCTTTCACTCATTCACTCATGACCAAAAAACCACAGAGTCAAGGTAAGTTTTAAAGCTTTATTAAAAGTAAAACAACTAGCTCTGTGTGTACTCTGTATATTAATTTTCAATTGTACATTACATAAAATATTTATTAAAATTAAATCAACTTCATAGAAGAGAAAAGGTGAACTCTTGTGAACTGAACAGTGGCTGATTTTACATATTAATTGTGGGAGAAACCTCACCTGGTTGGAACTTAAAGTACTGGTGGTGATGATGATGAGTAACATATTGCTCTTGTTTGTAGAAGGGAAACTTCTGTCAGTTATGAGAAAAATGGTGCGTGTTAAAAAGCAAGCATTCATCAGTTGTGCCAAAAAGTGTAGCATGTTATGGCTAAGCATAAATAAAAACACCCTCCCCTTCCGAAAGGGGAGTTTTTAGTTTAGACTAGAGAGTCACAAATAATTAAATTTGTTTATGTAGTAAAAGATTTTTTCATTCCTAGACAAAATAGGGTGTGGTGTATATGGCATCTAAAAATATGAAATGTATTTTCTAGGCAGAACACCATCGGCACAGCCCACCACCAGGCGCCGGGGCCAGCGCAGAGGTGGTCATTCCAGGGGCGGATGCGGTGCCAGCAGGAACTGCTGTGGGGGATGCCTCGGTAGTGGTGGGCAGTGGTAATCTGTTATATCCCTTACTTATTGAGATGGCAGAGTAGACTCGCTGCAGGGGTGTATATGTTTTACTGTACAAGTACACTTTACTGTTAAGAAGACTTACAAATTTAGAACTAAGTTTTTGTTAATCAGGTAGTAGACAGTCACCCTTGACTTCGCATTAGCAATAGCATTAGCGGCGGGAGTTGACGAGTAACCAATGGCCTCCTTCAACTCAGCTATGAAGGATGAGCAAGTTAAATTAATGACTGGCAAAGAATTATACGTGTTTTTGAATGCAGACACAGGTGGCCAGGAATCTGATGCATGGCCGGTTGAAGGCTGAAGCAAGGATGGGTGGAAGGATAAAGAAAAGAGGACTGCCTGGGTGGGTGAAACAGAAACTGTATGTGTGCGCAATATATCCTTTGGGTCAAATTCAAATGCAAGTCAAGCACGGATGCATGGGTGGCGGTTTACAAAATAAATTAAAAAGGGTGTTTTTCAGCATATATTGTGTATCTATATAGTATAGTTCACATTATCAAGTCAAGTCACAAGTGCCTTCCTCTGGCGATTACGGGGACCACTCACTACCTATGTTTATCATTTTTTTCACCTGTGCCATTCATGTGTGGCATATCAGTGTTCACTCAATGAATAAAAACAAAGCACCTAAAGTCATCCTTTATATAAGCAAATATCCTGTGAAGGGATAGATGATCATATTATCTTCGTCATTTTCCTTTTGTAGTAGTCACGGGCAGGGCAGGGTGAAAGTTAAATTAATTGAGCAGTAGCCCTTGTAACAGAGTATGGCCAGTGCCACCCGTAATAGAAAAGTAAGAGCTTCCCCACCTGCATGGACTGGACTGGTAACAGTAACGCGAGTCTGCGCCATCATGGCTTGCGTCTGTTTTTCTTGGGTGCAAGCTGACTGCGCTGGCATTAAGCCAGCTTCCACAAGTGTACATACTAATTTTGCTAAACAAGAGAGAAGAAGACTGGTGTACTGTCTGAGTCTAATGTAGTGAATCCATATAGCGCTAGTAGAATTCCTGAAACTCCCACTAAGGTTAGAGCAGAGGCCGACAAAGTGGGAGGTTAGATAGATACATGCCACAAATGTTATGTACTGTGCTTGCAAGTTGCTAGTGCTACTGTGACACAACTTTCTGTTGAATTATTTTGTGTTAATCTTAGAGAGTATTGGTTACAGTATTTTTTTCTTTCTTCATATGGATACTCCTTATAAACTATCAAAGAAGGAGTTGGCTATCCAGGCCAGGCAACGGAAGCTGGAGGCAATTGTCGGCGAATATCCACGGCTGGTGGCTCAGGAGGAGGAGGATGACTCTTAGTCAACATCAACAATAACAGCTGCATCCCCCTCCACTGCCCCTGGGTCATACAGCCAGTGCAATCCTCCAGCAGTACGGTATCGTGGTCCGGCAGCCACCCGCCACCGCCGAGCAGCGAAACCAACAACTGCCCTCCACAGTACCTGCAAGGCTCGTGTGCATCGACTAACCCTGCGAGTCGCCTACCTTGAGCAGAAGGTGGAGAGGCAGAAAGCCCAGCTCAAGGCCCTCCGGAGAGAGCTGCGTAACCACCTGGCCACAGGACACCGCCGGCCAAAGTAGAGAGAGACTGTCCCTTGCCCCTTTTTTAAAGACTTTTGGGGGGCGTGGGAATTGGACCTTGGTGTTTTTGAACTTTTGGGGACATTTCATGGACATTGGTTGGGGTTAGGGAGGGGGGTAGGTCAGGTCTTCTGGGATAGTTTAATTTTTGTAAGGGTCAACATAATAATTTATTTTCCACTTAAACATAGCATACGCGTTTTTACTGTTTTGTGGGGGAGGCAGGGGGGTTAACTGTACGTTTGTTTTCCTGAAACTTAACTGGCTTGTTGATTCAAATTGTCTAAGTAATCGCCCAAATTTGTACTAAAGTGCCACAGACCGAGTTTGTGAATTCAATTGTACTACTACTTTACTAGTACTACCGTCATTCTCTCCTCTCCTCCTACTCCATTATTCTTCCTCCTCCAAAATGCTTATCTTACCTGTGATTCGTGTTTGAGAATAGGGCTAGGCACAGGGCTGGCTGCATGGCAAATGGCGATTAAGGTTGGCTATGGAATCGGGTACGGATGAAATGGCATCGTTGTGGTGGTAGTAGTAGTGGTACACACTCGCAGCAGCAGCATATATGAAAAAAGGAAATGAGACATTGAGTGGCCCGAGGAGCATTAGAACAGAACGATAGTACATAGTACAGTACACAAGAACAGTGCCATAAATTGTAGCCTAAGCAATGCTAAAGTATTCAATCAAAAGTTAACTACTAGTTGCATGGATTAGGGCTACTACAAGAACTAGTACTGAAGGACACAGCAGTGTAAGATTTCGTCACTTGTAGGAGGATGTTGTTGTTGATGAATTAACTCAATGGCGGACATGAAATTCTGAATTGATTTGCAAATACTCATGGGTGTGTGTCAAGCAGAATAAGAATATATCCTCGGATTCCTTGACCTGCCTTGAAATTGATTTTCTGTTGCTTTAGAACTTATCCTCCCCAGCAAGCGTGTGGAATTATTGGTGCCATTTTTTCACACCTCAATGAAAGAGGTTAGGGTTTGAAAAATAGATGGAAATGGGGTTTTTTGGGAAAGTTTTTTGGAGAGAGAAAAAAACCACAGCATGGACAAACAACAAATGAAGAAAAACAAATCTTTGGATACAAACATACAAACATATCCATAAATCTTTTAAGGGACATAAAGGAAGTGCATGCATGAAGTTGTTTGCTAAATGGATGGTTAGGTTACTGAAAAGTAGTACTTATACTACAACTTACTAACTAGTACTAAACAATTACACAGTATAGGGCTGCAGTAATTATGCAATTTCACTTGCCTATCTGCCCTCAGAGAGAATAAACAATTAGTAGTACATTACAATAGTTTTAAAAATAGCAAAGAAACTTATCAAATAGCTGTAGGGGTGAATTTTAAGCAGAGAGCAAATGCACAGAGTCGCACTCATAGAAGTTCACAACAATAACATTATTTAAGAGATAAGGACAAGTGAAGTGGATACTTGGGAAGTTGCATGTATCTAGCCATTCCTCTTATTCGCGGTACTCCTCATTTCCATCAGGCGCTCCGTCGATCAATCTTGGAGACCACACTGTCCACTGCCTGCCTGGCGGATGGGGAATTGCAGATTGCTATGGTAAGCCTGAGTTAATGTTTTTCCCATCGCACAGGGTAAGTAACGGCCTGTAATTGTCGATGGAAAAACAGAAAGGTAAATTAAACACCCCGGAGGAAAAATATAAGGTATGGTATGTAGTGCAAAAATAACACTGTCCCTTTCAGAGGCGACAGTATTACATACATGCATCATTTCTAAAGTGCCTACTCTGAGTCTCTGTTTCCAGGATAAAAATAATTAGCACACAGCAGGCTAGGGCCATGCAGACGGTCAAGGCAGGCACCACTGAGTGAACCAACCTCCATGTAGCATACCTCTTTGACACAGACAGACAAAGAAGATCTAATTTTATACAGCAAGCGACATAGCTGCAATTTTACATGAACCGCTGTCTGGACTCTGGCATAATACTACACTGGATTGACCACTCCATACCACGACTAGACAGACATGTCGTTCTGCTGTGGTTGTTGTTGACTTGTTTACCTGTTTGCCACTCACGAAATGGCCATAGTTCTTCTGTAAATCGACGATGATGATCCATCCATCCTAGTGAGTGACTGTGAAGATATTATGTAACTTTGGTCATCATGACTAATCATCATCATGGTGTTGGCAAACTCAATGTTGTTCATGCAGTCACAGTGAGTCCAAGGACATTTTCCATATTAAAAAATGCAACGTAGTAACCCCTGCCGTAGAAGTAAGATTTGCATTAAACAAGGTAAACAGAGTAGACTTGAGTTACATTTAGTGTGTAAAAGATTAAATAATAAAAGAACACATAGGATTCATTTCATGCACAGCAAACAAACAGCAATTGCTTTCATCAGAGCCAGACACCCAGTGTTGTCCACTGCATGCCATCTCATCATTCATTACCTGTTCCACTTTTTGTCAGGATCATATTCTTAAGTGAAGGGCCACAGGGCAGCCTCTCGTGTCAATTTCAGAAGTAACAGTCAGCATAGTCAGTCATTCCAGTCCCACTTATTTTTGAGGGGACTCATCTACGAAGCAACAGTTTCTTGATTCTGCGTAATCTGGCCATCTGCCTTGAGGGAAATGGATAGGGGGAGTCTGGAGGAGGAGAATAGAGGAGCATGACTGAGTTGTGAACTTGTGAACTTCAGGAATGCAGACAGCGGCACCTTCAATATGGAAATAAGACGAAGACAGTGCTGCTGATGGATTTGTTGTGATTAGAGTGTTGTTGTGCTAAAAGTTGCAAAACAAAGAAAGACACAGAGAAATAAAAGTGAATAAGGACGAAAAAAAGGGAGTATTTCAAGCCTAGGTGTCAGGGAAGTAGAGCTTGTCCTCAAACACTGTGAATTGTACCGGGAGTAGGTCAGCTAACAGAGAAGAACACCCGTCACCTAAGTCGGTGTCCTCTTCTTCATGCGTGGATTCATGTATTTTGTAATCTGGTGGTATGAAGTGATGATTCATCTTGATCATTGTTAACCTCTCCACATTTTTTGGCGAGAGGTTACAAAGGCACCAGCTGCACTGAAAACAAGTTCAGAAGACACGCTTGCGAGTGGGCAAGATAAATAATTTATAGCCAGCTTGGTGATCAGTGGCCAATGAGGCCTTTTCCCATACCAATACACCAATGGGTTCTGATCAAATAAGACCTCTGTTGAGTCATCCAGATAGGCCCTTCACCATCCACTCAAGTTCCTCCAGGGGTGCTCCACTTTGCGTACCATCTGTTGCCTTTGCATCAACACTGGAACGAGCAAGCCCTTGATGAGTTTTCCAATCCGCTTCTGACAATAATATGGCTGGGCCTGGTGCAGGTGATGATGATATGGTTGCTGGTGTCGTTAACGGCTCTGAAGGAAAGTAACTGCCTTTGGCCACAGACGTGGACCTTGACGCCGGATGGCCGGCTGCTTCAGTAGTACTTGTGGTGGTTCCTTCAATTTCCTGCTGCTCTTTTTCGAACCGAGTGGCTGACAGAGATAGCCAATGTTTGTACTTAGAAACATCTGCTTCAGAAAAAGGAATGAATGTATTGCTGGCCAGTGCCTTTTTGTACAGTGGATCCAGAATAGTGGCATAAATGTAATGTTGTTCTGAATGTATTGCTTTAAGCCTTGCATTGTCAACTAGGCGGCTTAATAAGTTCTCCGCCAACCGATATGCGTCTTGTTTTTCAGCATCAACTCGGAACGTTGAAGACACCACCTTCAGTTGGTGCTCTAGCATGCGCAGCAATGGGATAGCTTTTCCCAAAGTACAGTCCTCCCTGCTGACTTTACAGGTGAAGACCTCAAAAGGACGAAGCATGTCTGTCAGGCTTTTAACTAAGTTCCATTCCTCCACCTCTAGCCTCATGTCTTTCCTAGAAGCAGCACGTGCATGAAAGACTCATTGATTACCAAGTACTGCTCAAACAGACGCTCAAGCATGTAGAAGGATGAGTTCCAACGTGTTGCCACCTCCTGGATGCTTCCTCTGACTAGCACTCTATGGTCACATTGAATGATCCTTAGCTGCTTCCCGGCCTTAAAAGAATGGCTGAAATGTGTGTAGATTCTTCGGCAGGTGGTCAGTAACTTGCTGACTGTGATTTCTTTTTTCAAGAAATCTTTAACAATAATGTTAATGCTGTGCACCAAACACGGCACTCTGAAATAGCCACCATCAGCCATGGCCTTAACTATATTACTGCCATTATCCGTGGAAACATAACCAATCATGCACTTTCTTGGATGCAGCCATTCAAAGACCTTACTGTTAAACTCCTCCAAAATGTTTACTGCAGTATGAGATTTCTCCATGGCAAACATGGCTACTGTTGCATGTTTCCGAGTAGCTTGAAAAATTGTGACACTGTCAACACCTGTAGCTATCTTCTCTCTAACCCCCGCAAAAGAGACCCAGTGTGCAGTGATGCACATGTAATCAACAGCTTGGTAACTGGTCCACATGTCTGTTGTCAGGTGGATAGTGTAAACAGCATTCTTCCTCAAATCTGCCCTAATCACGTCCAGCACATCTTGATGTAGTGCTGGAACCGCAACACTGGCAAAATAGGACCGGCTAGGAACCTTCCATTTTAATTGCAGACTGTTGCCACAAAAGCTAGAAAACCCACCCCTTTCACGAAAGAAAAAGGGAGAAGGTCCAGCGCTAACATTTTAGCCAGCATAGCATTATACAGATGTGCCATTGGGTGGTTGCGTTCAAATGGTGCCTCCGACAAAAACATGCTTTTAATGGTGGTCTGGACCATTTTCATATGTGATGATGATCCAGACTTCTTCAACCTAGTTAGGCTCATTGATGTACTTTTTCGCATTGGTGTCTCTACCAGAGTCTTAATGTGCCTCCTAGATGTTGCTGGGGTAGAGGGTGTGGGCGCTACCACTACAATGCTGCTGCCAGGGGTACTGTGTGTACCAGAAAAAATGTCTCTCGCTTCTTCACCTCCCCCTGCACAATCAGCTCCTCGTCATCAGCTGCAATATCAATATCTACATTTGGATTTCTTACTTTTGGCTTAGGTGTGCCTCCCACTGGATGCTGTGGTGTTTTTGGAGATTACCTCTCTGGCCTCCGGTACCATAGTTGGTACCAAGCTTACCCCGACTAACTACTTGTTTACAAATCGAACAAATAATGTGGTTTTCCACCTTTTTGCTAATATTAAAGAAGTCCCAAACTGGGGAGTTGAGATTTCTGGTGGTGGTGGTGGAGGTGCCACTTTCAATGCCAGATGAAGTGGAGGATGGGCGTGGCGGAATTTGTCTCTGTTGTGCACTTACAGCACCACTACTTGAGGTAATGGAGGTTGAGTTGGATGGAGGTCCCTGCCGGTCCTTCTGAAGAGAAAATATGAAGCTGTAGGTCGTGTTGGTGTAGTAGTTACCTGTGTTGGTGGTGGTACTAGTGCCACGTCCCCCACACCATGCGCAGCATTTCGGGATAGGGTAAAAATGTCTGTCTGCTGCATGCCCGCTGGGGCTGGAGTGACGACTGTGATGACTGGGTCGTCATCATCAGACTCTTCATCAGCAGCAAAATACACCACTTCTACTTCTTCTTCGTCATCACCCGTAACGGAAAGCCTTGCGGGTACCTTCCTTTTACCTAGCTTTGTCAGCTCATGGCGTGCCTCCCTCTCAGACTGAATTGATGGGTGCCAATCAAGATCTAGATCATCAGAAGGAAGGGAGCTTGAAGAAGAAGTTGTACTAGTAGCCCTCCTTTTCCTTGCTGGGGATCTGGATGACAATGGATCATCAGGAGTGCCTTGCTCGGCTGATACCTCCGCATGAATCTCGATTTCCTCATGTGCCGCTACTTCTGGAGGAACAAGCATTGTGGGCAGTTGTGCCTCTCCTTGTGCCTCTCCTTGCGCCTCTCATTGTGCCTCTCCTTGCGCCTCTCCTTGCGCCTCTCCTTGTGCCTCTCCTTGCGCCTCTCCTTGCACCTCTCCTTGTGCCTCTGCTTGCGCCTCTCCTTGCGCCTCTACTTGCACCTCTCCTTGCGCCTCTCCTTGTGCCTCTCCTTGTTGCACCTGTGGTTATTGTTGCGGCTGTGGTTGAACACTCTTCAGATGAGTTACACACTGCATTGATTAGATGCTACTTTGCAATGAGTCAATGCCAACAACACTGGTCGATGGTGAAAGAGCAATTAAAGTGGCTGCCTCTGCGGCACTCATGGGCTTGGGCCTAAGTTGGCGTGGTGGCACTGAGACCAATGAAGCGGAGGTGCTGCTCCCAGCTTGGTACCCGGTGGACACCGCTGCTGCAGGCGTTATTTTTTTTCCAAAAAAAGTGTTGGTCGGCACACCAGTCTCCTTGGTAAGTGGCACCACTTGCTTCTTCTGCTCCTTCTGACTGGCAGTGGCACTGTCAGCTTTCTTGGTAGAGGAGTTACGGGCAACTTTTTTCGGCCCATCTTCTTCAGATGTCAGAACAGCAGGACGCAGTTGCACGAGTTGCAGAGTTGTCTGTGGCCACAGGTGACGTCATGTGACGTTGTGCACACACCGTAGCAGGACTTCTTCCTGGCACTACAACAAGTGGTGATGATGAGGATGATTCCTGGTTCTCAATCTTTGTGCACCTAAAAGCAAAGAAGCCAGAGAAACATCAGTTAAATTAATGTTGCATATGTCGTGCTTCAATTAATATTATTGCAACTAGGCATTAATTTTTATTAACACAACACACCCAAAAATGGAAAATTCACATAATAAAAATTGCAATTCAAATCAAAAATGGATGTTTAAATTAATAGAAGGGAGACCACACAGAGAGAGTTGTTTCATGCACCCATTCATCATATAACCCTAGGTCTACTGGCCCGCAACCGCAAGCTTGCCGGCCTATGGCAAAAACTGACTGGCCTCAATATGCCCCCCCCCACCCACATGGCCAGGCCCTGGACCAAGTCCCAACAACACCCAAAAAATCAAAATACACACAAACATCACCCCAATCCAATGCCATCCATGCCCTAAATGATGTTTAAATTCAAGAGACCCCACAGAAAGACATTGTCCATGCACCACTGAGTACCCCTGGGAATAATGAATGAAAGCAAGGCAGACTGGGTGCAGGCCTGTGGCACAAAGCACACTGCCTGGCTTCAAAATGGCTGATAGACCCACACCCACATGGCCAGGCCCTGAACCAGGCCTCAACATGGCCCCACCCACATGGCCAGGCCCTGGACCAGGCCCCAACAACGCACAAAAAATCAAAATACAGACAAAAATCACCCAATCCAATGCCATCCATGCCCTAAATGATGTTTAATTTCAAGAGACCCCACAGAAAGACTTGGTCCATGCACCACTGAGTACCGCTGGGCATAATGGATAAAAGCAAGGCAGACTGGGTGCAGGCCTATGGCACAAAGCACACTGCCTGGCTTCAAAATGACCCCTAGACCCACATCCACATGGCCAGGCCCTGAACCAGGCCTCCACATGGCCCCCACCCACATGGCCAGGCCCTGGACCAGCCCCCAACAACACCCAAAAAATCAAAATGCACACAAAAATCACCCCAATCCAATGCCATCCATGCCCTAAATTATGTTTATATTCAAGAGGACACACAGAAAGACTTGGTCCATGCACCACTGAGTACCCCTGGGCATAATGGATGGATGCAAGGCAGACTGGGTGCAGGCCTTTGGCACAAAGCATACTGCCTGGCTTCAAAATGGCCCCTAGACCCCCACCCACATGGCCAGGCCCTGGACCAGGCATCAAAATGGCCCACACCCACATGGCGAGACCCTGAACCAGGCATCAAAATGGCCCCTACCCACATGGCCAGGCACTGGACCAGGCCCCAACAACACCCAAAAATCGAAATACACACAAAAATCACCCCAATCCAATGCCATCCATGCCATAAATGATGTGTAAATTCAAGAGACCCCACTGAAAGACTTTGTCCATGCACCACTGAGTACCCCTGGGCATAATGGATTGAAAGCAAGGCAGACTGGGTGCAGGCCTATGGCACAAAGCACACTGCTTGGCTTCGAAATGGCCCCTAGACCCACATCCACATGGCCAGGCCCTGGACCAGGCCTCAACATGGCCCCACCCACATGGCCAAGCCCTGGACCAGGCCCCAACAACACCCAAAAAATCAAAATGCACACAAAAACAACCCCAATCCAATGCAATCCATGCCCTAAAATATGTTTAAATTCAAGAGACCCCACTGAAAGACTTTGTCCATGCACCACTGAGTACCCCTGGGCATATTGGATTGAAAGCAAGGCTTACTGGGTGCAGGCCTATGGCACAAAGCACACTGCCTGGCTTCAAAATGGCCCCTAGACCCCCACCCACATGGCCAGGCCCAGGACCAGGCATCAAAATAGCCCCCACCCACACTGCCAGGCCCTGGACCAGGCCCCAACAACACCCAAAAATCGAAATACACACAAAAATTACCCCAATCCAATGCCATCCATGCCCTAAATGATATTTGAATTAATTCAAGAGACCCCACCGAAAGACTTGGTCCATGCACCACTGACTACCCCTGGGCCTACTGGCTAGTGTGGCTTTAATACGCACCACAAAATTGAAAAAAACTTCCACATATAACAATGAGCTATTCAATTCCATTCCATTCATGCCGTAAATGATATTTATGTTCAACAAAACTCACAGAAACAGTTGTATCCTGCACCCATGACTAACCCTGGGCCTACTGGATACTGTGGCTACCCACAATATATATTTTTTTAAGTTGTGAAAAAGTTTATAAATTGTAGTTGCGGCCACTGCAATGCCCCAAACAAACAACACCAACTTACTTGTAAAATCTCAAATCCGAAAGTGATCCAAACAAAAAGTCCTCAAATACAAACATCCAGCAGCAGCCACAAAGAGTAATCAGAGGTTTACTTGCTAAATCTGAAAATCCTCTGAGGGAGAACTAAAAGGAGGATATTTGTTGGTGCTTTAACTGCGGGCTCTGGGAGAGTGATGAGGGGCTCCTACCTGCATCCTGGACTTTGCGGACTTGTTGAGTGACGCCGGAACACCAGAGGCGGACTCCAAGTCCCAGGATTCTGTGCCTGATTACACTTGGACCAGGAACGAGTAACGCCCTCATAGGTTATCACTATATAATTGTCCCATAATCCCCACGTCGCGGGAGCGCGCAGGAGAGTCCTGGGTGAAGCCCGGGACAAGGGCGGGACCTTTTTTGGCCGTTAGTGACTGGGAGAGGCCGGGCCGGGCCACAACTCTAGGTCTCTAGGTTTGTGGACATGTGTTATCTAGTCTTTAATTCAATAAAGGTATCAAATAGCTACTATTGTATTTTTGATTTATAGCAATCGTTGTACTTAGGATATAGAGTATCTTTATTAGTACTCATTTTATGTGTATTTTATAGTATTGTATCCCTTGGCGTGCGATGACATTATAGTACCTGTGTCGATAACACTCATAATATTTATTCTTGTACCCATAGTGGTAAATAATGGGGAAGAATATTCCTGCCCAACCTGCTCCTGTCCTAAGACAAAGAGTTGCTCCAAATCCCCCGCTTACCAGTCTGACAGCAATCGACCGTATGCTGCAGAAAACTATAGGGGTGGTGGCTTGTGCCATAGAAAATACAGAAAGGCGCCTTTCGCTCCCTGGTGGCACCCTTCCCCCCCTGCCTCCCACAAATATATTGATGTTTACTATTAACTCCCAGGACTCGATATTGGCCCCATCATTTGCTGATCTGCCAGGGGTTCATCCTATTCCAACAATTCAGGATATTGCTCCCACGCTGAGTAATGTATCTTCCAAACCCTTGCCCTCCTTATAAACAAAAGAAAGCTGCTGCTAAATCTAATGGCATAAAAGGGAATAAAGTTAACAATAATCAACCAGAGATTGTATCCACTTCAAATGGTGATAGAGTTTACCAGCTGATGCATGCTTTTGGGAAAGAATGGAGACCCTTTTAATGACACTCCTAGAACCCATTAGCCTAAAGGTTACGAATATTAAAATAAGGATGACCGACCTGGAGGAAAAAGTTATTAGGAACCAGCAGCCCAATCAGGACAAAATAGTTCCTATAGTTCCCCAATCTAATCTCACTGTCCCTAATGGAAATCCTAATAAAACCTCAAGGGTCTTAGTAAATCAGAGTCAAACAAAAAATTCAGTGGCTAAGGGACGATTGGAGCTCAATAAACATAGGGGGGAATCCGGAACTAATGTACCTGGCTTGTCTAGCTTAACCCTACCGGCTGTTAAGGAAACGCCAATCTTAAATAGAGGAGCTGAGGACATAAGAGAGGCCAACATAACCTCAAACCTCATTATTTTAAATTTGCCGCCTGAAGCGACTCCCTATACGGTGGTCTTAGCTAATGTTCCTTCTCTACCTTCTAATGTCTTTGAACATTGGTCTACTTTAAGGAATAAATCCCTACACTATCTATCAGCTAAAATTGGGTTCAACAACTCCCTCTTCTCGGAATGTAAAATGGTCAGAAGGGTGAGCTGGCTGGGTACATCAAATAAATCTTTAAGTGGGAACTGTGTAATTCCTACCTTTCGGTCCCCACTATTGGTTCGTAAAATAATTGAGAGGGGCTGGACTGGGTCAATGACCCCAACTTTGTTAACATTCTCCCCCTCGGTTTCTTTTACTGTCCACCTCGACAAGATTTCTTGTGCAGAATTGCAATTTTTGTGACTTCGGGAAAGCGAGCTGTTCAAATCTCCCGCCGGATGTCAGCTGCGCATCGCATCTACATATTTGCAATTGTTTACTCTCCCGATGCGTGATCACGGGCCCTTATGACGTATTCGTGTTATCAAAGTCTCGCAGTGCAAGATGGCGGTCGAAAAGTCTCGCGCGATCACACAGCCAGATCCAAAATGGCGAAAGGGCACGCAAACCGGGAGGAAAACAACTTGGCAAACTCAGAATCACAGTAAGTCAACGCCACACGCAAGATTGTATTTTTGAAGCGCGACCAAGCAAAAAAAATTCGCCAACTAGCAAATTGCGGATTTTTGGGCAATTTTGCGAGATTCGCGGGCCGCGAAATTGCCAAAAATCTACAAATTCCACGAGCGGAACGAATATCCGCCCAAGCTTACTTATTATTTCAAACAGTGGTAGTGTTGGAGGCTATGTAGAACTGGGAGATGGCGCAAATGGTGGTATGTTGCGGTAGATACCATAATTTTCTCTTTGCAGGATTCCAATATGTGTTTCCTTAAATGTTGATTGTAGGAATTATATGGAGTTTGTTGATGTATCAGGAAGAAGTGATACTTCAGTGTTATTTGTCCCTAGACATGGAGAAGAAGCTTTATCGCTGATCAAAGCTTCAATTGGGAACTACTTTAGGGTAGTGAGAGGAGACAGGTAACCACCCAGGAACCCTTTTGGTCGACTGTGTAGAACTGGCCACATGATTTGGTTTGATCAGATCTATTGCCTCAAATCTCTTGTTTTTGCAGCCAGCAGGGGGCGGTAAAGTATTGTTCTGGTACCTTCAATGGCCAGGACAGGTACAGGCGTTCTGTAGGATTACCCAAATTCCTTCTTGTACACTATCTTCTCTCGGACTAGATCATTGATCTTTGTAATCCAACCAGGAGTTGCTGGCACTTCCTTCCCTTCACCAGTGGCTGAATGTTTCTGCTGGATGCTACTCTGAGCTTCCCAAAAGCTGTTTAGTTCCTGTAAAAGATTCAACTGTTCAGTGATGTCATAAGGTGTTTCTGTCAACACTGTGCTTGGACTGTTGAGGCCAGGAACCCACATTTTAACCCAAAACGTGATCTCATAGTGAGTCTGACATCCCCAAGATTTTCTAGGACGATCATTGAGACCTCTCTAGACCCCATATAGGTGATGGACCCAACTGCACCTGAATCTAATACCCTAGCTGTTAAAGATTGCTTGAAGTCCTGGTTCTTCCTTTCTCCTACCGTGTTTCCATTGGGATGGTAGGGGGAGGAGTACCTTGCATCCAATAATCCCATGGGGTCTCTATAAACCCTGGAGGCACAAATGCCGAACCCTGGTCTAAATGGAATGTAGCTTCTGTGTAATCCCAATGAAGACTTACAGATCTTTTATAACAGTTCAGCGTCAGCCGATCGCTGTGGCCAAGCCCATAGAAATCGAGAGCAGGAATCCACTGATACCAATATGTATTTGAAAGCCCCACTTGATTATAAGGGCCTGCAGTGCTTCAGAGAAACACAAGCCAGGGGCTTGTCTGAGATCAATAGAGGTGCTAGTGGTGGACGTGCTATGGTGGAAAGCTTCATCTGGTGGCAGATGTCAGATTAAAGGACAACGTTTTTAGGCTGTTTGTATAAATTTAGCCACCAATAGCATTGCTACAATGTTTAAATTGAAGCTGCCACCCCTCAATGAGCAGAAGCTCATGTGCTGCTAGGCTCAAACCTAAGCTATTCTCTGAATTAGGTATTACGGTTATCTGATCACCCCATCTGGGAATCAGAGCAAATGGGTTGTTTTGCACATTTAACTGGTAGAGGTATTTTGTTGAAAAAACTTTTGGCAAAGAGGTGCCATCGTGTGCAGCGTTGACAGCCATCATAATGTATCCATCTATCCTCATACTTAAACGAGTATTTGCAGTGACTGCAGCAATTTGCACTGTTGCTTTTGCGGCTTCATCAGCCATAGAATTATCTACAACATGTATTCCTACTCGCTAATGACTCAGTCGGTGTATCACGTGAGTTAGTAGCAAACAATCTTTGAGTTTGGCCACCTGTCCCCAAAGGAAGTTATTTATTATAGTGTACCATTTGGAATCTCTTATTCCATTCTGGATCAATAGTGTAAGTGCTCGTTGTAAGGCTAGACACAATAATACAAATCACACACAATAAGAGTGGAGAGTCTGGGATCCATCTTTTCAAGTACTAGAATTAGAGCTTTTAGTTCAGCGAGCTGCGATGTGCAGACATCTAGTGACTGCTTGTAGGTTTCGGGAGTGTCAAATTCTCGATTCTCCTTTCTACCCTTAACTGCGGTGCATGCAGCAGAGTATTGGTGCTTTGTCCCTATGCAGCCTGTGCAGAACCGTGAGTATAGATGTTGTAATCATTCTGATCTAGAGGCATGACTTTATGAGGCAGAGGCTATTCATTTTCATATTGCAAGTATGCTTGTGTTTGTAGTGTAGAGTCAAATATGTAATCTACATAGGTTGCTGTAAGAGAGTTGGTCTATTGTATCCATCTTGGACATAAAGCTTTCATGTTTAGAATGCTGGACTTTGTGGCAGTCGCTAAGAACTTGAGCCACAACAATGATGCGTTTCCCCTGAGCCAATGATCTTTCTTTCACTCTAGCAGTCTGTACTGCCATCAGAATCTTTTCTTTCGGTGCAAAGCACATCTCTGCAATGGTATGTAAATGGGATTTATATGCAATTGGTACCGTTTCTACTTCATTGAATGTGACATTGGTGTACCCTGTTGCACCCGCAATTATACAGAGCATCAGGTTGGTGGTGTTAACACATGCGTGTAAGTGTTTGAAAGCTAGCATGGAATCTTGTACTTAACAGGGTATCTTTGTGTGTTTAGGTGTCCAATGTGTGCTTGAAAAGTCTGGAGGAATCAAGTTGAAGAGCGTATTTACTCATTCTGCATAGTCTGGTATGCATATTCTGACAAAGTTCAGGAAATTCAATATTGATAGGAGTTTCTTCAATGTGCTTGGTGATGTAGAAGCAGACAAAGCTTCTGCCTTCACTTGACAACTTCAGTCCTACTAATAAAATTCTGAAGTCGGCTATTTTTGATTTCTTAAATTTAAATTTGTAGCCCATATGAGTTGAGAGGTTATCATCCGTTAAATATATCATCAACATAGGACAATGACTATTTGTAAAATTCTTGCAAAGGTTCTGTAATCTGGGCTGTAAACAACCCTGAGCAGGTCTTATAACTTTGGGGCAATGAACAGAACTGCTTTTGAGAACCTAGAGCGCTGAATGAGGTCAAGTAGCTGCTTTCAGGCACTATGTTTTTGCAGAAAAATCCATTGGAATGACTAATGTAGTTTTGTATATTTTATGCACAATGTTGCTCATTAGTGCCGCACTGTGTGCAAAGGTACAAGTAGCGGTGTGCAAGTGTCTATAATCTAACACAAGACGATATGAATGCTTAGGTTGCATTACCGAAACAAAAGATTATTCATTCTATTACACATTGATATTTAAGTTGTATGAGGATTTCTCTAAGTTGTTTTTAGCCTCATATTTAATGGGGTATTGTCGTTGAGATTGTGTGGTTGACCTTGCAGGTATGATGTGATAAGGGGAACCATCATCCCACTCCACATGGTTGCGGTAAAATGCAGCTTTTTGTTCTAAAGCCCACTCCTTGGCATATGAATGTTTAACTGCATCAGGTACGAGGTCAGAAAAAGCAGGTACAATTGCTTTTTCTCTCTCTGGGCAGTCTAAAGCAAACTCTGTTGGCCAATCCTTTTTCGCCAAGAGAATGCCAAATGTCTCAACAGACATGACTGATGTCCAGGATCTCACAGACTTTTACAATGCCACTATGCTTGAAATCCTTGATACCACAGCGTCTCCACCAAAATTTCCAAACCATGGTTCAATGAGAACGTAAACTTAGACCGATGCCAGTTAAGACTAGCTGAGTGAACATGGAAATCAGCACCCTCCACAGATCACCTATACCAACTTAGAGCGCTGAGAAATACTTACAACAGAAAAATCTTAAAAGCTAAAGCAGACTTCTTCAAAACACAGCTGAACCAAGCCATTAACCGTCCCAAAAAACTATTTGAAATCATAAAACAACAATGGCGTAACTCTCCAAACGTGGTGAAGTTAAGCAACCTGGCTACCCCTAACTGCGACAAGCTTGCCAAATTCTTCCTAGAAAAGACTACAACCATTGAAAATGACATTAAATCCAAGAAAGACCTCCAACAAACTACTGATCATGATTCCTTGCTTTACACACAGATCGAGGACCTTTTTAGCTTTCCGATCGAAGCTCCAAAAAACAATGCCAACTGGCACTCCTTCTCACCCATCCCAGAACACGAAATCTATAGCACCCTGCAAGCGATCAACTTTGCCAATCATGTCTCCGATCCCCTACCCCATCTGTATTCAAAATCATAAAAACCTCTATTCTACATCTATGGGCAAAAATTGTTAACGCCTCTCTGACACAAGGCTCCATACCTGACTGTCTTAAAATAGGGCAGGCCTCACCTATACTAAAGAAAGCCAATTCCCTCTCCACAGACCTCAACAACTATCGCCCTATATCCAACATCCCCACTCTGGCGAAACTATTGGAAAAATATGTTCAAATTCAACTCTGCAACCACATCGAGAACTTCAACCTGCTAGATAAACACCAATCCGGCTTCCGTCATGGCCACAGTACCGAATCAGCACTCACCCACATAAAGGATGACATTTTAAAAATGATAGATCATAACGAAGCGCGCCTATTGATACTTCTTGACCTATCTTCCACTTTGGACACGGTTAAACATGACAATCTACTGTCCCTACTTAACGAAGGATGGGCCTAACCAGTCCAGTGTTACAATGGTTCACCTTCCTTCCTAAACAATAGAACCCAAAGAATCAAGATGAATCAATCATTATCTCAACCATCCATGGTCACCCTAGGAGTTCCACAGGGTTCAGCACTATCACCAATCCCTTTTAATCTACTCATGGAACCCCTTGCCAATTCGCTGAATTCTGCTAACATTCTATATCACCTATACACAGACGACACACAACTATATATGAAAATCTCCTCACCAGATGACTTCATCTCCCTCAATGCCATTCGTCATAATACCCAAAATTGGCTCAATCGCAGCCACCTCATGCTCAAAACCAAAAAAACTCCTCCTCATCTCCCCTGCTAATCACACACCGAGATAGACTTATTGCTGAAGCATCTAACTTCCTTCGATTGTGTCCCACACATCATTGACTCAGCAAAATCCCTGGGAGTCACCCTGGACAAACATTTAAATATGTAGGCGCAAATCTACAATGCCACCAAGGGAGCAAATTATCAGTTGAGTATCCTAGGAAACTTAAACCCTTCCTCCCACAGACTGATCTAAAATGGTGGTGCAAGCACTAGTACTACCAAGACTGGACTATGGAAGCACCACTCTATGCGGTCTTCCAAAATATAAGCTAGCACCGCTCAGGACGTCGCTTAGCGCTGTGGCCAGACTGGTCACCAGAATAAAAAGAAATAACCACATCACTCTGAAGGCTCTGAACTGGCTAACCTATGAGGCGAGAATACAACTGAAGATCGCCTGCATGACACATAAAGCCCTAGATAGCACCACCCCCAGCTATTTAGCACAAAAGCTGGAGCGGTCGGGAGGATGCAGGCATTTGCAAAGCTCGAGCTCACTACTACTAAAACCTCATTCCTTGCACAAAAAGTGAACTGGGTGCAGAGCTTTCTCAGGTGTTGCCTCTCAGATAGGTGAGGTGATCATGTCCCAGTACCGCCGCCTGTTAAAATGGCCAGTGGTCCTAGAGGACGAAGATCTTCTAAAGCAGATCAAGTCAACTAAGGAAGAGACTCTGGCACTGATGGGTTTATTAGAGACACATGGCAATGGTCCCTTAGCTCTTATGAAGTCCCATGAGGACTATTATGCTAAATTAAAGCTACTACTTACAAAAACTAGGAAGCCGACTAAGCCCCTCCTTAAAATATCAGCTAAATGGTATAATGAGGAATGTGGAGCAGCGTTTCGGCACCTCTCAAATTCAATTAGGCTTGGAGTCCCCCTAGAGGTGAAATCAGCAAGGGCAACTTATAAGAAAGTCCAATTAAAGGTGAAAAAAGATTTTGATGAAGATAGATGGGCTAGCCTAGCTAATGCCAGTAATGAGAAGAACAGGACTAATTTTTGGCATCTGGTCAAATGGGGTAGTAGTCCGACCGGAACTTCACCAGTTAATAATGTTCCTCCCGAACGATGGGTCCAACATTTTCAAGGCCAATTTGCTTGCCCTCATAGTATATGTATTAAGTATTGTGAGGTTATTACTGAGGCAGTTTTACTATTTAGTAAAGGAGAGATTTGTAGAGTGTTAGATGGAGTCCCTCCAGGGAGGGCGCCTGGCCCAGATTGCATTCCGGCCGCCCTCTATAAAAAGGATAGGAAGACTTGGATTGAATATATTTCTATCATCGTAAACGCTATAGCCAGTGGTGCGCCAATACCTGAAACCTGGCGAGTGGCTTAAATTATTCCCATATACAAAAAGGGAGACCGTGCCAGTCCCAGCAATTATAGGCCGATAAGCCTAATAGATACCTTACAAAAAATAGTTGCGAGACTTGTGCTAGGTAGAGTTAATGAATGGATTATAAACCAGAATGTTTTATCTACCTATCAAGCGGGCTTTCAACCTCACGTCATCACCATTGACAAAGTTTTCGGATTTACGATGATCTATTGGTCCACAGTGATTTTAGCAGGGGGAACCCTCTATGCAGCATTTGTTGATTTAAAATCGACATTTGATTTAGTACCCCACCATAAGCTCTGGGACTTGTTAAAGGCGTCCGGGATGCCCAAAGAAATCCTTGGCTTCTTTATTTAGCTGCATGAGGCAAATTACGCTCAAGTAAGGTGGGGGCTGCAGGGTGAACTAACTGATTCCTTCCCAGTTAATAAGGGCATGCGGAAGGGTGTGTCCTTGCCCCCACCCTATTCTCCCTTTTCATAAATAAGGTCATCACATATTATTCCAATTTCCCAACCGATGCACCATGTCTTGCCGGTTCAAGGGTACCATTACTAATGTTTGCAGACGACATGTTAATTTTATCCAAAACCCAGTCAGGCCTGCAATGTGCCCTTGATGAATTTGCTGTTTTCTGCAATGATAAACGCTGACAAAACCAAGTACATGGTATTGCATAGACACAAATGTGTCAAGGGCAGGGAAGCACCGGAGAATTATTATTGGAACAGACCGATACATTTACCTACCTAGGGGTAACTATGGGTAGGAGGATGAACTGGGTTTCCCAATCAGATGTCTTAGTTCTTAGGCATAATCAGTTAGCTGAAGGGCGTGGCTTGGACGCCGATGGCGATGGTCGCCTGAGAGCTCGGCTCCGGGACTGAGCCCGTGTTGATCCTGCAGATCGGAGTCCGCGGGGCACCCTAGCCCCCGCAAACTGATGATCGGACTGATTGGGATCTGTTGAGACACCCGGTGAAACTCGAAAACCGATTGATCCGACAGAAAATCGAAGTTTGAGGACCCGCGGAGTGCGACCCAAGATGGCGCCCGGACCTTCTCGACTCCTTGGCCGGGACCCTTCACCCAGAGGAGCATCGTTGGGCACGGCGCACCCTCCACCTCCTATCTCCCTATGATGTGATGGCCTGGGTGTCGCTTTACTCGGAATCTGAGCACGGTGACCGATCCCGGACGGTCTGAGGACCGAACTATCGTTGACTTCGGAACACGGACGTCTGGCGGCCCTGGGTGTGGAGCCGACCCCCTGTGCCGCACCCGGCTGCACCCCGCCGAGCGACTGAACTCCATGGGCAGCACGGCGCCTTGGCGCCAAAAAGTCTCCGGCGGCGTTGGTGACCCTCGTTCCAGATCCTCATCGGCCAAGCGGGCCTGCCCTACCTGGCGCTGATCGTCCCCACCTCCTCCTCAGCGCCCTCCGACGACACGGTGGTGGGGCGGCCCCAGGTTGCAGAAGACCAACAGGCCCTGGAGACGGAGATCGACGACCCTCGGCTCCACGACAGCCTACCGGGAGGGACATAGTCGACGCCCGCACTCGGTGGTGCATCTGACTGACTTTCCACCGTGGGACTCCAGTGCCATGGGAAAACCGAAAGGACCTAAGGGGACCACCCCAGCCGCCTCGGATTCGGAGGCGCCGGACAAAGATGATCGTGGGGACTCGGAGAGCTCTGGTGGTCCTCACTTGCAACAACAATTTGACCGGGTCCTGGAGGCGATAGCGACCACGCGCTCGGCCCTCCAGCAGGACATTGCCCAGGTGGTGACGAGCTTGGGCCTCCTTAGAGCGGACCATGGCAAGCTCTCGGATAGAGTCAAGGAAGTGGAGGGCTCAGTAAAGACCTTAGAGCCCGCGCAGAAGACCCTAGCCTCGACAATGAAGGATGCCCTATCCCGGATTGAGGCCCTGGAGCGGCGAGCGGAGGATGCGGAGGGACGTAACAGGCGAAACAACATTCGAGTGGTGGGCCTGCCGGAAAAGATTGAAGATGGCGATATGGTGGCCTACTTGGAGGCCTGGCTCCGGGACACGGTGGCCCCGGAAGGCCTGTCCTCCTTCTACACCCTGGAGCGTGCACACAGGGTGCCAGCGAGGCCACCGCAGCAGGGCCGCGCCCCACGGCCGGTGGTGGCACGTTTGTTGCATTTCAGAGACAGAGACCTCGTCCCTAATGCCGCCAGACATAATGGCCCTTACAAGGTGGAGAATAGCCAGGTAAACATCTTCCCGGACTACACGTATGAGACCCAGCGCAAACGGTCCTCATTCCTGACGATCAAGCGCGAACTCCGGAGCGAGGGCATCCAATACTCGCTCCTTTTTCCCGCAAGGCTCCGCATAATCGTGGACGACAAGACCCAGTTCTTTGATTTTAAATAACAGAGGAGAGAGTTAGGGAATTTTACACTAATTTATGTGAGTTGGGAACTCCTGGTCCCCGGGATAAATTACAAAAACAATGGAGGAGTTACCCCTCAAAAAACGGAGAAAAAAGGTTCTCTCACAGTGGGTTTAAGTGCTCAATTCAGCACAGTATGCCCTAACCTGTTAGTGGATAATGCATATCCTTATAGAAGACCCCTCACTCACCAACCTGGTTGGTGACATGCTTCATCATCGGGGTCCCACCCCATAGGCCGAGTGCCTATAGGGTGTGCTGCGACACCTGATTACAGTGGAGCTGGTTATTTTCTTTTATGTGTTCAAGGCGATCAAATATGTGAATTTAAAAAGGGCCAACACTACTCACTGCAAGTTTTTATTCTTGAGTGCTTGAACCCTAATTAAAAATGTGTAACACCTATGCCTAATTAGGTAGACTTCGGTGTTTATAAGAAGTGTTATTAAAAATAGCTAAGTGTGCTATGTGAAGTGTGATAAATGCTATTGATTAAAAAGGTCTACATGTTTCAACCATTGTATTTATTCATTGGTTTTCGTCAGGACCGTGATAGTGAACTGGGTGGTCCGCACACGCTAAGGTGCGTCCTGCCCTAGTCCAAGATGGAGTACACAAATTGTGAACTCGTGTAAAATTGGTGCATTTTCTTTATTCAAAGAAAAACCTGTCAGGAAACAGGGAAAAACAAAAAGACAGGAAGGGATCACATACAGGGGTTGACTACACATATGTACTACATTTAACATATATAGCCAGTATTTTCCATGAGTCAATAAATGGGATTGTGCCCATGTTTTAGTCAGACAGTAGAATCCATCTGTTGCGCGACAGTACTTCAGTGCTTTTACCGGACTGTGACTAATGGGCCATAGATCAGTGCCAAGGGAGTGGTGACGATCTGGTTTTGGCATCTGAGAATGACTAGTGAAAATAAGGGCGGCGTACTATGGGCCAGTGATCATACTAGTGTTACGAAGTGAACGGCTGCAGAGAATTGTGAGCAGTCGTGAAGTCGCTATTATAAATTGCGACTGGTATATGCCTGATTGCTTACTCTTCCTTGCGGTACTACCGCTTCATGGGCACCAGCGCTTCCAAGACGGCAAGAGTCCGTCTCCTGAAAGTAGGTAGAGAGCAAAACAAAAACAAACAAATGCCCGGTTTTAGTTTGCTGGCTTTTTTGAGATTTTTGTATTGCCAGCGGATCGAGCTGAGAAAGCGTGAAGAAAAACACGTATCCTTGTTCAGACTTGGTCACGCTTTACTTACTTGCAGCTTCTGATCATCAGATGGCAAACCTACTTGGTTCGGCCGGAGGCGCCCCGAGGAATGACCGGGTTGTTCTCCATGCCGGTAAAGTAAACCCGAAGCAGTTCCTGGTTGGGCGTGGCCTCGTCACGTGATATGATCACGTGGATCGTAATGGGCCAATCGGGTTAAAATAGTGGGTGGGGCCCTTGGATGATGTCATTTCTGCCGGGAAACGGAGTCAAAGACTGTTTACGTTTCCATGGGGACTAAGAAGGTCCCTTTTTTTTATAAAAAAGAATTAAAAGGAGTGTATTTACACGGGCTACAGAAATCATTGGGAATTTTAGATGGAACAGAGGACAGAATCAGGATTAACAACCAACGGGGTTAGATGCTGATAAATCAAGTTCCTTTACTTAGCATATAAAAGTGAGGTTTTCAAGTCATTACACTGTTCCACGGAATATTATCGTTCAAGCCCGACTTGTGGGTGGATAATCTATAAACCCACCTCTGTTCTTTTTCAAATAGTCGTTGTATCAGATTGGCTCCTGGCTTTACTTGTTCGATAATCGTCCAGTGAAGGTCATCTGGTGTATGGCCTGCGGACAAAAAATGTTCTGTGAGTCTGGTATTAGTTTTTTTACACCTAATGGTGCTTCTATGTTCACCAATCCGCAATTTGATCTTACGGCTTGTCATTCCTATATAATGCAGGTCGCACGGGCATGTAAGCATGTAGATAACATTTTCACTGTTACAATTTGTCTGCCCTCTGATTGTCCAGATCTTATTGGGTTCCAGCTGTAGTGTTTTGGTATTCATAGTAAATGGGCAGACACTGCAATTACCACATTTATAGTGGCCTGTTACTTTTGGTAAACCCCATAGATTAGTTTGTGTTTCTTTCTCTGGGGTTGTCTTTATTGGTCTTGTATTGACTATTCTGTCTTTTATGCTCTGTGCTTTTTTGAAGGAGAACAAGGGTTTTTCCCACCTCAGATTGCCTGTGTTCAAGATGCTCCAATGCTTTTTTATTATTCTGGAGACGTCGTTGGATATGGTGTTGTAGGTGGTAACACATGTCAAGGGGATTCCTTCTACTGTTTTGTTAGTCTGTTCCAATAAAGCTGAGCGGGGTTGGTTCCGCGCACGCTTTTGACTTTTTTGGAGAATTTTGTTCGGATATCCCCGATTCCACAGTTTTTTGGTGAGATCTTGGGCTTGGTTCTTGTAATCTCCCAGCTCACTGCAGTTTCTACGAATCCTCAGGTATTGCCCATAAGGTAAGTTCTCGCGTAGAGGTCTGGGGTGAAAGCTTTCGAATCGCAGTAAATTGTTTTTGGAGGTGGGTTTGTAGTGAGTGACAGTTGTCAATCTTCCTTCCTTTTTTGTGATTGTTACATCCAGGAAGACTAGTGTTTCTTGGTTTTTTTCATAAGTAAACCGTAGATGTTCATCACAGGTGTTAATCCAGTTAAAGAAGGAAGTTAGAGACTCCTCTGTACCTTTCCATATAGCCAGCACATCATCGATGTATCTGCGCCATATTAGGATGTTAGAGCTATAGGGGTTTGTTTGACTGAGGATGTATTTTTCTTCAAAGTCATAGACATACAGTCCCGCTATGCTCGGCGCAAAAGAACTCCCCATGGATGTTCCCCCTGTCTGTAAAAAAATCTGGTCTTCAAATTCAAAGTAATTTCTTTTGAGTGCCAATCTGGCACATTCCAAGATGAATTGCCTGGGGGTTCTCGATGTCCACTCTTCCTTATCTAGTGCTCGTCCTAATACATCCAGTGTAGCATCCTGTGGGATACTGGTGTACAGGCTCTCAATGTCAAAACTCACCAGTATGGTGTCATTCTCCACTGTGAGTTGGTCCAGGATCTGTAATAGGCTTTTGGTATCTTGGAGATACGTGCTGGTCTTTTGTACCATTTTTTTTAAAAACACATCGCAAAATTGCGAGAGTGGTTCTAGTACTGATCCTATTCCGGAGACGATCGGTCTGCCAGGTGGTGGTATTTTGTTCTTATGTATTTTTGGCAGGGTATAGAAGTAGGGAATCTTCCCTTCACTTCTACTCAGGAAATCTGCTTCTTGTTTTGATATAAAGCCTTCAGATTCACCATGTTCCACTAGTGACTTTATCTCACTTTTCAGGTCTTCTGTTGGATCCTCTGGTAATCTGCGATAGCTGTCCTGATCTGCTAAAAGTCGGAGACACTCGGTTTGATAAGCTGTGCGATCTTGCACAACAATGCCTCCGCCTTTATCTGCAGGCTTGATAACAATGGTATCACAATTTCGCAGGTTATCCAGGGCAATTCTCTCCTGTTTGGTCAGGTTCATGAAAGGTTTTTTGGGGTTCGTATTCTCAATTTCATTGAACACAGCTTGCTCAAAAGTAGAAATTTCCACCGGAATCAGGTGTGGCGGTGGCGTGAACGTGGACTTACTCCTAAGCCCTGTTTCATTTGGATCCAGGTTTTCTTCCGTGCTAGTTCTTTTTTCAAAGAAGGCTTTCAGTCGTAACTTGCGAAAGAAAGATGAGAGCTCACAATGCAATCTGAACTTGTCCAAATTGGCAGTAGGTACAAAGCCCAAACCCTTATTCAACACTGAATCCTCAGTTGTACTTAAGGGTCTGCTTGAGAGATTAGTAACTAAGTTCTCCGATTGCTTGGTCCTGCTTGCTGGGGGTTGTGCCTGTTCATGTTCGCACTCGGCTCTTCCGGTGCCCAGTGCACTTGACCCCCTTGATTCTGGGTTTTTCTTCTTCCCCGTCCCTTGCCGCCCCGGTATAAAAAAGGCGGTCTATAGGCATTCGGTTGAAAGAAAGGTTGTTGGAACGGCGGTTGCCAACCATACATCCCCAACTCACATAAATTAGTGTAAAATTCCCTAACTCTCTCCTTTGTTATTTAAGATTTAGGCAGCGCGCAGCTGCGAGAGTAATAACACAATAGATACCACCTCACAACACCGGAAATATCCATTGTAAACATGAGCGAAAATCAGGGCCTCTCTTATACCTCGGCCGAGGTTGACGAGATAATGAGTGATCTATCGGTGTTCGCGGATGTGAACATAGCACAGAGCATTTCCACAACAAAAGATTGGGAAAACCTGACAGAACTAAAGAGGAACAGAATCAGAACCATCCTACACGGGACAATACTTAAGCAATATTTGAACAACAACATGGCATCTAAAGGGTTATTAGTTTCCAATGCACCTCGTATCTTCCTTGAAGACGAAGCATTCCGAAAAGACTGGGCAGCCATAGCGTGGCATTGCACACATGACTGGATAGTCCTAATCCTGAAAACAGCCCTAAGACTTTCAGAGAAAATCCAGGTAGAGATCCAGATAGCGGAAGGAAATATGAAATCAACCATCACAGGCTTCAAGAAGAAGCTTGATGAACTAAATAAGGAGATGACAGATTATAAGGACAATCTGTCACAACAGAAAGTGCAGAAATTCCAAAAAGATTTAAAGAGGTTCTCGATGACCAAAGCATACCCGTACTCAGACCCAGAATATGTACCACCATCAAAAGGAGAAGACAACTCAGATGCCTCCAGCAATGCATCCAGTAATACATCTAACACCAGTGTTAACTCAAGTGGAGGGAACACGAAACAAAGGGGGCGAGGACGTGGGAGAGGACAGGGAAATTGGCCATCCTTTAACCCAGTGCCAATGCAAGGGTATGCTGACCCCTATTATCATTCACAGACCATGGGGATGTATGGTTGGCAACCGCCGTTCCAACAACCTTTCTTTCAACCGAATGCCTATAGACCGCCTTTTTTATACCGGGGCGGCAAGGGACGGGGAAGAAGAAAAACCCAGAATCAAGGGGGGTCAAGTGCACTGGGCACCGGAAGAGCCGAGTGCGAACATGAACAGGCACAACCCCCAGCAAGCGGGACCAAGCAATCGGAGAACTTAGTTACTAATCTCTCAAGCAGACCCTTAAGTACAACTGAGGATTCAGTGTTGAATAAGGGTTTGGGCTTTGTACCTACTGCCAATTTGGACAAGTTCAGATTGCATTGTGAGCTCTCATCTTTCTTTCGCAAGTTACGACTGAAAGCCTTCTTTGAAAAAAGAACTAGCACGGAAGAAAACCTGGATCCAAATGAAACAGGGCTTAGGAGTAAGTCCACGTTCACGCCACCGCCACACCTGATTCCGGTGGAAATTTCTACTTTTGAGCAAGCTGTGTTCAATGAAATTGAGAATACGAACCCCAAAAAACCTTTCATGAACCTGACCAAACAGGAGAGAATTGCCCTGGATAACCTGCGAAATTGTGATACCATTGTTATCAAGCCTGCAGATAAAGGCGGAGGCATTGTTGTGCAAGATCGCACAGCTTATCAAACCGAGTGTCTCCGACTTTTAGCAGATCAGGACAGCTATCGCAGATTACCAGAGGATCCAACAGAAGACCTGAAAAGTGAGATAAAGTCACTAGTGGAACATGGTGAATCTGAAGGCTTTATATCAAAACAAGAAGCAGATTTCCTGAGTAGAAGTGAAGGGAAGATTCCCTACTTCTATACCCTGCCAAAAATACATAAGAACAAAATACCACCACCTGGCAGACCGATCGTCTCCGGAATAGGATCAGTACTAGAACCACTCTCGCAATTTTGCGATGTGTTTTTCAAAAAAATGGTACAAAAGACCAGCACGTATCTCCAAGATACCAAAAGCCTATTACAGATCCTGGACCAACTCACAGTGGAGAATGACACCATACTGGTGAGTTTTGACATTGAGAGCCTGTACACCAGTATCCCACAGGATGCTACACTGGATGTATTAGGACGAGCACTAGATAAGGAAGAGTGGACATCGAGAACCCCCAGGCAATTCATCTTGGAATGTGCCAGATTGGCACTCAAAAGAAATTACTTTGAATTTGAAGACCAGATTTTTTTACAGACAGGGGGAACATCCATGGGGAGTTCTTTTGCGCCGAGCATAGCGGGACTGTATGTCTATGACTTTGAAGAAAAATACATCCTCAGTCAAACAAACCCCTATAGCTCTAACATCCTAATATGGCGCAGATACATCGATGATGTGCTGGCTATATGGAAAGGTACAGAGGAGTCTCTAACTTCCTTCTTTAACTGGATTAACACCTGTGATGAACATCTACGGTTTACTTATGAAAAAAACCAAGAAACACTAGTCTTCCTGGATGTAACAATCACAAAAAAGGAAGGAAGATTGACAACTGTCACTCACTACAAACCCACCTCCAAAAACAATTTACTGCGATTCGAAAGCTTTCACCCCAGACCTCTACGCGAGAACTTACCTTATGGGCAATACCTGAGGATTCGTAGAAACTGCAGTGAGCTGGGAGATTACAAGAACCAAGCCCAAGATCTCACCAAAAAACTGCGGAATCGGGGATATCCGAACAAAATTCTCCAAAAAAGTCAAAAGCGTGCGCGGAACCAACCCCGCTCAGCTTTATTGGAACAGACTAACAAAACAGTAGAAGGAATCCCCTTGACATGTGTTACCACCTACAACACCATATCCAACGACGTCTCCAGAATAATAAAAAAGCATTGGAGCATCTTGAACACAGGCAATCTGAGGTGGGAAAAACCCTTGTTCTCCTTCAAAAAAGCACAGAGCATAAAAGACAGAATAGTCAATACAAGACCAATAAAGACAACCTCAGAGAAAGAAACACAAACTAATCTATGGGGTTTACCAAAAGTAACAGGCCACTATAAATGTGGTAATTGCAGTGTCTGCCCATTTACTATGAATACCAAAACACTACAGCTGGAACCCAATAAGATCTGGACAATCAGAGGGCAGACAAATTGTAACAGTGAAAATGTTATCTACATGCTTACATGCCCGTGCGACCTGCATTATATAGGAATGACAAGCCGTAAGATCAAATTGCGGATTGGTGAACATAGAAGCACCATTAGGTGTAAAAAAAACAATACCAGACTCACGGAACATTTTTTGTCCGCAGGCCCATACACCAGATGACCTTCGCTGGACGATTATCGAACAAGTAAAGCTAGGAGCCAATCTGATACAACGACTATTTGAAAAAGAACAGAGGTGGGTTTATAGATTATCCACCCACAAGTCGGGGTTGAACGATAATATTCCGTGGAACAGTGTAATGACTTGAAAACCTCACTTTTATATGCTAAGTAAAGGAACTTGATTTATCAGCATCTAACCCCGTTGGTTGTTAATCCTGATTCTGTCCTCTGTTCCATCTAAAATTCCCAATGATTTCTGTAGCCCGTGTAAATACACTCCTTTTAATTCTTTTTTATAAAAAAAAGGGACCTTCTTAGTCCCCATGGAAACGTAAACAGTCTTTGACTCCGTTTCCCGGCAGAAATGACATCATCCAAGGGCCCCACCCACTATTTTAACCCGATTGGCCCATTACGATCCACGTGATCATATCACGTGACGAGGCCACGCCCAACCAGGAACTGCTTCGGGTTTACTTTACCGGCATTGAGAACAACCCGGTCATTCCTCGGGGCGCCTCCGGCCGAACCAAGTAGGTTTGGCGTCTGATGATCAGAAGCTGCAAGTAAGTAAAGCGTGGCCAAGTCTGAACAAGGATACGTGTTTTTCTTCACGCTTTCTCCGCTCGATCCGCTGGCAATACAAAAATCTCAAAAAAGCCAGCAAACTAAAACCGGGCATTTGTTTGTTTTTGTTTTGCTCTCTACCTACTTTCAGGAGACGGACTCTTGCCGTCTTGGAAGCGCTGGTGCCCATGAAGCGGTAGTACCGCAAGGAAGTGTAAGCAATCAGCCATATACCAGTCGCAATTTATAATAGCGACTTCACGACTGCTCACAATTCTCTGCAGCCGTTCACTTCGTAACACTAGTATGATCACTGGCCCATAGTACGCCGCCCTTATTTTCACTAGTCATTCTCAGATGCCAAAACCAGATCGTCACCACTCCCTTGGCACTGATCTATGGCCCATTAGTCACAGTCCGGTAAAAGCACTGAAGTACTGTCGCGCAACAGATGGATTCTACTGTCTGACTAAAACATGGGCACAATCCCATGTATTGACTCATGGAAAATACTGGCTATATATGTTAAATGTAGTACATATGTGTAGTCAACCCCTGTATGTGATCCCTTCCTGTCTTTTTGTTTTTCCCTGTTTCCTTACAGGTTTTTCTTTGAATAAAGAAAATGCACCAATTTTACACGAGTTCACAATTTGTGTACTCCATCTTGGACTAGGGCAGGACGCACCTTAGCGTGTGCGGACCACCCAGTTCACTATCACGGTCCTGATGAAAACCAATGAATAAATACAATGGTTGAAACATGTAGACCTTTTTAATCAATAGCATTTATCACACTTCACATAGCACACTTAGCTATTTTTAATAACACTTCTTATAAACACCGAAGTCTACCTAATTAGGCATAGGTGTTACACATTTTTAATTAGGGTTCAAGCACTCAAGAATAAAAACTTGCAGTGAGTAGTGTTGGCCCTTTTTAAATTCATTTATTTGATCGCCTTGAACACATAAAAGAAAATAACCAGCTCCACTGTAATCAGGTGTCGCAGCACACCCTATAGGCACTCGGCCTATGGGGTGGGACCCCGATGATGAAGCATGTCACCAACCAGGTTGGTGAGTGAGGGGTCTTCTATAAGGATATGCATTATCCACTAACAGGTTGGGGCATACTGTGCTGAATTGAGCACTTAAACCCACTGTGAGAGAACCTTTTTTCTCCGTTTTTTGAGGGGTAACTCCTCCAGTTCTTTGATTCCCTGGAGGAAGTCTGTAACTGGCTCGAACTCTACAGGGCTGGTAAAGATGGTTTCAGCTCGTCATCCCAGTTGGCAGCAGACCCTGGACAGCGACGGCGGTCCAACAGGCTTCGGGGTCGCCGTGGCCAGGCAGGCCTTCTACCGTGGAGACATCGGCGGAACGGAAGGGAGTGTTGGAGGTATTGTCTACGCTGTCTGGTTCGCGAGGGGGCCCCATTGCAGAGGAAACGGACCCTGGAGACGAGGGGGCACCAACGGACTCGGACGAATCGGTGACCGACAGTGCCCACATGCCGGTGATCACTCCGAACTCGGTTGAGGACCTTTTGGATGGACAGGGATGACGGGGTGAGCTGCTTCTGTTTGGGTGAGGGTCTGCAGCGAGGGTGGCAGGGGTAGGCGATTGCCCATGAACTCTGGTAAAAATAGGGGAGGGGTGCCCTGCTCGTGACATAGCTTTGTGTTTTGGGCTCACTTTAGTCTCGGCAGCTCGAGAGTCGAGGGCCCATTACCGGCGCCCGGCCCGCACCTAGCCCTTAAGGCCTTCCTGCGGTGGCGACCGCAGGATTAGTCGGGGATTGTGGGATTGTTGGGGGTATGGTTTGGATGGGAACTAGATGGTACTATTTGGGTCCTGTTCTGGGGAGGGTGGGCAGGGGTTTGTTCCGAACGGGAGTTGTTGTTTTTTGGTTGGGGAAAATGGCCGCCATCAGTGTTGGGTTGATTGTTGCTCTTTCTATGTTGGGACCAGGGTGGGGAGACCCGGAACGAACGTTATGGGACAATGGCTGATGTTACTAATTTGAAATGCATTACTTGGAACGTACGGGGACTTCACACTATGTCTAGACGCCACAAAGTCCACGCTTATTTAGTGCGTAGAGGGGTGCAAATGGCGCTGCTGCAGGAGACCCATCTTAACAAGGCGGAAGGGGCGGCGCTACAGCGTAGGTGGAGAGGGCAGGTCTTCTATACTTCGTACTCAGCGTATGCCAGGGGGGCGCTGATTTGGATCAGAGCTGGGGTTCCATTCCAGGTTACAAAATCAGTGGTGGATCCGGAGGGTCGCTACGTAGCCATCTCAGGCACACTGGGGGGGAGGGACCTAAACGTTTGCTGTGTTTATGCGCCTAATGTGGACCAGCTAGCCTTCCTTTCCAGGTTATCGGGCTCATTGGCCCACTTCTTCTCTGGGCCCCTCCTAGTTGGAGGGGACTTTAATTCAATAGTGGACGTAGAGGCCGACCGCTCGCACCCCCCCCCTCCCTGACTCTCCGGTTCGCCGTGTGGCTAAAGGTAGGAGGGAACGGCAGACGCACTGGGGGCTCACGGACATCTGGAGAGCACAACACCCCGACACTAGGGACTACTCCTACTTCTCGGGCCTGCACGAGTTGCACGTCCGACTGGACGGGTTTCTGGGCTCGGCGGAGCTGGCTTCAGCAGCTATCCGGTCTGAATATCTGACCAGGACTATTTCAGATCATAACCCTCTCCTGCTGGACCTTCGCTGGTTTCCCGGGGTTGCCGCTGTGCCCACCTGGAAAATGCGCCCGGAGATCTTGGAGGACATAGTCTTTAAGGCAGACCTGGAGGATAAAATCTCGGACTATTTCGCGTCCAATGGGGGCACTGCGGGATCGAGGGCGCTGGAATGGGACGCCTTTAAGGTGGTGGTCAGGGGCTACTGCATTTCTAAAAAGGTGGGCATGCGGCGAATCATCCTTGATGACTTGGCTATGGCTGATCGGAGGCTCTGTGAGTTGGAACTCCGCCGCCCCGGGCGTCCTGAACTCCAGGAGCGCACAGCAGCGGCGAAGGAGGTGGTGGCGGCGGAGGTCGAGCGGTTGCGCTGTTTTGACTACAAGGCCTATACTGCTAGATCGCTCGCGGAGGGTGACAGATCGGGCGCATTGCTGGCGTGGTTAGCTAATCCCACACGCCAAACCACTCTAACGACGTCCATGCGCACGGCGGAGGGGGCCGAGGTGTACACTCAGCCTGAGATCTTGAGTTGTTACCTGCGCTACTATGAACACTTGTACCGCAGCTGCTCACCCAGGGACCCCGACCTGATTGAGGACTACCTGCGTCCCCTGGAGCTCCCAATGATGGAGCCAGACGTAGCGAAAGCTCTGGGCTCCGACATCGAACTGGGTGAAATCCACAGCGCCATTAAAAGGATGGCGAGGAATAAGACCCCGGGCCTAGACGGCCTTCCGATTGAATTTTACGCCGCCTACGCTGACCTCCTGGCACCGAGGCTGCTAATAGTTTACAGAGAGGCGAAACGGCTGGGTCGACTCCCCGGCTCGATGTGTGAGGCCTTGGTGGTTCCCCTTCTCAAACCGGGAAGGAATTCATCCGACCCGGCGTCCTACCGTCCCTTATCCATGTTGACTGTCGACTATAAGATACTGAGCAGCATATTTGCATCGAGGCTGCTTGGTCACATGCGCTCTCTGGTACACGAGGACCAGGCTGGATTCATTCCCAAGCGGAATACGACCATGAACATCCGTAGGCTGTTCCGTTTGCTGGGAGAACCGCACGTGGACGCCCCGTGCCCGGTGGTCCTTTCGGTGGATTTGGAAAAGGCGTTTGACAGCCTGGAATGGGATTACCTGCGTAGTGTACTACTGCGGTTCGGCTTGGGAGAGGGCTTCGTCAGGTGGACTACGGTATTGTATGCCTCGGCATCGGTCAGGGTACGGGCAGGCCCGCTAATTTCCTCGCAATATCCGGTGGAAAGAGGCACGAGGCAGGGTTGTTCACTGTCCCCGCTTCTCTTCGCACTAGCGGTGGAGCCGCTGGCGCTGCTGCTCCGATCGGGGGTCCACTTTAACGGTTTGCGGACACCATCGGGCCCACATCATGTCTCGCTGTACGCTGATGACCTGTTGCTCTTCCTTGAGGACCCGCTTGATGCCTTGAATGGGGCTGCATCGGCGCTCACGGCGTTTGGGGAGGTCTCCGGCCTTCGGGTGAATTGGGCCAAGACCTGTCTGTTCCCGGTTCGCAGGGGAACGCCCAGCCCCGACATCAGTAGAGAGATTAGATGGGAACCTGACTGCTTCAAGTACCTGGGGGTATACATCTACCACGACCCGACTGACCTCCTGGATGGGAACATAGCTCGTAGCACTCGCGCACTGCGTGGTTGCATGGAGTTCTGTGCTACCCTGCCGCTCTCAGTGGCGGGGCGAATCGCTCTGCTAAAAATGGTGGCGCTCCCCCGGCTGCTGTACTATTTCCGTGCGCTGCCGGTTTGGATCTCGCCGGCCACCTTTCGTCTACTGCGGTCAATGGTGGTGGGATTCCTCTGGGGCTCGGGCCGCCGGAGAGTGGCCCTCAAGACCCTAATGAGGCCGAAAGCTGAGGGTGGTCTTGCAGTGCCGGACTTCGAGAAGTATTATTTGGCAGCGCAGCTACAGACCTTCACTCAGGAGGTCGCCAGAGAGTTCCGAGGCCCAGAAACCGGGAGGGGCACAGGGATGGCTAGGCATGTTATCTCCTTCATTGCGTTGCGACAACGTCTGGCCTTGCAGGACCTGACGCTCGAAGAAAAGACCATTCGCTTATGCTGGAACCGCGCCCACGCCCGGGGACAGTTGCGGCTGCCGTATGCACCCGAAATACCTCTAGGTATGTTGACGGCCCTGCCTTACGGCGGTGACTGGTCACGACTAGCGGACTGGGAAGACGCGGGACTGCAGCTGGTGGGCGACCTCTACGAGGATGGGGCGTTACTACCCTTTCAGGAGCTCATTGACCGCTTTTTTGTTCCTCGTGGCGACTTTCTTCTGCACGCGGCCCTGGTCCGAGCGATTCAGGCGCACTGGAAGAACAGACTGGAGGAACCTCCTACATCCCCGGTGTGCCAGTATGTTATGATGTCCGCAGGCACGGTTAAGGCGGTCACATGCCTGTACAACAGACTGGTCAACGAGGGGTTAACCCCCCTCACCACCTTAAGATCCCGCTGGGAGGCGGATGTAGGGAAGGAGATTCCGGAGACGACCTGGTCACAACTCATGAGGCGGGCCTGGAAGGGTACGCGCCACGCCCGCTTTCAATTGGTCCACTTCTATGTACTCCACAGAGCATATTTGACCCCGGCGAAGATCCAGCAATACTTTGCCACGGACTCTGCGGACTGCCCCAGGTGCCGAGCGCCTGGAGCAGACCTTCTCCACATGCTATGGTCTTGCCCGGGGTTGTCCTCCTATTGGCTCGAAGTGGGGGACACCCTGCAGAGGGTGACGGGGAGATCCTTATCGGTTGATGCGGCAGTGGGGCTCCTGCACTGGTTTCCACATACCCCCAAAAATAAAATCTCTAGTAAATTCATCGATCTAGGGCTTCTCCTCGCTAAACGGGAGGTGACCAGGAACTGGAAGGCAAGGGTTGGTCCAACGGGGGTTCGGTGGCACAGCGAACTTTTGAAGTGGGCGGCAGGGGAAAGCACGCTGCGATACCAGTTGGCTAGGAGGCAACACAACGAGAAGGCGCAGGAGGCAGCGTTAGAATGGGAGACATTGGTGCAGGCCCTTAGGGATTATTGCGCTTCCAGCGACTCTGAAAGTGAGGATGCAGCTCGGCCCGAGTCCCGATAGACAATGGTACTTTACATGTCTGTAGCATTCCCGGGGGTTTCTCCCATGGCTCCTTCTACATCTATTACCATACACTGATGGCGGGCTTGGGGAGGGTTCTGTTTAGTTCATAGAGTTTTTGGGGGGGGTTTTCTTTTGCTTCTTTTTTGTAGGATGGTTTGGAAAAGCAGATGACGGACTGTGGTTCATCCGGACCGGCCTCGACCTCCCATTGGGCCCTCACTGATAATCGCCGCCCGACCCTCGGGTTGTGGGCTAAATGGCTGTGTACCTGAATATCTTACTGAGGGGGGATGGGATACGTTCTACTATTTTCGTCTGAACTTATAATGCTGGTCCACTTTGTAATTTTTTTACTGATTCCTGCAATAAAAATATATTTAAAAAAAAAAAATAATAATAAATCAGTTAGCTGAAGCCCTATTAAAGGAATAACGACTGTGACATACAAAACCTATATGGCCAGCAGTAGCCATATACAATGGGAAAATTAAAGCTTCCATCATTTACGGTGCCGAACTATGGGGGTTCAAAAATCTATTACCCTTAGTACAAGCACAAAATAAGTTCCTGAGATCTCTGACTGCCCTCCCACAATCTACACCCCCGAAGCCTTTGCTTTTAGATTTGGGCTGTTCTGCCCTCAATGAGGTCGCAGGTTTTAGACCCCTAGCTTATTGGAGGGGGCTTTGTACCACCCCTGAATTGGCACTGTATGCTAGTGCATTAATGCACATCAAGAGTGCTGATTTATCATCTAAAATCAAATGGATGCAGAAGGTCAAGAACAATTTAAAGGGAATGGGGCTTAGTCATTTGTGGGACGACCCAACAGGAAACACTTTTCCCAATAAAAATGATTTTAAAGTGCTTTAATGGGATATGATTTCTAGAAAGACCCTGTCAGCGGCGGGTAGTACCTCGCTTTCAGGTATCTTCTTAGATCACAAGTTTGCATCAAAAGCAGAACCATACTGGAATTTGATCACAAAAACTAGTGATTGGAAATTATATCACCAATTCCGATTGGGTACTCTTCCCCTAAGATCTTTCATTGCTAAATGGAAAAAGCCCATTAATACCAAGTGCCCTTTTTGTCATATCCAGGAAGACTCAATAACCCACGTACTCTTCGTGTGTCCGGCTTACAGAGGCTCCCGTTGTTGGTGGCTCAAGCCATTGTGTTCCAATCTTGGCACTAGATCTTATATGATAGCCATGCGCATCCTGACAATGTACACACATGCAGACATTGTTATTACCATTGCGAAATTTTGGACTTGGTCCTGGGCACTGAGGAGGAAGAAATTGGAGGCTGTGTGGGAATTAAACTTAGAGCCTGAGTGTCCTAATCAAAACTGGCCTCCCTCTAGAGATTAATTGTAGAAAAACACTATATTTGATTGATTTTATCTATCTTAACTAATATAGATTTGTTAGGATTTCGATAATGTTGGTATTATTTTTGTATGTAATAAATGTTTTTAGAGTGTTACCTCTTTTATCAACACTTTTATGTATGAATTGTGTCTTTTATGATTGTAAATTATTGTATAAAGACTAACTGATGATGATGATGATGATGATGAGTCCTTCTTTGGTTGCACATACTCCTCTGATCTGCGCTCTGATCGGACACCTCTTTCCAAGCCTTTTTCAGATGACTCCTGAAAGGAACAAGAGGAACGTGCTTTCAATATTATCACGGTTACACAGGTAGAGTTTTTCATTGGACTACTGTTTAGTAGATCTGCTCGGTGATTTAAAATCTTTTTTATTTTTCTTATTTTACCACATCTTCTCAGAAGACTTGGGCGCCTGCTTCGAGTTATTCTTTTCAGAATTACCCTTAATTTGTGGTTTACTAGGTCTGGCTCACAATTATTTCTTGCAAATTATGCATAGGTTTCCTCAATAATTGTGGGTAATTCAAGATCCTGTTGTCCCGGGCCTAAATCTGTGAGTCGTTGGCGTACCGCCAATGCTACTGCTTTAATTTTAACATTTCTCATTATTATGAGGGATACCGCAGCACAGTTACACTTCAGTTTGTCCCCAAATCCAGGGCATGGGCTTCCCTGTATTCATTGTGGATGAGTTTAAGCACCTCTGTCAAAACCGCTATTGAGGGTGTACCTTGTGTTCTGGTTATACTGCACCCCAAGTTGCATAGTCTTTCACCAGGGAGCCATCCCCATTGGCAGGCAAATAATGAGAATAATGTGCTTTTCCTGGGGCCCTAAATGAGGAAACACTGCTTCAAGCTGACGTGTTTTATGCAATCCAGAACAGAATTTCCACCCGTCTGATGTGAATTTTACCTATGACTGCATTGACAGTCACTGGAATAATTCCAGGCGTACCCAATTGTGATTGTGCAGCTTGATTTATTTTCATTGTTCTCATGACAAATTGTGGCAAACATCTATATGTTCTAACTAAATCTGTGTATAATATATGTAGGTATGTTGCTGTAAGATTTGCTATATCTGGGTACAGTGTGCAACTGTCTGAGACTAGCCATGTTGCTTCCTCATTGCTAAGGAGACCTAGTCTAACATTGTTGTGCATATGTGGTAGGGTGTCTTCAAACCAATGTTTGGTGTTCTTGGTATGTTAATGGTATTTCTAGTGCTTTATAAGCTGTACAGTTGTTAGGAACTGCAGCCTCAGTATAGGTTTGAAAATGTATTGTTCATGCATCTGCTGCTGTGAATGTAACCAATGAATAGACTACCTCTGTCCTGTATGCTTTGTGGGCATCAACCCCAAAAGTAATGTCTCCACCCGCAAGGGTCGGTCCACGTTGTTGCAGCATTTGTGTAACCGCATGGCTGCAGTTTACTGGTATGTTAATTCCTGCGTCGTCGGCCATATAAATATATGGAATTCAGAAAGGGTACAGCTATAGGGTGATCCTTTGAAATGTTCAGGCTTGAACAACCTACAGCCAATACTTAGGATTTACCTACTCAGCTGAGGAGGATTTTGTCTCCAACACCACGGATGTCTCTGGTTCGTAGGTGAGTAAGGGGCTTTGGGTATACAAAAGAAAACTGCTCAGGTGATACATTAAATAAGAACCGAAGCTAGAACATTGGCAGCGCAATGTCGTACAGCGCAATGATGTACAGCAATGTTGTATAGCAGTAACACTGTGTGTTTGTGTAACAATATAAATGTTAGAACTGTGCAAGACTGATTATGAGCACACCATCAGGATAAGTTGGCCTTAGTCCTGCTAGCTCACACTGCACCATCTGTACCCCAAACCTGACAAGGTAATAAATAGATTGTGCAACCTCAGAACATGACAATCCCAACCCCTCAAGGAAATTGTGGTAACAGATCTAGAATCTTTTCTTTTGGTTACTCATGCATACCCAAAAAGATACACAAGAAATACACAACATGCAGTTTCAATATTTATTGAAGAATTGTGATTCTTGAGTAAAATACGCGTGCTGCAATAATCAATAGAAAGGAACAGAATAATGTGAACAGCATTACGAGAATGGTGAAAAAGATAAACAGTTCAACCTTTTGCTCTTTACAGACAATATATGCTTGCATAGAAGTACTGTAGTATAGTGTACTCCCACCTAGCGCTTTCTAACCTAATGTGCCCAGGGCGGGTGAGTCTGCCAAATCCCGGGTGATCTAACTCCCCAGTTACTAGTCATAAGTGTCCTCAGGGTGCTCGTCGTGGTGGGGAACTGGGCAGCATCACTTTGTAAGAGGTAAGCAAGACCATCTGGGCTCGAATTCTGGCATGAGGGTGACCTCTTAGTGCAAGCGAAATGCTCCGCTGTCCAAACAAGAAAGTGATGTTGTTTGTATAATAAACATCACCCATGTTGCCACTCCAAAGTACCAGTCAGGCCACTATTGTTGATTCTATTGTGATAGCTCTGTCGTTCTGCAGTGAAATTAGCCCTTCTACAGAATGTTCAAGGTGTTTGATAATATGCCTACAGACTGGAAATGTAAGCAAAAGATAGTTCAGAGAATATTATCCTGTATAGGCACACAAACAGGTGGGTATCAAATTGCATTGTGTTTAAGAAAATAAGGCAACTTAAAAACATGAGCATGTAAAATGGTGGTATTTCTACTTGGGCATACAATGTGATCACATGACACCTCCCTACCCTACCGACTGAATATTGTGAAGTAAAATCCTTCTATCACTCAGATCACTTATGACATTTTCTTCCTGAGCTTGACCACATCACGACCTGACCTGTATTGTTTGTTTCTCCTTCCTCACATCAGCATGATAATACTGCTTATTTCTATGACATACATTCATCATGCTTGTTTTTCCCTTCCCATATTAGCAATGTGATGTCACCTTCTTCCATATTTCAGACCAACTACGCACTTTATTTCCTTAATGCTTTCATCTGTTTAATTGCCATTTCTCAATGCCGCTGATATACTATGGGCCTGATTACAAGTATAGGTGTTATTTATCACACCTGGTAAATAACGATACCATGGGGTTTGTTATTCACATGCAAGAAATAGGAACTATTACGAGTTTCTATGGACTAACATGCAGATTTTGGTGTTTAACGCACCAAAATCTGCCTGATACAGTAATTAACACATGGTTTTCCCCTGTTAAATTTTGTCAGGATTGTCCTGCCGACATTTAATAAAGGTTCAGGTATTAAATGCATCTGTTTATTATACCTTAAATAACACTCAACTCGTAAATTCCAACCAATGCGTAAATGCATGGGTCAGAAAAAACTGACTGACTCAAAATCAGTCCCTATGTATTTTTCTGCTTGGCCACACTAATGATACAGTCATTTCTTCCTCCTACGCTAGGAGGCCATCATGCATTTCCTGGCTGCCACAGCCATGTGATGCAATTTTTCTTAAGGGACCAGATCCTGGCAAGCATTTTCCATTAGGTCGTTAAAAACATGATGTTACTGTTTCTATGTTACTGTACCAGTGTACACTTCTCTTCCTTGTTAAATCCATAATGTGCATTTGCTGACTGCCTTTGATCCAGGGAAATGTTTCTTCCTTCCCATGTCAGCAATATGATGGCTCTTTCTTCCCAAAATCTTGTTTAGCATACTTTTTGCATTCCTTTCACATTGACAATTATGCCATACGGCACACGCTCATGCTTTGGGACTCAACAAGAACTCTTCCTACAGGCAAAATTGATTCACTTTGTCCAACTACCATGCCTAGTTCCTCCCAGGAATGCTTCTACGCCATATCATCAATGCAATACTCTTCCTTCTATTACCAGACCTAAATGAGCTGTCATATTCTCCTATGCTACAGATCCATCCCCCAACAATCGTCCTGATTGGAAGCTACTTTATTCCTGCAGTGGCTCCCATCGCTACCTGATTTACCCCCTCCATATTATAATGAAGGGGGTATCGCAAAGTGCGTCCGCCGCTTTCCCGCCTATCAGCAATCGTCCCGATTGTCGGCCGGGTTGACTTGGGCCACAATATGATGGCAGTGCCTAGTAGGCACTGCCATCCATATATTTTTTTTTTTTTTTCATTTTCCAATCTTTACTTCGGCCATTGGCCATAAAAGATAAACAGTACAGCTATACAGTTACAATAGATCAGCACATTTAAACAATATAAAACATTGGAATTGAGTATTGCTAAAAGTACCTTAAAAACTATAAATCTTAAGATTTAGGAGGAAACCAGCGTCTTTAAAATGCGATTGCAGGTGTGCCAGACATTGATAAAAAAAATTGTCAGTGCAAACACAGTTGGGCCTGAGACATCAGATTTTAAAAGCCTGTACATTGGGGCATATTCCCTACAGCCCATGTTTCTAATCAGTGGAAGAAGCCAATATTTCCTCGCAACCCTATAAGCTGGGCAAAAGAGGGCCACGTGTAAATCAGTTTCCTCCATGGCGTCGCAGGCCGGACACTGCTTTGAGGTGGGAGGTGATGACCAGGATCTGGTGAAAGATCGAAAGGGCAATGTACCGTATCTCCATTGGAGAAACAGCTTTCTGGCAAGCACAGGGGAAATAGCATCCAAAACCCCCTCGAACCTATATAAGTCCTTACTTTGTACAAATACAGAGGATAATGACCCTTCGGCCTGGCTATCCAGGACCCTAGCTAGTTTTTGTTCATAATATGCATTGGCCAGGGACCTTTTGGAGATGTTTAGTGAGGCACTTGCAGGATCAGTCCATAATTCAGGGAGCCCCATTTCCATACAAATACATTGGATGTGTTTAATCCAGGGGATCCGGAGCGCTTTCGGGTGGGTCAGTAGTTCCACAAATTCCGCCCTATAGGCTGCAAGATCGTTACTGCTCCACAGCCTACACCAGAAGGCTATGGGTCTCAGACCTATTTCATCGGCTATTGGTCGTAAACCCAGATCAAGCCTCAAGGGGAGGAGCGGGGTGCTGGGTGGAAGCGCGGTTATCTGTCTGATGAAATTATTCTCCGTTAGTGACAGACTACGGCAAGGTGTGTGTCCCCACAGTTCCACCCCGTACATGGTCGCTCCCCTGGCCTGGACCTTGTATATCTGGATAAGCGACCCCAGCGGACGGTATGAGGAGCCATTCATCATCCGGGCGATACCCCCGGTAGTTTGTGTCAGTTTGAGGTTCGCCCTGCTCTGATGGGATCCCCAAGACATGGTTTCATTAAGGGTCACACCAAGATATTCGAAGGTGGAGACTCTCTCTAGCCGCGCTGCTCCCAACAGCGGGTTCGGCCGCAGTTTTTGGCTTGGATTCAAAACCATAAACTTGGTTTTGGCCGCATTAATTTCTAACCCCCTGTCAGTGCAGAAGGCCACAAATGAATCCAGGATCATCTGTATCCCCATAGGGGTTTTAGATAGCAGCAGGGTGTCGTCTGCAAACATAATTGCTGGCACCCTGCTGCCATTCAGTTTGGGGGCGTCGGTATAGTCAATGGCATTCAGATGGGCGATTACCCCGTTAACGAAGAGGCAAAACAGGGTCGGTGCCAACACACAACCCTGCCTTACCCCTCGGTCAACGGGGAAGCTTTCAGTAAGTTCCCCGGACCTCCCACACCTCACTCGAGCATTATTATTGTGGTGTAGCCTCTGCAAGATTAATAGGATGTCCGGAGGGACGCCCATCTCTGCCAAGACGCTCCAAAGTTTCCCTCTGGGCACCAGATCGAAGGCGGCCCGTAAGTCCACAAAAATTGTGTAGAGACTACCGCTTTCGAATATTGCTGCCCTCCAATAGATGATGTTCAATCTAAAAACCTGGTCCACTGTGGAAACTCCCTTCCTAAATCCCGCTTGGTAGGGACTAAGGACACCCACCTCTTACACCCAGTCCTGGAGCCGATTCAGCAAGACCCTGCCAAACAGTTTCTGTGCTACATCAATTAAACTGATGGGTCTGTAGTTGGCTGGGAGGAGAGGCGAGCCCTTTTTAAAAATGGGCACCACCTCCGCCCCCAGCCAAGTACTAGGGATTTCCATGCCACTAAGAACTCCGTTAAAGAGAGCGGTGAGGTAGGGGGCCCAGACAATGGGCTCCTGTTTAAACAGGTCCCCGGGTGGGACATCCAGTCGCGGCGCCTTTCCGGAGGCGAGTCCTGCTATGGCAGCAGTAACCTCGCCCAGTGTCATTGGATCCCCTTCATAATCTGGCCAACCAGCCCCGGTGTCAGCGATGAATTCTCCCGGCTCAGAGCTGTATAGGGACTGGAAATGTGCCTGCCACACCCCTGGAGCGATGTTTGGCTCGATTGCCGATTGGAGATTTCCGACCCCCCACTCACTATCCTCCAAAACAGGCGGTGGTCTCTAGTCGCTAGGGCCTTAGTAAGTTCTTCCCACTGGTTTTCCTCCCATTCGGCTTTAGCGTGGGTAACAAGTTTCTTATAGGCCCGCCTGCTTTCTCTTAGGTTGTCCCCCCCTAGACCCTCCTTAATAAACATAAGGAGTTCCCCTTTTGCCCTTCTGCATGCTGAGTTGTACCAGGATGATTTGCATTGCCGCCCCCTGCTTGGTTTCCGTGTGCTACTGAAGAGGTTAGGGGCCGAAGCCTTTATGAGGTCCTCATGAGCCTTATATAATTTGGCCTGGGAGTCTTTATTGTTCACCTCGGTGTCCAAGTTCCCCACAGTTTCCAAGATGGGAATTATCCCGTCATAGAGCTTGGGAAGTTTCTTCTTACTTGTAACCAGATGCTCCCACCTGATTCTTCTCCTGCTGTTTTCCAGGAGAAGCGCAGGTTTGTTTCCCTCCAAAACGGTCGTGGGAGTCTGGAGGCCAGGGTGGACAAGGTCGAGCTCGAGTGCATTATGGTCACTATCTGCCCTTTCCGTTACCCTAAAGTCCCGGATGGTTGGCCACTTCACTATTTGGGCCAAGTCATAATCCAAGCGAGACTCTCTTCCCACTCTATTATAGGTGGTTCTGCTGGGTATGTCAGATCTCATTCGCCCATTACAGGCTCTAATTCCGAACTTTAGGGTAAGGGCTGTGATTTGTAATGCAAGTGGGGTCCATGCCTTCGGGGGGGGGAGCTTCTACCGCGGGCACTGCCCATCTAGCCTCTTCCTCCATTGAGAACCCCTCTAGAAGGCCTGGTAGTGGCTCAAAGTGAGAATTAAGATCCCCTCCCACCACATAGAATGAGTCACTCGGTAGCTCAGTTAGATAGTTCGTGAGTTCATCTATGGTCGATGATTCCTTGGCAATTCCCACAGGCCTGGAATAAATGTTAATTAAAACAAGTTTAGCTTGGTTTGGCCAGGATAGTAAGACCGCAAGAATGTCATCAGAGGTGATCGGTAACCGTATTGCCTCACAGCCTAGGTGAGATGCAACCCAGGTCGTGAGCCCCCCTGACGGTCGGCCTTTACCCTCCCACCTTGCTGGAATGAAAAATGACTGGTAACCTTGGTGCCCATAGTCTTCTCTTGCCCAGGTTTCCTGGAACATACAAACGTCTCCAGTCTCAATGTAGTTTGCCCAGTCGGGGTCGGCCAATTTGTTAGCCAATCCGGCAACATTCCACCAGATTAGTCTCAAGTGTTCAGGGGTGTCAGTTGCCGTGCCAGAAAGGTGGGTGGAGACGGTTTCAGACACTGGATCAGTCAATGGTTCAAGAACATTGCCAACATATTAGGATGAGTACGGTGGAAGGTCTTTCCATGGAGGCGATGCTGCCATGGAAAGGCTGGTGGAGAGGTGCTTGGGGGCCCGTTGTGGGCCCCCGTGGGATGGGGTGCCCTTGGGGGGTACCATGGGTACCCCCTCCATTACCATGCACAAGGTGGCAGGCACCGTGCAGTGCCTGCCACATTGTTCATGGAAATGCACACCATGGCACTTTGGCATTGCAGCGGTTGCTGCCTACAACAGCACCAGCCGCAATGTCAACAATGCAGAATGCAACGGCCAAGTGGATGTATGATGGCACATCGCAAACGTTAACATCGTATGCCCTCACATTGCCCTTTTTTACATCGCATGTCCCTTTACTTCGCAAGTAATCACACGCACCCAATCACGTCGCATTTCAATTGAAAAGCATGCAAAATACATTCACACCGCATACAAACACCCTGCATGGTTCTAAATTTTCACCCCTTTGAGCTTTCCCCTTGACCCTAAGGCCTAAACTACACTGCAAGCAAAGTACTAAACACACTACAACCCCCTAAAGCCTAAAACTCCATCATATACGACCCTTAACCGTAAGCCCTAACCCTAAAGATTAAAACACTACCACATACGCCCCTTAACCCGAAAGCCTAAAACACTACCATATCCAACCCTTAACCCTAAGCCCTAAAAGCTCTAACCCTAAAGTCTAAAACACTACCATATCCGACCCTTAACCATAAGTCCTAAAAGCCCTAAACCTAAAGTCTAAAACACTACGATATCTGACCCTTAACCCTAAGCCCTAAAAAGCCCTAACCCTAAAGTCTAAAACACTACCATTTCCGACCCTAAGCTCTAAAAGCCCTAACCCATAAAACACTACCATATACTACTATTAATCGTAGGCCCTAAAGCCTAAAACCCTCCCCCTCCACTACACTCCCCATCAACTACCCTAAAGCCTAAAACACTACGAGTACATCGTCGTCCTTACCTGTCTCTCGTGGTACCAGCATTGTCTCCCCGCCGTCCGTGTCCGTTGTAAGCACCTGTGATCTAATGGCGCCTCCGATGTAATGGGGTGCGTAGTGAATGCACGCGTTGTAACGTCCTGTGCGTTGCGACGGCATGCGAAGTAGACGTATGCAATGTGAGGCATACGTTGCGATGGTCGGTTGACCCGCCGGGATAGCAGTCACATCCTAATTAACGGAGTAAAACCTCCGCACGTCTGGCGGCTGGTCCCAACACCGCGACGATGGCAGGCAGACTCAGGTCCGCCCGCCATCCTAATAGGCCCTTTAGTATCAATTGGCATACAACATTATAAAAAATCTAAACTATGATGCTTTACATACTTGGACGTTTGGCATGTTGCCTATTTTACTCTAACTAAAAATGCAATAATGATATCGGAGTAGCACATGCATTTTGATGGGCTGTTAACAGGCTCTTAATTGTGATTTGCATTATGACCTCAGCAATTAAAACTGGTGTTATTTCTCTTGGCATACTTTTTTTGTTTGGTAATTTTCCAGTGGGTTACTCTGCAAAAGATAGGGACACAAATATTTGTCTTCAGCATCCAGTGATTTTTTTCGAGCACGCACTTTTTTTGTGGACAGATAATATGATTTCATGCCACAGAGAAAAATTGCTCCTGGGATATTTCATTATTTCTACTTCAGAGCTGCATGTACAGCAGAGTGCTGTTCAACCAATGTAATTAGAAAGTTGAACTTCAGATTGCACTATTTGGTCCGATTTTTTCAAAAATAATGCAGGTGGATTGGAAATCTCTTCACATTTCCCGGTGAGAGGGTCATGACTGGTCACTTCATTTTAGGACATTTGGGCTGGTGTTACATTATTTCCAAAGGCAGTTTTGGGTTCTTAGTACGGTCCTGTGTTTGTTTAATTTAATGAATGCCATTTCATGTTTGCACAAGTAGGAACTACAGAAAAACTGGAATCGCTAAATACTTGCAAGGCAATGCAAAACAACGCAAACTGGGAAAATACGCAAAGAAAATGGATTAGTTTCAAGTAGTTTGATTATATGCAGCAATTTCAATACTGGGAGACCCAAGGACGTGTTTATCAGTTTCTGAAGAAAGTGCGTATATATATTTTGCCCGCGTGTTTCCCTTCTGTCACACAATAATAGAAGACGAACATTTCCGTGAGCTTGGCATTTGTTAACATAATGTTTGTTATGTGAGCCATAAACTTTGATTGTTTTTAGTCCATTATGCTGTGTAACAGCAGTCTGTTTTATATAACGGCCCAGGTGTTACAGTTAATTCCGTGCATAAAGATTTTGGAAATGATAAAAAAGGAAATGATGTGCTGTCGGAATAACATTGTAAAATCATTAAACGTTAATTTTGCTTGGCTTTGAAATTGCTTTGTCTCAAATGACCATAGGTTATGGATTAAATTGCATAATCATAAGGCATTGTCCCTTCGTCCTTCTCACCATCAATCAGAGTACTTGTAAAGCGTGCTACTTACCCGTGAGGATCCAAAGGCGCTGAGGGGAAGGGGTGCTGCTACTGTTCGAAGAGCCAGGTCTTGAGGAGTCTTCTGAAGTCGAGTAGGTCTTGGGTCTGCCGTATGTGGGTAGGGAGGGTGTTCCAGGTCTTGGTGGCAAGGAAGGAGAAGGATCTGCCACCGGAGGTCGTTCTTTGGATGCAGGAGACAGCGGGCGAAGGCGAGGCTGGCTGAGCGGAGCTGGCGGGTGGTGGGGGTGTGGAAGCTGAGTCTGCTATTCAGGTAGGCTGGTCCGGCGTCTTGGAGTGCTTTGTGTGCGTGGCTGAGGAGCTTGAAGGTGGTCCTCTTGTAGACGGGGAGCCAGTGTGGATGTCTCAGGTGGGGGGTGATGTGGCTGCGGTGGGGAACGTTGACGATCAGTCGGGCAGAGGCGTTTTGGATGCGTTGTAGTCGTTGTAGGTGTTTGGCTGGGATTCCTGAGTAGAGTGTGTTGCCGTAGTCCAGTCTGCTGCTGACGAGGGCCTGTGTCACCGTTCTTCTTGTTTTGGTCGGGATCTACTTGTAGATCCTGCGGAGCATGCGGAGGGTGTTGTAGCAGGAGGAGGAGACGGCGTTGACCTGCTTAGACATGGAGAGCGAGGAGTCGAGGATGAATCCTAGATTACGTGCATGGTCGGTAGGTGTTGGTGCTGTTCTCAGTGTGGTCGGCCACCAGGAGTCGTCCCAGGCTGAGAGGGTGGGTCAGAGGATGAGGGCCTCCAGCTTGTCCGGGTTCAGCTTCAGAAGGATGCTCCTCATCCAATCGGCGACGGCCTTCATTCCCTCGTGGAGGATGTTTTTGGCGGTGTGTGGGTCCTTGGTGAGGGAGAGGATGAGCTGGGCGTCGTCAGCGTAGGAGATGATGTTGAGGTCGTGATGGCAGGCCACTTGTGCGATGGGGGCCATGAAGATGTTGAACAGTGTTGGCCTGAGGGAAGAGCCCTGGGGGACACCGCAGATGATGTCGGGGGCTTCGGATTGGAAGGGTGGGAGGCGAACGCTCTGGGTTCTGCCAGAGAGGAAGGACGTGGTCCAGTCAAGAGCCTTATCTTGGATTCCGGCTTCTAGGAGGCGTGTCTTTAGAGTGCAATGGCAGACCGTGTCGAAGGCGGCTGACAGGTCCAGGAGGATGAGGGCTGATGTTTCGCCATTGTCTAGTTGGCGCCTGATGTCATCTGTGGCGGCGATGAGGGCTGTCTCGGTACTGTGGTTTTGTTTGAATCCGGACTGGGACGGGTCCAAGATGTTGTTGTCTTCGAGGTTGCGGGCCAGTTGCCGGGAACGGGAGCAGAGAGATGGGCTGGAATTTTTTGAGGTCCTTGGGGTCCACTTTGGGCTTCTTGAGGAGGGCGTTGATTTTGGCGTGCTTCCAGCTTTCCGGGAATGTCGCTGTTTCGAAGGAGATGTTGATGACCTTCCGTAGTTGGGGTGCGATGGATGCGTCTGCTTTGTTGAATACGTGGTGTGGGCACGGGTCAGATGGAGATCCTGAGTTTATGGAGTTCATGACCTTGTGTGTCTCGTTGTCATTGACGTTGGACCAGGAGTTCAGGTGGTTGGCGCTGGTGGTGTTCACAGGGGAGGTGGAGTCTGGGGTAGTCAGGGCGGTCGTGGTGTTAAAGCTGTCGTGGATGTCAGCGATCTTGAGGTGTAAGAAGATGGCTAGTGAGTCGCACAGTTCTTGTGAGGGCGGGATGTCGTTGGCATTGGCACTGGGGTTGGAGAGTTCCTTTACGATGCTGAAGAGCTCTTTGCTGTTGTATGCGTTGTTATCCAAGCAGTCTTTGAAGCAGGATCTCTTGGCTAATCTGATGAGGTGGTGGTGTCTGCGGGTGGCGTTCTTGTGGGCTGCGTGGTTGTCCGGTGTGCGTTAGTGGAGCCATGTCTTCTCCAGCTTCCGGCATGCGCGTTTAGAGGTCTGGAGCTCGTCGGTGAACCAGGTGGTTCTCTTGTTGGCTTGGCTGTTGGAGGGTTTTTTGAGCAGGGTGAGGGTGTTTGTGCAGTCGTCGATCCACTGTCTGAGGTTTTGGGCTGCGGCGTCTGGGTTGATGGGGTTGGTGGGTGGGTGGGTTCTTGGGGAGGGAGGTGATCAGCTGGTCTTCGGTGACTTTGCTCCAGCAGCGGTGAGGTAGCTGTTGGGTGCGGTGGTGCGCGGTTGGTTTCTTGAAGGTGAAATGGATGCAGCGGTGGTCGATTCAGTGGAGTTCGGTGGTGTGGTCAAAGGCAACGTGGGAGCCTGTGAAGAAGACGGGATCCAGTGTGTGGCCGGTGGAATGTTTGGGTGTGGTGATGAGTTGTCTGAGGCCTAGGTTGGCGAGGTTGGCGATCAGGGTGGCGGAGTTGGCATTGTTGTTGTTCTCAAGGTGGAAGTTCAGGTCCCCGAGGAGGATGTAGTCCATGGAGGCAAGTGCGTGGGTGCAGGCGAGGTCGGCGATGGAATCGCTGAACTGAGCCCGGGGTCCAGGGGTTCTGTAGATGATTGTTCCTCTGAGGGTAGTGCTAGGGTCGGTGTGGATCCAGAAGTGCAGGTGTTCGGCGGTGTTGAGGGTGTCGTCTGCGTGGGTGGCAACCTCGAGGGTGGACTTGTGGACGATAGCTATTCCTCCTCCGTCTCCTTTGGCGCGATCCATGCGTTTGATCTTGTAGCGGTCCAGGATGGCTATGGCGATGTCAGGCGCATAGGAGTCATTCCACCAGGTCTCGGTCAGGAAGGCCACGTCTAGGGCGGAGGTGTCGAGCAGATCGCAGAGCTCGACGGCATGTTTGCGTGCGGAGCGGGTGTTGAGGAGTATGCAGCAGAGGTGGTTGTGTCTAGCCCTTGGAGGTTTGGTGGTTCTGTCGCAGGTGAAGCTGCAGGTGTGGAAGGAGAAGGGTACGTGGGTCCATTTCGGGGCGGCCTGGAAGCAGGTGTGGTTTCGGCCGGCGTTGAGTGCATGGAGGGTGCTGGCGTCCTAGTTGATTCTGCTGTTGTGGCGTTCGCGGGGTCCAGGGTTTCTGGCGCTGGGCGCGATGGGTGCGCCGGACCAGCGGCGTGCCCCCTGCGTGAGTCCGCTTTGCGGCTGCTTCTCTGGCCTGCATATGAGGTGGTTTGTGAGGGAGGAGCAGCTGGGAGGCGGGAGCGGGGAGGCGAATGGGTGTGCAGGGGGGCAGGCCGCAGGGGTGCAGCTGCGGGAAAGGGTCAGATCGGGAGCGGCGGGAGGGCGTGGGGAACTGGTGCACAGGGCAGAGGGGAGGGAAATACCCAGGAAGCAAGTAGGCAGCAAGGAGGCAGGAACCAGGCAGTCAGGTGACGAGCAGCGGCGTGGGGGCGACCTGCCTGCAAGCAGGGTCAAAGGTAAAAAAAAGTGCAGAAAGGTTACAAAAAACAGGGGGAAAGGAGTAGCACAGAGGCACAAAAGTCACAAGAAAGGGCAGAAAAGGTCACAAAAAACGGGGGGAAACGAGTGGCACAGAGGCAGAATGGTCACAAGAAAGGGCAGAATGGTCACAAAAAACAGGGGGAAATGAATGGCACAGAGGCAGAAAGGTCACAAGAAAGGGCAGTAAATGGCACAGAAAACAGGGGGAAACGAGTGGCACAGAGGCAGAAAAGTCACAAGAAAGGGCAGAAAGAAAAAAAAAATGGGGGGAAACTAGTGGCACAGAGGCAGAAAGATCACAAGAAGGAGCAGAAAAGGTCACAAAAAACGGGGGAAAATGAGTGGCACTGAGGCACAAAGGTCCCAAGAAAGGGCGGAAAGGTCAAAAAAACAGGGATGAAATGAGTGGCACAGAGGCAGAAAGGTCACAAGAAGGTGCAGAAAAGATCACCAAAAACAGGGGGAAACGAGTGGCACAGAGGCACAAAGGTACCAAGAAAGGGCAGAAAGGTCACATAAAACGGGGGGGAAAGAGTGGTACAGAGGGCACAAAGGGGAGTAGAGGCAAGAAAAACAAGTACAATCAGGGGAGCAGAGCGCAAGAAAAACGGGTACAATCAGGGGAGCAGAAGGCACACAAAATGAGTGCAATCAGGGGAGCAGAAGGCAAAAAAAACAAGTGCAATCAGGGGAACAGAAGGCAAGAGAACAAGCACAATCAGGGAATAGAAGACAAGAGAACGGGCACAGATAAGAATGCAGGCACAGGGGGGAGACATGAATCACATATTGAGGCCTGAATGCCTTTATCACACCAATTTCCAACGTATAAAATACCCTTCAAAAGGGGGTGGGGTCGCACACCACTCACTCACCAGCGGGATCGCCCCTAAAGACTATGGTCAGTGTAGTTTTGTATTCCGCGATGTATCTTTCTTCGCCATCCCTGGACAAGTGTTTCGGGGTATTTACCCATCATCAGCAGGGAATAGGCCATCTTCTTATCTTCTGGGGTTGCCGGTGGCTGCCAAATATTGCCAGGTCTAGTACCACACAGGCGCACGGGTGCGGGGTCCCAGGCTCGTCAGCCCGCTTAAACATTTCAAAAGGGGGTGGGGTCGCACACCACTCACTCACCAGCGGGATCGCCCCTAAAGACTATGGTCAGTGTAGTTTTGTATTCCGCGATGTATCTTTCTTCGCCATCGCAGAGTCCTTAGGGGCAACTTCCACCGGTGTGTGAGTAGTGTGCGACCCCACCCCCTTTTTGTAACTTAAAGCTCCCTTGAGCAGCGGGCTGACGAGCCTGGGATCCCGCACCTACGCGCCGGAGTGGTACTATACCTGGCAGATATTGGCAGCCATCGGCGACCCCAGAACACTGCCTATCCCTGCTGACGAGGGTTGAAAACCCGAAACACGTGTCCAGGGATGGCGAAGACAGCGAAGATAGCAAGATCGAAAGATGATGCATCGCGAACACTCTACTACAATGACCAGAGTCCTTAGGGGCAACTTCCGCCGGTGTGTGAGTAGTGTGCGACCCCACCCCCTTTTTGTAACTTAAAGGTCCCTTGAGCAGCGGGCTGACGAGCCTGGGATCCCGCACCTACGCGCCGGAGTGGTACTATACCTGGCAGATATTGGCAGCCATAGGCGACCCCAGAACACTGCCTATCCCTGCTGACGAGGGTTGAAAACCCGAAACACGTGTCCAGGGATGGCGAAGACAGCGAAGATAGCAAGATCGAAAGATGATGCATCGCGAACACTCTACTACAATGACCAGAGTCCTTAGGGGCAACTTCCGCTGGTGTGTGAGTAGTGTGCGACCCCACCCCCTTTTTGTAACTTAAAGCTCCCTTGAGCAGCGAGCTGACGAGCCTGGGATCCCGCACCTACGCGCCGGAGTGGTACTATACCTGGCAGATATTGGCAGCCATCGGCGACCCAAGAACACTGCCTATCCCTGCTGACGAGGGTTGAAAACCCGAAACACGTGTCCAGGGATGGCGAAGACAGCGAAGATAGCAAGATCGAAAGATGATGCATCGCAAACACTCTTACTACAATGACCAGAGTCCTTAGGGGCAACTTCCGCCGGTGTGTGAGTAGTGTGCGACCCCACCCCCTTTTTGTAACTTAAAGCTCCCTTGAGCAGCGGGCTGACGAGCCTGGGGTCCCGCACCTATGCGCCGGAGTGGTACTATACCTGGCAGATATTGGCAGCCATCGGCGACCCCAGAACACTGCCTATCCCTGCTGACAAGGGTTGAAAACCCGAAACACGTGTCCAGGGATGGCGAAGACAGCGAAGATAGCAAGATCGAAAGATGATGCATCGGGAACACTCTACTACAATGACCAGAGTCCTTAGGGGCAACTTCTGCCGGTGTGTGAGTAGTGTGCGACCCCACCCCCTTTTTTGTAACTTAAAGCTCCCTTGAGCAGCGGGCTGACGAGCCTGGGATCCCGCACCTACGCGCCGGAGTGGTACTATACCTGGCAGATATTGGCAGCCATCGGCGACCCCAGAACACTGCCTATCCCTGCTGACGAGGGTTGAAAACCCGAAACACGTGTCCAGGGATGGCGAAGACAGCGAAGATAGCAAGATCGAAAGATGATGCATCGCGAACACTCTACTACAATGACCAGAGTCCTTAGGGGCAACTTCCGCCGGTGTGTGAGTAGTGTGCGACCCCACCCCCTTTTTGTAACTTAAAGCTCCCTTGAGCAGCGGGCTGACGAGCCTGGGATCCCGCACCTACGCGCCGGAGTGGTACTATACCTGGCAGATATTGGCAGCCATCGGCGACCCCAGAACACTGCCTATCCCTGCTGACGAGGGTTGAAAACCCGAAACACGTGTCCAGGGATGGCGAAGACAGCGAAGATAGCAAGATCGAAAGATGATGCATCGCGAACACTCTACTACAATGACCAGAGTCCTTAGGGGCAACTTCCGCCGGTGTGTGAGTAGTGTGCGACCCCACCCCCTTTTTGTAACTTAAAGCTCCCTTGAGCAGCGGGCTGACGAGCCTGGGATCCCGCACCTACGCGCCGGAGTGGTACTATACCTGGCAGATATTGGCAGCCATCGGCGACCCCAGAACACTGCCTATCCCTGCTGACGAGGGTTGAAAACCCGAAACACGTGTCCAGGGATGGCGAAGACAGCGAAGATAGCAAGATCAAAAGATGATGCATCGCGAACACTCTACTACAATGACCAGAGTCCTTAGGGGCAACTTCCGCCGGTGTGTGAGTAGTGTGTGACCCCACCCCCTTTTTGTAACTTAAAGCTCCCTTGAGCAGCGGGCTGACGAGCCTGGGATCCCGCACCTACGCGCCGGAGTGGTACTATACCTGGCAGATATTGGCAGCCATCGGCGACCCCAGAACACTGCCTATCCCTGCTGACGAGGGTTGAAAACCCGAAACACGTGTCCAGGGATGGCGAAGACAGCGAAGATAGCAAGATCGAAAGATGATGCATCGCGAACACTCTACTACAATGACCAGAGTCCTTAGGGGCAACTTCCGCCGGTGTGTGAGTAGTGTGCGACCCCACCCCCTTTTTGTAACTTAAAGCTCCCTTGAGCAGCGGGCTGACGAGCCTGGGATCCCGCACCTACGCGCCGGAGTGGTACTATACCTGGCAGATATTGGCAGCCATCGGCGACCCCAGAACACTGCCTATCCCTGCTGACGAGGGTTGAAAACCCGAAACACGTGTCCAGGGATGGCGAAGACAGCGAAGATAGCAAGATCAAAAGATGATGCATCGCGAACACTCTACTACAATGACCAGAGTCCTTAGGGGCAACTTCCGCCGGTGTGTGAGTAGTGTGCGACCCCACCCCCTTTTTGTAACTGAAAGCTCCCTTGAGCAGCGGGCTGACGAGCCTGGGATCCCGCACCTACGCGCCGGAGTGGTACTATACCTGGCAGATATTGGCAGCCATCGGCGACCCCAGAACACTGCCTATCCCTGCTGACGAGGGTTGAAAATCCGAAACACGTGTCCAGGGATGGCGAAGACAGCGAAGATAGCAAGATCGAAAGATGATGCATCGCGAACACTCTACTACTATGACCAAAGTCCTTAGGGGGAACTTCCGCCGGTGTGTGAGTAGTGTGCGACCCCACCCCCTTTTTGTCACTTAAAGCTCCCTTGAGCAGCGGGCTGATGAGCCTGGGATCCCGCACCTACGCGCCGGAGTGGTACTATACCTGGCAGATATTGGCAGCCATCGGCGACCCCAGAACACTGCCTATCCCTGCTGACGAGGGTTGAAAACCCGAAACACGTGTCCAGGGATGGCGAAGACAGCGAAGATAGCAAGATCGAAAGATGATGCATCGCGAACACTCTACTACAATGACCAGAGTCCTTAGGGGCAACTTCCGCCGGTGTGTGAGTAGTGTGCGACCCCACCCCCTTTTTGTAACTTAAAGCTCCCTTGAGCAGCGAGCTGACGAGACTGGGATCCCGCACCTACGCGCCGGAGTGGTACTATACCTGGCAGATATTGGCAGCCATCGGCGACCCCAGAACACTGCCTATCCCTGCTGACGAGGGTTGAAAACCCGAAACACGTGTCCAGGGATGGCGAAGACAGCGAAGATCGCAAGATCGAAAGATGATGCATCGCAAACACTCTTACTACAATGACCAGAGTCCTTAGGGGCAACTTCCGCCGGTGTGTGAGTAGTGTGCGACCCCACCCCCTTTTTGTAACTTAAAGCTCCCTTGAGCAGCGGGCTGACGAGCCTGGGATCCCGCACCTACGCGCCGGAGTGGTACTATACCTGGCAGATATTGGCAGCCATCGGCGACCCCAGAACACTGCCTATCCCTGCTGACGAGAGTTGAAAACCCGAAACACGTGTCCAGGGATGGCGAAGACAGCGAAGATAGCAAGATCGAAAGATGATGCATCGCGAACACTCTACTACAATGACCAGAGTCCTTAGGGGCAACTTCCGCCGGTGTGTGAGTAGTGTGCGACCCCACCCCCTTTTTTGTAACTTAAAGCTCCCTTGAGCAGCGGGCTGACGAGCCTGGGATCCCGCACCTACGCGCCGGAGTGGTACTATACCTGGCAGATATTGGCAGCCATCGGCGACCCCAGAACACTGCCTATCCCTGCTGACGAGGGTTGAAAACCCGAAACACGTGTCCAGGGATGGCGAAGACAGCGAAGATAGCAAGATCGAAAGATGATGCATCGCGAACACTCTACTACAATGACCAGAGTCCTTAGGGGCAACTTCCACCGGTGTGTGAGTAGTGTGCGACCCCACCCCCTTTTTGTAACTTAAAGCTCCCTTGAGCAGCGGGCTGACGAGCCTGGGATCCCGCACCTACGCGCCGGAGTGGTACTATACCTGGCAGATATTGGCAGCCATCGGCGACCCCAGAACACTGCCTATCCCTTCTGACGAGGGTTGAAAACCCGAAACACGTGTCCAGGGTTGGCGAAGACAGCGAAGATAGCAAGATCGAAAGATGATGCATCGCGAACACTCTACTACAATGACCAGAGTCCTTAGGGGCAACTTCCGCCGGTGTGTGAGTAGTGTGCGACCCCACCCCCTTTTTGTAACTTAAAGCTCCCTTGAGCAGCGGGCTGATGAGCCTGGGATCCCGCACCTACGCGCCGGAGTGGTACTATACCTGGCAGATATTGGCAGCCATCGGCGACCCCAGAACACTGCCTATCCCTGCTGACGAGGGTTGAAAACCCGAAACACGCGTCCAGGGATGGCGAAGACAGCGAAGATAGCAAGATCGAAAGATGATGCATCGCGAACACTCTACTACAATGACCAGAGTCCTTAGGGGCAACTTCCGCCGGTGTGTGAGTAGTGTGCGACCCCACCCCCTTTTTGTAACTTAAAGCTCCCTTGAGCAGCGGGCTGACGAGCCTGGGATCCCGCACCTACGCGTCGGAGTGGTACTATACCTGGCAGATATTGGCAGCCATCGGCGACCCCAGAACACTGCCTATCCCTGCTGACGAGGGTTGAAAACCCGAAACACGTGTCCAGGGATGGCGAAGACAGCGAAGATAGCAAGATCGAAAGATGATGCATCGCGAACACTCTACTACAATGACCAGAGTCCTTAGGGGCAACTTCCGCCGGTGTGTGAGTAGTGTGCGACCCCACCCCCTTTTTGTAACTTAAAGCTCCCTTGAGCAGCGGGCTGACGAGCCTCGGATCCCGCACCTACGCGCCGGAGTGGTACTATACCTGGCAGATATTGGCAGCCATCGGCGACCCCAGAACACTGCCTATCCCTGCTGACGAGGGTTGAAAACCCGAAACACGTGTCCAGGGATGGCGAAGACAGCGAAGATAGCAAGATCGAAAGATGATGCATCGCGAACACTCTACTACAATGACCAGAGTCCTTAGGGGCAACTTCCGCCGGTGTGTGAGTAGTGTGCGACCCCACCCCCTTTTTGTAACTTAAAGCTCCCTTGAGCAGCGGGCTGACGAGCCTGGGATCCCGCACCTACGCGCCGGAGTGGTACTATACCTGGCAGATATTAGCAGCCATCGGCGACCCCAGAACACTGCCTATCCCTGCTGACGAGGGTTGAAAACCCGAAACACGTGTCCAGGGATGGCGAAGATAGCGAAGATAGCAAGATCGAAAGATGATGCATCGCGAACACTCTACTACAATGACCAGAGTCCTTAGGGGCAACTTCCGCCGGTGTGTGAGTAGTGTGCGACCCCACCCCCTTTTTGTAACTTAAAGCTCCCTTGTGCAGCGGGCTGACGAGCCTGGGATCCCGCACCTACGCGCCGGAGTGGTACTATACCTGGCAGATATTGGCAGCCATCGGCGACCCCAGAACACTGCCTATCCCTGCTGACGAGGGTTGAAAACTCGAAACACGTGTCCAGGGATGGCGAAGACAGCGAAGATAGCAAGATCGAAAGATGATGCATCGCGAACACTCTACTACAATGACCAGAGTCCTTAGGGGCAACTTCCGCCGGTGTGTGAGTAGTGTGCGACCCCACCCCCTTTTTGTAACTTAAAGCTCCCTTGAGCAGCGGGCTGACGAGCCTGGGATCCCGCACCTACGCGCCGGAGTGGTACTATACCTGGCAGATATTGGCAGCCATCGACGACCCCAGAACACTGCCTATCCCTGCTGACGAGGGTTGAAAACCCGAAACACGTGTCCAGGGATGGCGAAGACAGCGAAGATAGCAAGATCGAAAGATGATGCATCGCGAACACTCTACTACAATGACCAGAGTCCTTAGGGGCAACTTCCGCCGGTGTGTGAGTAGTGTGCGACCCCACCCCCTTTTTGTAACTTAAAGCTCCCTTGAGCAGCGGGCTGACGAGCCTCGGATCCCGCACCTACGCGCCGGAGTGGTACTATACCTGGCAGATATTGGCAGCCATCGGCGACCCCAGAACACTGCCTATCCCTGCTGACGAGGGTTGAAAACCCGAAACACGTGTCCAGGGATGGCGAAGACAGCGAAGATAGCAAGATCGAAAGATGATGCATCGCGAACACTCTACTACAATGACCAGAGTCCTTAGGGGCAACTTCCGCCGGTGTGTGAGTAGTGTGCGACCCCACCCCCTTTTTGTAACTTAAAGCTCCCTTGAGCAGCGGGCTGACGAGCCTGGGATCCCGCACCTACGCGCCGGAGTGGTACTATACCTGGCAGATATTAGCAGCCATCGGCGACCCCAGAACACTGCCTATCCCTGCTGACGAGGGTTGAAAACCCGAAACACGTGTCCAGGGATGGCGAAGATAGCGAAGATAGCAAGATCGAAAGATGATGCATCGCGAACACTCTACTACAATGACCAGAGTCCTTAGGGGCAACTTCCGCCGGTGTGTGAGTAGTGTGCGACCCCACCCCCTTTTTGTAACTTAAAGCTCCCTTGAGCAGCGGGCTGACGAGCCTGGGATCCCGCACCTACGCGCCGGAGTGGTACTATACCTGGCAGATATTGGCAGCCATCGGCGACCCCAGAACACTGCCTATCCCTGCTGACGAGGGTTGAAAACCCGAAACACGTGTCCAGGGATGGCGAAGACAGCGAAGATAGCAAGATCAAAAGATGATGCATCGCGAACACTCTACTACAATGACCAGAGTCCTTAGGGGCAACTTCCGCCGGTGTGTGAGTAGTGTGCAACCCCACCCCCTTTTTGTAACTTAAAGCTCCCTTGAGCAGCGGGCTGACGAGCCTGGGATCCCGCACCTACGCGCCGGAGTGGTACTATACCTGGCAGATATTGGCAGCCATCGGCGACCCCAGAACACTGCCTATCCCTGCTGACGAGGGTTGAAAATCCGAAACACGTGTCCAGGGATGGCGAAGACAGCGAAGATAGCAAGATCGAAAGATGATGCATCGCGAACACTCTACTACTATGACCAAAGTCCTTAGGGGCAACTTCCGCCGGTGTGTGAGTAGTGTGCGACCCCACCCCCTTTTTGTAACTTAAAGCTCCCTTGAGCAGCGGGCTGACGAGCCTGGGATCCCGCACCTACGCGCCGGAGTGGTACTATACCTGGCAGATATTGGCAGCCATCGGCGACCCCAGAACACTGCCTATCCCTGCTGACGAGGGTTGAAAACCCGAAACACGTGTCCAGGGATGGCGAAGACAGCGAAGATAGCAAGATCGAAAGATGATGCATCGCGAACACTCTACTACAATGACCAGAGTCCTTAGGGGCAACTTCCGCCGGTGTGTGAGTAGTGTGCGACCCCACCCCCTTTTTGTAACTTAAAGCTCCCTTGAGCAGCGGGCTGACGAGCCTGGGATCCCGCACCTACGCGCCGGAGTGGTACTATACCTGGCAGATATTGGCAGCCATCGGCGACCCCAGAACACTGCCTATCCCTGCTGACGAGGGTTGAAAACCCGAAACACGTGTCCAGGGATGGCGAAGACAGCAAAGATAGCAAGATCGAAAGATGATGCATCGCGAACACTCTACTACAATGACCAGAGTCCTTAGGGGCAACTTCCGCCGGTGTGTGAGTAGTGTGCGACCCCACCCCCTTTTTGTAACTTAAAGCTCCCTTGAGCAGCGGGCTGACGAGCCTGGGATGCCGCACCTACGCGCCGGAGTGGTGCTATACCTGGCAGATATTGGCAGCCATCGGCGACCCCAGAACACTGCCTATCCCTGCTGACGAGGGTTGAAAACCCGAAACACGTGTCCAGGGATGGCGAAGACAGCGAAGATAGCAAGATCGAAAGATGATGCATCGCGAACACTCTACTACAATGACCAGAGTCCTTAGGGGCAACTTCCGCCGGTGTGTGAGTAGTGTGCGACCCCACCCCCTTTTTGTAACTTAAAGCTCCCTTGAGCAGCGGGCTGACGAGCCTGGGATCCCGCACCTACGCGCCGGAGTGGTACTATACCTGGCAGATATTGGCAGCCATCGGCGACCCCAGAACACTGCCTATCCCTGCTGACGAGGGTTGAAAACCCGAAACACGTGTCCAGGGATGGCGAAGACAGCGAAGATAGCAAGATCGAAAGATGATGCATCGCGAACACTCTACTACAATGACCAGAGTCCTTAGGGGCAACTTCCGCCGGTGTGTGAGTAGTGTGCGACCCCACCCCCTTTTTATAAAATACCCTCCCCGTCATTACTTACTCTTTTTTTGTAGTCCTGTACTATGGGCCGGTGCGTTGAGCATGTTCCAGCAACTTTCAGGTGTCTCCTTTCTTCCAGCGGGTTTTGGGGTCGGCATACACACTGACTAATTTCTGGGATGCGGGAGAGTTTGAAGTGGGAGCCAACATACATGGTGAGTACAGTAGGAGCAGTGCTTGTCTGAGTGCAGTGCGGGAGTTTTCTGTGTTCTCCTCCATTCACCCTTCTCATTCAGTCTGGCCTGAGGTCTGCAGTGCTTTTCTCCGGCCAGTTGGGAGGGCATATCTTGGTTGCCGAAAAGACTGAGACTACTTCGCAACCAGCTAATTGATTATACTTCTTCATGAAGCCTGCATGCAAGGTAACTGACCTGAGGTCTGGCTGCAGTCTGGCAGAGGACTGCTCAATGGGGGAGTGTATTCCAGCAGTTTCTTTTTCTCATGGTTTTTCTAACCGCATTCGGGTTTTCGACTGGTTAATGTATTTTTAGGTGGCATTAGATTGACTTGACATGTTGTGTTGCATTTTTACAGGTTGATCTGTTTTGGAGGACATTTTTCTTAAGAGGGGATTTTTAGGTCCTGTGTCTTTTTAGGGTATCAATGCTTTTTGCTACTGTATTAGTTGCAATGGAGAAGTGTGGTGCAAAGAGGAGAAAATTACAGTCCCTTGATTCAGAAGAGGGAAGTGATTATCATCAGTACTCTGCTGCCAGACTACTCTTACATATATAGCTGCAAGGCCATATTTACCCTGCTTTTAAAGCCCTGCATTGGTTACCGATTGCTAGAAGATCCATGTTCAAGCAGCTTTGTATTACCCAGAAAGCCATACATAGAACAAGACCACTCTTCATCAGGCATAAAATCACCAAATACGTTCAACAAAGGATCCTCTGCGGGGGGCGTCACTTGGACGCCGACTGGGATGGCGGCGTGAGCCTACCGCTCCGTGCCTGATCCCATATCAATCCTGTGAATCCTCGCCTCAGGGCCAACGAAACCTCCGAAATTTCGCCTGCCATACCGGACTGCCCAAAGGAAACGCCGGTGACCGAGCGGCTGGAGCGCCGAGGTGCAGGGAGCCGACGCTGAGGCTCCGGAGTCCCGGGAACAAAGACCCAAGATGGTGGCTATCCAGACTGGCGAGGACGGCTCGGGGGACCGTGTCATCCCGTGGCTGTGGTGAGGAAGGAACCCCTGCCTACCGGGACCCGCGGAGAGGGAGCCCGCCCCGGGGAAGCAGCTGGCGCCCGACAGAGGAGAGGAGCGCGAGGGTTCTCCACGGTGACACGGCCCTGGGACCGGGGAGCCCATCCCCCATCGCGGACACTGGTGGCTTGGCGGCAGTGGAGCGGCGCAGCGATCCAGCGCGCCGGACGCTGAGGCAGTACCCAGACGCTGGGAGCAGAGGTGACCACGGAGGCTCCGGGAGGGAGAGTTAGGACAGGCGAGGGCCCCCGGCGAGCAAATGAAGCCCGAGGAGGCTGGGGGCTTCAGCGCGGAGTGCACCTGGCTCCAGTAGCAGACAAAAACTATCGGCTGCTCTCGGGGCAAGGCAGTGAACACGGGGCACAAAACACGAGACAGTCCTGGATGCTGCCGGCGGCGCTGGGCGGCTGGGGATCATAGCACTGACTGGGGTGCTGATTGGAGCGGACGCCTTCAGGATCGCCTGGCCTCATTGTCGTTATTCTCCCAGCCTAGTGCCGATAATTGAGGGGGGACTACCCTACGCCTAAAGGAGACGGACAGGAGGGGTGACCCCGAGCCGGACCAAGGCGGACTCCCAGTGGGGACCCCGAAACACAGAACCCCTCAGGCACGAGTGGTCTGCACTCCAGAATGGGCGGCCACTGCCAAGTTAACATGTGGTGAGAGGCCCAGAAGTACGAGGGGCGACGCTGCCCAGTGGATAAGTGCTAAACCCACGAGAGCCGTTAAGAGTCACTACTGGGACATTACAAGTGGGGATCGGGATGGCCGCAGTTGGAGGCGCAGCAGCGGAGCGGAAGCAAGATCAGGCAACATTGCCGGACATGGACGGCACTCTTCAGGAGAGCCCAGATACGTCAGCACAAGAACGTAGACTGAACACACGCCTGGACAGCATATTGGAAGCGATTACTGCGACCAAAGAATCCCTGCACCAGGACATTGCGCAGGTGGCTACGGGACTGGGCTTGCTGAAAGCGGACCATGCTAAACTCTCTGATAGAGTGAAGGGGAATGAGCAGTTGCTCCTGGAGCTAAAACCAGCGGTGGTCACTGTAGAGCATAAACTGTCCGACGTACTCTCCCGACTGGCAACGCTGGAGAAAAGAGCGGAAGATGCCGAAAGTCGCAACCGCCGGAACAACGTAAGGGTAGTGGGCCTTCCGGAAAAAGTTGAGGAAGACGATGCAGTGGCGTATATGGAAAATTGGTTCAAGTCAGTGGTTGCCCCGGATGGCCTGTCCCCATTCTTTTCGATTGAGAGGGCACACAGGGTCCCTGCCCGCCCACCCACGCTGGGCCGGCCCCCCAGACCGATGGTGGTCAGGCTCCTGCACTTCAAAGATCGTGACCTACTGATACAAAGGGCACGAGCTACGGGACCCTTCCAGGTGGACAATAGCCCGGTGACGATCTTCCCGGACTACACCCAGGAAGTCCAGCGGAGCAGAGCGTCTTTCCTGGCAGTGAAGAGGGAGTTGAGAGAAGAAGGGATACAATACTCACTGTTATTTCCGGCTCGATTGAGAGTGATCATTGATGGCTCAACCCAATTTTTCCAGACCCCTGACGAAGCATGGTCCTGGCTGGAACTGTACCGAGCAGGTTTGGACCGCCAAAACAGAGGAGGAAGGGAGAAGCAGAGACCGACCCAAGTTCGCAAGTCTCAGCGCATCCGCAAACGCAATAAACTTAAGAAAGCGATGAGTGAGGATCTGTTGGCGGCGGACCGTAAGGGGGCGTTGGCTGCCACGGCGATCATCACGGGTTCACAGCAGGGGACGTTGATGGAGGACTCGGACTCGGACCAAGAGGGGAGAAAATCTGGAGGAGAACTGTCAGAGGTGGACAGCAATGTAGGACCGTCGGTCACACCGCAGACCGCGGATGATCTGTTTAATGAATAGTGTGGGGGCGTGATATTGGTTCTTCACTGGAGAGGACTCTTACTGATGCTTGGCAACTGGCAGGTACTCTGTTGTGACTATTATGAGGGATCATGGGCAGGGGGTGGGGGCTGGGCGTGCCCCGGGTCAGCCCTGAGACACACCCCAGCTGCCCTTAAGGCTTTCTGTGGTGACTACCACAGGGTATTGAACGGTGCGTGATGTTGCAGGTTTGGATGGGGGCTACAGTTTCGTTGTTAGGTCCTGTCCTGGGGAGTGGGGTTGGGGTAGTTTGTTGGGGTGTTCTTGGGGAAGGGTACGGCTGCATTGATGCGGGGGGATTTTTCCTTTTCTTGAAATGGGGGGGAGATGGCTGCGATGGGGTCGTTACCTGATTTAAAATGCCTCACATGGAATGTTCGTGGGCTCAGGACCATGTCTAAGAGATACAAGGTGCATGCTTATTTAGTGAGGAGAGGCATCCAAATAGCAATGTTGCAGGAAACTCACTTAACCAAATTGGAATGTGGTGCTTTGCAGAAGAGGTGGCGTGGGCAGGTGTTTGGTACCGTTTATTCGGCGTTCGCGAGAGGGGTACTGATATGGGTTAGAGCGGGGGTCCCTTTCCAAGTCACAAGTCAATTGGTGGATCCTGAGGGTAGGTTTGTGGTGGTGGAAGGGAGGCTATATGGCAGGGAGGTGGCCCTATGTAGTGTTTACGCCCCCAATGTTGATCAGGCCCGATATTTTGACAGTCTTACGGGCTCACTGGCCCACTTTTTGACAGGCCCCATTATAATTGGGGGGGATTTCAATTCTATCACGGATGTGACATGGGATAGATCGCACCCGCCATTGGCCGACTCCCCTGTACGTAGGCTGGCGGCGCACAGAAAGGACTGGCAGGAAGGATGGGGCCTGATAGACGTGTGGAGGGCACAGCATCCCACTGCTAGAGATTACTCTTTTTTTTCAGCACTGCACGCACTACATGTCAGACTTGACTCCTTCCTATGTAGTGGTCCCCTGGCTGCCATGGTGTCGCACACTGAATATCTTGCTAGGACCATTTCAGACCACAATCCCTTATTGATAGTGGTTCATTGGCAGAGGGCGAGGTCAGCGGTCCCGACGTGGAGGCTGAGGCCTGATACCCTTGAGGACTCAGTGTTTAGAGACAGGATCCAACAGGGCGTGATGCTTTATTTTGAAAAAAACGAAGGGACAGCCACCACGAGGTCGGTGGAGTGGGATGCAATGAAAGTGGTGGTAAGGGGGGCTTGCATGGGCAACTTTTCGAATGTGAGAACGATTGTTTTGGCGGATCTGGAGAAGGCGGAATGTGTGCTGAGAGAGCTTGAACGGCGCAGGCCTGAGAGACCGGACTTGCAGGATCGCTTGCTGGAAGCAAAAGAATTGGTGGCGAAAGAAACGGAACGACTCAGATGCTATGATTATAAACTGTATCTCATTAAGGTGCATGCGGAACGTGATAAGGTGGGCACACTGCTTGCGAAGCTTGCTAATCCAGAACCTAGGGGCGACCCGGTCATGGGCATTCGAACGGAATCGGGGGAGGTGACCCACTCGCAAACGGCTATACTGACGCGATTTCAGGAGTACTATACGAACCTCTATGACACGCAGCTGGAGACGGAGCAGGCCGCAATGGGAGGCTTTTTAGGCTCTGTGCAGCTTCCGGTGCTGGAGGCAGAAACAGCAAAGGCCTTGGGCGGACCAATCACTTTAATGGAGATAAGGGGGGCTATTAAGCAGATGGCCAGGAACAAGACCCCTGGGGTTGATGGCCTCCCAATTGAATTTTATTTGACATTTGTTGATGTGTTGGCGCCCAGGCTGCTGACGGTGTACTCGGAAGCTATGACCTTGGGACGCCTCCCGAGCTCCATGCGGGAAGCACTGGTGGTGCCGCTGCTGAAGCCAGGCAGGGATGCAATGGATGTGACATCGTACAGGCCCCTCTCTATGTTGACGGTCGATTACAAGATCTTGAGTCGTATCCTGGCCACTAGGTTGTTACCACACATGACCTCGTTGGTGCACGACGATCAGGCGGGATTTATCCCCACCAGGAACACGGCTACTAATACCCGCCGGTTGATACGCATATTGCACGATGCCCTGGGCTCAGATCGGGCCTCGGCTGTGCTGTCGGTAGATATAGAAAAGGCCTTTGACAGTCTGGAATGGTCTTACTTGGATGCGGTGCTCGAAAAGTTTGGACTAGGTGGGGGCTTTGGGCGGTGGACCAGGGTTTTATACTCTGCTGCAACGGCTAGAGTGAGATTGGGATCGCTTGTGTCACCTACCTACCCGGTACGCAGAGGAACGAGGCAGGGGTGCTCATTATCGCCCCTTCTATTCGCTCTTGCAATGGAGCCACTGGTGGCGCAGGCTAGAACGGGAGCTTCATTCAACGGTATTAGGTATAATGAAGATATCCATCATATCTCGTTATATGCTGATGATCTGTTGCTGTATTTGGAGGACAAGGGAGAGGCCCTCGAGGGGGCCATGGACATGCTTTCCTCCTTCGGCAGATTGTCAGGACTTAGGGTGAACCGGGCCAAGACGTGTGTCTTCCCGCTACGACCGGATGTGCAATACCCCCCTCTGGTAATGGACGTGGTCTGGGAAGACAAGTGCTTAACGTATCTGGGAGTCAGGATCTACCATGATATCGGGAATCTCCTAGAAGGTAACATAGGCCGATGCATAAGGGGACTGCGGGGATGTATGTCCTTTTGGGCCTCCCTCCCTCTATCGGTGCAGGGCCGAGTGGCGTTATTAAAAATGGTGGCTCTGCCTCGATTACTATACTATTTTAGAACATTGCCCATCTGGATCCCTCAGCGGATCTTTAAGGACCTGAGATCAATGATCATTGACTTTCTATGGGGCCATGGCAGGCGTAGGGTGGCGTTGAACACCATGACTAGACCCAAGCTCGAGGGAGGGATGGCGGTGCCCAACTTCGAATTATATTACCTGGCGGCCCAGCTCCAGGTTCTGACACAGAACGTCGCACGGGAATTCAGAGGCCCGGACGAAGCCAGGGGGAAGGGTATCAAGAGGCACATCCTGTCGTATATAATCATGCAACAGAGATTGGACACGAGAGAGCTTGCCATGGAGGAGAAAACCCTCCGGTTGTGTTGGCATAGGAGCCTGAAGAGGGCACAGATCGCACGACCCTATGCCCCGGAGATCCCCTTGGGGATGTTAACGGCGCTGCCACACGGGGGCGACTGGTCTCCGTTGTTGGAATGGGAGGAGCTGGGCCTCCAAGTGATTGGGGATCTGTTTGTGGAAGGGCAGCTGGCCCCGTTTGGGGTGCTGCAGGAACAATTCGGTCTCCCGGATGGGGGTTACCTCTTGCACGCGGCTCTCTCCGCAGCAATGCAAAAACATTGGAAGGTGGGTTTGACAGAGCCGGAAACAACCATGGCTTGTCAGTATGTGGTAATGGCTGCGGGTACGATCAAGGCGGTCACCTGTCTCCACTCGCGGATGCTGAGTGAGGGGCTAGCACCGCTCACGGCGCTGAAGGCCAAATGGGAAGACAGCATAGGCAAGCCTATTCCGGATACGGTTTGGGGCCACGTACTGGGGCGTACATGGAAGGGTAGCAGGAACGCCAGGTTCCAGCAGGTGCATTTTTTCATACTGCACAGGGCTTATTTGACCCCGGGGAAACTTCAGAGGCATTTTCGGGTGCAGGGAGCGGCGTGCCCGAGGTGCTTCGCGCCCGGGGTTGAGCTGGATCACATGTTGTGGAACTGCCCGAGGCTGGGTCCATACTGGCAGGAGGTGGGCGAGCTCCTGAATGCGATCACAGACAGGGAGGTGGAGTTTGACATGGCGGCTTGCCTGCTGCTTTGGTTTCCCCACACGGCAAAAACGAAAGTCTCGAGCAAGTTTATCGATTTGGGGCTTATGCTGGCCCAGCGCGAGATTACATGGCGCTGGAAATCTAAGGAGGGCCCTTCTACTAGGAGATGGACGAACGAACTGCTGAAATGGTCCAGGTGTGAAAGTGTGTTGCGAATGCGACAAGCCACTAGTACGGGTAATGAGAAGAGCCTGGAGATGGCCAGAGCTTGGGAGATGATTGTGCTGGCGCTGTGTGACTACTTGACGGAAGATGAGGATGAGAGGTCTCTCGCACATGGACTTCCATGAAACCAGAGGTGTGTAGGTGTATTCTCTATTAATAGCGAGCCATTCTATCCGGAACCCACAGTTACAACCCGCATCAGTTGCAGCAGGGGGGGGGGGGGTCACAGGGGGGGGTTGTTACAAGCACCCAGATAGGAATGGGCTAAACACCGATACCATGTAATGCAGTTAGTACCCGAGAGAGGAGGTTGCGGGCACGCTGTAGGGACACCAGGAGTAACCGGTTGGTAGGCATTACCGGGTGGTCGACATGGGAAGACGTTTGCGGAGTCCAACAATAAAGACCCGGGGAGCCCGAGGGGTGCCTGAGGGGGGGGTACGTTCCTGTTTGGGAGTGATTGGGGAAGGGGGGGAAGTTGGTGGGGGGTAAAAATGCAGATACCACATCGGGCTGATGGCTTAAAACCCCTCTGTACTACTCATGACGACCTTGTGGTACTCGTTGCTGCGCCGCCCGGCCTCCGGGATGTGGGCTGAAGGGCCGTGTAAAACCCTGAGACTGTATAATGCTTTTCATTGAGCTGGTGTGGATGGTCATATTGTATCGATACTCTTGTTGATAATTCTGCAATAAAAACAAATTTAAAAAAAAAAAAAAAACAAAGGATCCTCTGCTCTAGAGTGGCGCCTTGCCTCAAAATGCCAACATACAAGAAAAAAACCATGGGTGGTACATCATTTTCTGTTTAAGCAGCCAAACAATGGAACTCTTAACCCCCGAACATAAGAGCCACGGATCCACCTTATTTTCAGAAAATTACTCAAGAATTGGCTCTACCTCACATAGCCACAATACACAAACATAAATATACAGCTTATCTATAATGATGAGGGTTCTATTCATAGAGGTGAAGTAGTAAACGTAGCAGAGTAGTGTCTTTGTAAGTTCATTATTAAGTCCATAATATCAGTGGTAGCAGCCCCACCAGGAGCAGCCCCCTGCTGCTCAGCCAATTTTCCACTGTCAACACTCACACTAGGCACCCAAGTATTCCAACCATGTCCATCTCACCAACATTCGAAACAGAACACTAACACTAGCTGAGCAGCTATGAACCAGGTATCAAGGGAACATTATAAACACAACACAAAGATAGAATTGGCTGTTCCCCACATTACCACCATACGCAAACATATGTTGCTTATCCCTCTGTTTACAAGCATCATTTGAACTACAGATATGTACCTGCATATGTAATGAAATCCAGTATTTGTAAAGCGCACAATTACCCGAGGGTGTCAAGGTGCTGGGGGCCGTCGGGAAGGTTAAGCGAGCTATTGCCCAGAGTCACATGGTGCTGGGCTAACCTGACGCTTGCACAGAGGATTGGCCCGTGAACCCTGTGGTCCGGAGTCAGGCACCCTGGTCGCTGCGCCACACCTCTTCCACCTGTGTATTGCTTTGTATGAACGTGTATAATACATGAATAATAATTATGTTCTAAAAATATAGATATGCGTTAGTTCTTCTTAACAAATGTACATATTACTTATGGTTACATTATTCTGTTTTTTTAGCATGTATATAATTGACTGCATAAATTAGAATTTTTTTAAATCATAACTATCTACAATTGCTTCACTATTGAATTACAAAAAATAAAAACAAAAAAAATGATTTGAAAGTACATGTGAAAGCCTAGCCCCCCAAAAATTCTAGCCCCTTCCATCTTTTATCCCTCCAATTGCATATTTTCCTATATTAATTCCCACTAATCCTGTTTGGGTTCCAGAGTAGCTTGCTACTTGCCAATAAAGCACTTTGACACCTCATCGGCAGGGGTAGCAAGCGTTATGTGAATGCAAACTTTTTCTCTCTACTATCCCTACAATATCCTTCTTAATCCAAATAAGTGGCTAACATATCCACCACTCAAATTACTTTTAGATTTTCACTATACAAACTCACCATTAATCCTTTATGGGTTTTAGAGTAGGTTGCCACTCACCAAAAAGCGCTTCAACACCTCATCAGGGATAGCAAGAGCGATAAAAATGCAAACGTTTTTCCTCTTCTATTCCTCCACTATCCTTCTCAATCCAAATAACTGCCTAACATATCCAAATCTCAAATTACTTTCAAATTTCACTATACTAATTTACCACTAATCCTTTATGGGTTCCGAAGTAGCGTTCTACTCGCCGAAAAAGGGCTTCAATGTCTCGTCGGGGTAATAAGTGCTATATAAATGCAATTACGATACAATACAATATAATGATGTGCCAGCAATGTCCCTGTCAGCCTTAGCAGTACAAGCCATGATTGATGCTGAGGTTGCCAAAACCTTGGGCTCCGAATGTAAGGCGAAGCGTACTTTTGCCATGCTGGATGATGATGAGGATTCTGAATTTTCTGATGTTTCTGAGCCAAAGAGACATGTAGTACATGGTGGAAAATTCATATCCAGTGAGAAAATGGTGGACATTCTGTCAGATATCAGAGATAATCTAGGCATGACACTGCCTCCGATAGAGGCGGATGTTGAGAATCTTGCTAAACCTGCGGAGATAGCTTTGCCATCTCACCCCATGATTAAGGAGGCAATTTTCAGGCCCTGAAGAGAGCATGAACATAGCCAGATTCCCCTTTTCTTCACAAATCCAATGCTTTGGTTGGAGGAAGGGGGTCTGCTGTTGCCACATTCTGTGAAGGTTAATTCTATCCTGGCCCCTCACACTGGTCGTTCTTCTTCAAACCCAGATGACTGTTTTCCTTCTGGTCACTTGGACTGTACAGTGAATGGCGGACTCAAGAAGTCTTTCACTGCCTCTAATCTGGCGCTCAGAGCAGCATCACATGGGGCATTAACAGCTCAGTCCTTGGTGTAGGATTTTGAGTTCCTGGCGGAGGCCATGCAAAAGAGTTCCAGTGTGATGGATGTTCACATACGTATTGTTAGACCTGGCATTTTTTGGCATGTTTTCCCCTGTTTTTTTTCTATCTGACCTCCTGGTTTTTACTCCATTTTTGCTGGTTCAGGGCCTCTGCTCAATTTCTCACTACTGTACAGTGTTAACTTGCAAGTACTCCTACTGTAAATTATGCTATGGATTGGTGTTTCCATGTTTGGCATATTTTGATTTACTGGTAAGTCTCTAGTAACCAGCACTGAGAGTGCCAAGGCCTTTAAATCAAATGCTACTGATGGGTCTTCTGCACTTATTGTGCTACCCACAGAAGCAGCCCGGTAAAGGTATCTCAGACCTGCCCCTGCAATGTCTGTGAGCTTTTTTTACTGACATGTCGACTTGTCAAGTTCACCTACTTGCCAAGCACTACCCTTCCGTTTTATGACATGTAAGTCACTCCTTAGGTATACCTGAGGTACCCCATGGGCAGGGTGCAGTGTGTATGAAAGGTAGGACATGTACTGGTGTGTGTGTGTGACATGTCATGATAGTGAAATAAAGTGTATTTTGTTTCTCACTATTGAAAGGCTATCTGTCCCACAGGATAGAATGGGAGATACTTTGTATCATCTTACAAGTAAAACTTCCCATTGGAACAAGATCGAGAAATGGAGTTTAGTATGCCTGAACTCAGAATGTAAAAAATCCATCTTTTAGTGAAGATGATTTTTATGCTGTGTGTTTGAAATGCCATTTTTAGAAAGTGGGTATTTTCTTGCTTGACCGTCCTGTGTGCCTCCACTGGGTTGTGGATTGACTGTCTTGCTTTGGAGTGACAGATGCTGGGGATGTGCATTCTCTTCAGACAGCGACTGGGAGGTTGAGGTGTGTCTTGCCTCTCCTGGATGAGCCAGGGCTGGGCTGAATAGACATGGGCAGCATTTAAAGTAGTGGGAAAAGTTTTTCTTACATTTGAATGGGCCTGGTCAGCCATGAACAATGCTGTCTCCACCTCCTGCCAGGAAGCTGGGCCAGAGAGGGCAGAACTTGTTTGGACTGAGCACAGACACTCTCTGTCACAATACAACAAAGGGAAATGTGGTATAAATATTGGGGATCAGACCCTAGGATTTTAGAACACTTTTGGTCTCAGAAACCTGCAAAGAGGAAGAGCTGGAGTAGCCATGAGAAGGAACTAACACTTTGCTGTGTGCTTTGCTGTGTTGGCCTGCAGTATCTGCTTCTGTCTTCTGCAGAGAAAGGACTGGACAGAACTTTCTGCAACTTCTTTGTTTGAGTTTCTCCAAGGGCTTGCCCCCTATTCAAGAAGTCTAAGGAACAGCAAAGCTTCAGCTTCCTCTGGGTACTACCTCTGGGACCACGTGTCTCAGTTGCCACAGAAGGAAACTGCAACCCCATGCCATCACCAAGACCGCTGATGGTTCAGTGAGCTGAATTCACCGCCCCATATCTCACGACTACCGCTGCCGCCACTGAGCCGCTGCTCGCACAGCGACCTGTGGGCACTGCACTTCGCTTGCCTCACTTCCCTCTGCTGTCCTGGTCTCACTGACAACATCGTTGTCAACTGACATTATCACTGTGGTCTGCACCATGGTCTGGGGGCACCGCTCGTAAGCAACACAAAGCACTGTCCCATCTCACACCACAGCTGTGGCTCACCAACGCCAGCCCCATCAACCGCTGATATTTGACGGACGCTGCCACTTGCACTGTGACAGTCAGCACCGTTACGAGCACTGCCCACTTCACTCCACAGCCTTAGTGTCACTGACGCTGCTGGAGGAACGCCAGCGAGCCTCTGCCTGCACGGTGACCTCAGGGTACAGCACACCGCACCACTCCACTTCAAACCTCAGCATCGATGACCGCCACCGCCAGCCCACACCGCCTCAGTCGGCTGGAACAAAAGGTACTGTTTACAAGTCTTCTGACACCTACGCCAGTCCACACTGACGCAGTCCACCGAAACCTTTGGATTTGGCTGTTTTCAGCACTGCAGCAGCAGAAGATGGAGCTACCAACTTCAAGGAACTGAATTTTTAAGGTTATTCTTGCAAAGCGCATATTTTGATTATCGTGTGTTAGATTTTTTAGATTATTTTGGTCTTGTTTTGCACAGATAAATATTTGATATTTTTCTGACTGGTGTGGTGTCCTTTTGTAGTGTCTGCGCTGTATTACTGTATGTTATGTGAAAATGCTTCATGTGTGTCTCTGAGATAAGACAGACTGGTAGTGCCAAGCTACCAAGGGGGTGAGCAGGGGTTATTTCAGTAGTGTATCCCTGTTATAAATGGGGGTCTCTGGTTGGCAGACGTAGGTACCTTTGTCCAAATAGGGACCCTTACTTCTAGTCAGGGTAAGGGGGATTCACACTTTAGATACCCTCTGCTCACCCCCTGGGCAGCTTGGCATGAGCAGACAGCCTATCCCAAAGGCAATGTGTAAAGTATTTGTACTCCAAACACACAGTAGTACAGTGATAACACCACAGATGGACACCACATAAGTTTAGAAACATAAATTGTCTATATCTAAACTCAACAAGACCAAAACGACAAAAATCCAACATACAGGTAATGAGATATGACTTAAAAACAGTTATTGCAAAAATAAGGTTTGTAGACAATAAATAGCTCCAGCTGGGCCCATTACGACGCTGTGACAACAATAAATCCAAAGTACGGCACCAACCATAAGGAGCGCGGTGTCGGGCACAGAGTCATATGGACACCCAACAAACAGTACAGAGGAAACAAAGTCAATGACGAGGCATGGAGTTGTGTAGATGAGGCGTCTGTACCGAGATCGAAGCTTGCTTCTTGGCTGCCTCAAGGGAGGCGACATGTTGTGTCCGCGAGAGGCGACGTGTCGAGTCCAGGACAGGGGCAGATGGTTGCATTAGCGATGAGGCATCGGTTCTGGTGATGATGCGAAGTCGGGGCAGTACTTCGCCTCAATTTCTCCAGCTCTTCTCCTTGGCAATGGTTCCTCCTCATTCCAGAAGTAGTCTAAAGTTCTGAGGTTGTAGGTCTAATACTTATACCCCAAAATGGCTTTGTTCTCTTTGTGCAAGAGCCTTTGAGCACAGTCCCAACCAGTTCTGTCCTCAATGGTGCAGTATGACCACAAGTGGTGGAGACAGCATTGTGCAAGGGAGACAGGCCCTAGTCAGGTGCAAGGAAATCTCCTACCACCACTCTAAATTCAGCTAAGCCCCATTCAGCTCAGCTCTGAGTCATCCAGGAAGGGCCAGCCACACATCAACCCCCCCCCCCCCCCCCCCCCATGGCTGTCTACAGTGAATGCACATCCCAAGACCCTGTCACTCCAAAACCAGACAGTCAATACACAAACAGGAAGAGGCACACAGAATGGTTAAAACAAGAAAATGCCTACTTTCTAGAAGTTTATAGACAAGAGTGTGTTGTCCTAATGGCCCAGGCAGGACACTATAATCAATAAACAAACAAGAAGCCTGGTCTCGAGATTAGAGTAAGCTGCTGTTTATTTAAAGCAGACTGTGGGCTTCGATTAATTAATTCGGAAGCACCTACGTTTTATTCATATAATCGCATTCTTAAGTTTTTATCAATTCCATCTTCTTTTTACACATATGTACAAGAAATTAGCACTTCCAAACATATGATCATAAACAATAATACCAATCAAACATGAATAATTCATATGTGACAAAATCAAAGAAAAATTATATACATTCAATAAATCAACACTGCATAGGTATATTAGAGGAATTTTCACTCATACAGTCCTGTTTATAAGTTTCCTTTATGTACTTCAGGACTGTTCTCACTAAGGGTTTCTATTATTTAGCTTTCTTTACAAAGGTGTCCAATCAACGTGGACAGCCCATAAGTTTATTGTCCTTAGTGGGCTTAGGGTGTGAGTCTCATAAAGAAAAGCCGACGCGTTTCCAAACACGTTCGCGAGTAGCGCGTTCTTCCTCAGGGCAAATCTGGGTACCTGCCAATTAAACGAAACTTTTTTAGGTAATGCTCTCATAATTCCTATTTGTTTTTATAAGCTAGAAGGGACTTAAAATTACCTTCGTGCTTAGAGACGGTTTTGCTGTATGTACTTCTAATTACTTGCTTTAGTTCTTTTTCGTTTTTTCAATGTACCTAGATGGAAAAAAGAGAACTGACTAATGTCTCATATTTTTAATTGTAGTTAGCACGAGGGCATCTTATTTTTTTGTGATTTGGTAAAGCAATACACTTACTGTATGACTTGGGTGGAAGCTTGCATAAGTAGGCATTATCAACAATTGTAGTTTAATGTGTAGAGCGTTCACCGCTTTGTCTATCAAAGAAAATTTTGTGAAAATAGTTCAGTTAGCTACTCTGCGCGGTCTGTGGTGATTGGATCAAGTTATTCTTAAAAAACGGCACCTTACTTTAACACTGTGCCAAAGGTCCGCTTAGTTCCGGGATTCTCATGGCTTTACGTGGATGCGTCTCCGTTACGAGCCGCTTTACGCTATTGTTCCTGTAACATAAAGTAGCCGATTGCAATCTAGGGTTCAAATGTATCTGAAGAGACCCATTGTTCAGCAATCAACACGTACGGATCTCACCTTCTGCAATCATAGAAGCTTTGATAAATTGGTCCAACGCCTTCAGTTGCGCTTCTTAGCGTTCTGGGACCACCCGCGCCATTAGTTACATGCGCAGAAACACGGAAATGACCGAGCGGGTCACATGTTTTTTGTCGTCACTATGAATTGTGGGAAATGTAGTCGTTTGTGGTGCAATGGAGTGCAATCACTAAAACTCATTGTTTCATATAGTTGAAAGAGTTAGTAATGTTACTTTTGGTGATGAATGCAGTGAAGTTATAATATATAACCATATTTTAACTGGATTGTGAAAGGAGATGAAAGATTCTTCCTATGTATTCTGATAAAATGGAGTGAATCATGATAGCACTTGGCGCAAGTCACTGGAGCTCGTAATTACAGACAGATAGGGGTATTGCTGTTGATGCTTACGTTAGTTTTCACTAACGTAGTGTTTCACTAACGAACGCATCAACAGCAATACCCCTATCTGTCTGATGGATGAGTGGAGGTGGGAACACTTTTCAGAGTCCAGCTTGATGTGTGCGTGCTTGTCTGCCACCATATATTTCAGGCTCACGTAGACCAGAATCCCAATGAATTTGAGATGGTGTCCATCGGAAGGAATAGCAAGGGATTGCGCCCTCGTAGTCACCCACGATACTGGTAGTGCTTCACTCTTGTCCCAATTTCCCTAATACCATTACAGATCCACTAGGACATCTATGATGTCCAACTGGGCCAGAAGTGAGCGCTGCAGGTTTGTGAGGGTGAGAAGTAAGTAATTTGCAAACAGTTATACCCCTCTGGCATAGATATGTAAGGAGCTGTGATTGGCGGATGGTGGCTGCGAGGGCTACATGATCAACAAGAACAGCAGGGGTGACAGCAGGCAGCCCAGTCGTGTGGCCCTCCGGATCAGTAAAGGGTCTGACAGGAAGCCACCGCAGTTGACCTGTGCAGTGGGACAGTCATACAACCAGCGGATCTTGGCAATTAGGTTTTCACAGAGAGCGAATCTTTTTAGGGCCGCAAAGATGTAAACCCACTATATCCGATCAAACACCTTCTTGGCGTTGAGGCAGAGGGCAAATGCTTCCATAGGGCATGGACCAGCTTATTTTATAGTTAAAAAAAAAACCGTGAAAATTGATGAACCACCCAACAGAGTTTTTTCTTCACGAAAAAAATACCTACACATAAAAGAATCAGTCCTGAGGAAGGTGTACCACAAAACAAGCCGAAACGCCGCATCGACTACTTTAAGACTCTTTGTTTTAATTAAAATTGTTTTATATGTTTTTTATAAATTGTTATGATAATGAATTTTTCATGTGTTTTTAATTGCCGTATGAACTTTTGCATACTTAATAAGAGAATAAAATTGTACATTTTTTACCATATTACGTTTTGTCATGAGCCTCAATAGCTAAAAATGTCAGTAGTGCTAAAACCTCATACGTATGCTTTATGTTCTGTGCACTGATTTAATTTAAAGAAGTTTATGCTGTTGCCAGTACTAAGCACAGACTTTTTGTAACTTTGCCTCTCCCGCTGCAAGACAGCCTGTCTGTGACACACACCACTATTTACACTACACATGTAGGATAACCTTAGAGTATCCACCTAAGTAGGACGCTTTTGTCTTTTCCTACTCATTCCCCCTGGTCCTTAACAAACCTGCGAGGGGTCCTCCTTTTACATTTTTTCAATTATACTCGGCAGAGCTGGGCAGCCAGGAGGCAACCAGACGTTTTGCCCTGTTCGCAGTGGTGGCCATTTAGTCTCTGTAACACATATTCTGCTTAGGATGTATAGAGCGTGTTGTCGTCCATGCAGGCATTTTTCAGTCTGCGGCGTGCCACGGGGACGGCTTTGTGGTATAGAGGCATGTGAGATTTGTGATCTCTGTTTCCAGTTCCCTTTGATGTGTCACTCTCCTTGGATTTGCCAGAGCTGCGTCTCTCATAGGTTTTCCATGATGGTTGCCTTTGCGGATGCCCATAGAGTCCTATTGGAAGAGACCGATGCTTTGTTGTCGACGAGGTATGTGGAAATGTGCGCGTAATTGGGGCCTCATTTGCAATATTTTGATGTACGTTTTTTTTAGCATGTATATAATTGACTGCATAAATTAGAATTTTTTTAAATCATAACTATCTACAATTGCTTCACTATTGAATTACAAAAAATAAAAACCAAAAAAATGATTTGAAAGTACATGTGAAAGCCTAGCCCCCCAAAAATTCTAGCCCCTTCCATCTTTTATCCCTCCGATTGCATATTTTCCTATATTAATTCCCACTAATCCTGTTTGGGTTCCAGAGTAGCTTGCTACTTGCCAATAAAGCACTTTGACACCTCATCGGCAGGGGTAGCAAGCGTTATGTGAATGCAAACTTTTTCTCTCTACTATCCCTACAATATCCTTCTTAATCCAAATAAGTGGCTAACATATCCACCACTCAAATTACTTTTAGATTTTCACTATACAAACTCACCATTAATCCTTTATGGGTTTTAGAGTAGGTTGCCACTCACCAAAAAGCGCTTCAACACCTCATCAGGGATAGCAAGAGCGATAAAAATGCAAACGTTTTTCCTCTTCTATTCCTCCACTATTCTTCTCAATCCAAATAACTGCCTAACATATCCAAATCTCAAATTACTTTCAAATTTCACTATACTAATTTACCACTAATCCTTTATGGGTTCCGAAGTAGCGTTCTACTCGCCGAAAAAGGGCTTCAATGTCTCGTCGGGGTAATAAGTGCTATATAAATGCAATTACGATACAATACAATATAATGATGTGCCAGCAATGTCCCTGTCAGCCTTAGCAGTACAAGCCATGATTGATGCTGAGGTTGCCAAAACCTTGGGCTCCGAATGTAAGGCGAAGCGTACTTTTGCCATGCTGGATGATGATGAGGATTCTGAATTTTCTGATGTTTCTGAGCCAAAGAGACATGTAGTACATGGTGGAAAATTCATATCCAGTGAGAAAATGGTGGACATTCTGTCAGATATCAGAGATAATCTAGGCATGACACTGCCTCCGATAGAGGCGGATGTTGAGAATCTTGCTAAACCTGCGGAGATAGCTTTGCCATCTCACCCCATGATTAAGGAGGCAATTTTCAGGCCCTGAAGAGAGCATGAACATAGCCAGATTCCCCTTTTCTTCACAAATCCAATGCTTTGGTTGGAGGAAGGGGGTCTGCTGTTGCCACATTCTGTGAAGGTTAATTCTATCCTGGCCCCTCACACTGGTCGTTCTTCTTCAAACCCAGATGACTGTTTTCCTTCTGGTCACTTGGACTGTACAGTGAATGGCGGACTCAAGAAGTCTTTCACTGCCTCTAATCTGGCGCTCAGAGCAGCATCACATGGGGCATTAACAGCTCAGTCCTTGGTGTAGGATTTTGAGTTCCTGGCGGAGGCCATGCAAAAGAGTTCCAGTGTGATGGATGTTCACATACGTATTGTTAGACCTGGCATTTTTTGGCATGTTTTCCCCTGTTTTTTTTTCTATCTGACCTCCTGGTTTTTACTCCATTTTTGCTGGTTCAGGGCCTCTGCTCAATTTCTCACTACTGTACAGTGTTAACTTGCAAGTACTCCTACTGTAAATTATGCTATGGATTGGTGTTTCCATGTTTGGCATATTTTGATTTACTGGTAAGTCTCTAGTAACCAGCACTGAGAGTGCCAAGGCCTTTAAATCAAATGCTACTGATGGGTCTTCTGCACTTATTGTGCTACCCACAGAAGCAGCCCGGTAAAGGTATCTCAGACCTGCCCCTGCAATGTCTGTGAGCTTTTTTTACTGACATGTCGACTTGTCAAGTTCACCTACTTGCCAAGCACTACCCTTCCGTTTTATGACATGTAAGTCACTCCTTAGGTATACCTGAGGTACCCCATGGGCAGGGTGCAGTGTGTATGAAAGGTAGGACATGTACTGGTGTGTGTGTGTGACATGTCATGATAGTGAAATAAAGTGTATTTTGTTTCTCACTATTGAAAGGCTATCTGTCCCGCAGGATAGAATGGGAGATACTTTGTATCATCTTACAAGTAAAACTTTCCATTGGAACAAGATCGAGAAATGGAGTTTAGTATGCCTGAACTCAGAATGTAAAAAATCCATCTTTTAGTGAAGATGATTTTTATGCTGTGTGTTTGAAATGCCATTTTTAGAAAGTGGGTATTTTCTTGCTTGACCGTCCTGTGTGCCTCCACTGGGTTGTGGATTGACTGTCTTGCTTTGGAGTGACAGATGCTGGGGATGTGCATTCTCTTCAGACAGCGACTGGGAGGTTGAGGTGTGTCTTGCCTCTCCTGGATGAGCCAGGGCTGGGCTGAATAGACATGGGCAGCATTTAAAGTAGTGGGAAAAGTTTTTCTTACATTTGAATGGGCCTGGTCAGCCATGAACAATGCTGTCTCCACCTCCTGCCAGGAAGCTGGGCCAGAGAGGGCAGAACTTGTTTGGACTGAGCACAGACACTCTCTGTCACAATACAACAAAGGGAAATGTGGTATAAATATTGGGGATCAGACCCTAGGATTTTAGAACACTTTTGGTCTCAGAAACCTGCAAAGAGGAAGAGCTGGAGTAGCCATGAGAAGGAACTAACACTTTGCTGTGTGCTTTGCTGTGTTGGCCTGCAGTATCTGCTTCTGTCTTCTGCAGAGAAAGGACTGGACAGAACTTTCTGCAACTTCTTTGTTTGAGTTTCTCCAAGGGCTTGCCCCCTATTCAAGAAGTCTAAGGAACAGCAAAGCTTCAGCTTCCTCTGGGTACTACCTCTGGGACCACGTGTCTCAGTTGCCACAGAAGGAAACTGCAACCCCATGCCATCACCAAGACCGCTGATGGTTCAGTGAGCTGAATTCACCGCCCCATATCTCACGACTACCGCTGCCGCCACTGAGCCGCTGCTCGCACAGCGACCTGTGGGCACTGCACTTTGCTTGCCTCACTTCCCTCTGCTGTCCTGGTCTCACTGACAACATCGTTGTCAACTGACATTATCACTGTGGTCTGCACCATGGTCTGGGGGCACCGCTCGTAAGCAACACAAAGCACTGTCCCATCTCACACCACAGCTGTGGCTCACCAACGCCAGCCCCATCAACCGCTGATATTTGACGGACGCTGCCACTTGCACTGTGACAGTCAGCACCGTTACGAGCACTGCCCACTTCACTCCACAGCCTTAGTGTCACTGACGCTGCTGGAGGAACGCCAGCGAGCCTCTGCCTGCACGGTGACCTCAGGGTACAGCACACCGCACCACTCCACTTCAAACCTCAGCATCGATGACCGCCACCGCCAGCCCACACCGCCTCGGTCGGCTGGAACAAAAGGTACTGTTTACAAGTCTTCTGACACCTACGCCAGTCCACACTGACGCAGTCCACCGAAACCTTTGGATTTGGCTGTTTTCAGCACTGCAGCAGCACAAGATGGAGCTACCAACTTCAAGGAACTGAATTTTTAAGGTTATTCTTGCAAAGCGCATATTTTGATTATCGTGTGTTAGATTTTTTAGATTATTTTGGTCTTGTTTTGCACAGATAAATATTTGATATTTTTCTAACTGGTGTGGTGTCCTTTTGTAGTGTCTGCGCTGTATTACTGTATGTTATGTGAAAATGCTTCATGTGTGTCTCTGAGATAAGACAGACTGGTAGTGCCAAGCTACCAAGGGGGTGAGCAGGGGTTATTTCAGTAGTGTATCCCTGTTATAAATGGGGGTCTCTGGTTGGCAGACGTAGGTACCTTTGTCCAAATAGGGACCCTTACTTCTAGTCAGGGTAAGGGGGATTCACACTTTAGATACCCTCTGCTCACCCCCTGGGCAGCTTGGCATGAGCAGACAGCCTATCCCAAAGGCAATGTGTAAAGTATTTGTACTCCAAACACACAGTAGTACAGTGATAACACCACAGATGGACACCACATAAGTTTAGAAACATAAATTATCTATATCTAAACTCAACAAGACCAAAACGACAAAAATCCAACATACAGGTAATGAGATATGACTTAAAAACAGTTATTGCAAAAATAAGGTTTGTAGACAATAAATAGCTCCAGCTGGGCCCATTACGACACTGTGACAACAATAAATCCAAAGTACGGCACCAACCATAAGGAGCGCGGTGTCGGGCACAGAGTCATATGGACACCCAACAAACAGTACAGAGGAAACAAAGTCTATGACGAGGCATGGAGTTGTGTAGATGAGGCGTCTGTACCGAGATCGAAGCTTGCTTCTTGGCTGCCTCAAGGGAGGCGACATGTTGTGTCCGCGAGAGGCGACGTGTCGAGTCCAGGACAGGGGCAGATGGTTGCATTAGCGATGAGGCATCGGTTCTGGTGATGATGCGAAGTCGGGGCAGTACTTCGCCTCAATTTCTCCAGCTCTTCTCCTTGGCAATGGTTCCTCCTCATTCCAGAAGTAGTCTAAAGTTCTGAGGTTGTAGGTCTAATACTTATACCCCAAAATGGCTTTGTTCTCTTTGTGCAAGAGCCTTTGAGCACAGTCCCAACCAGTTCTGTCCTCAATGGTGCAGTATGACCACAAGTGGTGGAGACAGCATTGTGCAAGGGAGACAGGCCCTAGCCAGGTGCAAGGAAATCTCCTACCACCACTCTAAATTCAGCTAAGCCCCATTCAGCTCAGCTCTGAGTCATCCAGGAAGGGCCAGCCACACATCAACCCCCCCCCCCCATGGCTGTCTACAGTGAATGCACATCCCAAGACCCTGTCACTCCAAAACCAGACAGTCAATACACAAACAGGAAGAGGCACACAGAATGGTTAAAACAAGAAAATGCCTACTTTCTAGAAGTTTATAGACAAGAGTGTGTTGTCCTAATGGCCCAGGCAGGACACTATAATCAATAAACAAACAAGAAGCCTGGTCTCGAGATTAGAGTAAGCTGCTGTTTATTTAAAGCAGACTGTGGGCTTCGATTAATTAATTCGGAAGCACCTACGTTTTATTCATATGATCGCATTCTTAAGTTTTTATCAATTCCATCTTCTTTTTACACATATGTACAAGAAATTAGCACTTCCAAACATATGATCATAAACAATAATACCAATCAAACATGAATAATTCATATGTGACAAAATCAAAGAAAAATTATATACATTCAATAAATCAACACTGCATAGGTATATTAGAGGAATTTTCACTCATACAGTCCTGTTTATAAGTTTCCTTTATGTACTTCAGGACTGTTCTCACTAAGGGTTTCTATTATTTAGCTTTCTTTACAAAGGTGTCCAATCAACGTGGACAGCCCATAAGTTTATTGTCCTTAGTGGGCTTAGGGTGTGAGTCTCATAAAGAAAAGCCGACGCGTTTCCAAACACGTTCGCGAGTAGCGCGTTCTTCCTCAGGGCAAATCTGGGTACCTGCCAATTAAACGAAACTTTTTTAGGTACTGTTCTCATAATTCCTATTTGTTTTTATAAGCTAGAAGGGACTTAAAATTACCTTCGTGCTTAGAGACGGTTTTGTTGTATGTACTTCTAATTACTTGCTTTAGTTCTTTTTCGTTTTTTCAATGTACCTAGATGGAAAAAAGAGAACTGACTAATGTCTCATATTTTTACTAGTAGTTAGCACGAGGGCATCTTATTTTTTTGTGATTTGGTAAAGCAATACACTTACTGTATGACTTGGGTGGAAGCTTGCATAAGTAGGCATTATCAACAATTGTAGTTTAATGTGTAGAGCGTTCACCGCTTTGTCTATCAAAGAAAATTTTGTGAAAATAGTTCAGTTAGCTACTCTGCGCGGTCTGTGGTGATTGGATCAAGTTATTCTTAAAAAACGGCACCTTACTTTAACACTGTGCCAAAGGTCCGCTTAGTTCCGGGATTCTCATGGCTTTACGTGGATGCGTCTCCCTTACGAGCCGCTTCACGCTATTGTTCCTGTAACATAAAGTAGCCGATTGCAATCTAGGGTTCAAATGTATCTGAAGAGACCCATTGTTCAGCAATCAACACGTACGGATCTCACCTTCTGCAATCATAGAAGCTTTGATAAATTGGTCCAACGCCTTCAGTTGCGCTTCTTAGCGTTCTGGGACCACCCGCGCCATTAGTTACATGCGCAGAAACACGGAAATGACCGAGCGGGTCACATGTTTTTTGTCGTCACTATGAATTGTGGGAAATGTAGTCGTTTGTGGTGCAATGGAGTGCAATCACTGAAACTCATTGTTTCATATAGTTGAAAGAGTTAGTAATGTTACTTTTGGTGATGAATGCAGTGAAGTTATAATATATAACCATATTTTAACTGGATTGTGAAAGGAGATGTAAGATTCTTCCTATGTATTCTGATAAAATGGAGTGAATCATGATAGCACTTGGCGCAAGTCACTGGAGCTCGTAATTACAGACAGATAGGGGTATTGCTGTTGATGCTTACGTTAGTTTTCACTAACGTAGTGTTTCACTAACGAACGCATCAACAGCAATACCCCTATCTGTCTGATGGATGAGTGGAGGTGGGAACACTTTTCAGAGTCCAGCTTGATGTGTGCGTGCTTGTCTGCCACCATATATTTCAGGCTCACGTAGACCAGAATCCCAATGAATTTGAGACGGTGTCCATCGGAAGGAATAGCAAGGGATTGCGCCCTCGTAGTCACCCACGATACTGGTAGTGCTTCACTCTTGTCCCAATTTCCCTAATACCATTACAGATCCACTAGGACATCTATGATGTCCAACTGGGCCAGAAGTGAGCGCTGCAGGTTTGTGAGGGTGAGAAGTAAGTAATTTGCATACAGTTATACCCCTCTGGCATAGATATGTAAGGAGCTGTGATTGGCGGATGGTGGCTGCGAGGGCTACATGATCAACAAGAACAGCAGGGGTGACAGCAGGCAGCCCAGTCGTGTGGCCCTCCGGATCAGTAAAGGGTCTGACAGGAAGCCACCGCAGTTGACCTGTGCAGTGGGACAGTCATACAACCAGCGGATCTTGGCAATTAGGTTTTCACAGAGAGCGAATCTTTTTAGGGCCGCAAAGAGGTAAACCCACTATATCCGATCAAACACCTTCTTGGCGTTGAGGCAGAGGGCAAATGCTTCCATAGGGCATGGACCAGCTTATTTTATAGTTAAAAAAAAAAACCTGAAAATTGATGAACCACCCAACAGTTTTTTCTTCACGAAAAAAATACCTACACATAAAAGAATCAGTCCTGAGGAAGGTGTACCACAAAACAAGCCGAAACGCCGCATCGACTACTTTAAGACTCTTTGTTTTAATTAAAATTGTTTTATATGTTTTTTATAAATTGTTATGATAATGAATTTTTTCATGTGTGAACTTTTGCATACTTAATAAGAGAATAAAATATTACATTTTTTACCATATTACGTTTTGTCATGAGCCTCAATAGCTAAAAATGTCAGTAGTGCTAAAACCTCATACGTATGCTTTATGTTCTGTGCACTGATTTAATTTAAAGAAGTTTATGCTGTTGCCAGTACTAAGCACAGACTTTTTGTAACTTTGCCTCTCCCGCTGCAAGACAGCCTGTCTGTGACACACACCACTATTTACACAACACATGTAGGATAACCTTAGAGTATCCACCTAAGTAGGACGCTTTTGTCTTTTCCTACTCATTCCCCCTGGTCCTTAACAAACCTGCGAGGGGTCCTCCTTTTACATTTTTTCAATTATACTCGGCAGAGCTGGGCAGCCAGGAGGCAACCAGACGTTTTGCCCTGTTCGTAGTGGTGGCCATTTAGTCTCTGTAACACATATTCTGCTTAGGATGTATAGAGCGTGTTGTCGTCCATGCAGGCATTTTTCAGTCTGCGGCGTGCCACGGGGACGGCTTTGTGGTATAGAGGCATGTGAGATTTGTGATCTCTGTTTCCAGTTCCCTTTGATGTGTCACTCTCCTTGGATTTGCCAGAGCTGCGTCTCTCATAGGTTTTCCATGATGGTTGCCTTTGCGGATGCCCATAGAGTCCTATTGGAAGAGACCGATGCTTTGTTGTCGACGAGGTATGTGGAAATGTGCGCGTAATTGGGGCCTCATTTGCAATATTTGATGTACGGTGCTGCCGTGTGTGAAAATAAAAGGACAGGAATGCACCACATCTATAAGATATGGCACATTCCTGTCCTTGAAACAATTAGAATGTACAAAGTTCCCCAAAAGGAGGGTGGTAGATTGGAGGAGTGACTCTCTCACTGAAAGTGTGACAGGGAATAAAGTAATCCCTTATCGGAACTAAGGATGCCTCACACAACTAAAAGGCTGGACGACTGTTGTCATCCTACCTGATGGTTGTTTTGTATCATCATTGGCCTCCTGCTCCAGCGACAGGCTGGCGGTGCAATGCCTGACGGGTAGCACAGAGTGCTACTCTTTGGTGGAGTTCTTTTGTTCCTGGCCAATAGATGCATGCGTGTGAGGGGCCTAGGAGGTGAAGAAGTGAGCGTGAAGGGAAGGTTAAAAAAGGTCAGTAGAGTCCACTTCGGATTACTTTATTTATGTGGCTCACTGCCTAGTTAAAATTGGTGAAGGGAGAGGTACCGAAGCACAAAGGTAAGGTGGTTTGGCTTCGCTCAACCCTCGCCTAAGGTGTGGTCAACATGTTTCATGCCTCTGCGGCAATTCTTCAGGACCTAAATAAGCTCATCAACTAGTGACAAAAATCTAACAATTTGAAAGAAGTTTCACATACAACCTGCGTGGTGGATGTACCAAAAGCAGGAAGGAGTCCTGCGTAGGTTCCCGCCCCCTAATCCCTGGTGGATGGTCCCCTCAGCCCGACTCTTTGGTCCTCGCAGCCATCTGATTCCTGTTCCCACCAAGTTGGCCTCTTCTGTTTGCTCAGCGCCAAGATGCTCCTTCCGGAGCGATAGTCGCGCTATACAAGAATCAATAAATATCAAATATCAAATATCAAATATCAGACTGTCCTTGTGGGGCCTGAGCTGTCAGGTAGTTACCTGGTTGGCTCGAGGCACATGCTGGAAAGCACCTACCCCTACCACGGCGGCGAGATCGCAGGACTCAACCTGTCCCTCCTTGTTGTTTGACATTCCTGTCCTTCTCCCCTGCACTGGCGCACAAACAGCAGCAGTGCTCCCGCCCAGACACTCTTGGGTCATTTTGCAAGGGGGTCTGCACTGAGGGGATGATTGTTTTTGTGTAGAAAGGGACACCTTCATTTACAAAAACAATCATTAAAGGCATGTTTCTCTTTCTATGCATGCTGCAGAATGCAGCAAGCATAGAAAGAGAAAAAAATGAGGAGAAACAAAAGTATTTCTCCTCGTTGTGCCTTCTTACGCCTACCCTAGGGAGGCATAGGATTCTGACGTACTCCCAGGTTTACAAAATGTAAATCTCGGAATGTGTCAAGTTTCATCGATGTTGCTTGGGAGCACCCACAGCAACACCAATGGGACATCCCTTTCACGCAGATTGATGCGTGAAAGGGAAACATAATTACAAGGCTATAAAAAGTCATGCAGGGTGACTTTACATTGTCTTGTAAATATGGGAAAGCACATTGCGCTGCCGGTGCATCAATAAAAGTGATGCACCTGTGGCAGGATGGGTTTGTAAATAAGCCTGTTGGGCTTTACACTGGGGTGTATGGTGGCGTGTTATGTTCAGGCACCAGGGTTTATGGCTCAGGGAAACCAGACTCATGTCTAGGGTGAGCGGGACCAGAGCACGGTCTGAGATTGAGGTATCTAGGATACGGGATTCCCATGTAACAGCCACCACCTGGTGAGAAATCAGAAAGTAATCCAGCCCTGATTGGATACTTTGTACCAGCGAGAGGAAGGTATATTCCTTGTCCTCTGGGTGGGAGAGCCAACAGTGGTCCATACGTCTGTGCTCAATTGACACACCCCACGGAGGGCCCTATTCACATTGTTGCCAGTGTCCAGTGGTCCGGTACTGTGTCACATGCCTAATTCCAGTCTCCCCAATCATGAATTGAGATGCCCCAATCTCGGTGAGTAGACATTTGAGCTTGAGGAGGAAGGGGCGCTTAATGCACATTAGTGCGTACACTGATCCCACACAAAGCAATTGTTTCCCTAGCTTTAGATTGACAAAGAAATATTGGCCCTCCAGGTCTGACCATGACTTTGGTCATTGTGACTGGCAGCATCTTCTGGAGAAGGATCGCCACTCCGCATTTCTTGGAGGAACCGTCTCTTGTCATGGGGCAGCTGCTAAGGGCAACTCTCCCCACCCATTCCAGATGCTCTTGTTTTCCGTGGGCTTATGTCTCTGAACTTTAAGGTGTCTTTTCTGGTTCCCGTAACTTTGGTTCGCCCCCGTGGGGAGCTAGGTTCTCTGTCTTGTTTCTCTCCTTTCTTTTGGGTGCTTGAGGATAGGATTGCTCTTTGGTTGGGTTCAGGATTTCTGTCTAAAATTAGTTCTATGTTTTGTCTTCAGCATGAAGTGATTCTTCTGGTGACCTTTCCTGATCCTCAGTCTCCAGAGGAAGTGGCACTTCATTCACTTGATGGGCGGAGGGCGGTTTTGCTCTACGTGGACTGGGTCAAGGAGTTTCAGGTCTCCTGTACTTTATTTGTAAATGTTGGTCCTGCCTGGAAGGGGGTGAGCCTGTGACTCAGCCCTTGAGCAGGTGGATCCAGTCTGTGATTCTGCAGCCATATAGTCAGTTTGGTCTGTGTTCTCTTGTGGTGATCCAGGGAAGATCTACTAGGGGCATGTCTGCTTCCTTGTCTGAGGTTCTGGGTGCTTCATTACAGGAGATCTGTCAGCCTTCCACTTGGGCAGTTCCTTCTACCTTTGTGACTCATTTTCCGGGGGCCCAGGGTCCGGAGGTTCCAGATTTGTTGGGTTCCAAGGTTCTGGCTTCTGTGTTGTGAACTGTTTTTTGCCTATGGACTAAACTTGTGTTAGCATATTCTGTCCGATTTTTTGCTTGGGCACATCTCAGTATGCGATTCAGCGTGGTGAGAGGGACGAAGGGAAAATGCTGTGTCTACTAACTGGTAATACTCTCACTGTGATGAAATCAACATTTTCGACAAGTCTGACTGTGTGGTGCTTGGGCTTGATATGGAACAGCAAACAAGGAGGGTTGTTGATTCATACATTGGAAATTGGTGTGATTGGAGGCACCAGGGCCTCACTATGGGCCAGATGTAGGAAGCCTAATACCGGTCGGTAACGTCCGAAATTACCGAATTTCGGCCGTTACCCACCGGTATTAGGTTTTTCAGATGTAGGGGGCCAAATTGTTGGATTCGGTAATCGGTAAATTACCGAATTCTTAAAATATCGATTTGGTAAATTACCGAATCCTTAATGTAGGGAGCACTCAAACGAGTGCTTTTCTCATTTCAGGATTCGTTATTTACCACCAACTACAAGTTGGTGGTAAATATCGAAAACCGTGAAAAAAAGCAATTTTGTGCTTTTTTCAACTGTGCCATGTGGCAGACATGTGCACCCATACACTATACAGGGGTGCAACAGGTGGTCAATGTGCCACCCTGCCACCCTTGTAAGTCTACCCCTTATTACCGATTCGGTATTTACCGAATCGGTAATTCTCATTCATTCCTATGGGCCTCCAGGCCCATAGGAGTGAATGGGGAATACCGAATCGGTAAATAACAAATCGGTATTTTCCGAATTTTACCGATTCGATCAAATTTACCGAATAATTTGCTACATATCATTGACCGATTCTAAAATACCGAATCTGTAAAATTCGGTATTTTAGAATCGGTAAATGATATTTACCTACATCTGACCCTATATGATTTATCATTGTGAGAGAAGGGCTCAGAATAATGCTATTACTGATAAGTAAATGCAGCATTACATGTCAGGTACAGCAGTATGTTTGAGTGAGATACTGCTCAGCCAGGTCCTAAGAGGTCCACTGTTCGCACCCCTAGATTTTCTGAGTACTGGAAGAGAAGCCCAAGACTGGCCTATGGCTGCTGCTCGCTCCTTGACACCTTCTTACAGCACAGGGTGAGCAGAGAATCCTTCTCCTGCCGGCTCACAGTCTCTCCTGATATTATGAACTCATCCCCAACCCTGCCTCCCGTCATACATGGGCTCCTGCTGCTATTTACCACCTGCCGGAAAAGAAACGGTTTGTCCCTGGGATTGGGGAGATGCATGCAGATTTGGAAATAGCTATTTAAGTGTTAGTCCCTATTCCAGGGACAAAAACACAGAATAGCCATATTTACATACAGGGATACCAGTCTGAATCGTTCTTTTCGATAAGGCTCTAACTCCGCATGTCCTCCTCGCAATATGGCCATCGAGAAGAGGCACTGGAGAAATGGAGTCATTTAAATTTCACGCTGCTAACTCTGAATATTTACATCAATTTATGATGAAATACCCATTTTGGAGAATGAGCATACAACTCATTAAATTCGAGTTCTGTCTACATTGTACAGATTACCAAAGCAAAATACAGTTTCAGTGTTTTTCGAGAAATATCGGCAGTGATGTAATTAAAAAAAATATGCCGTTGTGGCTTTTAGCTTGACCTGTTTTCGCGTATATATGTGTTTAGCTCATGGGTGGACATGTGATGCTTTTACAACTAAGTGGTGGCAGTTTCCTAATGTGCACTACATTCGTAATTACTTCCTTAGGGTGACGTTCGAGGCGACAATGTTTAAAAGCATCCCTTCCTCCAGGTGCTTTAGTGAATCAAAAACGTTTGTTTATTAAAGTAGGTGACATTTATTCTAACTGGGCTGTCCAGATGTACAGCAGCCACGTCTGTCTTCTGGCAATTCCGCAGTCAGGAAACATTTGCAAGGAAGACGAATGATGGAGACCAAGGCTGTGAGAGGTGTCACTGATGTAAGTAGCCCGATTAGAAACATTGGCAATTAATGAAAGCATGGCTAAACTGAAGAAAACGAAGAGCCAATCATTTATAGACTTTTACAGTGACTCGTGGGCCAATTAAGAGCTAGGATAAATTACCCCTGGCTTGTTGATGATTTCAGTTAAACAAACTACTATATCGAGGCAAAGCAGACACAGAACTTTGGGTCCAATGTACAAAGTATTTTTAGTTACAAAACTGCGATTCATAAAATCAAAGACTTTGTTGTGGCTACAAAAATGCAATTCACAATATACAAAAGGCATATTTAATATGTGTACTTTGTAACCCCTCGGGAACTACAAAGGAAAGGGGCTTGTAAAGGGCGTGCCATTCTTCTTTGGGATTCTCTGTGCAATATATCAACACTTTGTGATCAAAAACCATTCATGTGTTACTTATAACCAAGAGAGGGTGCTATGGAACTTGAAAAGTGGCAGCTGTCCCAGGAAAAGAGAACTTTCACGTTGTGAATGGTAACTGCCATCACTAGAGGAGCAGACAACAGTCCAAGGCACCACTAAATGCTATTCATAAAAAGTCAGTTTTTATTTTTGAAAGCAGCCCCGGTAAATGCAAATACAGGGATCAAGGTATGCTGTCCCTCACAGGCCTCTACCCCTGCATATATACCATTTTGAAAAGTGTCACAAAAGGAACTCATGCCTTATAGATATTAATGCAGTAAGAACATAGGGGCATATTAGCAAGAACCTCGTTAAAAATATCTCTGTTTTAGCGGCAGAAAACTGCCGCTAAAACGGTGATAATGGGCTTGCTAATATGCGTTAAAGAAGTCCTATGGAAGCCCAGGTTAGATGTCCTGCACATCTAACCTGGGCTTCTATTGGAATTCTATAACGCATATTAGCAAGCCCCTAATCGCCGTTTTAGCGAGGTTCTTGCTAATATGCCCCATAGTGATGCGGCCCTGGCAGGCATCAGATCACAAGTACATTTTTGTCAATCTCCTCTTCTACGGGGGGGGGATTGCCTGGTGAAGATTGTCATTTTGCCTCTGCTCTTATACAACTTTTCAAGCCTCCCTGTCGCCCCCCCCCCTCCGCCCCCCCAACTATCATTCTTCACTGAACTAGACTCCCTTCTATGCACACTAGTCTGGAGCACCGGGAGGCCTTTCGTGGCCCTTAAATAGTTCCAACTCCCAGTGGGCCGAGTTGGACTGGACATCCCTCCTTTTACACTGGCTCTCGCGCTGGGCTGCGGGCCAATATATGGGTGGAGCTAGTGACACCCGAGGAGTTCTATCGATTGTCACAATGCATAACCTCCTCCGTCCAAAGGTGTTACCCCATCTTCCTGGCCCCTACTGGTGACAGTTGCACACGCTTGCATGCTTCGGATACAACGTTCTGCACCATGTGATGCTTATACCTCTATTTGTGAGATGGCACTTGCTGTATTGCTGTGTATTGATATGTTCTACCACCACTACTGTATATGTTACAAAGCCAAATAAAAAGATGTTTTTTAAAAAAAGAAACAAAGTGATGAGTAGAGTGCTTGAATTATTCTTAAACACTGGTACTAGCTCAGGGCTACATCCCAGTCCACTGTTTTCCACCCACTATGACACTCTAGACAAAGTCTGGTCATATGCTACTCAGACTTGCAATAAGAGCATTCCCGCTCCAGCTGCCAGAGCAGCTACCCTCCAGAAGGGGAACACAAGCAGCCCAGACATGGTTTGACCTACTTAGGTCTTTTTAGTGAGGTATAGATTGAGTGCTGTGGCACAGTGAGCACAGGACCCATATCTGGGCATACTTGTGGCACTTTAGGTGTCTAATGCAGCAAGAACAAATATTAATGAGGCATGAGTTCCTGTGATACCCTGCTAATGGATCTTTGTACTGTGACTGATTAGTACAACAAGCACAGCATAAAATGAAGGTGGGAGAGGAAGCAGTCATTGTGCAAACAAACTGACTGTTTTGCAAAACCATCTTATCACAAACATGGGACCTTGATTCTGCAATAACCCATGAGAAACCAGGATCTTCAGTAAATGTCCTTGAAATAAAATATATGTGTGAGTCAGTTGTAGTCACATTATAGGAACTCTATATGGAACATAGAACCACAAGTATTAATATTCCAATCTATCGTCACAAAAGAGCCACAATTCAGGCAAACTGCTTTTTATATTTTCATGAATGTACTGACAGTGAACTCGAAATAGTGGTTGAGGTGTAGGAGTAATAATTACACTATATTGCACCATTTATATAGCACTTCATCCCCTGTTGAGGCTGCAAAGCACATTGATGGTAATCACACAACTGAAGGTCTTCTGACTGCATAGTGGATGGGTCTTGCTTCCTAAGGTGTCCTTAGGAAGCTTTACACGCAGTCTGTGAGATTCATACGTGTTCTCTAAACATGTTGTGGTGAAAAAAATAGATGCACTAATGTGTGACTTGTACCAACATGCTGTGAGTATAGTTGCAGTCGTCCAAGAGGATGCATACCATTTTCTTCAGTGTAGGCATCTTGTGCACATCAAATGATTGGAAACAGACAGGATTTTAGCACTGGTCGATATTCTAGGTGTTTGTCAATTATTCTAATTCTCGCGTGAATTACATTACAGAGCTTGTCTGTCTGGATACAGAAGGAGGTCCCCCAAGTGCAAGATTTTTCAAAGAAAGTGATCAACTTCAGTGGAGCAAGCCTGGAATGGAGCAGCCCACATGATTAGTAGATGCAGATTTATGGTAAAGCAATAGTGGTCTTGTTCCATTAATGGGTCTCTGTGGATTAACAAAGCTTTAAAGGTGATTGAATTAGCACTGCAGAGGATATGAATAGATGGCAGATGATATTTAGATTAAGTGCTTGCCAGGTTTCGTCCTTCTGGATTCTTTGTAACCAGTGAAGGAGAAAGAGAGAGGCTCTGATGGACAGGCTATTGGCACAGCCTGGAAGAGAGATTCGCACCTTGTACTCTGGATGGAAACTTAGTCAACGGAAGATGAAGGTTCAAAGTTCGTTTTTTGTAGAATATTCCTTTGATCACTTGATGTTCCTATGCCAAATGGGAGAGGATGGACTTCACTGTTTCGGTGGGCGGGTGGTATGCTGACTTTTTGTAGCCTGATGTAAGAGTTCTTTCAACCAGATGATCAAGGAGTGATTGCTTTTTTTAATTGTTTTATTGTAGTTTGGTATACATAAACTAAGCTTATCATGGAGAGCAATAAAAGCATATTCTCAAAAACAAAGTATAGTAGGAGATTTTGAGTCACAGTGAGTAATTGATGATCCACTTTCTACTTGTTATTCAATGTTCTTGCAATGAAACCAATGCAATGGCCTTTGATTTTGACACTTCCACCGATTACAATGATGGCGTAAATACTAAATAGGAGGCAGTGCCAAAATTGAGACCAGAGAAAACCTGGCCTTAACATGGCGAAACAAAGGGAAATACTTTATTTCTCCTCGTTTTTGCTGTTTCTATGTGTGCTGTATTGTGCAGCGCACATAGAAACAGCAAACGCCATGAAGATGTCCCTTCCCACGCATAAAAAATAATTGAAAAAATGACAATTTGCTACTCCTATGTTTGCTGCACAATGCAGCACACATAGAAGTTACAAATCGCCATTCTGGATTGTTTATGTGCAGGAAGGGAAACCTTCCTGCTGATAAACAATCATTCCCTCAATGCAGGCACTCTTGCAGTATGGTGCAAGGGTTCACGCATTGGCACTAGGCAGCTCAGTTCAGCGCATGCGTAAAGCAACACTGTGCATCCCTGCGTTTTCAGAATGGCGGAGCGCAGCGTTAGCTATTCTGGCTTAACACCACGGTCAGCCATTCTTTTGTAAATATGCTCCTCTATTTTCCCCACAGAGACCTTCTATTTTGATATGAAATGTGTGTTTGTCAGTTAGTCAAGAAATGAACAACTATGACATCATCTTTTTTTTTTTAAACTCTTTTTATTAACCTAGCTAATTAACCTAGCTCATAGAACCATAAAATGACAGACTGTATTCAAAAGCAGGTCAGGGAATAGCATTTCAATATGCAGGTTAAAATATTTAAGGACACAAGTGGGACATTCAAGTGTTGTACTCATACCCCAGGCTCTCTCTCTGTCTCCCTGAATTTCAACTAAGTCCCCCAGACTTTCCCACATTCCTTAGTGCAGCCCCTACTCTTGTATAGTTTCTTCAACGCTCTGGCACTAATCAAGGTCTCACCTCCACTGTTACCATTGTGGAGGTGTCTGTGACCCCCACCCACTGGCAATGTTTCTTTTTGCTACACCTGCTGCCATTGCTAGCCTGATCTCCATATATATGGACCAGTCAGTGTCACCTTTGATCATTAACAACCGCCACTTGGGCTCCATTGGGACCGTAATGCCCATAACAGGAGACATAGTGTCCCTGACCTTGATCCAGAAGAGATCGATCTCAGGGCACTCCCATAATATGTGGCAATAGGTGCCGTCCCTTTGACAACCCCTCACGCAGAGGGCCGAATGACTCCTGCCCCAGGCGTATAGGTGTGTACAAGGGTAATAAATGCGATGTAGAAACTTAGGCTGCACCAGCCTGAATCTTGAACGAATTGCTATTTCACGCAGACTCTGTATGGCGTCTTGCCAGCAGTCATCGTACATGGTACCTATGTCTAAGACCCATGCCGCCCGAAGCGCCACCAACCGGTCTGGCACATTGTTCATGAGCTTGCAGTATATGGTGGATGGGGGCGTTTCTAGTATGGGATCCAGGAGTAATCTATCCTCCATGGAGGAGTACTCTGGGATTGACGTTCCACCGCGTATGTGGGAGCGTATGGCTTGAATGAGGTGTATGTAATGGTAGTGTTGTGAGTCGTGGAGGTAATATTCCTTCTTGATGTAAACAAAGGATCGGGGGTATTCCCTTTCCATATGTCCCCCAACCGCTCAAAGCCAATGAGCTTCCATCCCCTCAAACTGGTTAGCCGTGTCACCTCTGTTAACTGATCCCCAAGCCATAGAGGGGTTCTACCCGTCAGTGAGTCCATCCACCCCAGGAACTTGTTAGCTTTCCTCCAGCATTGAACTAACACCCCTGTGTGTGTAGGCCACTCCTTCTGCGGCCTCCAGGCATAGAGAAGGGGCTCACAGTCTCCCCCCGGCTTCCTGTCAACTCCATAGGCCGGTTCAGAACCATCCGAGAATACCTAGTCATTGACTACTTGGAGCTGCGAGGCTCAATAATACAGTTTGACGTCTGGAAGCGACAGCCCTAATCATATACCCCTCTGGTAAGCTTGTGTAGTGCTATCCTCTGGTTCCCACCATCCCACAGCAATGTCATATATGATATTTGTGTAAATACACCCGCAGGAACATGATATGGTGTGTTTTGTAGAATGTATAAGAGCCTCGGCAATGCAAGCATCTTGAACAATGCAGCCTGGCCCATGATGGAGAGAGGCAGTGATCGCCTGTGACTCACGTCTGCCCGAGGCGAGCCAGTTGGGTCTTGTGGTTTTTAGCAAAGAATTCCTCCTTGTGTCTTGTGACGTATAGCCCCAATTACTTGAACCCGTCAGTTGCCACTGAGGAGGGACACCTAGCTGGGGTCCGACGGGGAGGACCCGAGAGTGGAAAGATCACAGAATGTGCCCAACTAATTGTGTAGCCAGAGTAGCTACTGAATACTTCAAAGAGGTGTAACGCCTGCGCTATCGAGTGGTACGGTCTTGCCAGTGTAACAGAATATCATCGGTATATAAGGAGATACGCTCTTCCCACTCATCGGTCAGCGTCAAGCCCTAAAATTACCTGTCTCTCCCGATCCAATAAGCTAATGGCTCCAGAGCCAAGGCAAACAGGAGGGGGTACCGTGGGCACCCCTGCCTGGTGCCCCTCTTCAGAGGGAAAACCCTGGATACGGCCCCGTTAACCTTCAACCGAGCCGCAGGTTGCTTGTATAGAAGACGTACCCAACTAAAGAAGATCAAGCCAAAGCCTAGTTTCTGGAGCACCATAATCAGGTATTGCCATTCAATACTATTGAATGCCATTGAGGCGTCCAGTGCCATCAATGCTGTCCATGTTTTCCCCATGTCCTCGGTCATGTAGAGTACTCCATATAGACGCCGCAAGTTATGGCGGGTGTTCCTGCGTAGCATAAACCCTGATTGGTCAACATGCACCAGGGCGGGAAGTTCAGACATCAATCTATCTGCCAAGGCCTTGGCCTCTACGTTGATGAGTGAAATGGGGTGATGCGAAGAACATTGGTCTGCCGGTTTCCCTGCTTTATGAATAAATACAATTGTGGCTTTCCGTTGAACGGTGGGGAGCCTACCTAACTCCCATGCCTTCGAGTACATCTGAAGAAGGTGGTTGATAATGAAGTTCGCCTGTCGTTTATCTATCTCTCCTGCAATCCCGTTAGGTCCAGGCGCCTTCCCGGACTTGAGGGAATTAAGGTCATTCCCAATTTCTTCTCCTGTGAAATCCACTTTTGCTATGCCCTTGCTGGTGGATACTAGGGACCTCTATACATCATGCACCTCAGCCACCCAGGAGCGCACCCTGTCTCGCTGCTCAAGCCACGCTAGCAGCTTCAGGGCTTTATCATCCTTGTCGTATATCCGGTGTTGTGTGGCGAGGGCGTAGGCTCGTGCCTCCCACTCCACCAGGGCCCAGAGTTCTCACTGTTTGAGTGTCAAGCTGGGACTAAGGTTAACAGAAGAAGTGATATTGACATCACGTTCGAGTCTTCTATTTCGCTTTCTAATTGGCTGATCTGTAGGGATTCCTCTTTATTTTGGGCACCAATCAGTGCCTGGGCCTGCCCTATCAGCACCGTCTTGTAAGCTTCTTATAATGCTATATGGGACTCAACCAAGTCCCGGTTTTCCTCAAAGTAAAGTTGAGAGCCCCCCGGAGTTTATCCCCTATGGTCTCGTCTCGGAGACACCACGGATCTATCCTAGGGAATGACGCCCTTTTAATCACCAGACCCCCAAGAATGATCCTAACTGGGGAGTGATCGGAAATTCCACAGGCTAGGATGCAGGGTTCAGCAAATTTGCCCAGCTGGTCAGTGCAGGTGAAGAAGTGGTTGAGTTGTGAAAAGGACCAATGTCGGGCTGAATAGAACTTGTATTGTCTGCGTGAAGGATTGTGTGTGCGCCACAGGTCGCTAAGTCCCATGGCTGTGATGAAACCATTCAGACCCGCTCCCCACTGCAGCCCAGCCCATCGCTAGAATGGTCCAAATCAACATCCATAACTGCGTTAGTGTCACCACCCATCAGGAGGACTCCTGGGGGAAGGTCCTCCAGGAAGGAGCCCAGTCGTGGGAGGGTCGAAGGGCCCGATTCACAGAACTAACTTAAGACAAAACAAAATCCTAAACTTACTACCATTTTGGGATTCACAGAAGGCACTTCCTCATTTTAGTATTCACAGAAGGCACTTACGCATTTCAGTATTCACAGAAGTTTGGAGTTCTAACTTTAGGACTCCTAAATGCCTTCTGTGAATACCTAAAGTCTTAAAGTTAGGATATTTCTCAGTTTAGGAGTAGTAAAGTTAGGACTCCTAACTTTAGGACTCCTAAATGCCTTCTGTGAATACCGAACATCTTAAAGTTACATTTTCTCAGTTTAGGAGTAGTAAAGTTAGGACTCCTAAACTGAGAAAAATCCTAACTTTAAGACTTTTGGTATTCACAGAAGTAATTTAGGAGTCCTAAAGTTAGGACTCCTAACTTCTGTGAATACCAAAATGAGTGAGTGCCTTCCGTGAATTCCAAAATGAGCAAGTGTCTTCTGTGAATACCAACATGGTAGTAAGTTTAGTATTTTGTCTTTTGTTAGTTCTGTGAATCGAGGCCCGAAGAGTGTAGACCTGGCGGAAGGTAACTGGAGCAAAAGACTATAGTGCGCCCCTACCATCTGCCTGCCACCGCGACCAAGCAGCCCGCATCGTCTGTCCATTTGCCCGAGATAACAACAGGCAAGGTGTTGCGAATTAAAATGACCACCCCCATGAACCAGACGTGATCCCCGAATGGGCCTCCATTTTATAACCGAAGCGATCAAGGGCCCTGCACCTATTTTCCGTGCAGGTGTATTTCTTGAAATAGAACCACATCTGGTGAATGCCTTTTAAGGTGCTGTAATACTAATGTGCGTTTGATCTTGTTGCCTAGCCCATTTACTCACCATGTCCATATTATTATGTGAGCTGAGTCAACTATTTGTGTCAGAGAGGCTCCTCTTCCTCGGATAATTGCAAGGCCCCACTGTGTCGTTAGGAAAATTCCGACTTGCGAAAGGACTAAGCTGATCTCGAGCAAAACATACCCACTCCTGAAACAAGACCCCACCAACTACCCCCTCCCTGCTCAGTGGGTCCCTAACCTCCCACCTTCCAAACTTGCAGAGTGCCTGTCGCCCCATCAACCCACAATCAAACTTGGCGAGGAAACATGAACTTGCAGTCAGCCAGAAGAAGTATACATGACTTACAAATGTCTCACTCATTTTGATAACTATACTAGAGCAACCCGATGCCAACTACCCGGTCCCACTCCCCCAATGCACTCCAGGCTGATTTAAACCACCATTGTGAACGTTACATCATTATATCATTACATATCGTTGCGAGGAAGTTAGAATTCAATATCATACAGAAATTTTCAGGACAATTTCACCAGCCCATAAACAGAAACCAGGCAGCCCCACAGCAGTTGAAAAGGGAAACAACTCAAGTATAAACCCAGCCCCAGATCACTTAGTTGCACTCTGTTCATGTCCCTGGCTGTCAGACATAGGTCTCCCTGCGCTTACTGTGTCGCCCCCGTTATGGCGCTGTTCGGATCTGTGCAGGACACCATTCCGGCCCACTGTCAGCCAGCCCTCCAACCAGTTGCTGGATACTTCTGGTGTCTCAAAAAGTATGCCCTTCACCATCCAGGATCTTGCGGCCGGTGGGGAAGAGCCTCATGTATTTCACCCCTTGTTCCCTGAGGACTCTCTTCACACCCTCGAAGAACCATCGCTGGCGCTGGACGTGGAGAGTGAAGTCCGGAAAAAACTGGATTGTGGCATTTTCAAGCTGGAGATCGCCAGACATCCGGGCTGCCTGTAGGATGGCATTGCAGTCCCTTAAAGTTCACGATACGGGGGATGATAGTACGTGGGAGTGCCCCGGCTTGGGCTTGCCCCCCAATGCTCGGTGGGCCCTCTTGACCGAAAAGAAGTTGGACAGGCATTTGTGCTTCAGGTGATTCAGTATCAGATCCCCTATGAACCAGTCAGTGGTTAGCCCCTCCATTCCCTCCGGGACCCCCACTACATGGATGTTGCTCCGTCTGGCGCTCCCCACCTGATCCTTCAGCTGGGCGTAGATGTCTGTTTTTTTTTTTTGTTAGGGCGGCAACCTGTTCTTCGAGTCTTTTTGTTTTGGATTGGAGACTTCCGATGCCTTTCAGCCACTGCCACCTTCTCCAACATCTTCCTGACGTCCACACACAAAAGGTTGACCTCTTCTGTCACTAAATCCAGCTTTGGCTCCAGGGTTCCGCGGAGTTACCTGATAGCCACCATGATGTCTCTCAGTGAGGGGCCATTATCTACAGGATCCTCCTGCTGGCTTCATCCCTGAACTCATTGCTCTCTCCCCATGACCACCATGTATTTATCAATCTGATTTATCAACCTGGGTATGTCAGTCTGTTACGGCCCATGGCTCGGGGGCGCCTCCCTCAGCAGAGTCCAGTCTAAGCGTGATGGGAGGAATGCCCCTTTAGCTTCTGCTGTGCTCTTGGGGGTGGCCGGGCCCTGTGGGAGTTCTCAGCACTAGAGGTCGAGCAAAGTTTGTGCCCAGTATCACAACGATGACTTTATGAGGCTGGCCTTCTCACTGCTTCAGGCCCACTCCAGAGGGGCCCAGTCAGGCAGGTATGTCCAGTGCCGAGACCCCCAGGCCGATCTGCCCCTGTGCGTGGCGCCCTCCCTCGTGCTTGCCTGGGTCCTCCACAGTATCAATCAGAGCGCACACTTCTCCTTGAGTGGGGGGCCTACGCACTGATCTCGAACGGCCGCTCCCCCCCCTGTGTCTGGTGTGGAGCTTGTACTGTATCGGCACTAGGCCCCGCCGGTGTTCTGAGCCGCAGCCTCTTGGGGTCTGCACTCATCTTCTGCCCACACTCCGTTCTCCCCACGGCGTCCTGTCTCTGGTCGTGCTGCCCTTGTCCCGCACTCACTGTCCTACTGGAGGAGAAGCGCCCCTCTAAGTCCAGGCCTTCGCCCCGGGTGGCCTCAATCAACTCCGGGTCGCATGTCTCACTCCTGACAGGGGTTGCGGCGTTACGCCTCCAGCCGCGCTACCGCTGCCACACACTGCCAATCTGCAGGTGGAAGGGGACGCCTCAGCTTTACCATTTGCAGCCGCTGTTTAAGTGAGCCGACCTCTCCCTGGCCGCCGTCCCACGCATCCACAGAACCACCTCCGGAGGCAGGTCCTTCTCCTACCGCGCCGCCAAGACATGGAACTCCCTCCCTCTCCACCTACGGCAGACAGAAGTCCCTCAGACTTTCAGGAGACTACTCAAGACCTGGCTCTTCGACCCCTAGCTGCAGCCCCCCTCCCCACAGCGCCTTGGGACCCTCGCGGGTATGTAGCGCGCTCTATAAATTGTTTGATTGATTGATTGGTGCATGGCTAAAGCTGTACACTGCAGGGATTCAGTGTATGGAGGATTACCCAGTGTGTGTGGAGATTGCATCCAGGGACCAGGTCCCTGTGCCTGGCTGTAGGTCACACCCTTCTGCCTATCCCCATAGCACATGGCAACAGACTATGAGCAGCAGCGGTTGGACACCATAAAGTGGTATGAATTATATCAGCAAAAGTGACACAAATTCACTGAAAACCCTTTTTAATGCCAAGTAGTGGTTTCTTCAGCCCATAAGGGTGGATGTATTCACCTAATCAGAACAGTTACAATGAAGGTATGGGTAATAAATAAAACAAAAAATCCTGAAATACGTCTGCTATGGTTAGGTGAGCAAACACACTTTACTCAAACCCTTTCCATTCAAATCATAACTCACATGCTAGATGCAATGCTTATGACCGCACAACGTGTATTCAGATAACAAAAATTACCAGTGCAACATCATTAAAATAATAACCCGTATCCAAAGAAATGAAGACATTTTTAGAACAATCTGCACTTTCCCATAAACACAAACACAAGTATGTACACCTAGAAGGTTTAGGCCCTCTAGGGGCAGATTATGGGCCTGATTTTGATCTCGGTGGACGAGTTACTCCGTCAAAACATTGACAGATATACCGTCCACCTAAATATAAATCCCATTATATCCTATGGGATTTATATTTCGGTAGAGTGGATATACATCACCTTTGCGATGGAGTAACCCATCTGTAAATATCTAAATCAGTCCCTGTGGGACTGATTTGGATCTCAGCGGTCCAGAGCTGATGGTCTTCCACCTGCTGTATTTAGATGTATACATGATACAGGCAAGACCGCTGTGGCAGTGCTACAGAGGGACTCCAAAAATAAATTCTAAATCAACATTGCCATTTCCCTGATTCCTCAGAACACACATTCATTCTACAGTGGGGCACATTACACTGCACACTTTCTCTGCAACATTTAACTCGACTTCAGAGATTTGGCCAAAGATCCAGGAGTCCTACCATAACATTGGCGGGGTGTCTAGATTTAATTAACTGTTTTATTATTTACACCTATAGTTTAAAACGATTTACCATGGTTTCAATAAACATTTTTTTATTCAGACACACCACCATTGTGGCAATGGATCTGCTAGAACGAAAATCAGGCGTAGGAAAATACAAGACCAGCTTTTATTTCTCCATTTATCTAATTTTTATTCACAGCAAACTTTTAGCATGACTGACATTTAGGCATTTATTAATTCTTTATTCAGTACAAATCTTTAACTTTATTTCAAAATGATCATTTATTTAAGAGCTCAGAAATAGACATTTATTTAAAAGTTCAGTTGGAAAATTTAGCAAAGAACAGATAGTTCCAAATTCACTCTCTCCTAACATCCCTAACTAACACCCTCATCTTATCCTAACAGTCCTGCAAAGAAAACAAACAAGCATTAAAGACATCTTACATCCAAGAATCGATCTTCAGTCCGGCAGCATCTCCAGAGGAAATCGAAAGGAGCAATGCCTCTAAGTAAAATCAGGGGTTTTTACACACTAATTTCCTAACTTAATCTATCTAAAAAGTATCTAACATCACCCATTCGGGTTCTGATTGAACAATTTGGGGTGGGTGAGCATCTCCTCATCATTACAACATCATATTCATGGTGAATCAGCAAAATTATAATACTGCTTTGTTTAGGACAGTTTTTGGCCTGGCCACTTCCTTAACTCGCAACGTCGCATTGCTTTCCCACGTTTTGAACACTCGTCTGTACATATTTTGGCACCCATCCTGGCTTCCAGGGCAAGGCAACCTTGAACCTCCCATCCGAGTACAGGCAGCTCACTCACGCTTGCAGGCTTTGGATACACATGCGCAGTTTATCATTCACTCGCAGTTCATCAGAACGGCCATTTTCTTAGTTGGCCTCAGAGGCCACTTTTGGAGCTATCGTAGAAAGAGACACAAGTTTATGTTAAATATAGAACTAAAGTTCTTCTGTTTACCTCCCACCATACTAATGTTTCCCCATTAGTTATTACCTAACAGGTAAGCCACATAAATGCATTTTATACTCACATATCCGATGACTTTCTGACACAAAACATATATGATGAGCACATTTAAACTAGATATATTTATATTTAAGCTATTCAGTAATTCACATCACCATTACAACATATATTAGTTAATTATATTGCTTCATGCAGGCAAGATTAGTATTCCCGTGTATGTCTTGTGTAGGCATCTTATATTATGGTTGATTATTTCACCACATCACACTAATAGTAAAATTAACATTATGGAACATTGATTTTACGAGGGGTATACAAAATTTAATTTTTTTGCCACCTCGGTCCATCAATTACCTCATCTGGTGATCCTATCACCAAACATCTTTAAAAATTTTGGAAAATTTAGCAGAACATGTTTAGAATTCTTCATATTAGTATAATCTATACTCTTGTATCTTTCTCCTTTGATTATTTAAAAATCTTCTCTCTAATTTCTTCCATTTCTATTTCATTCTTTTCTCTTTCCCTTGCTTTTCGTTCTTGAATTGTCTTATTTATTGCTTTTCTAAAATCTCTCCTACCTTTGCATATACAACATAATCTTATCAGAAAAATCACTATCACTAAGATTGTTATTGGAATTAGTCGTTTACCTATAATTGAACTACCTATTTCCTGAAACCAATGCTTAACTTCTGTAAAACTTCTACCTAATTTTTCAAGAACACCTTCAACCTCCAGTGGTTCAATCTCTTTATGTAAATCTGTAATGTTTGTAATATACTTCTCAATATTTTGACTTTTATCTGGAATATAAGTACAACAATGTTGCACTTTCAATATTCCACAGACTCCTCCCTCTTTTGCTAAAATTATATGAAGGGCAAGTCGATTTTGCATTACCATAGCTCTCATAGCAATCATTTAAGTATCAACCATCAGAAAACCTCCTGCTGTGTCTGTTGACAATAGATCAACTATTGTGGACAATTTTCGGATTCTATTTGCATTAAACAAAATTCCCACTGCTGGTATCAGTGCCCCAAAAACATCACCTATTATTTCTAATACACTCTCTCTTGTTTTACGACTTAAAACTTTACCTATCTCATGCTTTCCATTAGTACCTCTATCTACATGGAACATTTTAGGAAAAACCAAACCCACATAACAGGTCCCATACCAATGGTCAGGTAACCTATAGTAAGCTTTATTCCCACAGATAAAATAAACACCCGGAAAAACAGGATCATTTCCACCTTTAAATTTCCCAATCCCCTAAAATTCTATAGGTGTCTTTACATTGACTTGCACCCACAAAATAATTATCATACATAGTATTGTCTCTTCTAATTCAAAATTTCCCTAACATTTGAGTATATATTGTGAAGATTAGAGGGATGACTGATCTCGGTGGTATTAGCGCTTCAGGCTGAAATCATCATCTACACTGGTAGTTATATATGTCGTTGGGTGCCTAGGCATGGGTTGTCATCCTTACCCACCAGTAATCCACAGATTTAAGTATATATGTACAAAGCCTATCACACCAACAGAGATTATTCAGCAAAAAATTATTGCAGTATTTCAATTCAAAAAATAATACAAGTTTGGTGAAAATTAGGATTCTTTTAATCTTAGAGGCTTTCCTCCAGTCCAGCCAACACGTGTTTCGTCTATTGGGCAGGAACCCACGACTTTATCAGGGCTGGGAAAAGATACAATACAAAGAATATTGGAGTTGCGAGATACATTATCCCATCATCATTAATTGTACATTGAGTCATTGTATTTACATGAAAGCAAGTGGGAGATAACATTTTCCATGTATATCTCTGAGCAGTTTAAGGCCATGCGTTCGGAGAGAAAAAGGAGGTGGGAGTATCAGTAATCTCCCATAGAAAAAAGGTGAAAGTCTCTCATTGTCGAGAGATGGTAAGAGTACCCCACAGTTCGTGAAAGGTTCCATTATATTTATTGTGCTATAATATAAAGTAAAATCGATGGTCTTGTGCTCACCCCAGTTTTCGCTAACCCGTATTGTGCTACATTCCGTGAGTGCTGGTGCCGGGTCTGTTTAATCAATAAGGTTGGTGTGTCTGAATATGTGATCTATCAGACTTATTTAGATGCTGAGTACATAATACTCAGGCTTACCTGATATTGGACGCTTGCAAACTTTTTGCGCCTAGAATGACCGAGTTATAAGAGGATTTTAAGTTATCTACTCAGTCAACATTACACCTTCAAATTATGACATTGTTATCATTGAGTGTCATACCAGCATAGAAAACGTACCTTCTGGCTGGTTATACTTCCGACCCAGCCTTACGTGGCATGAGTGATAATTTCTTATTGGGTCTTGGTCTTTGTTTCTAAGGGCTCTAAAATTCACGTAAAGGGATATATTTTATAATGATCTAATATTAAGAGAAGCATGTAATTCATCTTCTTACTAATAATTGTTCTGGTAATGGGCTTACCTTCTAATATGTAAATGTTGATTTTCGTCGTGATCTGTGAATATTATCAGGATCCCGAAATTATATATAATGTCCTTCCTCCAGTAGTATTATTGAAGGGAAGTAGCTCCCCGCTGCCAAAATCATAAAAACGGGCTCATTATAGTTGCGAGTAATATTTAAATTCGAGTGATTATGATCGTATTCTATTCTGTCCTCACGGAATCGTTATCTGTTTGGCTCTTACCTCCCAATATTCTAGAGTCCTGGGGCAGCGAAATCTGAACAGTGTGTAGCGCGGTCTTTCCGTGTATTGGAAGTCAGCGTCTGTGACCCGGAAGTGAATTATTATACTTCGGGTTCCTATTCCGGTTCGCGCTTAAAGTCTGACGGTTATGTATGTCGTCTCAGTCCGCCATTGTTAAACGGTGTTCATATATATGAGTAGAACACCATGATCCAATAATTTCGTGTAGAATGGTGCTCTTAATTCTAAATTGAGTGTGACGAAAAGTGATTTTAATTAAATCCTGTTGAGACATCAGGATTAGTTAAAGTGAAAGTTATTAAAATTGTTGCAGTGCTCGTTGCCCAATAATATCGAATTTGAACTGTGGGGTCAAGAGCATATAGTGTTATATATACATTATCGATTAACATATAAGTAATCACAGTTGTCAATTAACATATGCGTCATCCTAGCTATCAATTCATCAATATCAAGTTTACACAATAGTGCATGTTCCAAATTGGAGAGTTGTGTATTACTCACATTCCTTGCATATTCATATGTGTACAATACAATTACTTTCAGCACATCAATAAACAGAAATACCTCAGTGTTCAACCCAATGTTATATGTCAGTCACCCAAATAGTAATGCAGTTCCTGATCTGAGTTCATACCGTGCTCAACCGCACGCATAGTCAGTATCTATGACGCTTCTCTGCGTCTCAAGGCTAGTTCTCTATTACCCCCTCTTGGATCGTTTTTCACCTGATCTATTGCACAGAAGCTAATTGTTTTGTGCTTGCCTTGTTTGGGACATTGGTTAACATGCGTGGCAGTGTTATATCTTGTATCCTGGTGTTTTATGGCTCTTACATGTTCAAAAATCCTATCCTTGAGAGGTCTTATCGTACTGCCTATATAAAAGCTGCCACGCATGTTAACCAATGGTGGAGCACAGAAGTTACCACATCAGGCAGGTTTTTGCAGTAATCCAGTATGATGTCATCATTAATTGTCAATAACTTATTAACAGGTACATAGGCTTGCCTCATCACCCTGCCCATCAAAATCTCATGTGGACTTAATCCAGTTTTCCTGTCAGGAATGCTTCTCAATGTCATTAAAACAAGCGGCAAGGCGTCTGGCCACTTAAGTCCTGTTGCCAAACACATTTTTGCAATTCTGTTCTTAATGGTTCCATTCACCTGCTCCACTACCCCTGAAGCCTCAGGTCTGTAATAGGTGTGGGCGGAAAATCCGTTCCGCTCGCGGATTTTGCGGATTTTCGGGAAATTCGCAATCCGCGAGATTCGCGAATCTCCCGCAAAATCCGCAAATCCGCGAGCAGCGGATTTTGCTCGCACTGCTCGCACTGTTCGCGTGAGTTCGCGCCCCGCGAATAAGTGCAAAATTGCAGAAATACGCTCTTAGCAAAACTGAAAGTAACTACTTACCAGGTTCAAAAGTTCAGGCTCATCATTAGTAGCCATTTAATGTAGTGCTTCCTGAGGGGCCCCTCCAGAGTTCAGTTGCCAGTTGAAACTATTATGTGACCCTGCTCTGAACCTCAGAATAGTTACACATATGCCACAAAGGTCCTGAATTACAGCTAAGGGAGACAAGCAGGAGCCAGGCTGGAAGTTAAAATCCATTAATCAGCCCCTAATTCATTATTGTCAGTTGGGGCAGGGCAGGTGTTGTAACTAATTTTGCAACAATGAAAGCACTTAGCAAGTGCAAAAGATCACTAATCAGGGCGCACTAAGGAAGCAGGTGCCAGCTAAAAAAATATTCTGTGACACATTAATCAGCCCCAAATTAATTCAGGTCACTTGAGGCAGGGAAGGTGTGCTTTGCTTTGCCGAAAATAATGTACACTGGACAACCAGAGGGTGTGGTGATGAAACAGAGGGTGGCATGGGTGGGCCAGAGGGTGGCATGAGTAGTCAGAGAGTGGCAGTGGTGACAGAGAGTGGCAGTGATGAAGAAGAGTGTCCCAAACAGGCTGGACACGTAGAAACAACAAGTTCGCAAAACTTGCGACCCGACAGGTAAGTTCGCAAATTGCGAAATTGTAAAAACCCTCGCGAACTGGCAGAAACACGGGCGAACACAAAAAAAAAAAAATCCGCAAATTCGCGGGAATTCGCGGATTTTGCGGATTGCGAATCCGCAAATCCGCAAAATTCGCGAACGCGAGATCCGCAAAATTCGCCCATGCTTAGTCTGTAAGCACAATGCAGCTTCTGGCGAATGCCTAGAGCTTCACAGATCATTTGCATTAACTCATTTTGCAAATGTGGTCCGCGATCTGATTCAATCAATATTGAGAACCCAATACACGGTATTATCTCTCTTAAAAGCAGCTTGGCAACAGTTATTCCATCATACCTCCTCGTGGGACAAGCTTCCACCCATCGGAAGAACAAACAGATTATCACAAGAATATACCTAAGCCTATTGCATGGCGGCAACTCCACAAAATCCATCTGAACCCTTGTAAATGGACCACCCTCCCGTCCTATGGTTCCGAAGCTTACAATGGTTCTTCTGTTTGGATTGAATTGCTGACATACCAAACACCTTTGGCACAAACTTTCAGAAATCATCCTGAACTTGGGGTTATACCAAGTTTGTCTAAAAATACAAATCATAGCATCTCTTCCAATGTGGGCTTTACCATGGTACATTCGAGCCATGTTTGAGATCATGCTATCAGGCATTACTGGTCTTTCATCTTTATAAACCCAAATTTCATCTTCTTCTCTCTGTCTGCATCCTGCTTTTAACCAAATATCTTTTTCCTCTGCTTCTGTCACCTCCTGCCATGTCTCAACTACAGTGGTTAGCATTAAAGGACTCTGAACATGTTCTTTTAGCTTTTCTTGATTGATTAACATTTTCACGCAGTGCTTTGCAATTGCATCCGCATAATTATTTCCTCTAGAAATGTAATCCTCACTCTTTTTGTGCGGTGAACATTTCACCACAACTATTCTTTCATGTAGCTGAATCACATCTATCAGTGTTTTTACAAATTCAGCATTCCGAATAGGTGTTCCCGCAGAAGTCAAATAACCTCTATGAGACCAAAGTTGTACATAATCATGAACAACTCCGTAGCCATACTGACTATCTGTCACTGTGGTTACCTTCACCTCCTTACCCAGTTCACATGCTCGTATCAAAGCAATCAACTCCGCTACTTGAGCAGAATGAATGCCTTTCAAACAAGATGCTTCCAACACTTCTGCCACCGTACAAATATCATAAGCAGCGCTTAAAATGCCACTCTCTTTTCTCAGGCATGATCCATCCACAAACATCACAAAATCTGATTGAGGTAATGGTTTGTCCCTGATGTCTGGTCTGGGTTTTGTACAATACTCAAGAACATCCAGACATTTGTGATCAAGCTCACCTTTCACTTCTGCTTCAATAGTGTCAAGTAGTAATGCAGAAGGATAAACATTCACACATCTTGCAATTGTCACATTTTCAGCTCCCAAAATTACTTTTTCATATCGGGTCATTCTGGTATTCAAAGGTCTTTATTTATTTCGGCCAAGGTGGCCAAAAAAAACACAGATAAAAATACAATACAAGCAATTCAATAAATAAATAGTCAATCGTTTGTTTAAACCCATCCAATTTATCTAGTTAAAACAGCCTTATAATACATGTAAAACCCATATGTCCGCGGGTCTTTCCTTGTTGAACAGAGCGAAAAACTCAGGTTTGAGCTAATTAACTTGAAATGCATGCGCCACTCGTGAACAACACCGGTGCTTACATTTTAAAATAAGTTGAATGCAAATGCAGTCTGTGGACAACCGAAAGTAATGTAAAGTGCAAATGCAATTTATACTCCATATTAAAACCTCTGTAACAAAGTAGCAACCTCAGGTGGGTGAACTTAAAAGATTAATAAAAAACTACTCCCTTGTGCCCTCTATAGTTTCTTACCCCTTAAGGCCCGACAGGGAAGCTCGCCCTGCACAGATTGGTGTAGAGTCAAAATATTGAGTTTTTAATATCGACTAGACATAATATCGAGTAAAAAATATAGAATGGACATAATATCTACTAGACATAATATATACTACCAAAATATCGACTAGAAAATGTATATATCGAATAGAATGGACATAATATCGACTCAAAAATATAGAATGGACATAATATCGACTAGACATAATATAGACAACAAAAATATCGAATTTAAGGTAAGTTAATATTATTTTTTATTTTTTATGTTATATAATTCTGTAGCGGGTTGTGGGTGTATAGGGGAATAGGGTGGGAAGTAATGTAATTATAATTAATTAAATATGTTATTCTATTCATTGGTATTTATTTAGAATTAATTGTTAATTAAATATTAATGCGTAATAATTAAAATATAATTGGTAATTAATTTTAACTGAATAATTGATAAATATGTTATTTTAATAATTTATTGTCTGTATCAGGTTGTGGGTTTATAGGAGAATAGGGTGGGAAGTAATATAATTATAATTATTTAAATATGTTAATTTAATTATTGGTATTTATTTAGAACTAATCGTAAGTTAATTATTAATTTGTAATAAATAATATATATTTTGAAATGTATTGTAATTAATTAATTGATAATTATGTTACTTTTAATAAATTAATTACTGTAGTGGGTTGTGTGTTATTAGGGGAATAGCTTGTCAAGTAATTTAATTGTAAGTAATTACATGTTTTATTAACTAATTTATTGAGTTAATTTTTAAAAATACTTTCAAATTGGTAATTATTTTATTATTAATAGGTAAATAATTATTATTAGTAGGTAATTTTTATTATTAAATAATTTGTATTTATATTTTAAATTGATCATTTAATATATTTTACACAATTGTAAAATATTTTAATTAATTTGAACTTGGTGTTACAATTTATATTATCTATATTTAAATATTAGGTATTTACTTGCCCTACTATTGCACTCCCTGTAGTTGAAATAGTAATTTTACCCCTACGCTATCCAACGCTTTCCCTACTGTTGCACTCACTGGAGTGGGAATAGTAATTTTTAACCCTACGCTATCCAACGCTTTCCCTACTGTTGCACACACTGGAGTGGAAATAGTAATTTTCACCCCTACGCTACCCAACGCTTTCCCTACTGTTGCACTCACTGGAGTGGGAATAGTAATTTTTAACCCTACGCTATCCAACGCTTTCCCTACTGTTGCACTCTCTGGAGTGGTAATAGTAATTTTTACCCCTACGCTATCCAATGTTTTCCCTACTGTTGCACTCTCTGGAGTTGGAATAGTATTTTTTACACCTACGCTATCCAACGCCTACGCTACTGTTACACTCACTGGAGTTGGAATAGTAATTTTTACCCCTAAATAATTTGTATTTGTATTTTAAATTGATCATTTAATATATTTTACACAATTGTAAAATATTTTAATTAATTTGAACTTGGTGTTACAATTTATATTATCTATATTTAAATATTAAGTATTTACTTGCCCTACTGTTGCACACACTGGAGTGGGAATAGTAATTTTCACCCCTACGCTACCCAATGCTTTCCCTACTGTTGCACTCACTGGAGTGGGAATAGTAATTTTTAACCCTACGCTATCCAACGCTTTCCCTACTGTTGCACACACTGGAGTGGGAATAGTAATTTTCACCCCTACGCTACCCAACGCTTTCCCTACTGTTGCACTCACTGGAGTGGGAATAGTAATTTTTAACCCTACGCTATCCAACGCTTTCCCTACTGTTGCACTCTCTGGAGTGGTAATAGTAATTTTTACCCCTACGCTATCCAATGTTTTCGCTACTGTTGCACTCTCTGGAGTTGGAATAGTATTTTTTACACCTACGCTATCCAACGCCTACGCTACTGTTACACTCACTGGAGTTGGAATAGTAATTTTTACCCCTAAATAATTTGTATTTGTATTTTAAATTGATCATTTAATATATTTTACACAATTGTAAAATATTTTAATTAATTTGAACTTGGTGTTACAATTTATATTATCTATATTTAAATATTAAGTATTTACTTGCCCTACTGTTGCACACACTGGAGTGGGAATAGTAATTTTCACCCCTACGCTACCCAATGCTTTCCCTACTGTTGCACTCACTGGAGTGGGAATAATAATTTTTAACCCTACGCTATCCAACGCTTTCCCTACTGTTGCACACACTGGAGTGGGAATAGTAATTTTCACCCCTACGCTACCCAATGCTTTCCTTACTGTTGCACTCACTGAAGTGGGAATAATAATTTTTAACCCTACGCTATCCAACGCTTTCCCTACTGTTGCACACACTGGAGTGGGAATAGTAATTTTCACCCCTACGCTTCCCAATGTTTTCCCTACTGTTGCACTCACTGGAGTGGGAATAGTATTTTTTACACCTACGCTATCCAATGCTTTCCCTACTGTTGCACTCTCTGGGTTGGTAATAGTAATTTTTACCCCTACGCTATCCAATGTTTTCCCTACTGTTGCACTCCCTGGAGTTGGAATAGTATTTTTTACACCTACGCTATCCAACGCCTACGCTACTGTTACACTCACTGGAGTTGGAATAGTAATTTTTACCCCTACGCTATCCAACGCTTTCCCTACTGTTGCACTCACTGGAGTGGGAATAGTAATTTTTACCCCTACACTATCCAACGCTTTCTCTACTGTTGCACCCTCTGGAGTGGGAATAGTAATTTTTACCCCTACGCTATCCAATGCTTTCCCTACTGGTGCACTCACTGGAGTGGGAATAGTAATTTTCAACCCTACGCTATCCAACGCTTTCCCTACTGTTGCACTCTCTGGAGTGGTAATAGGAATTTTTACCCCTACGCTATCCAATATTTTCCCTACTGTTGCACTCTCTGGAGTTGGAATAGTAATTTTTACTCCTACTCTATCCAACCCTTACCCTACGGTTACACTCACTGGAGTTGGAATAGTAATTCTTACCTCTACGCTATCCAACGCTTTCCCTACTGTTGCACTCACTGGAGTGGAAATAGTCATTTTTACTGCTACGATATCCAACGCTTTCCCTACTGTTGCACTCACTGTAGTGGGAATAGTAAATTTTACCCCTATGCTATCCAAAGCTTTCCCTACTGTTGCACTCACTGTAGTGGGAATAGTAATTTTTATCTCTACGCTATCCAACGCTTTCCCTACTGTTGCACTCACTGGAGTGGGAATAGTAATTTTTACCCCTACGCTATCCAACGCTTTCCCTACTGTTGCACTCACTGGAGTGGGAATAGTAATCTTGACCCCTACGCTATCCAACGCTTTCCCTACTGTTGCACTCACTGGAGTGGGAATAGTAATTTTTATCTCTACGCTATCCAACGCTTTCCCTACTGTTGCACTCTCTGGAGTGGTAATAGTAATTTTTACCCCTACGCTATCCAATGTTTTCCCTACTGTTGCACTCACTGGAGTGGGAATAGTAATTTTTACTTCTACGCTATCCAACGCTTTCCCTTCTGTTGCACTCTCTGGAGTGGTAATAGTAATTTTTACCCCTACGCTATCCAATGTTTTCCCTACTGTTGCACTCGCTGGAGTGGAAATAGTAATTTTTACCCCTACGCTATCCAACGCTTTCCCTACTGTTGCACTCACTGGAGTGGGAATAGTCATTTTTACCCCTGCGCTATCCAACACTTTCCCTACTGTTGCACTCATTGGAGTTGGAATAGTAATTTGAACCCCTACGCTATCCAATCCTTTTCCTACTGTTGCACTCACTGGAGTGGGAATAGTAACTTTTACCTCTACGATATCCAACGCTTTCCCTACTGTTGCACTCTCTGGAGTGGTAATAGTAATTTTTACCCCTACGCTATCCAATGTTTTCCCTACTGTTGCACTCGCTGGAGTGGTAATAGTAATTTTTACCCCTACGCTATCCAACGTTTTCTCTACTGTTGCACTCACTGGAGTGGGAATAGTAATTTTTACTCCTACGCTATCCAACACTTTACCTACTGTTGCACTCATTGGAGTTGGAATAGTAATTTTAACCCCTACGCTATCCAACGCTTTCCCTAGTGTTGCACTCTCTGGAGTGGGAATAGTAATTTTTACACCTACACTATCCAACACTTTACCTACTGTTGCACTCACTGGAGTCGTTACAGTAAATGTAACCTTTTCGCTATCCTACGGTAAAAATATTGTATATCTTTTGTAAATATTATGTATATATATATATATATATATATATATATATATGTATTAAAAAAATATTTTTTATAAAGTTACATTAATTATTTCTCAATTTTACGTTTATTTAAGTATTTTAAATATGTTTAAATTAATTTAATTTATTATTATATTACTTTCAATGTACTTTTAAGACATTTAAAAAATTCGATATTTTGACAGTCTATATTTTTTACACTCGATATTTTGGTGTCGATATTTTTGTACTTACCTGTTTGAAGATAGGAAGTCAATATTTTTGCAGTCGATATTTTGACCGCGATATTTTGTCCTCTCGATATTTTGTCTGTCTATGTTCTGTCAGTGATCCACACAGATTATATGACCCCTCTTGTATTCCTGAGGTGCATAGCTGCTCGTAAATAATTCACCGTACAATGCAGTGTTAAAATATCCGCTGATAATTTCAAATGAAGTAATGCCACCTTGGCCTGTTTAAAAGCAGCCTTTTTCAAAATTCTTTTTAAAAAGTATTTTCTTGGGAACATATAATATGAACATAACAGTACAAAATGGAGGGTGTCTTACGGAGATCTATTATCGCAGCCACAAGGGCCCTTTTGCTCCACTGTTTTGGTGAAACCAGCCGGCACCACTAGGCTGTGATGTATGAGGTCCAGTCTAAAGCGTATCATAAGGAACCTATCCTGGGGGCTATAAATGAGATACAGGTGAGGTTCAATCCCTGGGTCAGATTTCGTTAACATGTGTATTCTCACTGTGGGTTTTATTATCTCAACATCTTCCCTATTGGAACCCAATAAATTCAAAAACTCCCTTTTGACAATTATCTTATCCTTCGCCAGTAGTTTCGTTGGATGAGAAAAAAAATCCAGGTGATCTATGACTTTGAGAGAATCTCTAATATATTTAAGCCATGGAATATTCATCCTCTTATCCCTTGCCAGGCAATCGCAGATGATCTCTCTTGTCAGTGTGGCCTCAGGGTTTGTCCTTATCTTAATCCAGCAGCTGATTGGTTTTAACTTTATCCTATCCTTCAGGTGAAAAACGCACAGCTCCTAATGTACAATAAAACCTTGGGTACTTTGTGGCACTTTCAAAATTCTTCTTAAAAATGTATTCTCTATAGTGTGCAGCATCTTTGCATCAATAAACCCCCATATCTCGCAGCCATAGAGGGCTTTGGCAGAACATATTGAATTATAGAGGGTCAGGATCTGACCGGGAGCCCATCGTCCTAGCCTTTGTGCGTGATTCATAATCGCCCCTATACTTTTAGTTAATATGCGGCATTTATCTTGCAACAGTGGTTTGAAATTCAGCCTAGAGTCAACCAAAATCCCTAGGTATGAGAAGCACTGGACTTTTTCAATACAATGTGCTCAATCGTGTATATATATTTTCTTGAGGGCACCATTCCTACTTCCATTACATAGGATTTGGCTACGTTTGCTGACAAATCTAGGCCCTCCATAAAATTAATAAAGCCATCTATGAGTGTTTGAAGGCCGCTCGGGGTTTGGGCCAGTAGTACAGCGTCATTTGCATAAAGCAGAACTTGAACCCCCCCCTTTGGCCTATCTTGGGCGAGTCCGCTCCCAACCCAGCCAGGGCTTTCTCCAAACCATTGATGTAGAGGGTAAATAAGAAGGGTGCCAATATGCAACCCTGTCTCACTCTCCCTGGTGCATGGGAACTTCTCTGTCAAACTGCCCCCCTCGTTATACCTGACCTGGGCATGCGTAATTCTGTGCAGCCTTCTGCTATTGGTCATGTACTGTGTCTTGGCACTGGTGAGGAGAATCTCCACAGAATGAGGTACATACACCCTCACAGGAAATACCATCACTATTCCCTCACTTTGCTCCAATCTTACACTGGTAGCCGCTACTGCTTTCAGACATCCTGGCAAAGCCTTTGCAACAGGGTCCAAAACAGCTGAGAAATACGCAATTGGTTTCCACATTTTTCCATGTCTCTGAATTAATACTGACAATGCACATCTTTCTCGCTCACTGCAGTACAATTCAAACTCTTTTTCATAATCAGGCATCCCTAATGCTGGTGCTTCACACAATTTCGTTTTTAGCTGTTCAAATGCTACCATTTCAGTTTTAGTCAAAACTTTTGGGTCTCTGATATCTGCTTTTGTCAATCGCTGTAATGGTTTTGCAATCAATGAAAATCCACTAATCCACTGTCTACAATAGCCTACCATTCCCAGGAACATTCTCACTTGTCTTTGAGTTTTAGGTGGCTGCATTCCTTGTTTCATCTTGATTCTTTCTATTGTGACTTGTCTGATTCCTTTGGCAATCTTGTGACCTAAGTATTCTACTTCTTTCTGACAAAACTGTAATTCAGATGAGACACTTTATGTCCCTCCTCTGTCAAGTGATTCAACAATGCTACTGTGTCAGTTACACATACACCTTTTGTTTTTGACGCAATCAAAAGATCATCTATGTATTGTACTAATACAGACTCTCCAGGCATGCTCAGGCTTTCTAATGATTTCTTTAGCAGTTGATTAAAAATCAATGGACTTTCAGTGTACCCTTGTGGAATTCTACACCATGCTAGAATATGATTCTGGAATCAAAACGCAAAAATTGGCTGACTTTCTGAATGCAATGGTACAGTAAAGTACGCATTGCACAGGTCAATCACTGTGTACCACTCAGCATCATCGGGAATTTGGTACAAAATCACTGCTGGATTTGGAACAATCGGGCAACATGGGACAACAATTTTATTAACCTTTCTAAGATCCTGTACAATTCTAGATATTCCATTGGGCTTTTTCAATCCCATGATTGGTGAATTACAAGGGCTGCTTTCTATTTCTCTCAGAATTCCCTGCTCAATTATTTTGTCAATCACTGGAGTAATTCCTTCAATTACGTCTGCAGTCATCTTATACTGAGGAATATTTGGGTAACTTGCACCTTCTTTTACTGTGATTCTTACAGGATCAACACCTTTCATCAATCCTATATATTTTCCAGTGAAATCCCATACTTCTTCCTTCACTACTTCTTTCAATTCAGCAGGAATCTTTTCTCGATCAAAAACAGGAAATAACTTGCTCTGCTCTGCCTCAATCATGAGCATTGTCATTTTATACAAGCTATCTTCATCTGGGGTTTGCAATTCTATGCCATCCGGTGAACAATATATGGTACAGTTCAGTTTGCACAAAATATCCCTTCCTAGCAAATTAACAGGACTACTATCACACACCACAAATCAATCCATATCTTTGTAATTTCCAATTTCTATTTCAACTGGCTCTGTCAAAGGAGTTTGTATCTGTCTATTAGCTAAACCTACAACTTGGATGCTCTCTCCCGAGAGAGGAAGATTTTGAATTTCCACTGATCTAACAGTAGAACGGGTAGCACCAGTGTCCACTTGGAAAGTTATTTCCAAATCATTCACCTTTCCGTTCACAAATGGACCAGACTCATCTACCTTGAGTGGCTCCAAGCACACACTCTTCTCCCTCTCTCAAGCACCGTCATAAACTTTAATCCGATTCACTGCCACCTTCTTCTTGTAAACAATACTGAGGACACGCATTCACTCTTTGCGGTCTTTTTACCTGTTCACCTCCGCTGAATCCTGTCTCCGCACTGTATCTCTGCTGGTTTACACTATTTGGCAGTGGCAGTTGAGCACCTGACTTGGTTGATTTGCTATCTGTTGTTGCTGTTGTTGATTTACTTCAAACTGCACCTGTGAATTTAACAAATTATTTTCCACGTTAACTTTTGGTGGACATTTACACTCTTGTTCCAATGCCCTAACTTGCCACAGTTAAAACAAGGGATCTTCTTCTTTAAATCATCTATATTTCCTACTAACTTAGGTTTACCCTTAAAATTTCCTTGATTCCCTGCATTCTTATTTTTCATTTGCGCCACTTGTTGTTCTGCTACTTTTACTTGTGCCCACATGGCTTTCTCTTTCAGCTTTTTCTGCTTTGCATCAATTTCTTTACTGCAATATTTTGCTTTTCTCAAAACATCATCCACAGTACCTGATTACCAACCTATCATGTTATGGCATATCATGTCTCCAATCTCTGGTCTCAACCCATACACAAATCTGTATATGAAGTGGCTCATATCCTTTGCATTTAATTCCTCATAACCACTATACTGTTTAAAAACTAACAACAATCTTTCATAAAATTAATGTACAGCTTCTTTTGGCTCTTGTGTGGTCCTGTCTATTTTTACCCAATCAGTTTCTGTTGGAGGTATCTTATTTTTGAGCCATACTATTACTTGTTCATATTTCCGCATTACATCAGGTGATGGAGTTCCTGTGACTTTGTCTCTAGCAAATTCTTCTCTTGGCCAATCTATAGCTATTTTAATTCTGTCCATAAATCTGCTGGCACCACTATATCAAACAACCCATCCAGATCAAGCCATTAAACTTTTGACACTTTTACAAATCTATCTACCTGTCGATACCATTCTACTGGTTTCTCTCTTAACCTAGGGAAATCATTTGTGAATGACAATATATCTTGTCTACTCCAAGGAACATGTACAAATCCTCCTCCAAGGATCTCTCTCATGGGGAACTCAGTTACCACTGCCTCTTTTCCCTGATTGGAAAAGTTAGTGTGGATTTATCACTAATTTCTTCTCTCTTCTTTGCCCATTTTATCCTCCACTTGCTCACATCTCCCCATTTTCGCAGCAGCACAATCAATTCTTTTATCTGTGCTAGCCTCCCAGCAGTATTCATGTTTTCAATGTCTTTTTCTGCAAAATCCACTCTATATGATTTCTGCAATGATTTACATTTTAAAATTTAGACTCCTAATTCACTTGCTAATTCCTCCAATTGATCATACACTGTTTTAGCTTTCAATGTAATGCTTTTACACATAAACATAAGTTCATCATCCTGGTACGTTTTTAGTCTATCTGTTCCAATTGTTCCAATAATTAATTCTTCCATATCTACTTTTAGCTTATCTACATCCAGTACTTTTGGTTCATTCTCTTTCAATTTTAAAGTTTTAATCCAGTCACTCAATTCTCTATCTGTTGGTCCTACAGGAGTTTGTATTAAATCTATTTTAACTAGACTTTTCTCTGGCGTTGCCGAGTCAGATTCTGCACCAATCGGGTATTTGTATAATGAACTTTGGTTTAAAGTCAATTCAGGTGGATTCACATTAGTAGTCCGCCTTATTTCTGACAAATCGGGATAAATATTTTCTCTTACTTTCTGCAAACCTTGTTGTAACGGGATTGTCAAGCTTGGCTCTTTTATCCTCTGATTTTCGAACACTGGTATTACCGGCCCTATCGTTACAGGGAAAGTTACTGTTTCCATGTTTTTAGTAAGGTTCTGAATCAGTTCATGTGCAAAACGTTCATAATCAGAAATATTTGGTTGCACATCACTTCGATTTTCACTACTTCGCACACTTTTGTGTGAATCATTCATTGGTACAGGAGTACCTGTAATTCTGGCTTCCACAATTGGAGTACTTGGAATATATCTTGTTTCTACTCTGTCTGGCACATCTTTTAAACTTGAATATTGTCTTGGAGTTTCATTATTTCTTTCATCTGTTACCGGGGCATTCGGAGTAGTCCATGAAGAACTTGGCTGATATGGTGGCGGTCTCCAATTTAATATTTCTTCTAATACAGCATCTTCTGATTCACTCTCACCATAACTTTGGTTCACTACTTCCACATTCTTCTTCTTTTCTGTGCATTTCAGTCCTTCATATTCACCTACTAATCTAACTGGATACTAAGCATGGGCGGAAAATCCGTTCCGCGCGCGGATTTTGCGGATTTTAGGTAAATTCGCAATCCGCGAACTCTCGCGAATTTGCCGAAAATCCGCAAATTCGCACACAGCGGATTTTTTTGTCTTGGTGATACAATATTGCGGCGTGGCGTTCACCTACTGTCATTCAGCGTTTGCCGAGTTTTTTTCTCGATATTTTGCGAGTGTTACGCCATTTTGGATCTTGCTGCGGGATCCCGTGGGAGTTTGGCGACCGCGATTACGTCATCACGGCTTGCCACCTTGCACAGCGAGAGTTTGTCAACGCGAGTACGCCGTGATCATGTATCGCGGGAGTTCGCAATTGCGAACACGTAGATGCGGCGGGCAGCAACAATATCTGCACAAGAAATCCACCAGCAAGCAGCATAAACCTTCTGAAAATGATATTATTTTATAAGAATAACTCCTCAGGTTGACATTTGCCTGCACTTGTTTTTGCAAGGAGTCCATTTTGGGGGGGGGGTGGGAGGAAGGAAGTGCCCCACAGTCTCCAACTTCCTGTTCCTGTCCAGCAGGCTCCTCCCAGTGCTTTCTTCATGTGCTGGTCACTTTCATTTGGATCTTGACCTAGAAGGATTACTTTTTGTGGATGCTGCTGGATATTTGGATTTGAGGCCTTTTTGACTTTCTTTGGATCACCTTTGGATTAGAAATTTCACAAGTAAGTTTGTTTGGGGAATTACAGTTGCTGCAACTACAATTTTGGAATTTTCGATTTTTGGGCTGTTGTTGGGGCCTTTTGCCCAGGGGTAGTGAGTGGTGCATGGACTGAGTCTTTCTGTGGGGTCTCTTTAATGTAAACATCATGGAGGGCATGGATGGCATGGGATTGTGCTGATTTTTGTGTTTTTCGATTTTTTTGGCTGATGTTGGGGCTTTTTGCCCAGGGGTAGTGAGTGGTGCATGGACTGAGTCTTTTTGTGGGGTCTCTTTAATGTAAACATCATGGAGGGCATGGATGGCATGGGATTGGGCTGATTTTTGTGTGTTTTTCGATTTTTTGGGCTGCTGTTGGGGACTGGCCTTGTAGGTGGGGGCCATTTTGAGTGCTGGTACAGACAGGCCCCGGCCATGTGCTGGGGGCAAGGGGCCATTTTGAAGGCAGGCAGTGTTCTCAGGCCTGCACCCATTTTGCCTAGCTTTCATCCTTTATGCCCAGGGGTAGTGAGTGGTGCATGGGCCTAGTCTTTCTGTTGGGTGTCTTGAATTTAAACGTCATTGAGGACATGGATGGCATGGGATTGTGCTGATTTTTGTGTGTTTTTCGATTTTTTTGGCTGCTGGTGGGGCCTTTTGCCCAGGGGTTGTGAGTGATGCATGGACTGAGTCTTTCTGTGGTGTCTCTTTAATGTAAACATCAATGAGGGCATGGATGGCATGGGATTGTGCTGATTTTTGTGTGTTTTTTGATTTTTTGGGCTGCTGTTGGGGACTGGCGTTGTGGGTCAGTGCCATTGTGAGTGCTGGTACAGACAGGCCCTGGCCATGTGCTGGGGGCAAGGGGCCATTTAGAAGGCAGGCAGTGTTCTCAGGCCTGCACCCATTTTGCCTAGCTTTCAACCATTATGCCCAGGGGTAGTGAGTGGTGCATGGGCCTAGTCTTTCTGTGGGGTGTCTTGAATTTTAACATCATTGAGGGCATGGATGGCATGGGATTGTGCTGATTTTTGCGTGTTTTTCAATTTCTTTGGCTGCTGTTGGGGCCTTTTGCCCAGGGCTAGTGAGTGCTGCATGGGGCTAGTCTTTCTGTTGGGTGTCTTGAATTTAAACATCATTGAGGGCATGGATGGCATGGGATTGTGCTGATTTTTGTGTGTTTTTCGATTTTTTTGGCTGCTGGTGGGGCCTTTTGCCCAGGGGTAGTGAGTGGTGCATGGACTGAGTCTTTCTGTGGGGTCTCTTTAATGTAAACATAATGGAGGGCATGGATGGCATGGGCTTGTGCTGATTTTTGTGGGTTTTTCGATTTTTTTGGGCTGCTGTTGGGGACTGGCCATGTGGGTGGGGGCCATTTTCAGTGCTGGTACAGACAGACCCTGGCCATGTGCTGGGGGCAAGGGGCCATTTTGAAGAAGGCAGTGTTCTCAGGCCTGCACCCATTTTGCCTAGCTTTCATCATTTATGCCCAGGGGTAGTGAGTGGTGCATGGGCCTAGTCTTTCTGTGGGGTGTCTTGAATTTAAACATCATTGAGGGCATGGATGGCATGGGATTGTGCTGATTTTTGTGTGTTTTTCGATTTCTTTGGCTGCTGTTGGGGCCTTTTGCCCAGGGCTAGTGAGTGGTGCATGGGCCTAGTCTTTCTGTGGGGTGTCTTGAATTTAAACATCATTGAGGGCATGGATGGAATGGGATTGTGCTGATTTGTATGTGTTTTTCGACTTTTTGGGGTGTATAACTGATGTTCCTCTGTCATCCATTGCTTTTAGGTGCACAAGACTCAAGAGAACCACCAGTGCCAGGAAGAAGTCCTGCAGCGGTGTGTGTGTGCAGCATAACGTCACGCGACGTCACGTCTGGCCACAGACAACTCTGCAACTCGTGCAACTCCGACCTGCTGTTCTGACCTCTGAAGAATATGGCCCCAAAAAAAGTTCCCCGTAGCTCCTGTAGCAGAAAAGTTGCCAGTAAGGAGCAGAAGAAGCAAGTTACCAAGGAGACTGGTGTTCCACCCGGCACATTTTGGGGGAATAAACTTATACTTATGGAGTGTGGTGCTGAAAAAGAAGTGGCGTCTACTACTCCTGCTGATGAAGACTCTCACGACGACGACACAGTCATCATACACGCCACTCCAGCCTCAACGGGCATGCAGCAAACAGACATTTTGACCCTAGCCCGAAAAGCTGCTGAGCGTGATGTTGTCGACGAGGAGGCAATGGGAACACCATCATTGGAGTTAACTAGTACACCACCACCTACCACTTCCATATTTCTTTCTCGCCAGAAGGGACCTCCATCCACCTCAACCTCAATTAGTGGTGGTGCAAGTGCACAACGTAGTAAAGTTCGGCAACACACATCCTCCAATTCATCTGGCATTAGCAGCATGACCAGTATCGCCTCCTCCGCCCCCCACAGACATTTCAAGTCCGCAGTTTGGGACTTCTTTAGTGTTTGCCCAAAAAGGGAGCATTTGTAAGCTTGCAGTTAGTCGTGGTAAGTTTGGTACCAACTATGGTACCGGAGGCCAGAGAGGTCATCTTGAGAGACAGCACACTGTCCAATGGCTTGTGCACCTAAACGAAATCAAGGAAGCCCGCATTGGAAGTCCACAAACTGTGTACGTTGATGTTTCATCTGATGATGACGAGGAGGAAGAAGCGTCAAACACTTCACTTACACCCAGTACCCCTGTCAGCAGCACACCCCCTGTGAGCCACACTAAGAGTGTGGGAGAGAGTGAGACACCAATGCGAAAAATTTCATCATCAGCGAGCGTAACTGGGTCGAAGAAGTCATCATCATCATCCCGTAAAATCATGGTCCAGCCCACCATTAGAAGCATGTTTTTTTCAGAAGCGCCATTTGATCGCAACCACCCACTGACGCGTCTGTATAACACTAAGCTGGCTAAAATGCTAGCTCCGGACCTTCTCCCTTTTTCTTTTGTGGAAGGGGTTGGTTTTCTAGAATTAGTGGCAACGCTCAGCCCTAAATGGAAGGTTCCTAGCCGGTTCTATTTTGCCAGAGTTGCGGTACCCGCACTATATGAAGATGTGCTGGAGGTGACTGGGGCAGCTTTGCAGAAGAGTGCTGTTCACACTATACATCTGACAACAGACATGTGGACCAGTGGCGCAGGCACTGATTACATGTGCATCACTGCACACTGGGTCTCTTTTTCAGGAGTTACAGCAAAGCTAAGGGCAGGTGTTGACCCGGACAACGTTTTTAAAGCTGCTCGGAAACATGCAACACTAGCCATGTTTGGCATGGAGACAAGTCATACAGGAGAAAACATTTTGAAGGAGTTTACCACAAAGGTCTTTAAATGGCTGTCCCCAAAAAAACGCAAGATTGGTTATGTTTCCACGGATAATGGCGCCAATGTAGTTAAGGCCATGGAGCTGGGTAAATATTTCAGAGTGCCGTGTTTGGCGCATTGTATAAACCTGGTTGTTAAAAAATTATTGAGTGAAGAAAGTCCAGTGTGCAAGTTAGTGACCACCTGCCGAAGAATGTGCAACTTTTTCAGCCATTCTTTTAAGGCCCGGAAGCATCTGAGGGGCCTGCTACATGAACGTTGAATGCCAGTGAAAGCACTCATCCAGGAGGTGCCAACACGTTGGAACTCAACCTTCTACATGCTTGAGCGTCTGTATGAGCAGTTTACGGTACTCAATCAGTATTTCTTAACACTGGGTACAGCTCTGAAGGACCTGAGGCTAGATGCGGCGCAATGGGAGCTAGTTAAAAGCCTGACAGACATGCTTCGTCCTTTTGAGGTCTTCACACGTGCAGTCAGCAGGGAGGACTGTAATTTGGGAAAAGCTATCCCATTGTTGCGCATGCTAGAGCACCACCTGAAGGCGGTGTCTTCTATGTTTGAAAAAGATGAAGAAAAGCAAGAAGCTTTTGTTTTGGCGGAGAAATTATTACAGCGCCTACTTGGCGATGAACGTCTTCAAATGATCCACTCAGAACAGCATTACATTTGTGCTACTATTCTGCATCCACGCTACAAAAAGGCACTGGCAGGCAGAGCATTCTTTGCTTTTGGTGAAACAGAAGTTTTAATGTACAAACATTGGCTAGCTGTGTCAGTCATGAGGTTTGAAAGAGAACGGCAGAAAATTGAAGGAAAAGGCAGTACATCAGCATCAGCAGGCCATCCCCAGTCAAAAGAATCCACTTCTGCACCTGTGGCTGTGGCAGAAGTGACCTCTCAGCCGTTAAAGACACCGGCAACTGGATCATCTGCACCAGAAACAACAGTAACATTGGGTGAAGAAGAGGATTGGCTAACTCAACTTGGGTTTGCTTCTCAAAAGGTCCCAGCAAAAAGTAAGCAAAGTGGAGGAACCGTGAAGAACCTTGAGTCGATGGTGCAGGACTATCTGAATGACTCAACAGAGGTCTATGTTCATGAAGACCCGTTGGCGTATTGGCATGGGAAAAAAGAATTGTGGCCAGAGATCTCGAAACTGGCTATAAATTACTTGTCTTGCCCACTCGCAAGCGTGTCTTCTGAACGTGTTTTCAGTGCTGCGGGTGGCATTGTAACTTGCAAAAGGACCCGCCTCTCGCCCAAAAATGTGGACAGGTTAACAATGATCAAGACGAATCAGCACCTCATACCACCAGATTACAAAGTACGAGAATACACGCCGGAAGAAGACGAGGAGGACAGCAACTTAGATGAGGGGAATTCTTCTCTGTTTGGTGGCCTACTCCCGCCTGAATCCGCAGAGTAAGAGGACGAACTCTTATTCCCAGACACTGAGCCCTGAAAATGAGCCAATGAATCAATAACTTTCTTTTTCGTCCTTATTCACTTTTATTCCTGTGTGTCTGTCTTTCTTTGTTTTGCACAGTTAATATAAATAAAAACTTTAATCACCTAATCACAAAAACAAGCCCATCAGCAGAACTGTCTTCACTTATTTGCTTATTGATTTGAAAGTGCCGCAGTCTGCATTCCTCAGGTTCACAAGTTCACAAGAACATGCTCCTTAATCCTCCTCCTCCAGACTCCTATTTCCCTCAAAGCAGAGTCCTGGATTACGCCCAATGAAGAAAGACTCTGCACTTGTGTGGGTGTTCTACTTCTTTGAGGGTGAGTTGGCGGGTCTTGGGGCATTGCTGGGAAGGTCTAATACTGGATAAAACTGGTTTGGACAAAATCAGACTTGAAAACGTTTTTGCCTTTTTGCTCACTATCATGTTTTCTGGGGCCTGTTTGGGGGCTTCCTGGTGTTTGTGGGTGGGTTTCGGGGTCTGGGAGCACTGCTGGCACAGTCTACTGTTGTTGCATTTGTTTTCTAGGACATCCATGGTGGACAAGTGGAGTCATGACCTAGCTGCAAAGCGCGTTTGGACTGAAGGCCGAAAAATTTCCATTTTTGCTTTTTGCCTGTTTCGGGGTGTTGTGCTTTTTTGCTGGTGGGTTGGCGGGTCTTGGGGCATTGCTGGAAAGGTCTAATACCGGAGAAAAGTGGTTTGGAAAATATCAGACTTGAAAACGTTTTTGCCTTTTTGCTCACTATCATGTTTTCTGGGGCCTGTTTGGGGGGCTTCCTGGTGTTTGTGGGTGGGTTTCGGGGTCTGGGAGCACTACTGGGTATGGATACTTTTGATTGCAAGAGGTTTGAAGCAAATCCATGGTGGCAGAGGGGAGTTAGGGCCTAGCTGCAGAGCGCGCGCAAGTGATTTTGGGAATTGCCCTGAAAATGACAGTCCCTATTTTTGTACTTTTGCTTTTTGCCTGTTTGGGGGTCTTCTACTTCTTTTCGCCTGGGTTGACGGCTCTGTGGCCATTGCTGGGAAGGTCTAATACCGGATAAAAGTGGTTTAGACCAAATCCATGAGGAAAACGTTTTTGCTTTTTCTGACATTTTGCTCAATTTAGCGTTTTCGGGGGCCTTTTTGGGGGGCTTCCTGGTGTTTGTGGGTGGGTTTCGGGGTCTGGGAGCACTGCTGGGTATGGATACTTTTGATTGCAAGAGGTTTGAAGCAAATCCATGGTGGCAGAGGGGAGTTAGGGCCTAGCTGCGGAGAGCCCGCGGAGTGATTTTGGAAATTGCCCTGAAAATGACTGTCCCCATTTTTGTACTTTTGCTTTTTGGCTGTTTGGGGGTCTTCTACTTGTTTACGCCTGGGTTGACGGCTCTGTGGCCATTGCTGGGAAGGTCTAATACCGGATAAAAGTGGTTTGGACCAAATCGGAGGCGAAATTGTTTTTCCATTTTTGCTGACTTGCTTGTCTTTGAGGTGCTCTTTGGGGGGGTTCCGGGTGTTTGTTGGTGGGTTTTGGGTTCTGGGAGCACTGCTGGCACAGTCTAACTTTGATTGCATTTGCTTTTCAGGAAATCCATGGTGGAAAACGGGAGTTATGGCCTAGCTGCACAGCGCGTTTGGACAGAATTGAAAGAAGGCCAAAAAATATTGTAAGTATGAGATTTTCCATTTTTGCTTTTTGCCTGTTTGGGGGTGTTGTGCTTTTTTGCGGGTGGGTTGGCGGGTCTTGGGTCATTGCTGGGAAGGTCTAATACCGGATAAAAGTGGTTTGGAGAAAATCAATGCGGAAAAGCCTTTTGGCACTTTTTGTAACTTAGGGTTCGTTAGGGTTAGCACTAGCAGCAGGATTTCATGTGTTTTGGGGTGTTCTAGATTTTTGCAACTGAGTTCTGGGGTCTAAGAGCACTCGTGGGAATGTGTAATTTTGGTTGGAAGTGATTTGAAGAAAAATCCATGGTGGGAAAGGGGGGATTTGGCATAGTTAAAGAAAGTGTTTGCCACTATTCTTAACTTAGGGCTCATTAGGGTTAGCAGTATTTGTATTGCATGTGTTTGGGCGGGGGGCTGTTTGTGGGGGGGTTTACGAGTCTTGGAGCGATGCTGGGTATGGATACTTTTGCTTGCTTGCAAGTGGTTTGAATACAATTCACGGTGGGTAAGGAGGATTTGGGCCTACTTTTACTTTCAAAGTACGTTTTGTCACCAGTTTTCTACTAGGCCTCGTTTTTTGAGATCTGATTGGGGGTCTTCTACATTTTTGCGACTGGTTTTAGTAAGGGTCTAGGAGCACTGCTCGGAAGGTCTAATTTTGTTCTAAAACACAGTTTACAGTACACCTAGCTTGAAGGGAAAGATCCGCTACATTAATTTGCCCATACTTATTTATCCTTCAAAAGGAGACTCAGACAGAGTACGCACTTTCAAAAATATTGTACTGTCTATTAGGAAGCTCAAAGTGTGACTTTTTGCACTACACAGCGTACATACCTTACATTTATTTGTCAGTGGTGTTCTAATATCACTTCCTGTTTTTCCATCAATAATTACAGGCCAGGTTTCAGTCTGTGCAATGGGAAAAACAGGATGAAGTCAGACTTCACATTAGCGAGCCGCAATTCAGCATCCGCCAGGCAGGCAGTGGACAGGGTGTCTTCTGGTCACCAACATTGATGGACGGAGCGTCAGCTGGAATGGAGAAGTCCCGCTAATAAGAGGAATGGTTTGATGCATGCAACTTACCAAATTCAACAGGACAACTACAACAACATACAGATACAGTATCCTTTCTTTTCTAATTATCTTTTAAGTAATGTTATTGCTGTGAACTTCTATGAGTGTGACTCTGCATTTCTTTGATCCCTGCTTCTAATTTCATCCCTACAGACATTCTATAGGTTTTACTTCTGCTATTTTTTAAACCTAATTTAATGTAAGAAGTGTTTCTCTGAGTGCAGAGATAGGCAAGTGAAAACGCTGCAGCCCTGTACTGTCGCATTCTTTCATTCACGGTTGTCGAAAGTACTACTTACTTTTCAGTAACCATGCATGCAGTAGTGCATGCACTTCCTTTATGTCACTTAAAAGATTTATGGTTAGCTTTGTACCCAAAGATTTCTTTATCTTCAATTATTGTTTGCCCATGCTGTGCTTTTTATTCTTCTCTCAACAAAACTTTCCCAAAATCCCCCATTCCCATCCATTTTCCAAACCCTAACCCTCTTCCCCCGGGCTGTGTGGTTTTGATTGATGTGTGACTAAATGACAGCAATAATTCCCCACACTTGCTGGGGAGGATAAGGTCATAGCAACAGGCTGGTGAAGGAATCCAAGGATATATTCTATTCTTACTCAGCTTGACACTCAGTCACTATTGGCAAACGAAAGCAGATTTTCATGTGCGCCATCAACTTGATTGGTCATCAAGAACATCCTCCTCCTAGACGTGGCAAATTATTACGCTACTGTGTCCTTCACCTTCGGTACTATTTCTTGTAATAGTAGCCAATGTCAAAGAAATTCAACGCAAGTACTAGTTATACTTTCAATACTTTACCATTTGTTAGGCTACATTGTGGCACTGTTCTAGTGTACTGTCACCTGCTATATTCTCTATCGTATTGTTCTAATGCTACGGTAAGGACAAACAAGGTTTTATTTTCTTTTTTTTCAGATGCTGCAACTGCCACTGTGTAACACCACTAGTACCAACACAATGATGACATTTTATCCGCCCAGGATTGCCAACCTTAATCGCCATTTGCTGTGCAGCCAGCCCTGTGCCTAGCCCTATTTCCAAACACAAATTACAGATAAGATAAGCGTTTGGGGGAGGAAGTATAATGGAGTATTAGGAGAGATGAGAGACTGACGCTAATACTAGTAAAGTCCTAGGACTATTGAATTCACTTACTCTGTGAGAGGCACTTAGTTTTGAAAACATTTGGGCAATTAATTACACAACTTGAATCAAGATGCCACTTAAGTTTCACGAAAACAAAGTTACTGTTAAACCCCTACCCACCAGCCTCAAAAGCAGTAAATAAACACGTATGCTAGATAAAGTTTAAAGTATATTTATATCCCTGACAAAAATAATCTTCCGCAAGACCCAACCCACCCCCACTCCCTAACCCCAACAAATGTCAGTGAAAAGTCAAAAAAACCCAACTCCCAATTCCCACCCCCCAGAAGTCTTTAAAAAAGGGGCAAGGGACAGTCTCCTCCTACTGCTGGCTGCTGCTGTTGACTTTCCGGGCCAGGTCGGAATGCTCCTTGCGGAGGGTCTCGAGCAGGGTTTTCGTGTTGAGCAGCTCCGGCATTTCTGCCGTGCAAAGGCATACAGATTTTTGTTTGGGGGCTTGTTGCGAGCCCCCAGGGGTGAAGGGGGTGGTGGGTGCACACGGGGGGTACCTATGGTACCCCCCTGCATTTGCCTGCACAAAGCGGCAGGCACCGCGCGGTGCCTGCCGCTTTGTGCATGCAAATGCACAACTTACATTTTTATCATTGCGGCGGGTGCTGCTTCAAGAAGCACCCGCCGCAATGATAAAAATACAGGATGTGACCGACAGGGTGGCGGTCACATCCTAATTACCACGGAAGGACCGCCGCTGCCCCTACGGACGGTCCCTCCTACTCTATGGTAGCGGACGGACTCAGGTCCGTCCGCCATCATAATAGGCCCCTAAATGTCAATCATTCTTCTTCATGTGTCTCATCTGGACAAACCTTACGTTTTCTCACGGGGAGAAGCACACTATGCAGTCTGCAATCTCAATAAGTAAGGAATATAGGAGCTTACCACTGCCCGCCACTACCATGGCAACCCGCACAGCAGTTTGGTCCGGCGCTTCCACCGCCTCCTCCTCAGAGCTTTCCTCCTCCACCTCCGCGCTGGGCCCAGCACCAGATGTTCCACCTGCAAAGTACATTTAAGAATGTTAGATGTCATAGACATACACCACTCACTAGTATTTTGTCTAGGAATGGAGACATGTGAATACAGAAACCAATCTAATAATTAGTGACTGTCTAGTCTAAAGTAAAAATGTCCCTTTTTCCAGGGAAGGGTGTTGTCTTGCTGCACTTTTTGGCACAACTGATGAATGCTTGCTTTTTAACATGCACCATTTTTCTCATAACAGATAGAAGCTTCACTTCTAAGAACAAATCATCATAACTAGGACGAAGGGAACAATGATTCAAGGTTCAAGTTTATTATGATAAAGGAACTCTTTATGAGGTCCACATAAAAGACAAAATATACATACAAAAGCAAATAACACGTAAAATGCCAATTATGCACTGGGAACAGAATAAAAAATTACCATCTTAATACAGGTCCAAAAAACATTTAAAGAAACTGTACAGTTTAAAACAAAACATTTCATTTGGTGGATTAATCAGGGCCGCCTGAAATGAAGAAGCTGATAAAATGTTGAGTTGTAGGCAAATTGGTCTTAACCATCTTCGCCTAAAAGGCATCAAGCTAGGACAAACAAAAATGACATGATCCAAGTCCTGGTCAAACATCTGACAAAGATCACAGAGTGCTGAGTGACCATACCATCTGGCATAAAGGGATTTCAACGGAAGCAGATCTTGTCTTATTAAGTACACTAGGCGTCTAACGCAATGAGATATGTTCCAGTACATATAAGGTTGAGCTTTCCGCAAAATACAGGACTCAATAACAGGTGTACAGCCTTTTATCAACAACCGGAAATCTCTATCCTGTCTAAACCCCAGTTCCCATGTGGAGGACTTCAAGATGGTTTTTAATTGATAGGAGGATAAAGAAAATAAAGTCTCTTTATCCAGTTTCAATAGGGCCACGGCAAATCTGAAATTTTTTACAATCAAGGAATGGTCATTGAAGTTTCCCAGCAATTCATTTTTTATGAGATGTCTTAAGGTATTAGACTCACTTTTTGCTATACCTACTACCCAACGTATGATACTGGCCAAACCTTGAACCCAACTGCTGCGTAAGTCAAGTTCCTGTCTCAGAGAAGCAGTAGAATTTGCTGTGCTAACAGATAATAAACTACGCAAAATTTTACCTTCCGAGGAGTTTAAAAAACTCCACTTTTTTGGTCAATTAACTCTATTCCGTATAACAGGGAGGCAGGAACTTTCGCTCTGAATACATCTAGTAGAATAGAGAAATGCCTTCTACCTGTGGCTTTATACAAGGATACTAGACTCTTTCCCTGTGAAATAGCCTTCCGGGAGTTATTGTCTATATGCGCTTTGTCACTTAGATTACTTGTGACAATTTTACCAAGGAAGGTGTAGGACTTCACAATTTCCAATTTTTGACCCCCCACTACCCAAGGAAAGTTAGAAAATGTAGGTTTCTTCCTACCAGAAAAACACATCACTTTACTTTTTCCAATGTTTATCAACAGATAATGTTTTTCAGCATATTCAGAAAGCGCTTGCAAGCGATTATTCAAGCTCTTCGGGGTAAGATCCAGAATTAAAATGTCATCTGCATACATAAGGCATGCAATCGGAACTCCCCCCAAGGACGGGGCAATACCAGCGCAAGCTGAGAGTGCAGGAGGTAAATCAACTGTATAGAGGGAAAAAAGCAAAGGGGCCAAAAGGCAACCTTGCTTTAACCCATTAGATGTAGGAATTATTTTAGATAAACCACGTTCACCTCCCATCAGGACTCTACACCAGGTATCTGAGTAGAGGGCGCGAATTAACTTAATGAGAAAAGGGGGCATCCCTAAATCAAATAACCTTCTCCATAGCAATATTCTATCCACTTTATCAAATGCGGTGGAGAAGTCAATAAAAGCGCCATATACCTGCCCGCCACGGACTTTCACATATTTTTCCGTGATAACTTGCAGTGCCGTCAAGTTATCTAAAGTTCCGTGATTTTGCCTGAAACCCGTTTGTTCTAGAGGCAGGATTTTAAACTCAGTTACCCATTTGTTCATTAAGGTAAGGATACATTTTGCGAAAACCTTACCAATCGCATCAAGCAAAGCAATTTGACGGTAATTTTGGGGAAGATCTCTTGCCCCTTTTTTATATAAAGGAACAATGATACTTCCTTTCCAGGAGGGGGGGACTATTCCGCTAGAAAAGCAAAATTTAAACACTGGAAAAAGGATTTTGCTCCAAAGTTCACTCTGTTGTTTTAATACAGAGATGGGAACTTCATCAGGTCCCATCGCACCAGAGGAACGCATGTTCTTAATAGCAAATTCAATTTCCTTTTCAGATGGACAATCAAATACACGTGAGACAAAATAAGATTCCACATTATGTAATTGTGAATTATTGTTGCTGTACAAATTCTCAATGTATTGGACCCAGATCCGTTCCTCAATGGCAATAGGTGTAGGACTGGCTCTAGTACCACAACCTTTGCCAATTAAGGACCAGAAAGTCTTGGCTTGGCCGTTATACGAAGCTTCCCTCAATTGTATCCAAAGTGAGTCTTCCTTATTGCGTTTTAAACGAGCCTTAAGCCTAGATCTCCTTCTTTTTAAAATTGTCAACTTATGGTTGGCTTCTTGGGTAAATGATAGATATTGCCCCCTTATTACTTTATTTATTTCTATATTTATAGCCCGAAGGGGATGGGGGACTGCTAAAGGTTTTTTCACGCAGGGTTTCTTTTTCGCTATAGAAGTTACCAATTCTAAAAAGTCAGCAAATCCCAACAGTTCTCTCCCCTACCAGAGAGGTAAACTCTCGACAGTTGAATTCAAGACGGACACCAAACTTTCAAAGGAACGAAAATTCCAAAAACATTTCCCAGAGTTGGAGTCAAAATTCACCAGATCCGTATCCATACTCCAAGAATCCACTATTGGAGGACTGAGGGAAACTGTAAGCATCAACACATTATGGTCACTAAGGTTAGACTCAATGACTTTCATATCTTTCAACAGGGAAAAGAAAGCATAATCTACAATAACATAGTCAATAATAGATTTCCCCCTATTTGATTTATGCGTATAAGCTGCCGGGGTGTCAGAGGGGAGCCTCCCATTTACTATTAAACAGTCAACTTTATGTAGGCCTTCTAGGACCATTTTACCTCTTTTGTTAGTTTTAACTTTAGGAGGGAACTGGGCCAATGGTATATTCAAAGTCTCTTCCCTAAGATTGTTTCTAAACAAATCAAGCCCACAATTGGATATATTGCAATTCAAATCCCCAAACATTAATACATGAGGAGACGGGTTAGTGTCCATAGTTTTAGTTAGAACGGAGAAAAGTGTTTTTAAACCATCATTAAAACAACAGTTTGGGGGAATATAGATGTTTATCACAACAAGCGATCTATTAGGGCAATCTTTGAATACATCTTTTAAGGTTATTGCCTGGAACAATTTCCCTGGATCAAGGTAATGCGAATAATTCCATTTTATTCTATTTGTTAACAAACATGCTATTCCTCCCTTTGCATGGCCTCTTCTGGAGAAGGTTGCGCTATTTTCCAAAACAAAGTAATCTTTTTCTAGAGATAATCTACCTTCCACCCACGTTTCTTGTAAACAGATTATATCCGCCTCTAAGGAACGCAAGAAACATAGTTTCTCCTTGTGATCTTTAAAACCTGCAGTATTCCAAGAAATGAGCTTCAGCTCTCTGTTAAAAATTTGAGTGCGGTTTGGGGCAGGAAGCAGATTTACTTGATAAAACTCCTGGTAACCAACTCCATTTAGTCTGATCATCCTTCAAGGTTTGTTTAAGAGGAGGAGGATTTTTATACGACACTTGCCTTTCATTTCTAGACACACATATTTTTAAGTCCTCCGATCTAGAACTAGACCAATCAGACAGCATCAAACCAGAATTAGAGGGAGATGACAAATTAGAAAGAGCTCTTTGATTTCGTTTTTCTCCGAAGTATGGAGTAACATCTATCCCTCTGATTTGCAATTCCTCAGCCCACTGTAGAATAAGATTTAGCACCACTTTAGATTGAAATTTCACCCTTGTAGACCTCCCTACCAAAGAGTTAGGAAGAAATACTACGTCCAAATCAGACGTTTGAATTAATTTTAAGCTTTCAATCTCTTTAAAACAGATAAGTAGGGCGGATCTATTTAGAATTAAATCAGTCTCAAATAAGGGGGAAAAATCAAGAAACAAGGTATCTACATTTATTTTTTCTTTAGGAGGAATAACTGCAATTAAGGGTGCATCTTGGAAAGGCTTTGCCGAAGGAATGAGAGAGGAGAGGAAAGGATTAACAGGGGGTAAAGAAACATTAGGGAGGAAAGGGTTAGTGGAACTTATAGGACCTAATCCTGTAGATGTTAGTTCCACCTTAGGGGAAGCAATCATATCTTCCTGAGAGGCAGAGGACTGCTCAGCCTGAGGGGGATCTTCTAGAATTGGTTCCAAACTTTTATCTTCTAGAATTGGTTCCAAACTTTTATCAAATAGAAGTTTTCTCTGTCTTTTTTTAGAGAATCTTCGAATGGGTTTTCTCTTCTTTATTCTGATCTTTTTGTGTTTTAGGGGAATCGATTTTTCCACATTTCCAGAATTTGCTGAAGTGATCTCCTCCTCTTTTTTTGATTGTAATGAAAATATAGGAAAGAGAGAGGGAGTTTCCAAATTTTGGTTGGCCGGGGACGTAGGAACTACATCTATCTCATCATTAAAAGAAACTATACAATTAGCACCAGCCGAAGTCGCCTTGAAAATCTTAAGGTCAGCTGGTAGAGCTACTGGATTCTTAGCTTTTAGGCCTTCCGTGTGGAGGGGCGTTTGAGCTGAGTCCAATGCTACTTGAACACTCGGAGAACTCTTATTAGGGATCTCCAACGGAGTAGCGGGCATTGGGAGGCAATCAGACACTGGTCCACTCTTATTTTGCAAAAGTACTCTTAAAATTTGAGTTACCGTGTCATAAATACACTCAGAGCCTCCAACAAATTTTTCAAGTAGGCTCAGAATAGAAGATAGTATAGATTCCAAAGAAGATAATGAATTGGAAATTAACCTCCCATTAATACTTGGAGAACCCTCAGCTAAATTGTTCAAATTAGGGCCAGAACAAGAGGTAAAATTTAGTTGAGCAAGGGAAAAATCCAATTTATTAGAAGGTGTACTACTCAGAGGACCCGCACTTGAAATGGTTATAACTTCATTTGTATTTGGGATACCCCTAGATTTCCCCTGAAAGGATCTCATCAGATCATTGTGAGCTGTTAAATCAATATCTGGTAATGTAAAATCACTCTCTGGGATGGCCGGATTAGCCGGCAAAACTGACAAAGGGCTAGTATTCACTATAACTTTGGGAGCTTCCATGAGAGACGCTTGAGGGGGGACAGTAATGTCGGGTTTCTGAACATTACAGGACTCAGGAAGTGGATTCAATTTCAGTTGAGAGTCGTTTGATATCAAAGGCGAATCCCTTACTATTTCGGGGCCAGCAGGTATAAACAGAGATTGACTGGGAACCAGGCTCAAACTAGAGGACACGTTAATAACCATATTAGCTGGCTCAGAAACATTATACTCTAGAGCTTCGCTTGGGGGCTGCATCTCAACCGACTTATCTTTCCCTTTATCCCATAAATTGAAAAGCTGACACTGGCCTTTCAATTGCATTGAGGACGTAATTTTATTGCGTAAAGGGTTAGATTTCGTTTTAGACCCAGATCTCCCTACTAGAACGCGTCCAGAACGCAGTTTTTTAGCCGTCATGAGAAAATTTACACAAGATGGAATAATAAAAAAATTCCAAAGCCCTAAGACACAATACAACCCTGTAGTGAAATGTCAAACTAAGTAATACCAGAGATCAAAGGGAGGGGGCCCAGCACAGCCTACTTCGGCCTCTGACGGCCTCAGACGGTCCCACCCTTGTCCCGGGCTTCTCCCGGCGCGCACCCGCGCGCTCCCGCGTCGCGGAGCCTAGAGGGAGATTTGTAGCAGCGCTGAGGCGGGGGAGGAGCCAGCAGGGAGAGCGTGTCAGCTGGTGATAATGCCGAGGGTCAGGCGCTCCTGGGACTTGAAGTCCTGCGCCTGCCCTCGCTCGCAGCCCTGCACACACCACCGCCCCAAAGATGAAACCTTAGCTGTTCTTGCCTCAGATTAGAGCTTGTCCAAAGCGCAGTTCAAAGAGCGCAGTCCGATGTATCCGCAGGCGATGCGGGAACCGCGAAGCGGGTTCCGGGAGGTGTTGAGAGAAGAGGCTGAAGGAAGAGCGCTTCCACAGTGCAGTGCTCGCAGTCCAACAAACCTTCAAAACAGGCAGGTGAGCAATCCAGCGAAGGTAACTAGCACACAGGTTTTAGCAGCGCTGAGGCGGGGGAGGAGCCAGCAGGGGGAGCGTGTCAGCTGGTGATAATGCCGAGGGTCAGGCGCTCCTGGGACTTGAAGTCCTGCGCCTGCCCTCGCTCGCAGCCCTGCACACACCACCGCCCCAAAGATGAAACCTTAGCTGTTCTTGCCTCAGATTAGAGCTTGTCCAAAGCGCAGTTCAAAGAGCGCAGTCCGATGTATCCGCAGGCGATGCGGGACCCGCGAAGCGGGTTCCGCGAGGTGTTGAGAGAAGAGGCTGAAGGAAGAGCGCTTCCACAGTGCAGTGCTCGCAGTCCAACAAACCTTCAAAACAGGCAGGTGAGCAATCCAGCGAAGGTAACTAGCACACAGGTTTTAGCAGCGCTGAGGCGGGGGAGGAGCCAGCAGGGAGAGCGTGTCAGCTGGTGATAATGCCGAGGGCCAGGCGCTCCTGGGACTTGAAGTCCTGCGCCTGCCCTCGCTCGCAGCCCTGCACACACCACCGCCCCAAAGATGAAACCTTAGCTGTTCTTGCCTCAGATTAGAGCTTGTCCAAAGCGCAGTTCAAAGAGCGCAGTCCGATGTATCCGCAGGCGATGCGGGACCCGCGAAGCGGGTTCCGCGAGGTGTTGAGAGAAGAGGCTGAAGGAAGAGCGCTTCCACAGTGCAGTGCTCGCAGTCCAACAAACCTTCAAAACAGGCTGGTGAGCAATGATTCAGCACCAAAAAGAAAAATGAAAGTTCAAACCAGGTGAGGGCTCGGCTTGCCCACAATAAATGTGTGAAATAAAAAATCGCTATAGCACTTTTCCATTTTTAATCAACCGTTTATGTTTTATGACAAGCTTGATTTTAATAAATATTTTTACTTTTAATAAAGCTTTAACACTTAAATAGACTCTGTGGTTTTTGGTCATGAGTGAATGAGCAAAAGGTTTTGCAATTTGCAAGCATGAGTCCGTGCCTCTGACACTTCTGGACTCTGACTCCGTACTCTTGTCCTGCGTTGGATAATCATCATTGAAGATCAATCATCAATGAATTCGGGAGCTAAATGACTCTGACACACTATCTAGTCAGTAAGGAGATTGGGGGTTCTTCAAAGTCTGATATCACTGAGGTATGTGGAAAGTCTACCTGCGCCTATTATAATTGATAAACAATGCACTATTTAGTGTCCATAGTTCTGTTTGTGCAGATTTGTCCCTGCAACAGTAGTAGTATGGATTGTCCTCCTATCCAAACCAAAAGTAAAGTAGTATCTTATTCTTTCTTGGTCGTCATTCACCTTTCTATTGTTGGTATTTGTCAAAGCATAAACATTTAGAAGACTTGAAAAGACATTATGGACAATCCCAGAGGACTGCACTCAGTGCATAGAGCTATTGCTGACTAGAATGGGAGTTTCGTTTTACACCTTTTGCCAAATGTGCAATCTTAGTTAGCTACACAGACAGACTAATAAGAATAATCTAGTAATACCACAGGGAGTCATAGTCGAGGCAGGATAAGAATTTAGATACAGTCTGCAAGAAGATCAAAGACGATTTTTTAAAAATCGAATTAGGAACGCTAGGAAAAAATAGGTACTCTATATTAAAATTAACTTACCGGGGCAAGCAAAGGAGCCCTCGCCTGCCCGATCCTGGCCTTGTTCAGCAGCAGCAGCAGCCTCCTCCAATGCCCTCTTGCCCCTGGGGGGAGCTGATGTACAACATGAAAGAAAGAAAGACCAGAAAACATGGATGATATTTTTCAACCAAATCAAACATTTCAAAAGAACAATAACAAAATATTTTGGCGAAATAGCAAATAGACAACTATTCCACGGGATATATTGACCTATCTCATGTGGTCTACTATGATATTAGTATTGCTTGATTTGCGGACCATCGACTTGGTAACTCACTAAACAAACTACTAAAAAGGTTCGCCTAGGACTGGCAGGCAGCAGTCCGCAGCACGCGAAATGACAGACAGAGTCCATCGTGATTGCAGATCAGAGACAACACTAAAAAGTTTCCTACTACATTAACCAGTCATTAAAATACTCAAACTATCAATCCACCACCACTATTTCTTCTTATTGCCAGGTGTACAAAGGAAGGACTTGACTTGAGTCTGTAGGGGCAGATTTACAAGCCCCTTGCGGCTCTTTTGCTCCATTGTTGCGTGACTTTTGTGACGCAGCGACAGAACAAAAGAGGTGCCATGGTGCGGCGCATATTAACAACGTGACGCATATGGGAGATGCACCACGTTGTAAAGCCCTGCGCCATCAGGGGGTGTACCGGCGCAAGGGAGGGCGTTCCTGCGCAGGAACGCATCCTAAAAGTGGCTGAGGGAAATCTACAAGATTTCAATCAGTCACTTATAGGACAATGATGCGTGACTCAAACCCTGCGCCTGCTTGAAGCAGACGTACGACTTGACGCAGCATTGGGGAGATAGGGCACCCCAGAGCATTGCTGGAGCTGTGCCATTGTTGCGATGCAACTCCAGCAATGCGCCCCCTTTACAGCACAGATGCGTAACGCTTCGGTGACGTTTTGGGCCCATGGTGCGCGGCATTGTAAATACGACGCACCATGGGTGGTGGTGGCGTGGCGCACAATTACTGGTGCATCCCTGCTACTTTGCAGGGATGCGCCGGTATTTAAAAATCTGACCCTTAGTGTCTAGCATTACACAGTTCTTTAAACTACACTCATACATAATTTCTCAGGCCAATGAAATGAACACAAAATCGAAAACAAATAAGCATAGTAGCAACGCTACTGAGAAGGAGAGCAGTGCACCTGAAATGCACAGAAGATTTTGAAATATAATTTACCTACAATGTAATCAGCAGCATTATTGCTCTTGGTAAAAAACAAAAATTTGCAATATAATAACACACAGAGCAGGAGAAAACAGAGTAGTGAAGAAATAGCTACTACTACTCACCAAGCCTGGGGATCTCAAGGCCGAGCAGGTCGATCAAGTTGCACTCCCGGTCCAGGAGATCTGTCCAACGGTGGGTGGCCTGGTTGTAGTTGCGCCGGACCCGAGAGTGTTGGTACATGGCCCGGCACACCTTCTCCCACCGCTTCCGGCGCTCCCGGATCCCGTACCCGCTAGCGATCTTGCCGCCTGCCATGATGGTCCTGGGGAGGCGGCGCTGAACATAAAAAACTAGTGCGGCCACCTCCTCCGTGCTGAAGATCTCCCGGGCTGTGACCTGCTCCCCCCTCAAACGCCCGCACGGGAGCCGGGCACGGGGTGCGGGACTCTTCCCCTTCTCAGGATGCTTCCAGGCTCCCTTTACCATGGTTTGGGCAGAGAGGAAGGTAAATAATAAAGAAGAAATAGAATCGGGAAGAAGAAAAGAGAAGAGTTTAAAAAAGTAGTTTAAAATGAACCAAGAATAGCAGAAAACACAAAAATATAGAGCTAGAAAAATAGAGGGATATATAATAAGTAAAATAGATCCAAAAAAAATTTCAAACAAGTAAAGGATGGCAGAGATTCAGCGAGGATACAGAAAGCATGCCCAGAACCATAGCAATGAATGAGAAACAGGGTGGCCGCGCCAGTTCACGACCGCGTGGGTAAGTTCGCGTGAGATTTTCCTCGCAATCACAGGTGAACTTGTACTAGCGAGCCGCACACTTTGCGAGATTACACATCGCGCCCGGAAACCGATATATGTCATGCAAACAAGATGGCCGCGCCCGTGAACGACCATGAGGGTAACTTTGCGCCGTTGCGCTACAAGTGGCTCGCTAAAACGCAAAAAACCTTGCAAACTAACACGCCGCAAAAAAACAAATCGCATATTCACACGAATTTGCGGTATCCGAATTCGATCTTGTGCAAATTCGCGCCCCACGAATCCCGCAAAATTGCAGAAAAACGAGTTTTGCAAAACTGAAAGCACTCAGCAGGTGCAAAAGTTCAAACTCATCATTAGTAACCATTCCCTGTAGTGCTTCGTGAGGGGCCCCTCCAGAGTTCAGTTGCCTACTTGCAACTATTCTATGACCCTGCTCTGACCCTCACAGCAGGCTAATAGAATAGCTACAAGTAGGCCACAAAGGTCCTGTGAAAAAAAATTGCACTGCAACAGAAAGCAAATTACAGATAAGGAAGCAGGTGCCAGACTGGAAGTTTAAATTCAGTGACACATTAATCAACCCCAAATTAATTCATGTCAGTTGAAGCAGGGCAGGTGTGCTTTTTTTTCACCCCCATAATCTACAGTGATGAACAAGAGGGTGGCAGTGATGTACCAGAGGGTGGCATGGGTGAACCAGAGGGTGGCAGTGGTGAAACAGAGGGTGCTTTGAACCTGTGATGATGAACCAGACGTAGAAACAACATTGTCGCGGCCGTTGCGAGCCGACTAGTAAGTTCGCATTTGCGAACTAGTACAAAACCTTTGTGAACTGGCAGAAACCCTTGCGAACACAAAAAAAATAATAAATCCGAAAATTCGCAAGAGTTTGCGGATTTTGCGGATTGCGAATTCGCAAATACGCAAATTCACGAACCGCGTATTTGCAAAATTCGCCCATGCTTACTGGACACATACCATCAAACTTATTACCATTTCTCCATCGACGCATATGGCCTGGATACCCGTCACCCCCTCCCAACACAATCCCCAAGAATGGGAAGACGGATACAGTTCTTGAGCTTTTGGAAGGCGGGAGGGAGTTACCCTCCCGGCCGTATTTATTAAAATATGAAACAAAATTAAAACATTAAAAACAGTTTCATATCATGTACAATTTCATTTATACATTACGATGTTTATTGGCTAACCTTAACATAACTGTAATACAAAGGTTCTCCTAGCCGATTCTAAAACATCCTGTAAATGCATTTCTCAAAATTCAAATTGTACATCCTAACATTACGGGCCAACGGCAAGGTCGTAACTGGTGTCAGATCCCTAATACCAGAACTCCCCCCCTTACTTGTGAGGGGCGGGCGCACAGAGGACTGTACCTCTGTGCCAACTTCCAATTTCCCTTGTCTTAACGGGGGCCCATATTTACTCGAAGCCATCTTGGTGGTCGTCCGAGGACTCGTGTGAGGTGTCTAGAAGGTAGCGTAGACCCCCCTCCCACCCCACACTGCTTACCACATCCGCCGTCGCGGATGTCCTGGCCCCGGGAAATTCCAAGGAGGGGACCCGTAGCCCCTCCTCCCCAGGGAGGGGTCTTGACCGCCTTCCCTTTCGGCGGTCCCATCCTTAGAAGGGTGCCGCCTCCCCGTGTGAGGGGCCAATGGCCGCCTCCCCCCGGGTGCTCCCATCCATAATGGGTGGCGCCCCACCTCTAGGGATCTTCCAATTACTGCTCACCGATCATGACCTTACCGCCCGACCAAAAAATAAATACGACATTGTTTAATCTAATGAGAACGAAATAAACAGTTATACTAGCATTTCAAGTATAAACTTTTATCTCTACAATACACTTCTTTCATCACAGCTGCGATACTCTCCTGAGTTCATGCTAAAGAGCAACCATTTATTGTATATCAAAACTTCAAACTTTATTAGAAACAACCTGAAAAAGAGATAATATCATCATCAATTGACTTTATTGCAATACAAAACGCTGTCATCAGGGGCTGGTGGGTGGGTCAAAATTGGCTCTTGTTCCGTCAAGGGCTCACGTGCAACGAAGAGGTGCGGCTTCCAAGCACAGGAACAAGAGGATGCTTCCTTGGATTGCTGCTCCTTTTATTCTTCTCCGGGAGGGCGTGGACCCTCCTCCGACCGCCTACAGGGCGTGGCCAACGGTGTAGGTGTCTAGGACAACCCCTCTTGGGCGGGAAAAGGCGCGCCCCGGCTACGCTGCTTCGGGCATACCAGCCGTGACACGCCTCCCGCCCAAAATGGTTTCCCGGGGGGATCGGGGCACCCGACCATATGTTCAGGGGGACCGAGTGGTCGCCCCTTTCCATATGGCCTGGATACCCGTCACCCCCTCCCAACACAATCCCCAAGAATGGGAAGACGGATACAGTTCTTGAGCTTTTGGAAGGCGGGAGGGAGTTACCCCCCCGGCCGTATTTATTAAAATATGAAACAAAATTAAAACATTAAAAACTGTTTCATATCATGTACAATTTCATTTATACATTACGATGTTTATTGGCTAACCTTAACATATCTCTAATACAAAGGTTCTCCTAGCCGATTCTAAAACATCCTGTAAATGCATTTCTCAAAATTCAAATTGTACATCCTAACATTACGGGCCAACGGCAAGGTCGTAACCGGTGTCAGATCCCTAATACCAGAACTCCCCCCCTTACTTGTGAGGGGCGGGCGCACACAGGACTGTACCTCTGTGCCAACTTCCAATTTCCCTTGTCTTAACGGGGGCCCATATTTACTCGACGCCATCTTGGTGGTCGACCGAGGACTCGTGTGAGGTGTCTAGAAGGTAGCGTAGACCCCCCTCCCACCCCACACTGCTTACCACATCCGCCGTCGCGGATGTCCTGGCCCCGGGAAATTCCAAGGAGGGGACCCGTAGCCCCTCCTCCCCAGGGAGGGGTCTTGACCGCCTTCCCTTTCGGCGGTCCCATCCTTAGAAGGGTAACGCCTCCCCGTGTGAGGGGCCAATGGCCGCCTCCCCCCGGGCGCTCCCATCCATAATGGGTGGTGCCCCACCTCTAGGGATCTTCCAATTACTGCTCACCGATCATGACCTTACCGCCACAGGCCGGATAGTTGACCGGCTATCTGGACCCCCCACAAAGCTCCTACTAAAGGTCATGGTTACGTAAACTCTTTAACCAAGCTAAGAAGTCTCCTATGAGTAAGACATTTCCCTCCCGGGACAAATGAACCCCATCCGCCAAATACATATGGTCCCCCCGGATACACCTGTGTGGAATACACTGCAATTTACCTGTACGGAACAACCTACTCAATTTGTTATTAACCTTCTTTACTGACTGGTTCAAAGCTGGCACAGAGAGGGCCCCCCGCCACACCTTCCGAGGAATCATGTGTGACCATGCGATTGTGCACCCCGAAACCCTTCTTGTCAACCAACTTACTGTGGACAAAATTAACTCAAGAAGCACTCGTCGACCAATGGTCACCAAATCATTGCCCCCAAGATGCACTATGATTACAGATGGCGGTGACCTCGTCCGCCCTAACAGTCCCTCGATGAAACTTTGAAACTGGTCAATACAGAGCCCGCCCCTTCCGTGGAAGGTCACCCTGTACCCGTATTCCCCAGCCACGTGAATCATGTCACCTGCTTTGAATACGTCTGCGGCGCACCTCACGTATGAGTGGCCAACGACCCACACCACTCTTTCCTCAGCCGCTGATCTTTGACCGCTGGTCCCCAGGTGTCGGGTCAACTGCACAGTCCGCCCCGCAAAGCCTGCTCGCGAAACTGTAAACCAAACAGAAAACAAGAAGCGTGAGTGCATGACATTAGCTTCACAAAATGTGCAAACGCACATACCTTTTATAACAGTTTGAGGACCAACGCCCCAACCGCTTCACTTTTTCAACACTCAGACCCCTGGCTGTAGCCTCTGTAGCAGCCCCTATCCGGAAGGAATGGGTCCCAAAATCGCTCGGGTTCAAGCCCGCCGTCGCGATTGCCATTGTTAACACCCGCTGAAACTGAAACCTAGTCAGTGGGGTGGCATCGGTGTGCCTCAGCAAGCTTCCCCCCCATGCTGCCGCCCTCAGCGCTAAGTACTCTTCAACGCATTTAACCGGGCACATGGGAGATCCCGGAATCCGCTGGACTACCACACTGTCCCCGATTGCTCCCTGATCAGCCTTGGACCTGGCTATCGAGATCACCATTGCCTCGCCCTTAATTTGAATATGTTCTCGACACAGTCCTCCCCCCGTGTCCTGCTTGTTCCTCGCTACCAGTTCGCTTACCCGCATAGCCCCATGGAATGCTAATGCAAAAGCGGCCCGGAACAGCACCGTCTCGGATTGAGATGAACATGTCGCAGGAAGTACGGACATTAAAAGGGACAATCTTTCCAAACCTATCGGGTGCCTCGCATCCACTCTACGACCCTCAAGGCGTTGCCACCCACGCAGCGCCTTCTGTACCAGAAAGGACGATGTGGGGTCCTGGATGCCATGAGCCCGCGCCATGAAGGAAATGGCGGCCCGGTGCCTATTGGCCGTAGCCACTGATCTGCCTGACTGATGTAGTGATACCAGAAATTTCAGGACATACTCCTCCTGCCCCCAGTGCTCCCCCCTAGCTGAACCCAAAAAGGACCAATAGGAACGGAACGCCCCTTCATATGCCTTCCTTGTCCTGGGTGCTAGACTCTCTCCCACGAGGTTTTGTAATCCGGGGCACCGAGAGACCAGAGAGCTTCGGGAAATGGTGCCGCCACCGAGTCCGCTGAGGGCAGAAAACCCCGGAAGGCCTGCATATGGGAACGAGAGAGTGCATCAGCTGCCTGGTTTAGTACCCCTGGCACGTGTCTTGCCCTAAAGTGGACGTTTAGTCTCATACATAGCAGGACAATTTCCTTCAGCAATCTCAAAATCCATTTGCAGCGTGCTGCCTGATTATTGATACACTCAACCACGGTCATATTATCAGACCAGAACACCACAGAGCGATCACGAAACCCCTCTGGCTAAGTTTTCAAGGCCACCAGAATGGGGAACAGCTCCAGAAACCCAATGTTACCAGTGAGTCCATTATCGTGCCACCACACAGGCCAGGTTCGTGCCGACCATTGATTGCCAAATATGGCGCCAAAACCTACACTCCCTGCCGAGTCGGTCCACAACCCCAGTTCTTCCGAGGAAACTGGTGGATCGGTCCACACGACACGACCGTTGAAATCCGCCAGAAATGCCAGCCATATGCGCATATCCTGGTGAACCTCTGCTGACAGTCTTGTGCAGTGGTGCCCTTCCTTGAGGCCCACCATGGCTTGTGCAATAGAACGGGAAAAGGGGCGAGCCATTGGTATTACTCTCAGGGCAAAGTTAAGCTGACCCACAGCCTGTTGTAACTGATGGAGAGTTACTTTTCTCTCACCGAGACACATTTCGAGCGAGGCCCTGAATTTCATTACCTTCTCTTTGGGCAAGCGGAAGCACCCCTCTACAGAATCGAGCTCAATTCCCAGAAACTCGAGTGTAGTAGATGGCCCTACCGTCTTACCTGGTGCCAGTGGCAAGCCAAATTCCTTCATAAGATTACGAATTCCCTCAAAGCCTGTGCACATTCCGTGTCCCCGGCTGCCCCCAGAAACAGAAAATCATCAAGGTAATGCATAACCTGTGTAAAGCCCGTGGCTCTTGTGAACGCCCATTGCAAAAAACTACTGAATTTCTCAAAATACGCACAAGAGATGGAGCAACCCATTGGCATACATTTATCCATGTAATAGCGTCCTTGAAACATAAAACCTAGGAGACGCTGATCATCTGGGTGTACCGGGAGCAACCGGAACGCTGACTCGATGTCTGATTTAGCCATCAGAGCTCCGGGCCCCAGGCGATTCAAAATGGCGACGGCCTCATCAAAGGAAGCGTACCGCACCGAACAAACTCCCGGGTCAATCGCATCGTTCACCGAAAGACCCCTAGGAGCTGACAAATTGTGTATTAACCTGAACTCACCTGGGTCCTTCTTGGGGACCACTCCCAACGGTGAACAAACAAAATCACCAAGTGGTGGCATGCCATATGGTCCAGCAACCCGACCTCGGGCCACTTCCTTCCCAATCTTTGCCTGCACCACCGCCGTATTTTGTTGAACCGATAGTTGGTTCTTACATTGTGCCTCCCCCCGAAAATCCCCCGCCGGGATGCGGAAACCATATGAGAAACCGTCTCGCAACACCCCGGCGGAGATATGATCAGGGTATTCGTTCAGCCAAGGGATCAGTGCCATGATATCAACAGGAGTAGGTAATGGTGCCCCTCGGTCGATTTTAGACCTGTTTGGCGCCTCCTCTACCTCCCGTATCACCATTCTTGGCTCTGCACGAACTTTCGGGGTGTGAGGACTGTCCGCACCCTGCACACTCATGCCTGAACTTGCATGTCCCCTGTGGCCTAGTGCACTTGCCTCTGTTAAAGTTCCAACAGACCCCTTTCCGACCCGAGTTCCCATTATTCTTCGCGTTCTGATCACTGCTTGTGCCCGCTCGAAAGGGCGCCCCCAAAGAATGGCGGGAAGGCTCAACCCCGTTCCCGCCCAAAGAAGGCGACTTCGCCGTGTTCGACCTCTCAAGTTAATGGAGTCAAAACAATCCCACGTCAGAGATGAGTCGTGCTCCTTGGACTTACGAAATGTGCTATCATAACAACACCATTTATTGCCCCCGTGCGATTCATAGAATTCCATGATACGTGTCTGATAAAAGGCTAGTTCCAACAATAATTTGGGCCTACGTTCCCCCATAATTGCAGTGAACATTCCAAATGCCCTGGCCCAATTGGCGATCGTTTCATCTACTCTGAAACCCGCCATCTTTGCACGCCATACACTAGGATGCAACAACTCTTTCTGATTTTTCACATGCTCAATCTCATAGTGATCGGTCAACAAGGAAAACATGTTCACATATTTATCTGCCCAAATCCTTTCTTTCACATCCATCGGGATATGTTGCACAACTTTTTCCCTCCTTGAGGGTAACGACCCCTCCCCCGCCATCGGCAATGGCTGCTTACCCGAACCAGTAGCTGTGACCGTTGTCGCTGCTGAACCAACGCCCGATACTGGTTGCTCCACGGGAACCTGCGGGGAAACAAGAGGACAAGGTGCCTTCGCAGCATCTTTCGATTGCCGCAACTGCTTCATTATCGACCTGGCTTCATCAGCCGTGGCCCCCTCGTTTTCGCTGCCCAACCATGCCGCCAACTGGGCAGCCAGCTCAGGAGGCATATCCCCCTCGTTCACAGGGGTGACCACCACAGGGATCGGTTGTCCGGCGTTCGGGACCGGAACTGGGGCCTCGATCGGGGTGACCGGGCTCGCTGGAGGTGATTCGGGAACCGGAGCCTCCCCACCTGATGCCCCCTTCCTGGCCCTTCTACCTCTCCCGTTAGGGATTACTCCCGGCAATGCTGGTCGGATGACTCTCTTTGGTCCACCCGCACCATTCATTGCCGCCATCTGCTTCTTCATGTCCGCCATGTCCTTCACCAGCATACGAAGCATCTGGTCGGTTCCAACCTTCTTTCCGACCTTCTTGCCAGGCATCATTCACGGATATTCCTCGAGGTCCTAGGTCAAGAAGCTTCGAAATCGCTGAAAGAAGAAACACAAAATTAAAAGTTCTCAAAATTGGCTCTTGTTCCGTCAAGGGCTCACGTGCAACAAAGAGGTGCGCCTTCCAAGCACAGGAACAAGAGGATGCTTCCTTGGATTGCTGCTCCTTTTATTCTTCTCCTGGAGGGCGTGGACCCTCCTCCGACCGCCTACAGGGCATGGCCAACGGTGTAGGTGTCTAGGACAACCCCTCTTGGGCGGGAAAAGGCGCGCCCCGGCTACGCCGCTTCGGGCATACCAGCCGTGACACGCCTCCCGCCCAAAATGGTTTCCCGGGGGGATCGGGGCACCCGACCATACGTTCGGGGGGACCGAGTGGTCGCCCCTTTCCATATGGCCTGGATACCCGTCACCCCCTCCCAACACAATCCCCAAGAATGGGAAGACGGATACAGTTCTTGAGCTTTTGGAAGGCGGGAGGGAGTTACCCTCCCGGCCGTATTTATTAAAATATGAAACAAAATTAAAACATTAAAAACAGTTTCATATCATGTACAATTTCATTTATACATGACGATGTTTATTGGCTAACCTTAACATATCTCTAATACAAAGGTTCTCCTAGCCGATTCTAAAACATCCTGTAAATGCATTTCTCAAAATTCAAATTGTACATCCTAACATTACGGGCCAACGGCAAGGTCGTAATAGGTGTCAGATCCCTAATACCAGAACTCCCCCCCTTACTTGTGAGGGGCGGGCGCACAGAGGACTGTACCTCTGTGCCAACTTCCAATTTCCCTTGTCTTAACGGAGGCCCATATTTACTCGACGCCATCTTGGTGGTCGTCCGAGGACTCGTGTGAGGTGTCTAGAAGGTAGCGTAGACCCCCCTCCCACCCCACACTGCTTACCACATCCGCCGTCGCGGATGTGCTGGCCCCGGGAAATTCCAAGGAGGGGACCCGTAGCCCCTCCTCCCCAGGGAGGGGTCTTGACCGCCTTCCCTTTCGGCGGTCCCATCCTTAGAAGGGTACCGCCTCCCCGTGTGAGGGGCCAATGGCCGCCTCCCCCCGGGTGCTCCCATCCATAATGAGTGGCGCCCCACCTCTAGGGATCTTCCAATTACTGCTCACCGATCATGACCTTACCGCCACAGGCCGGATAGTTGACCGGCTATCCGGACCCCCCACAAAGCTCCTACTAAAGGTCATGGTTACGTAAACTCTTTAACCAAGCTAAGAAGTCTCCTATGAGTAAGACATTTCCCTCCCGGTACAAATGAGCCCCATCCGCCAAATACATATGGTCCCCCCGGATACACCTGTGTGGAATACACTGCAATTTACCTGTACGGAACAACCTACTCAATTTGTTATTAACCTTCTTTACTGACTGGTTCAAAGCTGGCACAGAGAGGGCCCCCCGCCACACCTTCTGAGGAATCATGTGTGACCATGCGATTGTGCACCCGAAACCCTTCTTGCCAACCAACTTACTGTGGACAAAATTAACTCGAGAAGCACTCGTCGACCAATGGTCACCAAATCATTGCCCCCAAGATGCACTATGATTACAGATGGCGGTGACCTCGTCCGCCCTAACAGTCCCTCGATGAAACTTTGAAACTGGTCAATACAGAGCCCGCCCCTTCCGTGGAAGGTCACCCTGTACCCGTATTCCCCAGCCACGTGAATCATGTCACCTGCTTTGAATACGTCTGCGGCACGCCTCACGTATGAGTGGCCAACGACCCACACCACTCTTTCCTCAGCCGGTGATCTTTGACCGCTGGTCCCCAGGTGTCGGGTCAACTGCACAGTCCGCCCCGCAAAGCCTGCTCGCGAAACTGTAAACCAAACAGAAAACAAGAAGCGTGAGTGCATGACATTAGCTTCACAAAATGTGCAAACGCACATACCTTTTATAACAGTTTGAGGACCAACGCCCCAACCGCTTCACTTTTTTAACACTCAGACCCCTGGCTGTAGCCTCTGTAGCAGCCCCTATCCGGAAGGAATGGGTCCCAAAATCGCTCGGGTTCAAGCCCGCCGTCGCGATTGCCATTGTTAACACCCGCTGAAACTGAAACCTAGTCAGTGGGGTGGCATCGGTGTGCCTCAGCAAGCTTCCCCCCCATGCTGCCGCCCTCAGCGCTAAGTACTCTTCAACGCATTTAACCGGACACATGGGAGATCCCGGAATCCGCTGGACTACCACACTGTCCCCGATTTCTCCCTGATCGACCTTGGACCTGGCTATCGAGATCACCATTGCCTCGCCCTTAATATGAATGTGTTCTCGACACAGTCCTCCCCCCGTGTCCTGCTTGTTCCTCGCTACCAGTTCGCTTACCCGCATAGCCCCATGGAATGCTAATGCAAAAGCGGCCCGGAAAAGCACCGTCTCGGATTGAGATGAACATGTCGCAGGAAGTACGGACATTAAAAGGGACAATCTTTCCAAACCTATCGGGTGCCTCGCATCCACTCTACGACCCTCAAGGCGTTGCCACCCACGCAGCGCCTTCTGTACCAGAAAGGACGATGTGGGGTCCTGGATGCCATGAGCCCGCGCCATGAAGGAAATGGCGGCCCGGTGCCTATTGGCCGTAGCCACTGATCTGCCTGCCTGATGTAGTGATACCAGAAATTTCAGGACATACTCCTCCTGCCCCCAGTGCTTCCCCCTAGCTGAACCCAAAAAGGACCAATAGGAACGGAACGCCCCTTCATATGCCTTCCTTGTCCTGGGTGCTAGACTCTCTCCCACGAGGTTTTGTAATCCGGGGCACCGAGAGACCAGAGAGCTTCGGGAAATGGTGCCGCCACCGAGTCCGCTGAGGGCAGAAAACCCCGGAAGGCCTGCATATGGGAACGAGAGAGTGCATCAGCTGCCTGGTTTAGTACCCCTGGCACGTGTCTTGCCCTAAAGTGGACATTTAGTCTCATACATAGCAGGACAATTTCCTTCAGCAATCTCAAAATCCATTTGCAGCGTGCTGCCTGATTATTGATACACTCAACCACGGTCATATTATCAGACCAGAACACCACAGAGCGATCACGAAACCCCTCTGGCCAAGTTTTCAAGGCCACCAGAATGGGGAACAGCTCCAGAAACCCAATGTTACCAGTGAGTCCATTATCGTGCCACCACACAGGCCAGGTTCGTGCCGACCATTGATTGCCAAATATGGCGCCAAAACCTACACTCCCTGCCGAGTCGGTCCACAACCCCAGTTCTTCCGAGGAAACTGGTGGATCGGTCCACACGACACGACCGTTGAAATCCGCCAGAAATGCCAGCCATATGCGCATATCCTGGCGAACCTCTGCTGACAGTCTTGTGCGGTGGTGCCCTTCCTTGAGGCCCACCATGGCTTGTGCAATAGAACGGGAAAAGGGGCGAGCCATCGGTATTACTCTCAGGGCAAAGTTAAGCTGACCCACAGCCTGTTGTAACTGATGGAGAGTTACTTTTCTCTCGCCGAGACACATTTCGAGCGAGGCCCTGAATTTCATTACCTTCTCTTTGGGCAAGCGGAAGCACCCCTCTACAGAATCGAGCTCAATTCCCAGAAACTCGAGTGTAGTAGATGGCCCTACCGTCTTACCTGGTGCCAGTGGCACGCCAAATTCCTTCATAAGATTACAGAATTCCCTCAAAGCCTGTGCACATTCCGTGTCCCCGGCTGCCCCCAGAAACAGAAAATCATCAAGGTAATGCATAACCTGTGTAAAGCCCGTGGCTCTTGTGAACGCCCATTGCAAAAAACTACTGAATTTCTCAAAATACGCACAAGAGATGGAGCAACCCATTGGCATACATTTATCCATGTAATAGCGTCCTTGAAACATAAAACCTAGGAGACGCTGATCATCTGGGTGTACCGGGAGCAACCGGAACGCTGACTCGATGTCTGATTTAGCCATCAGCGCTCCGGGCCCCAGGCGATTCAAAATGGCGACGGCCTCATCAAAGGAAGCGTACTGCACCGAACAAACTCCCGGGTCAATCGCATCGTTCACCGAAAGACCCCTAGGAGCTGACAAATTGTGTATTAACCTGAACTCACCTGGGTCCTTCTTGGGGACCACTCCCAACGGTGAACAAACAAAATCACCAAGTGGTGGCATGCCATATGGTCCAGCAACCCGACCTCGGGCCACTTCCTTCCCAATATTTGCCTGCACCACCGCTGTATTTTGTTGAACCGATAGTTGGTTCTTACATTGTGCCTCCCCCCCGAAAATCCCCCGCCGGGATTCCGAAACCATATGAGAAACCGTCTCGCAACACCCTGGCGGAGATATGATCAGGGTATTCGTTCAGCCAAGGGATCAGTGCCATGATATCAACAGGAGTAGGTAATGGTGCCCCTCGGTCGATTTTAGACCTGTTTGGCGCCTCCTCTACCTCCCGTATCACCATTCTTGGCTCTGCACGAACTTTCGGGGTGTGAGGACTGTCCGCACCCTGCACACTCATGCCTGAACTTGCATGTCCCCTGTGGCCTAGTGCACTTGCCTCTGTTAAAGTTCCAACAGACCCCTTTCCCACCCGAGTTCCCATTATTCTTCGCGTTCTGATCACTGCTTGTGCCCGCTCGAAAGGGCGCCCCCAAAGAATGGCGGGAAGGCTCAACCCGTTCCCGCCCAAAGAAGGCGACTTCGCCGTGTTCGACCTCTCAAGTTTCTGCCAGGAAATGGAGTCGAAACAATCCCACGTCAGAGATGAGTCGTGCTCCGTGGACTTACGAAATGTGCTATCATAACAACACCATTTATTGCCCCCGTACGATTCATAGAATTCCATGATACGTGTCTGATAAAAGGCTAGTTCCAACAATAATTCGGGCCTACGTTCCCCCATAATTGCAGTGAACATTCCAAACGCCCTGGCTCAATTGGCGATCGTTTCATCTACTCTGAAACCCGCCATCTTTGCACGCCATATACTAGGATGCAACAACTCTTTCTGATTTTTCACATGCTCAATCTCATAGTGATCGGTCAACAAGGAAAACATGTTCACATATTTATCTGCCCAAATCCTTTCTTTCACATCCATCGGGATATGTTGCACAACTTTTTCCCTCCTTGAGGATAACGACCCCTCCCCCGCCATCGGCAATGGCTGCTTACCCGAACCAGTAGCTGTGACCGTTGTCGCTGCCGAACCAACGCCCGATACTGGTTGCTCCACAGGAACCTGCGGGGAAACAAGAGGACAAGGTGCCTTCGCAGCATCTTTCGATTGCCACAACTGCTTCATTTTCGACCTGGCTTCATCAGCCGTGGCCCCCTCGTTTTCTCTGCCCAACCATGCCGCCAACTGGGCAGCCAGCTCAGGAGGTATATCCCCCTCGTTCACAGGGGCCTCGATCGGAGTGACCGGGCTCGCTGGAGGTGATTCGGGAACCGGAGCCTCCCCACCTGATGCCCCCTTCCTGGCCCTTCTACCTCTCCCGTTAGGGATTACTCCCAGGAATGCTGGTCCGATGACTCTCTTTGGTCCACCCGCACCATTCATTGCCGCCATCTGCTTCTTCATGTCCGCCATGTCCTTCACCAGCATACGAAGCATCTGGTCGGTTCCAACCTTCTTTCCGACCTTCTTGCCAGGCATCGTTCACGGATATTCCTCGAGGTCCTAGGTCAAGAAGCTTCAAAATCGCTGAAAGAAGAAACACAAAATTAAAAGTTCTCAAAATTGGCTCTTGTTCCGTCAAGGGCTCACGTGCAACGAAGAGGTGCGCCTTCCAAGCACAGGAACAAGAGGATGCTTCCTTGGATTGCTGCTCCTTTTATTCTTCTCCAGGAGGGCGTGGACCCTCCTCCGACCGCCTACAGGGCGTGGCCAACGGTGTAGGTGTCTAGGACAACCCCTCTTGGGCGGGAAAAGGCGCGCCCCGGCTACGCCGCTTCGGGCATACCAGCCGTGACACGCCTCCCGCCCAAAATGGTTTCCCGGGGGGATCGGGGCACCCGACCATACGTTCGGGGGGACCGAGTGGTCGCCCCTTTCCATTCTACTCTCATGTGTTTCTCCCCTTAAATCTCGACCTCTACCTTTTGGTCTGATATACCTACATAGTCTTTCACTCTCTTGTTCATACATCCCATCTTCCCATTCAACCAAAGCCTCAATACCTTGCCCAATTCTCTAACCATATACATGTATGGTAACCATATTTTGATGACATATAAGAAGCTGGCGTTTTCGGTGGAGGGAGCAATTTTCCCTCTCTAGTCACAATTTCCTTGTCTTTTGAGAATACATTCTTTAATTTCTTAAACCATGAAGGTTTCTTCTTTTCTTCTTCGTAATAATAAGACATTTTTCCGATAGTTCTCTATCTTTCAAAAGAAATCGCGCACTTCCCTGTTTTGCTGTTCCGTAACACCAACCTATCACAGCGTGGTTTACACTAACGAACCAATTAGAACAAGATACGTCTTCTTAGTGCTTAACCAATCACTTTGCTACTTCTCTGTGATGAACCTATCAGCTCCTACTCTGTCTTGGTCACGAGGACCAATCCCAGCGTGACACTTTTGAAGTCACCAGCACTCCGGCTTCTGCAGCGCCGACTGACCCTCCTTTACAGGGTTTTTTCAAGAAGCAGTATTTACAAGATATTTTACAAAATCAGTTAGTAACCTATAGAAAACAATACCATTTGCCAGTTTCGCAAATAAAGTGATAACATTTTCTCAGATATACAAGTATTCTGTAACTGGAGTAGACGATGCTTATCTCCACAGAATTTTAAACTCGTCAATAAAGTAGCACTACCCTCTACCTTACCCTTCTATCAGGCAATAACAAACTCGTTTCTCCAGGAAAGCACATACAGAGATCTTTTTCACCTCCTTAGAGACAATCCCAGAGCTTCACCAGAACGCGTATTGCAATTTCATTTACAAATGTTCATACAGAAATCCCTACTCAGATATACATGAACTCCGTATCACTAATAAGCAGCGCTTACTTCTAACCCACCACAGAATTCCTCTTTCGTTAGTAAAGTAGTCGCCACTCCTTTACCCTTCGATCAAGCTCGGATTAAGTCCTACTACTCTCCCAGCAATAAGTTTTGGTCAGAATTCGCAATAATCCCTATACTTGAAGGCTAAGATTTTATAGACTGTCCTCACTATACCTTTATCCTTTCACACCTAATGTCCCTAAACAGTGATATATGACAATACCACCACAGTATACGACTATACTACTTCTTTGAAACAGACCAATGCACTGTGCGACTTTATTTGCCACACTTCCTCTGCCTGCAGACAGAGGCACTAGCTTCACGCGACACTTGGAAGCTTTTTCTGAACTACATGTAACGTAATATGAACTTAACAGATGTTAGTTCATAATTCTGTACATTTTAAACTCTACATAGTGCTTTATACATAATCCTAGCTAATTTCCTTAGCAACCAATACTCTGCTACCAAGATATAACTGCTACAGCGGGACTCCAGAAATAAATTCTAAATCAACATTGCCATTTCCCTGATTCCTCAGTACACACATTCATTCTACAGTGGGGCCCAATGAACTGCACACTTTCTCTGCAACATTTAACTCGACTTCAGAGATTTGGCCACAGAACCAGGAGTCCTACCATAACATTGGCGGGGTGTCTAGATTTAATTAACTATTTTATTATTTACACCTATAGTTTAAAACGATTTACCATGGTTTCATTAAACATCTTTTTATTCAGACACACCACCATTGTGGCAATGGATCTGCTAGAACGAAAATCAGGCGAGGAAAATAGAAGACCAGCTTTTATTTCTCCATTTATCTAATTTTTATTCATAGCAAACTTTTAGCATGACTGACATTTAGGCATTTATTAATTCTTTATTCAGTACAAATCTTTAACTTTATTTCAAAATGATCATTTATTTAAGAGCTCAGAAATAGACATTTATTTAAAATTTCAGTTGGGAAATTTAGCAAAGAACAGATAGTTCCAAATTCACTCTCTCCTAACATTCCTTACTAACACCCTCATCTTATCCTAACAGTCCTGCAAAGAAAACAAATAAGCATTAAAGAGATCTTACATCCAAGAATCGATCTTCAGTCTGGCAGCATCTCCAGAGGAAATCGAAAGGAGCGATGCCTCGAAGTAAAATCAGGGGTTTTTATGCACTAGTTTCATAACTTAATCTATCTAAAAAGTATCTAACATCACCCATTCGGGTTCTGATTGGACAACTTGGGGTGGATGAGCATCTCCTCACCATTACAACATCATATTCCTGGTGAATCAGCAAAATGATATTACTGCTTTGTTTAGGACAGTCTTTGGCCTGGTCACTTCCTTAACTCTCAACGTCGCGTTGCCTTCCCACGTTTTGAACACTCGCCTGTTCATATTTTGGCACCCATCCTGGCTTCCAGGGTAAGGCAACCTTGAACCTCCCATCCAAGTACACGCAGCTCACTCGCGCTTGCAGGCTTTGGATGAACATGCGCAGTTTATCATTCACTCACACTTCATCAGAACGGCCATTTTATTAGTAAGCCTCAGAGGCCACTTTTGGAACTATCGTAGAAACAAACACAAATTTATGTTAAACATAGAACTAAATTCCTTCTGTTTACCTCCGACCATACTTATGTTTCCCCATAGGTTATTACCTAGCAGGTAAGCCACATAAATGCATTTTATACTCACATATCCCACGACTTTCTGGCACAAAACATATACAATAAGCGCATTTAAACTACACATATTTATATTAAAGCTATGCAGTAATTCACATCACCATTACAACACATATTAGTTCATTATATTGCTTCATGCAGGCAAGATTAGTACTCCCGTGTATGTCTTGTGTATGCATCTTATACTATGGTTAATTATTTCACCACATCACACTATTAGTAAAATTAACGTTATGGAACATTGATTTTACGAGGGGTATACAAAATTTTGATTTTTTCCCACCTCGCTCCATCAGCGGCAGTCTTCAATGCTGGCGAAGGTCCTGCTGTCAAGGCCTTAACAGCTGGTACGGCCAAGCTGATTTGGAAGTTGCCGATGGGTTGGCAGTGAAGTATTGATGTGGGGCAACCAAGGTGGTGGAGAGACAGATAAGTAACATTTTATTTTTATGTAAAATATATATATATGTTGCATTTGTGTACACATTTGTTTGTAGGAAATGTGGAGTGTGCATTATGTGTGCATACAGCCTCGCACCCCACCAATATACACATAGCATGCAATGTATACCTCCATATGCCACAAACGCCTAAGTTCAAATCCGTCAAAACAGGGCGCCAGTCTGTCCCAGTCAAGGTTTAGCAGGACATGGGGATCCTGGAGGAAGGAGAAGAGGGCAAAACCTCATCCTGTACCCCGAAAAATTGAGAATTTTCACCCCTTTTTGTTCCATTCCGTTGAGTCGAACTGTGTGGGATTCCTGTTGGAATTTCCTTTGAAACATCCCAAATCCAAATACTGATGGCGTGATTCCTGGCTGGACTTCCACCACCACCAACAGCCCATCCTGCCATTGTGGTGGGAAACGAAGTCCTGGTGGAGTCGGCTGGACCCCAGCGGTCTTCCCTCCCATTGAAATTCAGCATCGTAATCTGGGGGGCGGACCGGCAGGAATGCGGTGGGAGGACTACCAAAAAAGCCCACTGCGTCACTGTCCTGCCAACATCTAAATCAGACCCTATGGGGCAGATTTATGTTGGACTTGAGCCACGTTTGCATCCCTGCGACCCATTTACAACGTGACGCATCTAGGCAGATGCGTCACGTTGTAAAGCCCTGCGCCACATGTCGGCGTTCCGGCGCAGGGTGGGCGCAAAAGTGGCTGAGTGAAATCTACAATATTTCACTCAGTTACTTTTAGGCCAATGCTGCATCAAAACCCTGCGCCTGCTTGAAGCAGGCCTAAGGCTTGACGCAGCATTGGACAGATAGGGCACCCCAAAGCCTTGCTGGAGCAGCGTCGAGCTTGCGACGCAACTCCAACAATGCGCCACCTTTACGGCACAGATGCGTCACGCATCTCTGCCATTTTTGCCCCATGGTGCGCCGCATTGTAAATGCAATGTACAAAAAGGTGAGCAACCCAATATACCCTTGCAGGCTCGGGCAAAGTTTGTAATAGAGAATGGCCAGCAAGGGGTTTTGTTTATTCTAAGATTTTTACAGCACCGTTAGGACTTGTTTAAGATTAATCACAGTACCTAAGCTTGAGTTGATCAGTGGCTGTTAAATTTAATTCAAAGGAAACAAGTTCCTAAAAAAGGAACACAAGATGTTACCACACTAACATCAAAATTAAGCACGAATACTCAATAAAACGTGAAACCAGGGTTTTTCTTGTCTGAAAGTTATTATTGAACTTCAAGGCAAAGTATATAAATTTCTGTACAAAAACAATGAACAATCATAAAGAATAGACAAGACAAGAAAAACCCTGGTTTCACGTTTTATTGAGTATTCGTGCTTAATTTTGATGTTAGTGTGGTAACATCTTGTGTTCCTTTTTTAGGAACTTGTTTCCTTTGAATTAAATTTAACAGCCACTGATCAAACTCAAGCTTAGGTACTGTGATTAATCTTAAACAAGTCCTAACGGCATTGTAAATGCGGCGCACCATGGGAGGCGGAGCTGCGGCGCACAATAGCTGGCGCATCCCTGGGGATGTGCCAGTTATTGTAAATCTGCCCCTATGTCTTTAAGACTGTAAACAATTCTATTATTAGCATCTATATGCTGCAGTGTGTAAGATTGCTTACCCGTCCTTTTCCGCTTTAATATGTGTTAACACAGTTTTTGTTCCCATAATCCTAACGCACAGTTGAAATAATAAAAATCAAACATTTGTCATGCATGCGTCTCTGTTTTTGTTATAAACACAGGCTCATGCGTATATATAACCCTGTGCTGCGCTGTGAGTATAGACGAGATTGTTGTTATAGATGTACCGACATACATAATAATCCCACTTTGGCCACGCGGGCTCTCGTGCGTAAAAAGTACAAATCCTTACTCACCCCCATGGATGAGCTAGTAAATCATCTAATGTACAGCCTACAAGGCTTTCCAAAACTAGAGTTAAAAAGACACCTGCAAACTTAATTCCATTTCTGCTACTCTCTCACTAGGCCCCAACCGACCCCAGGAACATTCCATTTGCACAACTCCTTCGTTTTACCCTGCAGAAACCATGTGCATTCTCTTTCTTCTAAACACATCTGACTCAGGGAATTAGCTTTCTCGTATCTTCGCCCTATCTCCAACTGCACCATTCAGCTTCTATCGATTTTCCTTCTCTTAAATGCGGACGACTTTGCTGGTGTCGCAGGAAGGCCAGACACTTGAGCAACATGCTGCCAAGCCCTTAGTGAAATTGCTTTCATCCTAGAACTGGGGAAAAGGATGACGGTCCTAGCAATGTTGTGTTGCTCATGTACCTGACAAAGTAAAAGGCCATTTGTAGGAAGATTTTCTCCTGCCATTAAAATATTTTACCAGGGAAATGAATGCATTGTGGCTGCTCATATCTATGTCTGTCATTTGGCAGATGATAGCAGGGGCAGGCGAAATTGCATATTTTTTAAAGGAACTACACAAAATCGATTGATTACATGAAGTGTAGTTAGCAGGTGTTTCACTTGACTTTTGTGTACAATTCAACAGGAGACTGGTTCAAGTAGAAATGTCGTCTGACTGGTTGTACCATGCCTGGGAGATATTTTCAAATCAAACCAGTTTCCCATAAGCACAAATTATGCAAAATCATTTAACGCAAATTTCTAAGGAATTTTTACATTTTTGCATATGGTGAAATTTCTGGATTTTATGAGTGTAACTATCATTTTGGCTGTGAAACTAAGATCTTCAGGTTGAATTCAATAAAACGTGTTATAAACATGCCCTGCTGCCACAAATGATGCGGAAGGTGTCACGTTTTATTCTTTAAAATCTTTCGAGAGTTATATTTCATGCTTTTAAAAGTTAAAACAAATTAATATCGCCCACAACTACTTTCGAAGAGGGATTCATGTCTTACAAGACACTATACAAAGTCTTATTCATTGTCCTCCAATCAGCACCCCGACATTTTTCTTAGGCACAGATGTTTTAATGCATCAATGTTGTGGTTTATTGGTTTGCATGCTATCACCAGATTATAGATGGCAATTATTCTGGTTATCACTGAGTTGTCTAGATTCTGGAACACTGTTGGGGGTATTGTCCTAATGCATCAAGTCTAGAGAGAGGTTAACAGGTGCAGTTGCCCCCTTCCTGCTTGGCAGAGTGGGTGAGGTGGCTGCCTAGCTGTCTTGCCTGCATAATAGTTGCAACGGTTGTCTCTAAACATCTTTCTCCAAGAGGGCTGCTGGGTATGTGCCTGCCACTCTAATTTGTATTTACATGTGGGAGCACTTTGGCTGCTGTATATTTTCTTAATTCCCAGGGTGCTTTATTTCAGAATGTTTGTGCAGGGTCTCTTACCTGTTTGTTTGGGATGTTGATGCACTTCCCACAGCTGAAGGTGTACTTGGTGCTGAAATCTTCTCTAGATCTTCTTCTGCTTCCTCGTCATCTTTATCCTCAACATATGTGTCACCTCTAGTGACATTTAAAATGTGGTTGTTTGGGTCATAGTTTTGGAGTGGTCTGTGTAACTGCTTGTATATAAAGACGTGATGCTGTGCAATCAGTATCCCATTTCCATAAGCCTTCTGTACTCATCTTATTTCTGTAGACCTCCACCTCTGATGAACTGTCCACTTTACTCTGAATCTGTGGCCCAACCTAAAGAATGGTCATCATCAATCCTATGGCAAGAACAATAATGCCAGCTTTAAATACAATTGTAAAAAATGTGCGAGGAGATATGGTGCCCATCACCCTTCTACTGCCAGTTATTAACAAATCAACATTCCCCTGCCAAAAATTAAATAAACTACAGAAATTATGCTACTATATGTCAGGGTAATTTAACCGCCAGGATAATTTCAATATATATATATATATATGAATGTTCTCTAATATTTGTGCGTGATAGCAATGGATGAGGATGCTGCTGAAACATTCCAAGGATCAGCTGGTATTGTGCTTTGTAAATGTATAAAGTATACTGTGGGCCAGTGTTTGCTCAACACCCCATGATTGCTCGAGTAGTTGAAGCATTCCATGATTGTTTATTGGATGACAGTTTTACTATTATCACATTATGAAAATCAATATTGCCATGTCAATTTCATATTTTCATCATCACGTAAAGCACAAATGAAATTAGTTATTAATTGGCATTGGTATATAAGCCCCCATTACAACACCACCACTTCCCACTATTGCTCTGGTAGGGAAAGAACTATAGCCAACCCCCTTCCGTTTTCCACATCAACCCAGCATGTACAGTACACGTTGTAATGCCAGTTTCCCAGAAGCCCCAGGATGTAAAGCATGAGTCGTCCACATTGTTCAAGAATGCAAGTGTGTAAGGTGCCACTGCTATCTCTACCCCTCTTCCTCAGCCGCTGGTCTGGTAGCACTGGGGCTCTTTTGTTACCTGCCAATTAAAGCAATTCTTTGAGTCTGCTGAGAGGGATCTCCCACTCATGCCCACGCACAATGCAGTGGATACATCAGCAAAGATGGCAGAACCAAGCAGTTTTCAAGTTATTGCCTGCAGAGGAAAGCAGTGACCACTGCCACTGAAGTAGCTGCATTTCACGGATAGCTAGTTATTCTTATTTTGAATAAGGTAGTTATGAAACTGGAATGGAATTCTCGCTAGCCTTTCTTCCCCTGGGGAGCTGAGTGAAGAAAGTCCACCCAGCCCCCCAAGCAGAAGTACCAATCCCCCCATCGATACATTTTTTTCAATCATTCCAGCCCTTGCTATGGTTTTCAAGTGATGCAGAAATGCTTTCCTACACACGTTCTACTTTCTTTATCTAGGAGGTCACATTTCCTAGAAGCAAAAACTTAGGAGGGTGTTCGCATTGTTAACATAACACTAATAACCTATTAGATTACTAAAAAAGAGCGATTTGTTTTCAGTAAACTTAATTAGTCACTCAAGCTATGAGCAGCTACCGAGGACCGAAAGGCGGGGTTATACCTAGGCAATGTAGTTAGTAATAACTGTGTTATCTTTCATTTTGCATCCAAATTGGGGAAAAAACCAACTGGTGCCATGCTGCAATTATATAATGCCAAATCAGTAGCTACGGCCGTATATGGTAGTGAAATATGGGGGTATGTAACAGGAGAGCAGCTTCAGATCGTGGAAAACTCTTTCAGAAGCGTCTCCTGTGTGTCCCCTTGGGCACGTCCAATCTAGCAGTCCATGAAGAATTAGGGACACAATATATAAGTGACATTTTCTCCCTACGTCCACTGACCTGTTGGATAAAAATTTGGCTGAATCCTGATATTCCATTAACACACTTAATTGTGAAAGATTGTCTGACTCAGGATAATGCTTTGGCTATCCCATGGATGAAATATCTGAAATCCAGCTTTTCCAGACTGGGGCGGTCTGAACTGTTTGAAAATCCTAGTATCATTGTTAAGGGGGACCTGGAGGCAACAAAACTGGCTTACCTCATAGATAGAAGGATGCAGAGGGAAGCCATTGAGATTCAGAAGCCGAGCGTCAGAATATATGTTATGCTGAAAACATCTGCATCTATTGAGACTTATTTAATGGGCTCACTGACCTCTCATGAACATTTTTTATTGACTAGATTTAGGCTGAATCTCTTTCATCTTCTGCTTATTAGGCCAAGAAATGCTACTTTTTGTAAAGTAGCAGTTCCCTGCGGCTGCGACGGAAAGTCTCAGCAGGATATGCTACATTTGATATTTTTATGCAGCTTTTATGAATACCCCCGTAAACGCTATCTGGTGACATTTTTTAAAAATCTTAATTTTACTCAAGTTAGACCAGCCCTGATGTATTTACAACTCTTGCACAATGACAGTATTCTTCTTGTCCTTGAATTTTTAAAATCAACTGTTAAATACAGAAAATGCTTGGATTTGTAATGGTCGCTACTTAATGAAATCTTCCAATGAAATTGTCAGCACATCCTGGATTTTCAGGTTTTTATGAAATGAGGAACTTTACTTTTTTTGCACCTCTGTATCCTGTTATGAACTGTATTTTAATGTATTATGAATTATATGTATCATTGTATTTGTACTTTTGTGGTTTTGAACAAAAACCGAAATAAAGTCTTTATTGATTGATTGAACTGTGTTATTAGTTTGCAGATTTGACAGAAATAGTGGCTGGGGACACAGACACACACACCAAGGTATCCAAAGTATTCAAAGTAATAATATCAAAATGTCCAGAAGTGTCCGGTGCTCTAGGAGGAGGAAGAACGACCAAGTGTTCCCCTGCTGGAAGTAATCCATATATGACAATAATCTCTGGGAACTCTATGAATCAAAGTTGAGTTTGTGGTTTCAACAATTTGTTCTATATTTCCACATCTGTCTTTCCACTCTGCCCTCCTCAACACGTGTTTCGTCTTTGCTGACAATGTTGCAGCAGACTTCCCCAGGGCTGATCCTGTTGTGATATATCGTATAGCAAGCATCTTATTATGTCTTAGTTTCTATCAGATCTTATTGTGCTCATCTAATGTATGTATTCTGGTACGCTCTTCTAAAGGTGAGCCATCCTGTCATGGAGAGAGTGCTCTCGCTATGCTGTTACCAGGTGTTTGGCATATTTATTAAGTGTGTTATTACTCGGATCGGGCAACTAATACCACTCCACCGGCTGAGTTCATAGAGTTTTGAACCTGGAATTCCGTCTAAACTCCTCCAACTGCTTACTGGTAAAGTTTGATCCCACACTCAGCTCAGTGCGAGTGAGAATTCTCAATGTGGGCGGTCGTGGCAGGTCACGACCATTCATGTTGAGAAGGCTGCTGTTCGTGTAGAAATTCTACTCGAACATCAGAAAGAAGCACTGATTTTAGAGAGTAAGTCAAGAGCCCTGTGCTAAAAATTAATACGAGCAGCGCAATGTGCCAAATTCTTCCCATTTTATGTAACTCCGTGGAATTCCACAGAGTGAAACTCAGCGAGTTCCAATCACCCCTAGCCATTATAGGACATCTTTGACTTACTGATATATTGGGGGGATAAATAATTCAGTTTCTTGAACAAGTCAGTTAGTGGAATAAAACTTACCTTCAAAATGGCATTTAAAAGTCCACTGACAAACCTAAACAAGCATTTTCAATGCAATAGGTCTGCGCATTCACGCAGGTTTGAGCTATTGGTATTGTAATTGACAATGGATTTTATTTATGTTTTGGGTTTTCAAACATTAATAAAAGGCATTGTCATTTACAATACTAATAGCTTAAACTCTTGCAAATACAAGACCTATTGCATTGCAATAAAGGGCCTTCTCGGCCACTAGTTAGACTGTAAATATCAGAGGAAGAGATCGGCCGGCGACGCCTTTGAAGTAGTGATAAATAGTGCAGTGAAGAAGATGTGTAAGTGTTGTAAATTACAGACACAAAGTGTAACTTGAGAGTTACATATGATCCGAGCTATAAACACTAATAATGTAATTGCTATCTTTGACCTAATAAAAAATATCTAGCTGTAGTAGGGCCTTGGCTTCACATCCTGGTGTAGGGCGGGCTGTGCTTTAGGGAAGCATGGAGGGAGAGAGGGATGGACTCGGCTGCAGCTCCAGCCTAGTACAGTGCCCCTGCTATTATTAGTGAGCGAGAGGTGCTGAGGTAGGGGTATTGGTATTGGTGGTGGTGGATTGATATTGGTGGTGGTGGTATTGGTATTGATGGGAATGGTGGTGGTTTTGGTGGTGCTGGTATTGGTGGTGGGGGTATTGGTATTAGAGGTATTGTTGGTGGTGCTGGTGGTATTGGTATTGGTGGTGGTGGTATTGGTGGTGGTGGTACTGTTATTGGTGGTGGCGGTATTGGTGGCGGTACTATTGGTGGTGGTATTGGTATTGATGGTGGTGGTATTGGTAGTGGTATTGGTGGTGCTAGTATTGGTGGTTGTATTGGTGGTGGTATTGGCGGTGGTGGTATTGGTGATGGTGGTATTGGTGGTTGTATTGGTGGTGGTATTGGTATAGTTACTGGTGGTGGTGGTATCGATATTGGTGGGGATGGTATTGGTGGGGGTGGTATTGGTGGTAGTGATAAAGCCTCATGATATCCTGAAATCTGTAAGGGTGCATTAACTTCATGATGTACAAAAATTACAAGGACAGGATGATCAATTGCTAAGTAGACAATTTTGACCGTGAGAGAGTAAGCAAGGATGACATCGCGAAATTATGAATTGGTTTGGACAAGGAGGAAAAGAGGTGATCATTCCCACCCCTCTAATGGACCAATGGGAAATGAGTGCGGACCCTAAAAGTTTCAATTTTGAGTTAGATAGTTAGGGAAACAAACATTTGCAATGCAATAGGTCTTGCATTAGGAAAGTTTGAACTACTATTATTGTAAATGACAATTTTTTTATTTATGTGTTGGTTTTGAAAATAGCTAATTTAGTAGCTTTGTCTTTTACAAATCCAATAGTTATAACATTCACAAATGTGACACCTATAGCATTTGTAATGCAATATGTGTTGTATTTACGTGACTTAGATGTATTGATATTACAAATAACAATGGCTTATAATTTGTTTTAATAATTAATACTTATATAAAAGTTTTTGTAATTTATAATGGCAATAGCTTAACGTTTTTTAAATAACGTTTGTGAAGATTATGTTCAGTGTATTTTATTGTGACTAAAATCCAAGAACAGAAGTGAAATATTAACATCTTTTTGTGACATTTGTAATAAAGCTTAAAACATTGAAAGAACATATTTAAACCAGTTGTTGTTGAATGGTTGCGCATATTGATGCCGTGGTGGTGCTGAGTGATGTTGTGGTGGCGACGAGTGATACTTTGGCGTTCAGTGATGCTGTGGTAGTGCATAGTGATGTTGTGGTGCCCCTGAGTGATGATGTGGTGGTGCTGAGTGATGCTGTGGTGATGCGATAGAGTGCAATAGATAGATAGAGTGAGTGTGATAGATAGATAGATAGAGTGAGTGCGATAGA